>NW_028288780.1:4382291-5008333 GCF_059628265.1 Tinamus guttatus
AATCCTTCATCAGGAATGCTCTTCTGATCTCTGCCATTTTTTTCTCCATATACTTACTCTATCTGTGCAAGATACAGGCAATTTGATAAGCACATGGTTATTCACCCCCACCCTGCTTAACTATAGATGAATTCCTAACCTGGCCTGGTTTAGCCTCGAGTCAGGATGAAGAAACAGGTAATAGCAAGATGTACTACAAGTAATTTCATATGTTTCTTGCTAAAGCTGTAATAAAGCAGATCCTGCAAGTAACAGTAGTTTCGTTATGATGAAGAAAGAAAAGTTAAGAGACATGGGATTGAGATCTGTTAATCACACAGCTAGCAGTTATCACAGGACTCCCAGCAGATTTGAGATAAACAAGGTAACAGCAAATTCTAACCAGTTTTCTGCATAGAAACAGGAACATCTCGTTGTACTAAAAGAAAACAGACATATAAACAACCCAAAACTCCAGTGCTTAAATCAAAATCTCTCAAGATTTCACAAAAAAGTATGAATTTAGACCACGTGAAAGGGTAATTAATGCACAAAGACTTATGAAGAAGCCAAGGCAAGGCTGCCTCCTTCTTCTCTGGCACCAAGCCTGTCAGGCAGGACAGGGTCATTTGCCCATGCTCCACAGTGACGGAAAAGTGACAGAAAATGACCTTGCTGAGGAACAGTGGAATGATACAATCCTGAACACTTTTCTCCCTGCTCCCTCCAGTGAGCTATAACTACATGCTACCCTACCACAGAGCATGCAGAAAACCCACTGTAGCTAATAAATTTAGTTTTAGCCACTAGTAAATTTGGAGGATTGTTCTGAAGGGGGTTGCCCTACTATTTACTCATGTTGATTAAAAACTGCTTTAAGAAGAGTAGCTCAATAACATTTCCATCACTTTACAATTTTGCAATAATTTCTCCTGCTACAATTTGACCCATATGATCGAGTTGGCAATATGCAAATGTATTTCGTTACCTAGTACTACTGAGTGTATGAAAAAGGGGTGGGGTGGGCCTGCTTTTCCAAACTGCTGAATCATTAGCCATCTAAGGTCAAATACTGCCATTTGCATCTTAACTAAAGAGCAGAAATGCCAGTGAAAATTGGTTTATTTTCAGCAGTGATAAAAGAGCTGAAAATATCTATGATTTTCTCTTTTCTCATTTAATTGAGTGAATTATAATGATGAATCTCAAAACCAATCATTAAAATTGAATTTGCATTGCACTTTACCCAGTCTTGCCAGTACTTATCACTATACCTACATACTTGGCTGAAGCACTAAATTTTACAGAAGTGCCTAGATCTCCTCAATTATCTGCAGTATGATGCCAGATTTGTTAAGTGCCATCTCATTTCATTTATTGGTATTTACTGTCCTCCAGCTGTCGGCAATGTTCACTTTCTACCTGCTAGCTGCCAAGCTGCATTTCTGGAGTTGTTACGCACCTACATTTCACCCACACTGTTCTTTTCCCGACGTTATTTGTAGTACCATCTCCAAACACAAAATCCTGCCTCCAAATGCCATGCAATTACCCACAAAAGGGCACCTAAATAGCTAAATGCATAGTTCTTCACTTGTCTGTTCAGACTGAGAGACTCTGTTGAGTTTGGCATGTCATGAAAATATTATCCAAGTACCTGCTGAAATTAGCATGCAAAAGAAAATATTGACCCTCTTACCTCAGTCAGGCTATAGCAGTGAATATTTTTGTACACAATGCTATTTGCTTTTATTCTCCTTTTCCCCCCTGTGCTTTAACGGAATTGAACTCACAATATTTCCAAAACATACAAACCACTCAGCAACCTAGAGCCATAATATTTACTTATTAACACTGTTTTAAACATTAGCATGCAGTGTTTAGAACAGTAAAAGCAGCTCAGAACACTAAGCAATAACAAAAAATCACCACTGCCTTCAAGCAAGAGTTGCAGTTACCGGGAGGTAACTGCTTCATGGAGTCTCACCAAATGTCCTCAGGCACACAGAAGTGAAAACATCCCGCTGTTGAAGATTTTGACCATTACTTCTCCCATTGCAGTTTGAAGTTTGCCATGGAATAAGAACTAGCACACTCAAAACATCCAGGATCTTGAGTGGAACTTGAAAAACAACTTCTCTTCAGATGTGCTGGGGTCCTGGCATGTTATTGTAAGGGTTTAGTGGCTAGATTGACCGAAGGACAAGGTCCATAAAAATTTGGTCAATCTTTTACTCCTAACAGCTAGCACTCTGCTAAAGGGCAGAAAAGAGTTGGTACAAACATTCCTTTTTCACATTTGAAATAAATTCAAAGGGGCATGCAGAACTGAAGGAGGGTTTGTTGTACTCAGAGCTCCTCTACTTCTTCCAAATCTATTAAGATATTTCCATCAACAGTCCTTGAATTACCTCTGACTGACACATTAATAATGCTGTAAAGCTCAGAGCACCACTGGGCCTGGAGCAGGCCTGTTTGGCAAGGACTCCCTGTACATCAGCGTATGAAAAATGGAAGCAGACTTGATGTATTTTCTTTTTTTTTTAGTGCAGGAGAATAGGGAAATCATTTCTGCACAAATTCTGGGAATGGAACGCACTATCAGCACTGTGACAGATGCAGCAACTTCAATTCGGATTTAAGCAGATTGGTTGAGTGATTGTGGACTTGCTGAACCGGAGCCAGGGTGCCTGCAAGCTTTGCTGCGGAGCCGCCACAGGTGCAGCAGTGACGGGCTCGGTGCCTGGGAAAGACATGGCATCAAAATGCAGTTTAAAGAAAGCGTCACTGCGTAAATGCAATGCTCTCTGTTAATAAGTAAGCATGCTCCAAGGTAACAGCTGATGTTAAGCACCGATTCAGGATACAGGTCTAACGATCAGTGTTTTTGGTTTTCCAATTTTGAGATTATGATTTTACTGTTTTGGTATGATACAGCTTTTAATGCTAAGTATCAGAGTCTGTCAGCTCAAGGAAATGAAGCATTTAGATTATTTTGGGATGAACCTGAAATTAAATGGCTTCCACTTGTTTTTTCCCCTCCCGCTTCATCTTCAGGCTGTCATGACTGTCTCTGTAGTGGACATTTCTTCCAAATTCTGTCACAGAAGGGGATTAGTTTGACTGAGGCATCCAGTACCTGGAAAACTCCATTATAACAAAACTTATCCCATATCACAGTAGGCCTAGACAGTCTCTACCTGCTCTAATTCAGAGACAGTCCTGTTAGGAAGATGCATGTGCAACATTTCCCTGGAGACATTCACAGGACAACAGGGTTTTGGTCAATAGCCCCAGGAAGTCAGCAGTCCCATGGCTCTTAAGAGGGCACACAGAGATAAGGTGGGGAGAACACCCCATACACCAAGGAGTGCACTGCAGCTGCTCTTGTGAGGCACTGCTAGCCCTCCAGGAACACTGTGAGCGGCTCAAGAGTATCCTCCTGGGCCATCGGAAGATTGCTTCTGTGAAGCAACAGATTGGAGTCTTTGGTTTCTAAGAAAACTAATCTTAAGGCTTTAGACTGATTTATGAAAAAAGTTAACAAAACATAGTAAAAAGTTAATTATATTCATGACTGCAAATGCACTTATTTAAAACACCCAGGCTCTTTTTTTATTTGTTTTTTTTAAAATTGTAACTGCATATTTGAGTTTTTTTCTAAGAGAGATTTTTATATATCAGGCGTCAGATTTGTGGAGCTATATTGGTTAATAACTAGTTTCTTGCTTTTGTTAAGCAATGACAGAAAGTTTGCTTGATAGTAATGAAAACATGTGAAAGTTACACTTTTACGCAAAATGTATATGGGTTCAATACTGCAACACCTATGTCACTATTGTGAGACCACTAATTTTAAGTTTGGAAAACAAACAAAGCTTCAATATTGCATTAGCTTAGATTGTACAATTGCATCTTCGAGTTTCTTATTTAGAAGACATTTGTAGCAGTGCCGCACACAGACACATGATTAGCATGCAAAGCACAACCACGGGCCACGCACCATGAAATTGGTGGCAGACTTCTCACTGTTTTATCTCCTTGTGTGCCTTGCAGGCCAGTGGCTAGCAGGCTTGCGGTGCAACTGTAAATCTCATTGAACTGTTAACTTTGATTATGTACTTATGACTGAAGCAAACCAATGTCCCTATTCTGACATTTAAAATAGTCAATTTTGGTTATGTAGTAATTAAAAGAATTTATCAACATTCAAAGATGAGTTTTTCAGCATTTAATCCTCATTTCCAATTCTTCCCTTAACCGAAATTGAATTTTGGAGAGCAATGTGGCTCATAGAACATTCTAACAACACAATGAATTTTATCTTTCTTGGACTGAAGAACAACAAACTTCCTTCTTTATAACCTTTTACAGGCTCTAAAATAGGAATAAATTATATTTACTCAGCACTTAATTTTTCAGTTACAGATATCAAAGCATCTAACTGCCATCTAATCTGATTGTAAACAATATCATATAACACTAAGATTCTGAGAATAAACATTTAACTGAGGGGTTCCTACTGAGTTAGATTTGGAAACAGAGGTGACTGACTGCTTTGTCACCCCTGACAGACTGCACTAGAAGATGCATCAGAAGTTCAAAGGCAACTGCTTAAACTCAGACATTTCAGCAGTGGGAAGCAGATTTTTTCAAGTGGTGAGCAGGATGGCCTGCTAAGTTGTGTCCTGAAATTCTAATGTTTTTTCTAAGATATTGGGTTCTTTGGGCATGTCATGAAACTGCTTCTAAAAAGTGTATATAACTGGTTATTCTTCAAGAAAGTTCTTTCATTAACTATGGATTTGCACCTGAAGAGTTAGACTTGGAATTTTTAATGTAACTGAAATTTAAAAGGGTCAAAGTGTTAAGGGATAGCTCATCCAAAAGTTCAAGTTTACTCTTTGAGGTCATTGAAAGATCTGGAAAGCTGATGCAAAGAAATCTCTGCATCAGTAGGATCTGTAAGCTAACTTCTTAAATAAAGTGTTACTAGCAGCTGATGAAGAAATATGCATTTGAAGAGTACTATTCCTTTAGTTTCTTTTAGCACTAATAGAAATAACTCTATCTACTAAATGCCGTCACTTGTAACATCGTTTTTTGCGTATGCAATGAACTTTAAATAAAATAAATACCAAGAGGCTATTCTAGTGAATCAAGGAAATAACCAGAGGAATAACATTGGCCTGACAAACAGCACTGCAGTAAAAAAACAGCAAACTAAAATTTGTAGATTGAGTTTATACTGTCAATGCTTAGAACCCCACAAGCAGTTAGTAATGCAACACCACATGATATAAACCAAAAAGGAATTTATTAGTATTCCAACAGAAATGGCCAGTTTTCTAAAAGGTGAACAAACTCAAAAACCTTTCATATTAAAAAGAAATATCACTTTTGTCATGTGTAAGCTTATGTCGAAAAAAGGGACGTTTTTAGATCCTTGCAAACTCAAGCATTTTAGTTGTCCAATTTGACCCAATTTTTTGTGTTTAATTCTTACTGGGTGACATGTGAAATCTATCTCTGACATTGTGTATTGCTCCATGTCTGTAAAGACTTATTGCACTAAGACTTTCAGCTTATTTCAGGTCACTTTCATATCCACAATTTCAGAAAAGATTTAGGCATCTAGGTACCCTGCTACTGTGATGAAAAAAAAGTCAGGAAGTTCCATCTCCATGTGAGGAAGAACTTCTTTACTGTGAGGGTGACAGGGCCCTGGAACAGGCTGCCCAGAGAGGTTGCGGAGTCACCTTCTCTGCAGATCTTCAAAACCTGCCTGGATGCGACCCTGTGCCACGTGCTCTAGGTGACCCTGCGTCTGCAGGAGGGTTGAACTGGATGATCTCTAGAGGTCCCTTCCAACCTTAACCATTCTGTGATTCTGTGAAAACCAAGTAATCTAATCAAAGAAAAAGCTAGGCGGATATAATGATCCATTACCACTGTTAAGAGGTACAAGGAAAGTACAAATTGAGTGAAAATTTACTCTCTCTCTAAAAAAAAAAGATGCTATGAAAAGGTTTATAGTTAATTTGCAGGGTTTGGGTGTCTTACCCTTCCCTTAATGTAGACTTTATACTGCCTGCTACTTGTGTAGGTCTTTAAACTATAATTCAGGGCTCTATACTGAGGCAGTAGAAGCTGAAGAATTTGTTTTCTTAGCAGAAATACTAAGAAATTGAAATACTAGGAAAAGTTATCCCAGGTATGAGCCCATGCAGACTGTAGTAACAAGCTGTCAATGGTGGAAGCAGCACAGGGGAAAAGGAACTCGACGAGCAATGAGCAAAGGTTGGCCAACCTGGTTAGAAGGGCTTTAAACTAGGTGAGAAGGGGGAAGGGGAGTGTCACACAGACAGGGCAATCCATACCACACAGCCAAAGTCAGATGGCATCCAGCGGGAGTATGGTAGTGGGGAAGTGAGGATAGGGTGTGATTATAGAGGTTCCTCTTTCACCCCTCCTGGGGAACCTGCAGGCTCAATTGCTTCCCTGAAGTGCCTGTACACCAATGCACGAAGCACGGGGAATAAGCAGGATGAACTGGAGATCTGTGTGCGGTCCCAGCGACATGATCTCATTGGAATCACAGAGACGTGGTGGGATAGCTCGCACGACTGGAGCGCTGCCATGGAAGGCTGTGTGCTCTTTAGGAAGGACAGGCTGGGAAGGCGAGGTGGTGGAGTTGCTCTTTATGTGAGAGAGCAACTGGAATGCATGGAGCTCAACCTGGGGGTTGAGCAAGTTGAGAGCTTGTGGGTAAGGGTTAAAGGGCAGACTAATGTGGGAGACACTGTGGTGGGTGTCTGCTACAGGCCACCTGACCAGGATGAGGAAGTTGAGGCCTTCTATAGTCAGCTGGATGTTGCCTCATGGTCACAGGCCCTGGTTCTCATGGGGGACTTCGACTACCCCGACATCCACTGGAAGGACAACACAGCCAGGCACAAACAGTCCTGGAGGTTCCTGCAGTGCGTTGATGATAACTTTTTGACGCAGGTTGTGGAGAAGCCGACGAGGAGAGGTGGGCTACTGGACCTCGTGCTATCAAATAGGGAGGGACTTGTAGGAGATGTGAAGGTGGGGGGTAGCCTCGGCTGCAGTGACCATGAGTTGGTGGAGTTCAGGATTCAACGAGGAGGAGGCAGGGCTGTAAGTAGCCTTGCAACAATGGACTTCAGGAGGACCAACTTTAGCCTCTTCAGAGACCTCCTGGGAAGAATCCCATGGACTAAACCTCTAGAAGGAAGGGGGGCCCAAGAGGGCTGGTTAGTTTTCAAGCAGCACTTCCTCCACGCCCAGCAACAGGGCATCCCTGTGTGTAAGAAGTTAGGCAGAGGGGGCAGAAGACCTGCATGGATGAGCAAGGAGCTTATGGCAATGCTCAAGCAGAAGGCAGCGGTATACAGAATGTGGAAAAAAAGGACAGGCCCCCTGGGAGAAATACAGGAACATAGTCAGGGAATGCAGAGATGCGACAAGGAAAGCTAAGGCACGTCTGGAAGGCAAGCTGGCAAGGGATGTTAAAAATAACAAGAAAAACTTCTTCAAATATTTTAACAGCAAAAGGAAGATCAGGGAAAACGTGGGTCCGCTGGAGGACGGGATGGGCACCCTGGTTATGAATAACACAGAAAAAGGAGAGTTGCTGAATGCCTTCTTTGCTTCGGTGTTTACCAAGGGCAGCCCTTTAGAGCCCCAGGCCCTAGGAACAAGAGAAGAAGCTGGTGGAGAGGAAGACTTGCCCTGGGTAGAGGAAGACCAGGTCAGAGAGCACCTAAGGAACCTCGATACCCACAAATCCATGGGCCCTGATGGGATGCACCCCAGGGTGCTGCAGGAGCTGGCAGATGCCATAGCTAAGCCGCTCTCCATCATCTTTGAAAGATCCTGGAGAACGGGGGAGGTGCCAGAAGACTGGAAGAAGGCCAATGTCATGCCAGTCTTCAAAAAAGGCAAGAAGGAAGACCCAGACAACTACAGGCCAGTCAGCCTCACCTCCGTCCCTGGAAAAGTGATGGAATGGCTCATACTGGCCGTTGTCTCCAGGCACGTGGAGGACAAGAAGGTGCTCAAGAGTAGTCATCATGGATTCACCAAGGGGAAATCTTGCTTGTCTAACCTGATAGCCTTCTATGATGGAATGACCAGCTGGATAGATGAGGGGAGAGCAGTGGATGTCGTCTATCTCGACTTCACCAAGGCTTTTGACACTGTCCCTCATAACATCCTCCTGGGCAAGCTCCGGAAGTGTGGGATAGATGAGTGGACAGTGAGATGGATTAGGAACTGGCTGGATGGCAGAGCTCAAAGGGTGCTGATCAGAGGTGCAGAGTTCACTTGGAGGCCTGTAGCTAGCGGGGTCCCCCAGGGGTCAGTCCTTGGTCCAGTCCTGTTCAATTTATTCATCAATGACCTGGATGAAGGCCCAGAGTGCTCCCTCAGCAGGTTTGCTGATGACACAAAACTGGGAGGAGTAGCTGATACCCCAGAGGGCTGCGCTGCCATCCAGAGGGACCTGGACAGACTGGACAACTGGGTGGTGAAAAAGCTCATGAAACTCAACAAGGCCAAATGCAAGGTCCTGCACCTGGGGAGGAATAACCCCAGACACCAGTACAGGCTGGGGACTGACCTGCTGGAGAGCAGCTCTGCAGAGAGGGACCTGGGTGTCATGGTGGACGACAAGGTGACCATGAGGCAGCAGTGTGCCCTCGTGGCCAAGAAGGCCAATGGAATCCTGGGGTGCATTAAGAAGAGCGTCTCCAGCAGGTCGAGGGAGGTGATCCTGCCCCTCTACTCAGCCCTGGTGAGGCCGCATCTGGAGTATTGTGTCCAGTTCTGGGCTCCACAGTACAAGAGGGATGTGGAGCTTCTGGAGAGAGTCCAGTGCAGGGCCACAAGGATGATCAGGGGCCTGGAACATCTGCCCTATGAGGAGAGGCTGAGGGAGCTGGGCCTGTTCAGCCTGCAGAAGAGAAGGCTGAGAGGGCATCTGATCAGTATCTATAAGTACCTCAAGGGAGGCAGTGAGGAGGATGGTGCTGGCCTCTTTTCAGTGGTGGCCACTGACAGAACTAGAGGAAACAACCAGAAACTGAAGCACCAAAAGTTCCACAGGAACTTAAGGAAAAATTTCTTAACAGTGATGGTGACAGAGCACTAGTACAGGTTTGTCAGAGAGGTTGTGGAGTCTGCTTCTCCAGAGATCTCCAAAACCCGCTTGGACGCAGTCCTGTGCCATGTGCTCTAGGTGACCCTGCGAGTGCAGGGGAATTGGACTAGATATCTCTAGTGGTCCCTTCCAACCTTAAGCAATTATGATTCTATGATTATCCACAAGCTTCTCCCCAGGAAGCTGAGCTTCTCAGCATCATCTGCCAGATCTAATAATAATCAGCCCTCTATCCTTTTACGTTTTTCCCCATTATTATACATCTCATGTATTCATTCTCATTAAAGGAAAAAAGTGCCCACTGAATATTTCTGAACCAATTTTTCCCCGAAAACTCCTGCCCAGGGAAACCAGTGAATGACAAGACTTCCATGGACACTTCATGCTACAGCTTTAAAAGCAGGTGCAGTTTGGACACTTATTAAATGCCCACTTATTGAGTGCTGTCTCTGCATTGGCACTGTTAACAAGCCAAACATGAATAAGCAATTTTCAGGGGAGGCCCAGAGCTGAGGACTGCCTCCCTGCTACCGTGCTGGAAGCTTTCAGGCACAACTGGAGGAGCACAGCTGCTCCAAGCTGCTGCTCCACTCACCTCCTACTCAGCCTGGTGATTCGCAGGCACTGAGAACCAGACCTGCTGTTTCATCCATCAGTGAATTTTTACAAGGTATTTCTATCAGCTTGAAGGAGGAGGACTACAGAAAAATTATATCTCCTTAAATGAATGTCGTACACAATAAGACAGAGTCATTACTGGACCTTCACGATAAAATAAACACTAAAAAGTCCCCATTATATACTGAGCACTAGTTTTGCACAAAATACAACCTGATTTTGAAAAACAAACAAACAAAAGAATATCTGTATAGCAACCATGGTGGGAGGGCACGGGGTGCAGGTCTGCACTAGCTGCCCCTCGCTCTAGGGTCTGCCAGGCCAGCAGTAAGAGCTGCTGGAACCAGGACGGGCACCTCCTTGGAGAGGGGCCTGCGCTTCTTCAGCTCTACCTGCAGAAATACCCCAAGTGTAGAAATGCCCACTAAGGCTCATCTTGGATGATGTTCAGCTCAAAGATGCTTGGCTGCAGCTGCCGCGTGAGAGTGTGCTTGAGGGTTCATGTAGGAATCCTGCACAGCTGGGAACATCTGGGGGTGCAGAGCAGATGGGGGCGCAGAGCAGATGGGGGCATAAATATATGCATACACATTTTCCTCAAAACATGGTACAGTAGAAAAGTGTTACATCCACTTCGAGCAGTGAGACAGACACCTTTTCCTTACTCATGTTCATTTGGGGCAATTCACCTGGCCAAGTTTGGTATTATAAAAATTTGTACCGCTGCCTGAGCCTCAGCAAGGCAGCCAAACTCCTTGGCAGCACCAGGGAGACCTCCTCCCACGTCCAGGGTTTTCATCAGAAAGCCAGTCTTAATCTCTTTTTAGACTGAAGAGAAATTGCTACAGCTCCACAGAAAAGGTGCCCTGGGTTTCCTGGAAAAAATAAAGCGCAATATCCTGAGCTCCTGCAGCAGATGTCACCGATCCGTCACCGTTTTGCAAATTTCACAGCCAATCAATATAATTGCTCTCTCGAGGGAAATTAAAATCTACCCTGGAAATTGAGTAGTAGGAAAAAAAAAAAAGGGATTTTTTCACCTTGCGATAAAAGGCAAGATTTGTCAATTTCAGTTTTCCATGAAAAAGCACTTGACAAAATATTTATCACAAAATCCACTAGGAAACAGAGCTTTAGGAAAAATCTTCACAAATAACTTGTGTAAGTGGCAAGGTTACTTTAGAGAAGAAGGTATAGTTAGGCTCTACTTCAATATACCAAAGACAGCGATACAGAGGAAGAATACAATAAAAACAAGAATAAATACTTTTATTTCACATTACAGACAAGGAGGCATTAATTTAAGCCTCTATTCAGAAACATCTCATCCAAAATTTAATAAAGGAAACAGCTTATAGAAAAAGAATCACTTCTGTTAAAAAACTTTTTTTTTGCAACTACTCGCAATAGTTTATAGACTTGTGAAGCATCATTTATGCTTCAAGAAGTTCAAGAGAAACTTTAATGATCCCTTTTGAGCAAAAGACATTACTTCAATTCACTAACTAGAATAAGAAATTAAAAACAGAAAAGGAAGCCCTCTCAGTGTTAGAGAAAGGGATAAGTAACATGCACATGAATTATATATGATAATCTTTACAGGTAGTACTGACAGAGCTGGATAGAGATTGTCTCCATAACCGCACAATTCTTTCAGAATTGAAGTCATCATATAAAGTTTGGGAAAAAAGTTTGGATGCTTGACATGACAGTAACTAACAGAGCAGCCAGAACTCAATACCTCAAAAAACCTGACAACAAGCGTATTAGAGAGGCCAACTTACCTAGTAATTCTGTCAGGCGAGAAATCTAATGACATGTTCTCAATAAGAGCAAAGCAAAGAGCCTGCATCTCCCTGCTGGGCATAGCCCTGCATCAGGTGCTGACACCCTCCCTGCAGACATTGGCCTTTTAGCGTAAGGACTCTGTCCTGCCTAGTTTACAGAGAGCCTTTCCTTGCACTCCAGTAAAAAAGGCACACACGCTTTTCCTCATGTCTCATCTAATTGTTACAGTACTGGCTTGTACTGGTGCCCCATGCAATGTTAACAAGAACCACTGGGGACACTCGCACTTAATGTCCAAATCACCTTAATTCAAGCTGCTATGCCCTGAGAGTACAAGAGCACCTCATGCAAGAGCTTTCAGTCTTTATTTCAACAGCATTCAGGAACATATAAAAAGGCTATAGCAGGAGCAAAGTTTGGGAGCCAATACCATCAAACAAAAGTGCAAGGAGCACATGAGGATTTTTTTTGTCCTCAACAGAAACTTCACTAGAGGCTATAAACTCAGAAAGCAACCCTTCGCTCTTTCTTTGAAAGGGAAGTAAGATAGATGAACTTCTGGAGCACAGATCCATATCTCAGTGTTCTGCTTTATTAAAATTCCCACAGCTCCCCTACAATTAATGAGCACAAAGCAACTATTTTAAAGGAACTCTCTCCACCATGCAAACTCTCCTGAAACAGAGGGCACTGAAATTCCAGATCAGTGCCCTTTCAAAGGCTCACTTTTCAGAGGAGCAAGCACATCCCCTACAAACATTACCTCAGGACCCTTTCAGCTGCCTTGGACACAGTTTCAAAGGTAAATTCTCTTTCTGCTATGAGACCCAAGCCAACTTGGAAAAGAAGCCACCTTCACCTAAAGCTTTTTATTTTTCCCTTTCCATAGCACAGCTGTTGCTGGGATAGTAACAAGGCCCTGAGGAGGGGGCAGGTATTTGTATCCCACCTGCTCAATGCCTTCTGCCTTAATATTAATCTTTTCTACAGAAAAGGAGTTTGTGAACTTCAGCTTCACCTTAGTGTGTCTAATTGCCCAAAGACCTGAGAAACTAGAGGCTTCCTCCAAGCATATAGTACACATCTGTTGTACAGGTTCTGCAGATCAGAAAAACTAGGTACTTACTGGGGGGTGTTCTGTCACAGTGTCCTGTTAGCAAACACGCATCAGCGCGGAAAGAGCCTACAATAAAAGAAACGCAGGAGACTTCAGAGCACTAAGCAGAGATCACATGCGGCTGCCCTTATGTGCATTATCATTTTTCTCTGTGAAAGAAGAAAGAAGAAAAGTATGTTTTCTACTAGCATTTCTATTGTAGTAAGACACTTTGGGGCTAAATAGGGATATTTTCTAAATGTGTTCAGCAACATCCATTAGTGATACATTCAAACTGCACTACTTAGCAAACAGATGGAGTGGGCAGGAGACATAAAAATCTTTTGTTTCGTACATGGATAAAACAGCTCTTTAAAAGAAGGCATTTCAGTCATGGATGAGGTTTTAAAAAGAGGATTAAGATAACTGGAGAACTGAATGGGGAACAATCCAAGTAATAGAAACTTATGAAAATGCAAAAATCCTATTCATTAGGCACAGAAGGAGACAGGATTTTTGTGAAAAAATAATATATGATCATATGATTAAAGGCAGTATCAAAACCATATTCACAAGGGCCAAATTAAGATCGCACTGACACAGTCTAATGTTTCAGTGTTTGCTCATGCAAACATATACTGCTTTGATAATGGAAAGGGAATATGAAAGGGGATTGCAGAGAATAATTTTTCTTATTTTTGTTTGAATTTGACATAGATGCACACATACTATGCATTAGATGGTTTGAAGTTCCAAGGAACGATTGCTTACTATTTCTAGAGTATACTTGTTTTCCTAAATATAGAGGTGACATACGACTTTAACAGTTATTCTAATTCTTATTCTCAGTGAGAAAAAGATGTTAGTACATAAGCAGGGGCTAGACAGAGAATAGCTCATTCCAGTATC
Source organism: Tinamus guttatus (assembly GCF_059628265.1). Classification (NCBI taxonomy): domain Eukaryota; kingdom Metazoa; phylum Chordata; class Aves; order Tinamiformes; family Tinamidae; genus Tinamus; species Tinamus guttatus. The sequence continues at coordinate 4,395,866 of NW_028288780.1, forward strand.
ATTTGTATACATTTTGAAAAGGAACACCACTCATGATACTCTCCTGAAACATACTCCAGAAATTATACTGCAAACATGATTTACTTTTCATTTTTGAGAGCATTTACAATTTGTTTCACTGTTTTACATCTCTTCACCTGCTACAGAAAGAAGGGGGGTAAAATGAAGTATAAGAAACAAATAATTTAAGTAAAAATAGTGGATTTTTTTCCTAAAAATATTAATTATACAATGAGACATTTTTACAACAAAAATATTGCATAAATATTTATGATCTATTATCTTAAATCTGTAAACATGCTTGACCCGTTCCAGCTGTACCTGATTTTCTTAAGGAATCGCCCATTCAGATAGGGCAAGTGACTGGCAGGACTACATTATTTGTCATTCCCATACTTTCACATCTGGGGCTAAAAAGCAGACAAGTAGCATCAAAAGTGGAGCTGTCAAGAACAAGCTGTGTCAGACCAATCTTGTTATAGTCTTCACTGGCCAAGATGTTTTGTGAAGAGGGATGCAGTAGAAGAGCCGGACCATGGTAAGTTGCACTGTGTCCCAGCAGATAGTCTCATAAAAGGGAGACACACATAAATTCAGACCAGACTATGTTGCTGTAGCCAGTAAAAGATCGCACAAAAACATCCAGAGAGCTTGTCCATGTTTTGCTGTGAAACTGGAAGGTTGTACTGAACTGGACTCTTCAAAACTCTGCCTTGGGTCTAGTGATATACAGTTTGAAGAGGCACAAAATGTCCAGTATCTCTACCCTAAGGAGAACAAAAGCTTAGCACTGTGATCACGGTCTCCTCCTCCTGGTTGTGGGTGATTCTACAGGAGCAGGACTCAAAGTTAGCAGAGACCTGTCAGTATATTTGCTCTTTACCAGAGCGGTGGAGTGCCCACAATTCCAGCTGTGCCTAGAACAGGGAAAGAGAATGGATTTTAGCCAATGGAAACAACAGTGGATAATTTTCTGGCCTTGCTGCAAGAATGAATGTGATCTTACAGCACAGAGTACTGTCAGTGAATGAATCAGGGACCAGCTAACAGAAAAGAGTTTCTGTTTGTACACAAATATCTTGGTAATCAGTAATGATGTGAAAGCAAGTACAGAAAAGTTCATGACAGTTAAATGGGAGTTTGTTGAAATATGATTATTTTTTAAATTGTAGCTGAGTCTGGCAGAGACATTTTAAGAAGGATCTCAGCCAAAGTCTTAGAAAGTGCATATCAAGCAGCCTTGGGCTTTTAATTTAATTTATTATAACCATTCGACTTGGAGTTTTCAAATTGATTCACCACCACTGTTTGAACATGCTGTGACAGAAGCAATGCATATTAAAGTAGCTAAAGTTCCCCTTTCAGCATGCCTAATTAACTGTACTTTTGTGATTGGCAGTAGCAATAACATTGAAATATATACATGTATGTATATTCATGGTGTATACTAGACTGAGCAAATATGGCACAAGAAAAAAGCAGCTAAAAGACATCTGAGTAAAAGTCACGAATTGGTCGTGATCTTCCAAACCCGCTTGCACGCAGTCCTGTGCCACGTGCTCTAAGTGACCCTGTGTGTGCAGGGAGGTTGGACTAGATGACCTCTAGAGGTCCCTTCCAACCTTAAGCATTCTGTGATTCTATGATGACATTGTCTATCTCTTTTTCCATGAGAGCATATTCAAGTGCTCTTTTCAACAATACTCCTGAAATATCTGCTTAAATAAAAAGATTCCATAATAATTGTGAAAAAACAGGAAGATTCAAAACAAAACAATGGCAAAGGCCTGTTGAGCAGGGAATACAGAAAGAAGCCTCAGTAAAAGCTGCTTCAGCATTTTGTAAAAATAAAAATATTTGCAACAATCTGAAAATAATCTACACAGAGGTGTTAAACATTCTGAAAAACTTGCTTGCTGGGAATAGTTTATCTAGCTGCAATATTAACTCTTACATTCACTATCCTTCTAGCACTCTCGTCAGAGTAATTTAATCTATGTCCTGCCACAGGTTTCTTGATGACCTCGAGCAAGTTATAAGGCTTCTGCAGACAACAGTTCTGCCCTGTGCGAAAGGGGGCAGCAAGCACTCGCGGGAGAGGCTGAGCTGAGCTGGTAAGCTGAGTAAGGTAGGGATGAACCACGATCCACTGGCTTTGAAAACTCTCTCTCCAACTGCCCCTAATAACTCCTGCTTCCACGCCCACAGGGTAGAAACCTCTGTGGTAAACAGACCCGCAACACTATGTCTCATTTGCGTGTATACTATACTAATAGTTATGCCTGTACAATTTTATTCAAAGCAGTTAATACATTTTGCTTCTTCAGATTCAAGTTCAGATAAGTTTCCTATCTCATTATTACAACCTTGTATTTTCTTTTCCATTTCATTCTTTATTTTAACCTGTTGTGACTATGCAATTTCACAAGGCAAAGAAAAAGGCACGATAAGAAAGAAGACCTTGAGGCATTCATATTAACCTGCAGAACAGGTCACTTAGTTTATAAGAGAAACAGAACACATCTAAAAAGCCTGGAGAAAGGCAGAGAATTCCCACCAGCTGCAAATAAATGCAGCCCTTCTTAAAGCAGCCCCAACAGTAAAAGTTAAACCAAAAACACTTGCCACTTTGTCTGTGCCTGTGCACATCACTCGGGCTGCAAGGAAATCATTACTGTGACAGATCATTTATATTAATACAACGCACCTGCCAAATTATTTATACACCATAAGCATCAGTGGAGAGAAAGTGCACACTGGGAACATCATCAGTAGAGAGGAGAGGCTTCACTGGGAGTCAGGCATGTTAAAATAGAGTGGGATTTTGCTCTCAGATTTGCTATTGTAAATACAGAGTGATGCCATGGAAGTCTGCAGACTTGGTTTGGATTTGCACCAATGAATGTGATTGACAGGAGAAAAAGAGGAAAATTGCAGCACAAAGTGATAAGTCACTGACAAGAGAATTGGAACGAGAAATAAAAGTTAGTGCTAGATTAATCTACTATTCTATGTTTCTCCCAGTATAGCTGAGCTTCTCTACCATGTTTCTCTGTACTTAATTAGTGATTTGCTCATCTCTAAGTGTACATTAACTCTATATTACTGAGTATTCCCAAAGGCAGAAAATCTAAATAAAATCTACTGTTCAAAACAGCTTATTTTCACAGGTATTAAATATTTGGTAACCATGAATTTCTTCTACTGGATAACATTACAGTTGACAAGACTTAGCATTACTGCTTGGTTAGTAAACACATTTTACATCATATGCAGTTCTTTAGAAGAGTTTTCCGTATTCAGGTATCAATCGTCACAAGTAATGGGCTTCAGAATTGCTCCATACAAGGTCTTTCAACATTTATATCTCAATCTCAGCATTTTAAAATTTAGTGTGTTCATATTCGGTTCCTTAAAGCCATTAGGTTTCACTGCTGACACATACAGGGATTAGAGAAAGTGGTATATTTCATTCAACACAGAATATTTAATTTTCTGTGCATCTAGTCTGAAGGACATTAAAATTTCTTTTTTCCCCCACTCATTACACTGACTTCAAATCAGGCCCTGTGTTACTGCACCTGGGTCATCGCTGTGCTACTGCTTATTCTGTCAAAAAGATCACATGCCAAGGGACGATCCCATTGACTTGCACTTCCATCAGCCTGGACATTTGACTGATGGTCAGCATCTTCCCCTTTTATCTTCCCTACTATGAACTCGATTGCATGGACATTCATGTGACCTCAACCCAGAAGGAGCATTTAAAAATACTCGCTGATTCCAAAACAATTAATCAGTAGTTAATTGGCAAACTCAGGGACCACGTTTTTCTAACCCAGGATCCTATTTGTCTTTTTTTCAAACTGACAGTATATAACACAAAAGAGATCTGTGTATTAAGAAATACCCTAAGTCTGACAACACAGTGCACAGGAAAAATGGCCAGGATGACAACCTAATTCCCTATATTCTTTTTTCCTTTTAAATGGAAAATAGCATAAACATACTGTTTATCCTGATAAATAAGAGATGAACTCTTACATTCCCACAACAAGAGAAACAACAACAAAAAATGTAAAATATGTATTTTCAAAGGAAATATTCACCAGTGATCTACATTCTGAGCCAAGGCTGTTCTGTACGCTGATAAGCTCTGGATAACACCCTCTTACTCTGCCCTCTTTAAACCATGACCTGGGTCTCTGACTTGGAAGCATTTTCTTACACACTGTCATGAAAATGCTGGTATTTCAAGACATGTATTTGCAGCATTCTGATCCATTCGTGTTAGATGAGAGAGATTTTACCAGAAAAAGAGGTTAAACAATTATATTCTGGGGAAATTCTCCTTCCACTTTAACATGATTGCTTCTGCCATAAGGAATAAAATAAAAAAAAAAATCACAATTATTTCTGGAAATACATTTGAAAACCTCTGTGATGAACAAGTGTAATCGCCCTTAGGGTATGATATCTCCCCTGTTACTACCAATTACACTAATGCCTTGAGATTTTTGCCTGTGATGTGCCTATTACAGTTTTATTCCTGCTCCTCTTGATTCTTTTCTGGCTCTCACACTCAGCTACTAAGATGCTTTAGCAAAGCAAAGACACTTGAACATAGTTGGAACAGTGGCTGCCTGAAATCTCCTTGTACAGAAAATATGTTTGCCCTGTTAACATCCTATAGACTTTCTGTAACCTAAGCAAGAGAACAGTTAACACTTCTATCACAGTCCAAGCTGAATAACCAAATTCCCCAAAGTGTGGGAAAAGGCTGGTGTACTTTCCTGACTTTTAGGCTGCTTACAGGACGAATTGTCAGGTTAGGCAGCTCAGTGGGTTCCCAATTCCTTTTCAGCTGCGAAATCTACTGTTTCTATTTTAAACCTCAAGAAGGGCTAGCACATGCAAAAGCACGTCTGTTTCCAGGTGTCTAATAAAAGGTATTATCTCTACACCCTTAACCTGCTTATGCTTTTTTAGAACAGTGTTACACAGTCAGAGGTGAATGAAATTATTTGATTCATTCTTTCATTCCCTTATTCAACTACTCTGTTCAGACTTTGGGGAAGGCAGATGTGGGGAAGACTCAGGGTCTTGTCCCCTGCCCTACAGGGGACAGGGGAAGGCAGGTGTCACACGGAAGGCAGCAGGGCTGCTCTGACTGCTTACAGCTCAAATTCCATAATGCTTCCCCATCTCTTTCCCACTTATTTGCTTTTGCAATGTAACTGCAGCCTGCATTTCTGTTCCACAGAAGGACTTAACATAGTATCTCGACTAGTCCTAACTATAGATGAGAAGATTGTTTAAATATTTTTTTTTTATTTCCAGCAGTAATAGATACTGAAAACGTCAAGACAGCTTTAAATTTTGAAAGTTACTTCTTTAAGAGTGAATTATTTATACATAGATTCTCCACTTAAACTTCCAACAATGATCTTCAAGTTACTTCTAAGTATTATTTTTTCTTCAGTAATAGAAGAAATTCTGATGTTAGGCCTTCCTGAAAACTACAGACTTTTGTTGTCTTGGTGTCATTTATCTTCCTGTCTAAAAGTGATCTTTATGATATAAAAGCCCCCAAATTAAGGGAAAATTATTTGCTTTATTTGTATAGGTAGAAATTTTAATAAACTGATTAACTCTAGTGGGTCATTATTATTATTGTTAGAAAAAAATCCTGCAGTCATAATAGCTCCATGATGAGGAATGTTAGTTTTGGGTTGGAATTTGCATTACTGATGTTTGTTTTTTTTAATCCAGGTAACAGTTATTTTAATTTGATATTATAAATATTACAAATACCAAAACAAAATAAATCACCACCTAATTTTTACTGAAAGAATACAAACTCTCTGACCTTTTCTAACAGAAAAATACCATTGGTGAGATGAGAGGCTGAACTAAACTACTTAATGAGTGGTTTAACATCCAAGTCTTCTTGTTTTTTATGTTCCTAATACGACAATACCTTCAATGAGTTTAATTAAAATGTTGCTGTGGCTTGATGAAATACTACTTGCCTAAATGAAATCCAGATCAGCGGGTTGCTTAATTTCTAATCATTTGCACTATAACAGTAAAATATAGTTGCCATCTCCTCACTCGCTAACCATGAGGGTGTCATTAGGCAATCTCTGCTGCCTACATCCAGAAATAATCAGTGTAAAAATGACTAAAAAATTTAGCTACAAAGAGTCATCCGAAGAGTTCCGATCTGCTACTTTAAACATAATTAAGTGCATATTCAGTGGCAAAGGGTGTTTTTTTTTCCTCCTTATTAAGCTTTTGTTATAAGTGGGGAGCAGTTTAAATAGATTTTAGTATAAAATTAAAGAATTCAGCCTACCAGAAACACGTGGGTGTCAGTGTGTGTTGACAGATGAACACACAAAAAAAAAAGAGTTGCAGCAAAATCTTATTTGCCTTAGACGCTAGTGAGGATAACCAGAAAATACCTAATATAGGAAGAATTAGTGCTGCTGCTCTACATATTAGGATGAGTGAAGTGACAAAAGCTATTGGAAATAACCTAAATACCACACCAAAGATGTAATGCCTTCTTACCTAAAGCAAATCGGAGCACTGAAAAGAACGAACATCACAAGGAAATTCAATGGCAAGATTTGGGGAGCCATCCATAAGCCATTCTGATACACAAATTCTCCACTTTAAGTCCACCTCAGTTTGTTGCAACAACTATCATCAAGGTGATAGCTGCAGCTTCTCATTCTGAGTGTTGTACTTGGCATCATCTCTGCAAGATCTTGCACTTGGGCTGACAACAGTTTACTTCACGGATCTCATGACTCAGCTCTTTCCTGAAATACATAAAACTATAAAGGAGAGAATGCAAACAGGTGCATTTTATATGTTTTCTCTATCACTGGCCTCTCTCAGTGTGGTATTACCCTCATACCCAGAAAGAGGGCTAGATGCCTTCAAAATTGCTGACATCTGTAATTATGTGTCCACAAGTGAAAGAGCATCTTGGGCAGCTCTGGCAGTGATGAATGCTACTGTGACTGCAGGGAATTTCAAAAGGAAAATGTCTGGGGACAGAGTTTTCATCCTATGATCACATGTATGAATTTATACTTTTAATATTTTTTTTTCTAATAAAGAGAAGTGCTAAATCCAAGCTTTTTAATGTAGGTTAAATAAATTGAAAATGAGTTCCTGCCTGTATTTCTAGAGCCTCTTGTCGGGGTATCCTGAGCCCAAAGGCTGCCTCGCTTGCCAAATTTTAAATACCTGTCACTGTGAAGTATGTTCTGAGCTCTTGGCAGATGCTGTTCCTCTAGTGAATATATTTTTTGTCTATCTAATAGGTGCCAAACTAGAAAATTGTTAATAAATTTCTATTACTGCCAACTTCCTCTGGCTCCTTTTGTTTTAGCAAAATTGGATCTCAGAGGAGATACATATCTTCATGTCTCAATTCTAATTAAGTAATATGGAGTTAATTAAGCAGAAGGCAGGCTCAGCAAACATATATAACGTGTAAGTAGGTAGCATCGACCTCTTTCTTGCCATGACTTACAGCTGACTACTCCATAACATTTGCTAGATCGCTATCATTTCATTCGCCACGGTGCTCACTCTGCCCAAATACGTGATTTGGAGTATTCTGGACTTACAGCAACTAAACACAGAAACAACAAAAGAAGAGGCAATACAGAAACAGACTGGTGCCATTATGAAGTTTTCTCATTAAAGTGGCTATAATTCCCCATAGAAATACAGTGAGTGAAACTTTATTTATTGAAGTATTCATTTCTATTTAAATGTAAGTTTCCCCTTTACCTGACTGAACTCTTAGCCAGTCAAAGAACTAGTGGCTGAGGTGAGAACATGAAGAAGCTGCCACAGGAGTTGAACTCCAGGCTTCCATTCTTTCTGGCTACTTAAATTGCTTTCACCTAACTTAGGTTAGAGCCCATTACAATTTTATTGTTTTACTGTATACACTTACTGCTGTAACTTAACCTGATTCTTGATGACTGTGCCAACACCATTACAGCAATCAAGCTGTACATTTTACCTTACTAAAAACGTTATGCCTTTAATATTGCTTTCTAATCAGCAAATAATGTGACCATTGCCTTTGTTGTTAGTCATTTCAAAATATCAACGTATATAAGAGTTTTCTCTCAAATGAACTTCTTGAATCTGAATTTTCCCAGCATGTATTTTTAAAAAGTGAAAACATCTCAACAATGTCAACATCTAAAATAAAAATAATAACACTAATAGATATTTTACAGCATTTGGTCTGACATCTTCATATCAAAATATTTTTTCAAAGGAAACTGACCTGAGAAATAAGATGACGTGCTGCAGTATATACACATCCCATGCCAGCAATTTTTAAATAACTTACAGTGTTATTTCTTTCATCTTCAAATCTAACACATAAACCAGGTCGTTACATTGTGGAAATCCCTATAAGGCATTCAATTAATAAAGCTGTGCTGACAGTCAGCATCAGAATGTTTCGTCAAAAATATTTCCAAATAAATTTAGAAAAGATTTATTATTACTTTCCTCAAAGCATGGATATGAAAGTACTTTTAAAGAGAAGGAGAAATTAAGTCACAAAGATTCTCAGTAAACACTGGGAGCATGTGCACGAGCTCTGTGACGCAGCAGGGTTCAATCCTGTGGGGTGCAGAGCTCTGGGGCTGGTCTGACAGAGAGTTCTAAACACATCCGTATTTCCTTTGAACACCAGATTTTGAAGAATAAGAGAATGAGTGGAAAAATAGACAAGGTTTATGGAGGTTTCATATTTTTTTATCCTTCTTTAAATTCAGATAACATGAAAATTTTAATGAAAGTATCTTCTATGGGATTATTCCCATTGCAATTATGAAAGAAGCTGCCCTTGAAGCTCTTCAAAAGTGCAATATATATCTTAAAGCTAAAAATCAGAGCAGTTTGAATGCAGGTAGTCCATTCATGCAGACTGCTATCTATACAAACTATCACTCTTTTTGAAGGAACAAATGACATGACACCGATGGCCATGATTGCCTTTAACACCAATCAGCAACAGCAACCTTAAAAGCCCTGCATCTCCTGCAAGCTGATCCCTGAGTAGCTGCATGTAGCTAGTCTGGTGCCTTCACGTTTTTGTTTTTTCATTCCTTTTTCATTTCTTCTATGCTGTTATGTAGCCACCAACAGAGCTCAAGGTAAAGGTGGCAGTGTGCTTCATTAACCTCATCTGGCCCATTCATTGGGGGCTGTCAAGCAGTCCTGAAAAACTCCATTTTTTCTTTCCTTTCCCTGAAGAAAGACAGCCTGTTTCAGCACTCTGTGAAGTCCACGTTTGTGCATGTATGTGATCCTCTTCTCTCATTACAGCAAATAGCCTAATCTATTTCTGGTAGTTATTATATCAACCCCTAATCTTTCAGTAAGCCTTCCTGGATTGTGGAACTGCTTGACCCTATAATATTCTTCACCTAACTCCTCCCAAAGAGATAGATATTCAAGCATTAATTGCTACCCTTAGAAGTCTATTTGAATAATACATCTGCCCTCAGTCTTAAACAGTAATAAAGATATAATGGCTTAAAGGATTTTCATTTTATTCTACTCTTTAAGAATAGCAATGGCTTGTGTTATCACAAAATGTAAAAACAATAATAACTTAACCCAAAGGACAGTAAAACACAATTCAATTACAGAGGTGCTTGCTGTCTATTAGAATGACAGTCTGATGTCTTCTCAAGACCCATCGACCAGCTGGAATGGCTCACAGGATTTGCTCCTAAATGGGGGCCAACAACACATCCCACTTTCTCAACAGGCACTACCAGACACCCCTCCCGAGAACTGCAAAGGAGAGGGCAGTGCTTTTTTTCTCCCCTTTAAAGACAGCAGTCTCGAGTGGAGACACAGCAAATTTCTCCAAAAATTGTCAGTGTGATAGTTCTTGTGACATCTAATCCACTAAAAAAATGCAAAAGCACATGTAATGTTCTCTGAAATCTCCTTTAAAATGAATACTTGAAAGCTTGGCTATTCACAGGCCATTTATACTATATCTTTACCTAATCCATGAGCACTTTCATGAGGTATCTATTACCACATGCTGTGCCCAAGAGACTCGAGGGGCAGCACAGCAGGAGGCAGCAGCCTGGACGCATGCAACGGATGCGATGTGCGGCTCAAGTTTGCACAGAGCGAGGGCAGAGGTTCCCTTTCACCAGGAGCAACTTGCCCAAGTGCCTTGGGCCCTCTAGAAAGCCCAGTCAAAACTAAACAGAAAAGGCTGGGACATTAATCTTTGAAGTGTTGGTGTTCCACCAGTTCAGTTGACTTTTGAAAGGCTGCCTGCATAGAAAGTGGTTCCCTAGAGATTTAGGACCGGATTTCCAAGAGGGATCTCAATTTATACTCCCAGGGTCCCTACTAATATTATTTGTCCTTTTTTACAGTCCTGACTCTTCACAAACACTGAGCTCCCCGGGTACACTGGAGTGTTGCAATATGAGTCTGGACAATTTTTTGAAAAATCACCACAAAGACTTCTTAAATTAATGAAAATACTAAGATCTATTTTAATGGCAGAAATATGTATTAGTTTAATAAGCATGCAATCAAATTTTTGATTGAGTGAAATGCTACAAAAATGCCTTTTCCTACTACATTTGCAGATTCCAGGATTCTTTATTACAGCACCAACCTACACACTGTCTCATCGTTGAGAAATAATTATCTCACGTTTAACTTGCTGATCAAAACGAAGTGCTAAAAAGTCTCAACACCAGACAAATTGCAGTCAGTTCCCCCACCATTGCAGCACCCTCTATTCTGCAGTACCCTCTACAGGCTGATGTAAATAATAAAAGAGAGACCACATCATGGGTCACATTTGAATCACAGAATCACAGTTCACAGAATGAGATGATTCTATATTACATGAGTAGCTATGTCCAAACAACATGGAAGCAATGGGTCCCCTCGCAGACCAGCAGTATAGGCAAAATATTCCAAAGTGCTTCGCTCACAGGAAAAACAGGAAGCAGCTGGTTTAGAGGGCTAGATACATCAGGATAAGAGTACTAGCTCCAAAAGGGGCAAGTGCGCATTTGTAAGCAGCACAGATGTAGGTACATGTCGCTGTGCTGTGGGGATGTGAGCGGGATGGACAGGCTGGCAGCAGATGGGAAGGTGTCTGTGCAATCCCAGGAGACGAAGGGATTCGGTGCTGCAGCAGGTAGGAAAGTGGCTCCTGAGCACAACTGAAGATGGGGATTGCAGAGCACTGAACAGATTGGGACAAGTGAATGACTGGGTGGATCTTGGGTTTGGAATTTAAAATTCCAATGCTTCTGACAATGTGGTTGTACTTTGAAAACCAGCTATGTAAACGGCATTGCCTGCCTCAGCAGATCTCCGAACAGTGCAGCTTCTGGGTCAGCTCTGCTCACTTTCCCGTGAGCCACCCCCCTTGTTTTTCTTTTCTTTTAAAAAAGCAGCAGTTATTCTTTGTACTTGCATTTGAACAAACTTGATGGCACACATGCTTGGAAAAGAAAACAAAAGCCAAGCTTTCCTTTTTATACTATATTGGCCTCACAAGGCTACGAAGATTTAGATTTTGCTCTGAAGGAATCCTTCCTGCCACCAGACACAGTTCATGAAGAGATACAGACTCACCTTGCCTTTTTGGTGTCCCTGAAAACCCCCACAAAAACAAAAATGCTAATTCAAAGACTTGGTCCTGAATCCTGAACACCCCAGTTCACTGACTGGGAGCGGAAGGTTTTGGTATTGACATCTAAGCAAACCATGACTCACAGTATAAAATAACAACAAAAAAAATCACTACTATTACACAGAAAGCCCTCTGCTTAAACTTGTATCTTAAGAGCTATGGTTGATACTGACAATCTCCAAATTTCCTTCTAAAGATGTCTTGTAATGACTTTCTCATCAAGAAGTAGGAGAAGATGTGGGCAGCAAAGCTAAAGCCAAGTTCCTTTGCACACATAGCGTGCACGAGCACAGCCCATGGATGCTGCAACTGCTCTTCCCATCGCCACATCCAAATTATGGAGGTTATACAGCTACAACGCATCCAGCCACAGATAACTGTGCTCTGTAGAAAGTGGTGTAGAAGCTCCTCTTTTGGACAACCAGTGGCAGTGCCTGTTTGAGGATATCCATATGGCTGCCTAAACCAGGCCCCTGAATCTTAACTGATGCCCTTGTGTTTAATAAGATTCAACCAATGCTGCAAATGTGTTTCCTCAGGAAAAACAAACCTGCCATCCTCATGTTACCTCCCAGGAGAACCCGTCTCCTTCCTCCTACTGGCAGTAAGAATGGCTGAGCTGGAAATATGGGGAAAACCTAAGAAGTGCAGTGCCCATATTGTTCATCTGCTTGCAACCATTTTTATAATTTTATCAATGCTGTTTTAGCTTCTTGTCTCCCTGCAGTAAGTAGTCTCCTCCAGCCTGACATGGAGCAGTGCTTCGAAATACTGAGTGTCAAAACAGATAAAATGGTAGCATGTGGCCCAACAAGGACATGCCCTTGAGAGGATGAAACCTGCTGTAATGACTGCCAAGCTAAGCAATATTTAAAATATCCTTTAAATAGTCTAGAAAAACTTTTTTTTTTTTGGCAAAACAAATTATTCATCATTCTCTCTTGTGAAATAAATAATCTTTGTCACAGAAGAATTTTTCTCAGGAAATTCAATAGCTTTTACATTTGGACGAAGTGGTGTGAACTCCACCCAAAAAAAAAAACCAACACCAACAGGGAACTGGGTCCTTCTTATAATGCCAGTGGAGAGAAAGTTTGTTTTTTTGAACACAGTGAATAGGATGAGATGATTCAGGAAAAGTTGAATAATTCCTGACATTAATGATTAAGCTTGAAAGAAGTCCCCTTATTTTTATGCATATCACATTTCTTCAGTCCTGTGAATGCTGGTTACATTTTTTTTTTCTTATTTCTTTTAGTGTGACTTTACAAGACTTTATAAGAGCTGATTTTTCCCTAATTACTATTCCTACTGTGTGCTTAGAATTATTACTTGTGTATTTTAATATAGAATAAGTAGCCAACAGTTTTCATCGCACAGCGGAGCTTCCTCTGATTATGAATAAATAGAAACCATAATTCTAAGAATATTTTGGTCTTTTATCATCATTGCTGTGTTCTTACTTGATAATTCCTATTTTTCTATTACCACGTCATCCTAAGCTTTACGGTCATCATTAGTAGAAAGCACACCATTTATCCAAGCTGAAACTCAAAGATAATTATTAGGAGACTGTTATGTTGATCATCAGTGACATCCCACAGCACATCCAGCAGATGTGTGAAGAGATTATTTGGTAACACAGTGATGTTATTCAAACTATTTGGTCTTTATTTATTTCCTAAATTATGCAATTTTGGGTCTCCTGACATAGATGAATGAATATCCTTCCACCATACTGAATATTTTTAAAGTCACTCCAACATATCTGATTGAGGGTTTATCTTTTAACACAATCTTCACAGATGTCAATATAATTGATAAAAGAGTTTGGAATAATTTTGTCTAATGGTCTGCAAATAGACTTGTCTGGACTTTGCATCCATAAATTTTCCTAACTGTTTTAATCACTGGTCCTTCTAATTTTAAGACTGCCCAATGCAGAACCACTTGAGTCGATTGAACTTGTTGTAAATGCAGACCCAGTTCAGATGTGATAGATAAATTATGGGGAGTTAATTAAAAACTACTAATTTGAAATACTAAGTCTGAAAACCTAATGGCAGTTCAAGAAAAATATGAAAGTGATTAAAGTGTTTCAAAGGAAATTATCACTTTCAAAGGAAAGTTTACAAGAAAAGCAAGCAGTCTCCAGTTCTCTTCCCTTTACTTTCTTCAGATGCTCTCTTCTGCTACGGAACTGCTCTTTGAAACACAGAGAAGAAAAAAACACAGAAAACCCCCAGAAAACAAAGCTCTGCCATGGAAACAATTCAGAACTCAAAATTTGTCTCAGAGAATATTTCAATTATTTCAAAGACTAGTTTTGAAAAGCAATGTTCTCACGCTGTAGGATGCATTAGTTAAATGAAACAGAAACCATCCTTCCTTTTTGTTTTTTTAAACTCTCTGAAGTTTGAACACCCTATCTCACATTTTCAGCCTCGGGATCTTGTATGTTTTCTAATAAAGATTAATGGATTTCTTTTCATAAACAGAGATGAAAAATAAGTTGTAGTAACATATGCTCTATCAAGTCATGCTGAACCAATCACAAAACTCATCAAGGACACAAAGACTCCCACAAACTCTCCCTTCTCCTTTGTGTTCTTGCTCCATCAGTCTGTTGCACTTCTTTGCAACTTCAATAGACTCCAGTCACACATTGTTGGTAGTTTCCTTTTCACTGAAGAGCAACATTTGTATGACCCACATTTACCTAACCCCAAACGCTCAAAAGGAGGGATGCAATTGCTAAAAAATCAAGTAGCTATAATTCTCAATACTAAATCAACGATATTAAATTAAAGGAGATGGACATTCAGATGAACCTCAACAACTTCATGCAAAACTTTTCACCCTATTTAAAAGCTATTACTGAAAGCCTTTCTGCAGCCATCAAAAATCTGCCTGTGGCTGGCAGAAAGTCACCCCAAGGTCAATGCATTTCCTAGGCAATGATGAGAAAGCCTGAAATCGGAAGCTGGACAGCTCATGCTGGCCTCCTATCACACAAGCAGCTGGATTGCTCTTTTGGCCAAAGTCACATTCTCATGTCGCTCAAGTAAGCAGCTCTATATAAAACAAACAAACAAACAAAAATAGGCAAACAAAAACATAACAAAACCCACTAAACTTGAATTACTTTAAAATATTTTATATTAATAGCAGAGTTATCATCACATCTGAGGTAGATATCATATGATTTTACAATCTAGAAGCCTGCACCTGTTTTCCGCAGCAGACATGGACAGAAAAGGTGATCTAATTAATATTTTCCTTTCTCTCTCTGAAATGGATTTACATCCTGACTTGGACTTTTATAGATTTCTTCATTACAACAAATGAAATATGAAGCTCTATTTCAGCCTTTTTGCAGGTTCAGCTGTCTTTGTTTTCAGGTATTTACAGCTCCAATTCCTTATGGTCAGCTGTCGCAGCTCCCTCGTGCTGCTCTGCTGCATCGGTGAGTAAAGGGACGTCTACTGAGGAGCTCTCCCTGAGTGCATAATGAATCCCAGTGTTCATATGGGCAATATTCTCAGCACACATGAAAGATTGCATTTATATGAAAAAAATACTGCATGGATATTCATGAGAAAGCAAGTTTAAAAGACGATGGACAAGTTTAAAAACAAAAAAGTATTTATATACCTTACAAACATGTTTCTGCTCTTAATGCTGGTACAGAGCTCGGTGCCTTGTCAAGTAAAAAGGTAAAGGACAGTGTTAATTTGATAAAACTGTGTTCCTATGGAGTCTCACGGACAGACACACTTTTCAAAGCGTATTAGTTACACCTCCTAGGCAAATGTGAGCACTAGGGTATTTACGTATGATTTGATCAATGTGCTTTGATATTTTACATAAGCAAGGATTTATTAAAAACAAAAATGTAATAAAATGTAATAGTGGATTATATATATTGCACTTACTTTATCTGTGTTAATTTACAAGGTGTTACACAACTTAAGTGTTAAGTGTCAAAGAATCCCTGGAGACTGGTGAGTTTCAGAATATGTATTAAATATGGATTTGTCAGCAGTATCCAGGGCATCTAAAACGGTAGTGGGAACAGTGCTCAGATATAACAATAATATTGTTATACGTAATTAGAAATTAAGGTGAAAACATCAGGGTGCTGCAAATGTTTTAACACGTTTCACAAGCGGTTCAACAATTTAAAATGACATTGCTGTTTCTCCCTAGTGTTAGGACACACAGTTTCGTGTATTGTTTTTCAAGCACACACACAGGACATTAGCACTTGATAATCAAAGATGTATCTTCCATGTATCTTTGTCATCTACCATATGCAAGTAAATAAGACAGTATAAACAAATTAATAAAAAAGAGTTCCACAAGCACTGCATGCAATTTAACGCTCTTTGAATAACTCAAATTGAGCATTTTATGTTCTTTTTTTTGTAGAAAAAGTCCACATTTCATGTTACCATAATACAAGTTTTGCTAGCACCCAAACAATTATGTATTTTTTTAAATGCAATTTTAAAATAATAATAATAATCAGCAGCTCAATTAAAATTAGTCAGTTTTGGTTTGTTTATTCCAGTGCTATTTGTTAGGCAGATGTAAATGTTTATCCTTTTTTTTTTTTTTTCTCCCAGTGCAGAACAAAATGCACTTGATCTGTTTTCTCTTTGCAAAATCCTTATTCTTGTCCTGTCTCGGTTAGCTCTTGTTATTAATAGCACCCAAGTGAAAATATGGGAGTTCTGTGCCTTGCCTTCTTAATAATGAATAAAGGTGATGCATTGCATGAAACTGCCTCAATAATTTACAAGGTAATATCAAGCAAAGACTAACTGTAGTGGTCTGCAGAAAATATACTGCACTAAAAAAATGATTTATAAGCTGCATAGATGTTATAATACTAAATTTAAGCACTGAGTTTCTAGTCTTTTAGAAGCGTTAAAGTTTTAACACCAAACATGGCTCTTTTCCTACTTGTTTTAAGTTGTAAATTATTTTCTGTTCACATCTCTTTCTTCATAGAGATGGAGTACACACTGCTGAGGCAGAATGCTCTTTTAGCTTCCCTTCTGCCTAGGAAGAGGCAGAAGGGGGTGGCCGAGGCTGCCATCGCCGCTGCTCAATTCCGAGCGTGCAGCTGACGCTACGTCTGCCAGGGCAGGGCACTTCCTGCGTGCTGGGCTGACCTACACCTTTCCCACTTTGTGGTTATCTTATACCATAGATATTCGTTGCTTTACCAGCTTATTTGGTAAACATTTAAAGTTAGAGGCACTGAGCAGGTGCCTCTGGTTTCATTTGATTCATGGGCAACTTGCTGAGAGCTCCGAGTGCTGCAAGGACACTCATGTATGGGAGAAAATTTTCTGCTTTCTAAAAGCTGCATGCGGGTTAGAAAATTAAGCACCCTGGTTTATTTTTAAAACGTACCATAGCTATTGTAATCGGCAATAGTTTCTAGTGCCTTTATCTCACCACAGGTGGATTTTCAAAAGGGACCTGGGATTAAAAATGCTCCTTTCCTGGGGCCAGCACCAACAGCCTGAATGCAGCTGCCTGAGGGTAGAAGATCATCCCACTATCAAGTGTCTTGTGTCTGATATTCAAAGACTTAGTTATATAACAGATAGTTACTGTTGAATATGATGGCCTACATGTAAATACAAAGGTTGAATTATAAAACTGGGGAATATAAAATTGGGCATTATTATGAAAAGCCTCACAACTACTGCTTTTCACAAACTTCGTCTGAATTGATGATCACTTGCTAAAGTACCTTTATCCCTACAAGCCCTTCCAAAACTATCCTTTCTATGAAATTTGAATTCTAGCCATTTAAGCAGGTTAAATGAAAACATAATATGAAACAGCACAGGTTTCTGTCCGAAGCAACAGTAATTTATGCAACCTTTATCATGCAAGTCAGGGAAAAGAATTGGATTTAGACTGATCATGGAGTTCAAGTCCTGGCTATGAGAAGGAATAACCATAGCAAACCCTTCCAAAGCTCTTCGTAAGCACAGATTTATATCAACACAACCCTTTGCTGGAGACTGAGCAAAGGATTTAACTTGGCAGTGTGTGCACAAGCAAGAAAAGAGGTTAATGCTGCCAAATACTTTCTTTGCTGTAAAACATTTGACCAGATACATTAAGAGTGTTTTTATCCCTGTATCCTACCGCATTTTAACATTAACATTTTAACAGTATTTTACAATGTATCTGCAGAATGCAGATATGTGAATGCATAGTAGAAAATGAAATCAATAGTTCATTCTTCACTTTGCCCATTTAGAAAGAAACAGTGACCCTTGCTGATAAGTGGACACGGATACCTTATCCCTTGCGCATGATAGCTGTATCATGGGCAGGAAGGCATAAGGAAAGAAGTCTTTAACAGCCAGACAAGCTATCCCACTTGCAGAAGAGGTAAAGATAAATCAGATGTGCAATGTAAGCAGCTTGGCATTTACACCTGAAGTATCACATATATGGTGATAAGGGAAAAGGGATATTCACGTAGAGAGGCAGTGCCAGCTACATGATGTCCTGGAACTGCTGAATAACTGGGAAATAGGCAGTAGCCACCAACCAGCTCCCGGGACCAGGAAAGCTGCAAACTGTGCTTTTAAGTATTTGCATTCATAAGCAATGTCCGAATATAATCCAAATTCAGTGAGAATTGGTGGACATGCAGAATTTCTAATTCAGTATTATTGAGTCCAAAAGCAAAGCATAGTCTTGTGCTGCTGGGACAGCATCTTTAAGACATATTATGCCATACATATAGAGTGTAACTCATTTTCCAAAGTCGCCAACATGTATTTTTGGAATAATACTGGTTCTGCAATGTAATAACAAGAAGATAGTTTATTTCTTTGCCCTGGTAATGATCACATATGATATTTTCTGATTTGGGAAATAACGGTGCTGGCAATATTATAGCATGATATTTAAGTTAATTTTAGTTAAAAAATACTAAACAATAAATACACAGTGTAGTATTTATTGTATCTATGTAAGTAGATAATACTTACATCTCTCAAGACAATACTATCTTACTGCATTGTAAACAGTGGTTTGCATTACTAATTTCATGGTTAGAGCTAAAAGCCAATACTTGCCAATTTTCTTGCTAATTCTGCCAACTGAATGAAATTGAATATGCCAGTTTAACTGACTCGTGTCCAAAATTTTCTCTTCTTCACTTGAGTTAATAATTCTCACACATACTTAAACAGAGTTTGGAAATAAGAGTTTCAAAATAAGTTCAGAATAGCAACATTATTGCTATAGCGGTCACCATAAAAATGTCATAATTTACATAAGATATAGAAACAGAATGATAGCACCATCCTTCTAAGTAGCTAATGTCCTAATGCATCAAAGATTGTATAAAGCTTAAAATAGTTCAGAAATCAAATAACATTGGATTTGCTTGACTGTTTAGATGAGAAGAATAATTTGATAAAATTTCTTATTTTTGAGCTCTAGTACAGAATTTAATCCTCCATTTAACACTGGAAAAGTTTAGTGCATAACCATAAAATATATTCTAAAATGTTAAAGCTATTTCTCTTTCTCCTTTATTCACCAGAGCAGTGATTGCAACCTATAATGCCAGACTTATTTTATTGGTCCATTTAAGTAAGAGGAGAACTTTTGGTCAGTGACTCAGAGCAATAATATCCCAAAACTTTCAAAAAATTGTCTGTTACTCAACAAGCACATCTCTGTAAAATGTGCCACAGCACCACACAGTTAAATCCTATAGTCACACTATGGTATCCAATACCAAGCAATTCACATGTCTACAGAACTTATTTTAAGAGACACAAAAGCGAAGGAATCCCCATACTGACATCTCCCCTTCTACCAAACTATTGTGTAAACCCAGAAGACAGCAGAGCAGCTACATATTCTTTTATGATGATGTGTTTTTACTTTTTAGGTAGCAAAACTTCAAATGTTGTCAGCAAGTCCTAGAAGCCAGGCTTGATCTGCAATGAAGTATCTTTGACTAAGATGCTTACATAGGTGTCTACAAGACAGTGCAATTGCAAGCACCTGAAGGAAACAGGGCATTCCAGCTGGGGTATTTAATGAAGACTGGCCTGTAAGTGGCCTTGTAAGTTACTGCTGCATACCCATGTAAAAGGAAAGTATGTTGTAATTCAACTCCCTCAGTTACGTCTTTGGTAACTGCAGGTTTGCCCAGGTTTCTTGCTAGAAGTAGAGCTGTGGCAGTGGCAATAAGTTACAATATGGGCAGTAAAGTGTTGAATACATGGTGCTCAAAGATAATTATTTTATGCCCACTGCAGGTCCCTATGCGTCACCACTGCTTACAGCCACTGAACACAAGCTGCTTTATCACCTCCTGACAGCCTCCTCTGCTCGGGTCCCTCTTTCAGGTCCTGAGTGTGCATTAATGGCCATCAGAAAACATCAATATTTGTCAGAAGCCCTCACCATCACTTCCCACTACTAAGCTTTTGTTCCAGAGGAAAGATGGAAGAATGATTTCCAGATCTGCTAGGGGTCAGATAATCTGTGATGTTAAATTGGTTTTAGTCAGGTTCCTCTGATTTGTACCGATCAAGATCCAGGTCTTCATCTTCCTGCTTCCTTCTGTTTTGCAGCTACTATCGCATGGGCATTTTAGCCCGCAGAACTGTAATGTTAATGATACACAGCAAGAGCAAGATGATTTTGTTTTCCTGACGCCTAAAGCAATTTTTTTTTAGACGAGTACCTTTGTCAAGCCAATTGTCAAAGCAATTTGACATCCAATTGCTTAATTAGATGATTTATTATTAAATGATCCTTTAGTAACGTTCTAAGGTAAAATAACAGGGCAAGGGGGAGAGGAAGAAATGGAGACGTATACCCAGCAACCATCTTCCTTTGGCAAAGGTTCCCTCTCTACTTCAAATCTTGTATTTTCACTGTTCCTCCCTGCCTAGACTGCGAAGAGGAAGGTGAGATATGCAGACTGACTCTTTGCTTTAGGATATTCCTAGCAGAGAACAAGCAGCAGCCCCAACACAGCGAATGAAATCTGAAATGAGTCATGGAGCAGAAAAGCATCCTTGAGGCTAGAGTTGTCAAAATACATGTACGGATTCTCTAATATCATTCCATTAGATCCCTTTCCCTGATGTGCTCTTACACAACCCACCTCAGACTTACCCTGCTCACAAGTCCTTACACTGTTGTGCGGTTACAGGGACAGGAGAAGGAAATCCTTTTGGTTCAATACTTGACCTTTCCTCTCCAAACAAACAAGCCGGTAAAATTCTATGTGTCCATATGATAATATTTATGTAAAATTTGGCGCTCAGATTCTGGGAAGTAAAGTTTCTTCCAAAGTAATGATAAAACTCTGTATCATTTTAGGCAGCACTATAGTCTGACAAGATTTTCTCTATGTTTTTGTTAATTTTAACTTTTATTAATGAAAACTTTCAACCAATATAGAAGCATCAGCTCATAGGAATAATCGTTTAGCTGATAAAGCTGTTAATTGAACTCATATTTGAAACTCTGCTAAGCTTATTGCCTGTGTGCCTGTAAAATACCCAACAGAGTTATTAAACAATATCAAAATTGATCAGGCTCTATGAAAATAGGATTGCATGTTTAAAGAAAAATAGATGAAGAAATAAATTTCATGCCAGAAAATAAAATTTAATCTTTTTATGCATGTACCTAATTACTACAGCTTTAATATAAATTAAATATTTGTTAGTAATTTTTCCCACTGGTATTTTTTAGAACCTTTTGGTGGATTCTTCCTGGTTTTCTGTGATACTGACATGGAAACTATGAGGTGAAATAATATTCACTGGATGATTGGAAATCACTGTATTTTCCAGTGGCTTAGGACTCTGTTCAGAGAGTGGATTAAACAGCTTTGGGGCAGAAACCCCTAGAGTCCTGCAGATTTTCAGCGACTCATATGGAAAGCCCAAGTGCTTTTTCCTTTGCCAGACTGGGCATGGTCAGGAGTCATCGCTCACAGCACTTTTCTAACCTGCAACTCAAATATTTGTTCCTTGCTCCATTCACGTTTTGTGAATTTGAGCAGTTGGTGTTACTGAGAGAAGCTTCAGAGCCCCTCGGAGAGGCTGCAGGTGCCTCAGATGGCCACGGTGAGCATGAGCACCAACACTGCACAGAACTGCGGACACAGCATCACCCGCATCCACTCTCAAACTCCTGAGAAGGACCGAGCACTCTGGAAGCCCATGAGCAAAGAGGAATCTGTGCATAGCTAAACCTACCAGCTCTTAAGAAGATGGAGAGAACACCCTTATTACAGGGAATAGCTACAAATCTCAAAGTACTGTTTCTTTCCTTGGTATTTTATATAGCATGACTATTTTGTGAATCTTAAAATGGGAAACTGGAATTTTTGTGAGTGCACAGTGAAAAATTATATTTTCATTTTAGGTAAGGTTTTTCACTTTTAAGCAATGTTATCTTCCAAAGGATATTTGACTTACTTTATGTCTTAAGTTCTACTAGAACTCTATGTATTAAAAGCATATACTAAAATACTTTATATATTAAAAGTAATTTGCCATAATGGGAAATTATGCAAATTTTATTGTCTACAAAATTAAATAAAATTTAGTTTACATTTATTAGGCAAGGAACATGTTTATGAATGCACAGAGTTGTGAAATAATGACCTGTGCATTATCTTCACCTACATAACACAGTTGTCTTCTGCCAAATCTTACCACTGTCTCCCTAAGCACCCTCATTTATCTGCTAAGGAAGAGCTTACTCACTCATTCTGTTTGTTGCATTTTCACTCAGTTCCATTTTCATGCTAATAGGCCATCTTCAGTCTTCACACCCATGGAAATCAAAGGCTTCTGCTAATGCACATCACTGCAAACATCTCCCTCTCTTACATAGGATGTGTGTTGAAAAGTGCTATATAGTTTTTAGATGGCTCAGAGTCACAAATGTCCAATGAAATACTTTGGGGAGGTAACTATAAGCACTCCTTCCTTCATAAGGGATCTCAATAGGATCACATCACCTTATGTTTGTCTCTTCCTCTCTTTCTGTCCAAAAGCTCATTTCCCTACTTTTATACCATTGATGCTTTATTAGTAGTAATGAGCTCAGCAGATTATTTTATTATAGAAACATAATACTGCAATTATGATTTTCAGTTAACCCTGTTAATTTTTTGCTTGGGATTTTATTTCTTAAAATAAGAAGTTCTATATATACACTCTATTATATTGTGAATATCTTCCATGGAAATCTGAAGGTAGTCCCTCATACATCAGTATGAAGCAGAACTGAATTTCCCCCTCCTATAAGTGCAAGAGATCCTACAAATCCAGCCTGGTCTGTCCTTATCCTACTCTTATTCCTCACTTCCAAGCATTGTGCTTACACTGGCTCAGATGTCTCCTTTCCCGGGCAAGAGGCACTCTGGCCAGCTCAGCATTAAACGTGGAAAGAAGCTGGTTGCCTGAGTCTCTTGAGGTTAACTCCCCTACAGAGCTTTCCCTCCCTCCCTCTCTCTCTCCCTCTCCACCTTCTTCCAGACAATAATTCTTCTAAATCTTACAGGAATTAGATTTCTCTCTAACTCTCATCTTTCTGAAAAATTCAGCTGAAATAGGCTAACAATTTTCAAAAATATATTGTAAAAAAGAAGTAGAGATACATATGCACATATAAAGAGTATAATTGTTTATGTAGGAAATCAGATTAAACATGAACTAAAAATTAACCTCAACTGATTATAACTGTTCCTAACAGAACTTAGTGATTTATCTTTGATTCCTTGTAAGAAAATAAGATGTTCACATCATGAAATATCTCTGAACTGGCAGACCAACTTGTGCTGCAGCTCCATTTGGTGCCATTACAGAATCAACTGTCTTAAAGTTGTTAGCTTCTGAAATTATCTTCTATCCATGAATACTTACTATTTATACTGAATTGTTTGGAAAGGAGGTTGAGTTTTTGAGTTTTGTTGCTATTGAGAAGAAATGTTGAGCTGCAGCATGTTCTTTTTTTTTTTTTTTTCTCTTGCTTGGCAGGTACTTTTCTTCAGCGCTCCCAAACAGACAGCTTTGACCTTCATTTTTGTCATGCTTTTCACTTCGCATACGGGATTGCCATTTTCAGGAGGGGTGACATGGAGAAAGGCAGTGGCCTCTCTTTTGATGCCCTTCTGCTGGTAGAATTATAACATGCACCAAGAAGAAAAGAACACAGCAAAAATATATTTTTAAAAAAGATAAAAGTGTTTTTTTTTAAAAAAAATACTTTTTTAACCATTTGAGGAGTTGCCTTCTGCTTTCAAGAGGAACAACCTACTACACAAATGTATGTTGTTTGCTGTTTCTCTAAAAACAGGTTTGCCATAATTGTTAGAAGAAACATTATCTTCCCTCTAACATATCTACTGCTCAAAAAAAAAAAAAAAAAAAAAAAAGAGTGGCGCAGAGTGAGTGACATCTAACTCTTGAACGTCCTAACTGAAATCAGTGGCAGTAGAGAGCCAGAAAGGCTGGGAGTCAGTCCATCTAACTGTAGTCACCAATCCTTTGGGTGGCTTGTCTGGGGTCTCTCTGTATGTAGTGGAAAAAGATGATTTCCCCAAGAGTGGGCAATTCGGCCAAAAGATTTTCGACACTAAATTACAGCAGGAGGGATCCTGAGTCATCTCTCCTTCTCTCTGTCTCTCCCCATGACCATAGAGACAACATAAATGGCCTCCAGTTACAGCAACTGCAGCAGGAATATCATCCAAGATATAGTCAGAATCATGGCTAAAGTTAAAATTGAGTACAAAGGGGATTGTCTCAGCGCTTAGAATTAAGTTAAACATTAAAAAAGAAAATACAAAATAATTTCTCAGGATGATGTGAAAGGAGACAAAAATTCTGTCTTTATTAGTTAGAGGATGAAAAGCTTTCAAAACAGCACCTGAGACTACATCCCTTTCTGCTGGGCTTGTTGGCACTGTTTCCCCATTTAATTGCACCTTTTCAGATGTGCAATTACAGAACAATTCTGAAATTCTTGTTTTTAGTGATGTACAGTTACACAAGTGGGCACGGAGAGCTAACGACAGCTGGAGATATATAATACAGAGCAGCAGTGATGCATGACCTACATTAATATCAGTGGGATCAATACCAGGCCAGTCATCTGGAAATATGATCTGATGTTTTGTAAATATGTCTTGAAATTAGTCTTGCTGTTACCACTTGATCCAATAAAAATAATTCAGGCAGTTCATTAGTGGGAATATTTACCTATAGCTGTTTGGAGAATAGGTGTGGCAAACTTGCTCTCTAATTACTTTGCCAGAAAGACTTGTTCCAATGAAATGTCCACTGGTAGCTTGTAAAAAATGTCGTTACTGTTCAATCTTGCATGTGTTCAGATGAAAACTGCGTAAATGCCAGCCAGAGAGACAAGTAAATTGAAACCAAGCTCCATATCAAATGAATTCAGCTCTTGATTGCTTTTGAAGAAAAGATTTTAATGGTGAACTCCAAGATCTCACTATAGAAAGCTGTAATAGACTCATGTGTTAAGAAGTCACCAGTACATATTTTAAATGCTCAAAATAAATACGAATTTTCTGAGTAAATAGTATTTTCCAGCAGAATATCCCTTAATTTCCCACTCCTTTCATAAGAAACATATTAGTTGGAGCAGTGATGAGGATTTTTCCTCTTAGTACAGTTGACTTGGGAAGGGATTGTCATCCTGCAAATGCTGACTCCCCGAGTGGAGCATAGAAGTGTCACAGCAGCTGCCACGGGGAGCTCCTGTGGGGCAATTGCTCCAGGTGACCATGACGGACTTGCACATAATGCAGGGGATCAGCTCATTTTTTAAAGTAAGAGAAGGCAAATTAGACAGAGGTTTCTCAGCCTTGGCTACTCAGTTGGCTGGCTGGGTAGACAATCTCTAACCTCAAAATATGAAGAACGACCTCTAATATCTGTATTTTTCTTGTAAAAGCAAAGTAAGTGGAAGTGAGGAAGAGCTTCCCCAGTTTCCAGCTTGCAAATCAGTAACAGCAGATGAAGAAGACACGCTGGTTATTTTGTATGGCTCTGGTATTTTAAAAAATTGTCTTTTTTTAAAACGTTCTTTGCCCTTTGAACTAGGGATCTGGGAGGGCAGCGTCATCTACTGCCCCACGCCATGCGGCCTTCTAGCCAGTGAGGGCCAGTGCCAAAGGCTCTGTTTCCGGAAGCTTAAGCAGCGGAGCACTAAGCACGTTTGGCAACACTGCTGAATGCTGCTGCACTCCGGAAT
This sequence comes from Tinamus guttatus, assembly GCF_059628265.1. Taxonomy (NCBI): domain Eukaryota; kingdom Metazoa; phylum Chordata; class Aves; order Tinamiformes; family Tinamidae; genus Tinamus; species Tinamus guttatus. The sequence continues at coordinate 4,421,919 of NW_028288780.1, forward strand.
AAACACGATCAAGGGAAGGGTTGGAAAGGAGAAGAGAATTTGGCTGCTGGTGATAATTTCCAGTTGTGGAGCAATTATTTAGATAGCAGATTTTAGTAAGAGAATAAAGAGTTTAGTAAGTGTTGGATTTGCATAATAGTAATACATGTCACTTTATATTTCCTCCTGGCATTTTCATGCACTTGTAAAATGAATCCTAATTATAAATGTTATACAAGTCCCACATAATGTGAATTTACTTGTATGCACATTTGCATTATCCTCATTTTTAAGTGTGCTGATGATTAACATTAGTAGCCTAGTTATACCATTAAATGCATGAGTATACTTCATACTATCTTTAGGAAATTAAAAATTTTGTGCTATGCACAGACAACATTCACTTCTAATCAAGGCTACAACCCCATGCTCCCCTTAAATTAAACCCAGCTGCAGGCCATCCTTTTTTTTCCTTCATGCATAAGGTCAAATCGTTATTTCCTCAGAACAGGGGTTGTAAAATGTAAACAAATCTATTTTGCTCTGTTTCAGGTGTATCCTTAAAATCCACTTTAATGTGATTTGTCTCATGTTCAGAGTTAGTACAGCCATGTCTCAACCATAATGTCTAAACAAAACCTCTTTTTCCTTCCATTAAGAGTCCAAAATGACTCAAATGAAGACAATTCCTCTCCCATTCTCCCAAGCACAGAAACTCTGCCAACCAGACAACGGACAAATGAACACTCCCGGATAAGCGAGCGAGTAGCTGCCCTGCCACAGGAACTCTGCAAGTCTCTCCCGTGCTCCCTGGAACTGCTCCCTGGAACTGCTCCGGAGCCTGAGGCCACGCAGACTCATGGTGCCACTCAGTGCTAGCACATCCCAGCTACAGCAGTTGGGACTGTGAGTAACACATGGTGAGACACAGTATTCAATTCTCGTGTTCTGAAAACACCTAACTGTTCCAACCTTAATAATAATTAGTAACATTGTTTTAAGTTTTCTTCTTTCACAGAACGTTTTAATATTTAAAGTATGTTTTCCTAGCATAGCTTTTGGCTATCTAGTAAAGATGACATAGATATTAAATGGCTGTTATATCTGAGGAAAAAAAAAAGACGAGATGAGTTTCATCTTCACTGCTGAGGAAAGATGCTGCAATATTTCTTTCAGTTGATGGGGTTTCAACCAGCATCACATGGTGGAAAAGATTCAGAACTACCAAACCATAAACAAGGTTGGCAGGCAGATGCAACTGAGATGCAGCAAAGCTTCCTCTTCAACCCAGTGAGATTTTTAAACCTGGTAAACTGCAGAGAAAGGAAGGGAACCCACCTAACAGTCATACACAGCTGTTACACACAGAACCAAAGCACGTACACAGCTGTGCTATGTACGGTCGACAGACTCTCTGCAAAGCCAGAGTTCAAATATTTCACCACACAGTCCTTGAGATTTTCTTACACAGATCAGCATTCAATTTGATGGAAACATTTATGGATTTATATGGCCTTCTGCACCCACTTTTATGGTCACATTTTCAAGCTGTCAAAAGATTTTCAGATTGTCCAGTACTCAACAAGCTCCCAGGTGACCTTGTAAAAAGCCATCAGTAATCAGAGTCTGCCTTAGACTCTAATGCCTGTTTACTTTCTTTTTAGAAATATCTAGTCATTAGGGAACAAGTTAATATTGAATCATACTCATGAACTCACACAGTTTAACTTCTAAATCTCAGTTTCTGAACTGATATTCATACTCATGACTGAATTAATGCAACTTTAGCTTAAAGTCTACAGTTACTCTAAAAAGTAGAAAGACACGGTCTTTTCAAAATATATTTTTCATCTTTCTTGTTTTAAAGCTTGAATTTTAAAGTGAACACTGTCCTGATAGGGTAGCTAAATTGCACTTTTTTTTTAATTGGAAACATTAAGATTAATATGATCATATCCATAGTTGAAATCACTAAGCATTCTAATTATTTCTCCCCTCTGGAAATTTGCTAGTGGTATCAGAGATGGCAGTTAGTTAACATGAAGACAGCAAGCACTTGCAGATAAAAACTGTATATACGTGATAGAGAAAATACTGTATTTAAAATGCTACACTGAATAAAGTTAAATTAAAAAAAAAAAACACAAAAAAGAGTAAATGCAAAGAAGGCTTTTCAAGGAACACAGTTAAAGAAAATGTACAGAAACTCATTTCTTATACGAATTAGTAGGTTAAAGCACTCAATTTTTTATGCAGCATGTAAGAGGTACGAATGACATTGAATTTTCATATGCAGTAATGTGAATGTCCTCAGTCAGACCATTCTCCAAAATGAGTCATTGCTTCCACCTGGAAGACAGTGAACTGAATTAAGATGTTTACCTCTTACGCAAAGATTAAAAAGTGTGAAGGGTAAAGGCACTGAGGTGAATGGTGGAGGATTGTGAAGACAGGGATTCCTCCCATGTCAGAGCAGTGAAAACAGTGGATTCCATCCTGCAGAATTCACTAAACTCTTATGCAAAATATGTATTTCAATAGAATCAGGATTCATCTTACATTAAAAAAAAAGTTTGATCACTCATTTTTCCTATTTTGTCAGCAGGGTCTGTCTATAGCCTGATCTAATATGTGTGAAATCTCTCCATTAACATCAATAAGTTTCCAGTCTGGCCTACGGTGACTTCACAACATGAATATTTTCTAATCCATAAATCATTCTTGCCAACACTCTCATTTCTAAGGACAGGCCAGAAAAAGGGAATCATAGCTATGTGTCTGCAGATAACATGGAGAACTGGATTTGCAAGAAGTTGGCTGGCATTTGTGGAACAAGAAAAAGTGTTTCTTACAGTCTAGAGCATTGAAATTTCCTCAATAAATCAGATGATGTAGTGTCTCAGTCAGGCAATAGCTTGGGAAAAAATACATTAGCACATGCTTAGTATTGCATTCACACAGCCAGCTGCCTAATCCAATTACCCTAATTTACAAGAAGAATAATTTTTATTTTCTAGTGAATACCATGTAGAAACTGTGCTCACTTTGTGCCTTTTCATAACTTTAATGAAAGCTATGGACAATCTAGTGAAATAAATGCTTTGGGTTAAACCTTTTTTTATATATTCTCACAGACATTAAAAAACCCCCACATTTTTAGGAAACTGGTTTTACAAACAGTTGATCTTGATGTGCATCCTCGATACTCCTTCCCTTACTGACAAACCTACTACAGGGTGAGAGGCGCTGGCGTGAGGAAACCTTCCAAGCTCTTGCAAGACGAGAGGGGCCCCCCCGGGCCTCGCGGCTCTCAGGGATGCAGCACCCTGCACCCTCCGGGTGCGGGAGCAGCAGCGAGCTCCAGCACTGCCCTCGCTTTCAGCGGCTGCGGCCCTTCCCAGGAGGAAGTCAGGCAGCCCTTCCAATGCCAAGCTGTGGGAGCAGCACTGATTTCACACTAGCACCTGAACTTCATTTCTCTAGCTGCCTTCTCAGTTGTCTGATATGTGAAGTTCGGCACGTTCACTCCTGAGCTATGGACCCCATAATAACACTGGGGTCTACCCTCTTTTGGACAGATACTAGAGCTTGTACTTTCTCTAAAGTAACATGTTTTGAAACAGCTTTATGAATCTGGACCAGTGAGTCTTCTAGTAAATAAAGAATATACTGAACATCCCTCTTCAGAGAGTGGAAACATCACGTCACTCCCTTGAAACCAGCAGGGTTTGAGGGTCACAAAAATGCCGGTGAATAAACTCCCAGTGATGTTTATTGTCTGTCAGTGATGTTAATGTCTGTATACAGACATTGCATCACAGGTATGAATTAGACTAGAGGGAAAGAAGATGAGTTTGTTTTAACTCCAAGAACATTAATTGCATAGCACAGCTCATCAAATTTCTTTTTCATCATTTATCATTTTTCAACTTTTTCTTCCCCCCAACTTTCTTCTTAAAATGCATAGCCAGCCAATTTTGCTCCCTTTTCCTCCTCAGAACTACTCACATAACTCCTATTGAGGTGGTACCTTGTTCTCATTCCCTCTTGGAGCTATGATCTTTGCACACACATTTCTTCATGTTTTTTTTTTTAACAGCCCTGCTACATATCTGTACAAGAACACTGGTTTCAACTCAGCAGAGCTAATTGAACCTGAGCACAATATGAGCACACAATTTCCATCATTCTCAAGCTCGTATCCATCATTCTCAAGCAAGGGTAAAAATAATAACAGCAACACTCTGAGAAGCAGAGTGCAGGTAGCTCTGCCTTTGAATGGTACTGACTGATACATGCTAACACACAGCAGTCACTATAGATGGATAAAAGCAGTTTACAGTATGTGCTTTTATATTTTGCTTGCACCACTGATTTCAAATAATATAATATGTTTTGTAATTGAAGAAAACCTGTTCTGAGCCCTTCTTGACCAGAATCTGTGACACACATTAGCCTGCTCTGATTTTGAGTGAAAGCTCAGCAAGCTTGTAAGGAGATCAACCCCAGACAGCTCAGACATTTACATTGAAGAGAGGCAACCTTAACGCAAAATAGCATCACTGAGTGATGGTGTGAGCTAGAAGACATAAACAGAAAGAAAACTTGAATCAAGTCTGTCTATCACATGCAGAAAAGGCTTATGATAGGGGCATGGGTATTATATAACTCCTCAATATGTTTCCTGAGCATCTGCTTGTGGTATGCAAACAGCACGGCTCATTCAGAATAGGTGATACCAGTGATTTTAAAGATATCATTTTTCTCTTTTTGTTAAATTAACAATTTGTGTGACTATTTGATTAAATGTATGAACTTGGCTATTTCATTGTTCAGTAAATAAGTGTTCATTACAAATACATTATTGAATGTTTAACAAAAACATAATTGATAAAAAGGTATTAAAAGTTTAAGGTTTAATGATCATATTTGTACAATTTGATGCTAAGAAAATAATATGGTTCTTAATATTACTTTATACTGTCTTAATAAAACATTATTATGTGTTGAATATTACTAATATATTTTAACATTCTCATCTTTTATTTATTCGGCAAACAATTATGTGCAAGCACTTGTTTGAGATTTCACAGCTTTTTATAGATCATATTAGTACATAAAAGCAATTAACATATCACTGCACAGGAAAATTTATCGACAGACCCGAAACTATTTTAGGAAAGTAGTGTGGATCAGTTCAAAACTTTGGAGCTTAATTTGCTCCAAAGAGCTTAATCTGAACCCTACAGCATGGGTAGGGAGGGCCCTTCCAGTGCCAGAGTGCTCGGGATGGGGCACTCGTGGTGTGCCCTGCCCCACAAGGCAGAGTCTGCAGCTGGCATGGGCACCACAAAGCTTCTCTAAGCAGAAGCAGGACATGGACATCGAGAATATGTTCACCCTGTATGCTTTGGCTGAATCTAAATATCTGTTTTTGCTCATGAATCAGCTTCTCATGAAGTCAATGCATTTTGGGGGGTAGGAGGGGCACAACAATTATATTTGTCACTAAATTTTGCGTGCAATTTCACAGTTTTGCATCTGCATAAGATGCATGCAGTTCTGACTTAGCTGTCTAGTGTCTATGTACTAGCACTTTGATTAGCTTCATTAACATTATTTATTAATTATCTGTTATATGCAGACAAAAGCCTTCTGATTCATTAGCCTCAAAAGAAGAGATAAGTAAATCAAATGGTTTAGGCATCTCTATCATAAACCAAAGTCCAAAGGTTGCCTTGTATAGTTCAGTCTCTCACAAATAGTGAAATACTAGAAAATTCAAGAATATTTTGTTTGTCATTTTTTCTTAAGCAGCTATTTGTGCGAGCTGCAAAGAAGATGGAAACAAGCACACTAGTGAATATGGATTGTGTTTATTGGAGACACTGTTCCATCTTGTGATTTGCAACTAGAGTAACCATTATTATACCAAGAGATTACATTGTACAGTATGTTCTATGAGTCACCTTTAATTCTCATCAACTCCCAACGAGCTACTTGGTAAATTACTGAGGTGAGTTAAACTTCCAGCTACCAGAAATCTTACATAATTCCTATGAGCTGCCTGCATAGTCACTTGCCAGGGAGAAATCTGCTGTAACAAACAATAATGAGAGTAAAAAATTATATTTGAGTAATTGTAACAATAGGTATAAAAAAAGGTGTTCAAACTCAATTGTAGGAACCTCAGATTCACTCTTAACTTTAAGACTATAAGTGTTGCCTTTGATCACCATGCTTTAGAAACTACAATCTCATTTTTAAGAGTTACCCCAGCCAAAGACACAAGCTGACAGAGTTATTCACTAGGGAAATTTCACTTAGCTCCAATCAGAAACAGATGCATTTCCTAAAATCCTTAAAGGCTGCCATTTCTTCTTGGGATAATTATTTGAAAGCAAACTTTATTTCAGGGATTAGGGAATCGAAAATTTGAGAGGTATTACTGTGGTTTGCTAAAATCTACTTATGTAACCTTGTGTAGGTATGACACTAGGATAACTGGCTTCCCCAAGAAGCAATGAAATTCCCTAGGAATGCCAGACAAACACACCATGGCAGGATGGAGGCCAGAGACTCCTCTTGCCTCCTTTCCATTGTATTCTGTCAGGAAAAGACAACACAGACAGTACATTACACCAAAGCTTCCACACAAACTTCTTCTGCACTTGCCCCAAGCCATAATGAATAATAAAAAATTTAACTGCAATGAAACTTAAAATACTCCTTTAAAATTCCATATAGAGAGGTGCTGGTCAGCAGCTAAAAATTGGAATTTTTCTCACTACACTGCCTTGGCATTTGTATTTATAAATGGGGATTGTGGAAGAATCAGGGTTCACCAGAGTGCATAAACGCCAGAAGGAAGGGGAAACGAAGGAGTTTGCACGGCATCTCTGCTAGTAGGTAAGCAAACAGGCTGAGCGCTAAATCCACCTCAAAAGAAACTATGGCTCCAGGACGAAACAAAAGAAGGCATCGCTGTTGCCCTGAAGTTTCTGAGACCTCTGATTTCTTTATTCACAGTGCTGTGACTAGTTGCAGGAATTTACAGCTATCTAGTCCAATCTCTTGGCAGCACTCAGGTCTCTTGTATCAGACTAGCATCTGCTGGAAAGCTTTTCCAGCACACTAGTAACTCATTTCCTTTCATTTTTGAACGAAGCAACTGCTTTCACAGGGAATGCTCTATTATCTGATGATGCCACAGTAAGAGTACACCCTTGATGGCATTTAGTTTACTCTTTATTATTCTTGTACATTTTCATAAAGATTATAGTATTTCTCCAACCAAAAGTGGCAGATTGTGTTTATATTAGGTAGAGACAGAACCAGTCTGGTTGACTCAGTTCACTCCTACCTGAAAAAGACAGTTGGGCTTCACAGTTCATTGTAGAGTCAGCATCTGTTTGCAATGTGTCCTCTTTACAAATGCAGCTTAGGACACTCTCCAAAATGTCTTTACTTTTATACTTCACATACTTCTATATAGAAAAAAACTTTATTCAAATTTTCACATTCCTGTTAATTAACACTGACTTAATTACCATTTAGGTATGTGTTTAAAGTTAAGTAGCATAAGATTTTCTGAACCAGGTCCAACATGGCTATTTTGTGCCAGACAGTTCACATATTCATAAAGCTATGAATATGAAAACTAAAGTTCAGTAATGATCTGAGTGAGGAACCTATTTTTAAAGATTTGAATGAAAAAGCTATTTTGAGATGTGCCATTAAGAAAAAACTACTGCCAGTAAAATTACGCCTTGAAGAATAACTTTAGTGGTCCTTTTTCTTTAAGAAACTTCCACTGACTAGAGAGAATGCAGGATCAAGGATGATGCCTCCTTTTCCTTTCCTCCCCCTCCTTTTCTGATATTTTATATTGGTGAAGCAAAAGAGAGTCATTAAGTGAGCACTAATGAATTCCTCCTCTATTAAAATATTTCCTCACTAGAAATTGTGTTCCCAGCTCATTATTGTAATAATTGTGTGCACATATTTAGTTCCCCAGCAATAGCTAAGGTTCTTATTAGATACTGTGCTCCAATACACAGCACACTGCAATAGTTGACAAGTAAGGTAGAGGACTGTGGAGAGCTTATAGATTTAATTTTCTACCTGCACCTGAACTATTCAACAGCAACAGCTGGTTTCTTCCATGCATTTTGGTTTACAGATGAAAATATTCCCTGGCACAGGATCTGTGCCCTCAGGACTGAGCACTCTACCACAACTCTGCATCCGCAGCTCCGCAGAGGGCTCTGGTCGCAAACCCTTTCAGGGGGAACTAGGCCCACCAGCTTCCCAGTAAGAAAATTTGAAAAAGGGAGGGACCTAATCCTGCGAGGACCTTTAACATCCACTAGAACAGGAGGAGCAGCGAGTGCTCGTGCTTCTGAGAAGATGCTCAGTGCTTCCAATGATTGTCTTGTATTTATAGCACACAAAGATGATGAAAACATGTATTATTGATGAAGGGTAGGCAAATGCTTTCTCCTTAATTCTGCATTCAGTGCTTTGATTCAGATTCTGCTGGCCTCCACATGGTGCTGGCTGGCACTCACTGCACGATGGAGGCTTGATGAAGACCATCTCAAAAATATCTACATGCTTAAGGGTGTTTTGTGTGCTATAGATTAGTGGAAAAACATTGGATAAAATTCATTTTGGCCCACGTTGCTATGGAGGATCGCAGACAGATAAGACTGCAAAAAGTATGTTCTTTACCCTTTTGTGCAGTCTTTCTAAAAATATAATTAGCTAAAACGACAAGTTAGAAATGTGTTAATATTAATTGTAGCAGATGGAATTTTGAGGGAAAGGAGAAAGGCTAATTTCAATTTCTTTTAATAAATCTAGTTAAAAATAGAGCTGTGGCAGTTGCAAGTTATGCCCAGCCAACTTGTATTCACTGAAACTGAAAAAATAATGTCAAGCTCATGGGTAGTCAACAACTTGCTTGCAAACCTAGAAGCAGCAGTATAGGCCTCCTGAACTTGTGACGCATTGCTCTCAAACCCTTCCTCCCAGAACATGAGCGTTGTGTTAAACTGTGTCAAATCTCAGAGAGATTTATTTTGAGGCTGAGAATTTATAGCACTTGTCACCATAGGTGATATTGCCAGAGCTGTGCAAAACATCGGCAATTTGCCCACCCTATAGTCATAGCTGCATGATACCCAATCCAGGTCTAGCAGCTATAAATAATTCTCCTTGTTATAAATAAAGAGCTGATTTACTTAAAGAATCTCAAGCCTGATTTGGCAAGGCACTGCGTGTCTCAGATCCTCCAGGCTTCTAGAGGATTTGAAGGTGTTGCTTGTTTCATTAGCAAGGCAGCTTTTTTTGTTGCAAAAATTGATGTATTACAAGATATTTGTGAAATCCTCTCTTGCTTTCTAAATTTCCTATCCATCCTATACATACGACAGGCAGCTCAGATATCAGAGAAAAACTTTCCTGGCTTATTTTTCAGAGTGACTCACATACACATTCAGACTCAGCTTTCTTCCTCTGAAGTTTACCTACCCCTAAGCTACCCAGGAGTTAGTCTTGACGCTTCTCCCACTACCTTACAGACTGCCTCACCTCAGTGGAGCTACAAATGGCACTTCAGTAGATCAGGTGCCACCTCCAGTAGGTGACTAGCCTACAGACTTGACTCAGTGCAGTCCATCTTCCCCCACATGGTGACTCAGCCCATGCACTGCAGCATGAAGCACCTCCAGTCACTGAACCTTGTGTTTTACACAAGCTGTGAACTGCCAGCAGCACTTCACACAGCCGCCTTCAGCAGCTTAGCACATGCTGGTCATTCCTGCTTCTTATCTGAGACCTGAATGGATGGACATTAATTGGTCTGGCAATATAAGAGCTTGCAGTAAGGGGTCCTTAAAACCTCTGAAGGAAAATGGTGGAATACATTAGTGTAGATAATGGTTTTATCAACTAGATTAAAATTCCTACTAGTATTTTTGAAGCAACGGGTACGCACATCCAATACCACATGCTATTTGTATTCAGCAGGTTAAATATTGAACCTAATTCACTCAAGCCATCAACCTGACAATAAGGAATATAGTGATTAGGAAGAGCAAGAATTAATTTTATATACATGCACACATATACATAAACCCATACACACATATATATACTTCATACAAGTTCATCCCTTTCCCCATTAGATAGTAAAAAGAACTATAATCACAATCTGATTTATTATTCATATACCCTTCACTAAGGGGAGCAACGTAACCTCTCTGATAGCAGGAAACATATGAGTTTCCCTCATTTCAAAGCCATAAGGACTCATGGAAGTGGGTGAGAAGCAAGGGACCAGAAAAAGGAAAGAGGGCCAGAGCTCCCCTTATGTTGTCCCAGTGGTTCAAAAGCACCAGCATCGTACAGCCTGCTGCTCTTCCTTAATGCTGTGCAGGGCAGGCTTTCCTGCAGTAATAACATGTGCTGTGGTACGTAACTTTTTCATTAGGTTTACTTAGAGATTTTTGTCCATAATACCCCTGAAGAACAGCTCCTCAAATGGCTATGGAATGTATCAGTTGGAATATATTATCAAAATTATTTTATGTTAATGTAGCCTGAAGATGTTTCTTTCCACTTTCTATTCTTGAAATAAAAGCTTAAAAACTACATTGCTTTTAATGGGGGACATTTAGCTGACCACTGGTGTCTTCTGGGACATAAAATAATTTTTCCTGAGACAAAAACTTATAATCATAGCACGAAATTCAGATTTCATTAAAACATCACTTCTTTTTACCTGTTATAAAAGACCTTTTGGAAGCTCAGTGAAGAAATGAAAATCAAGTTTATGATAATGTTTTTAGCATAATTTATCTTCTTCTGAATGGGGTTCATCTCTCCTCCTGCCTTCTAAAAATTAGGCATCTGGCTAAACTAGTCAAGCTCTCTTTCTTCTAAACAAAAAGAAATGAAGCACTGCCAGAATGTGATTCCTCCCGGACTATTGGGTTTGTTTAAGATAGCTGGGATTAGTTGTTCTCAGAGAGCACCATTGCCCTCCCTTGCCTAGGAGAAGCCCTGATTACAAAGCATTGAACTTCTACATCACTAACTAAAAGCAATAAGGATCTAGTCTTCATTGTCCAGATGCCTAAACTAAAGCCACAGCATTCACTCACTACAAGGACAATCTGATAATCAAAAGATTCAGAACCCCAACCAAGCATTTGCACAGTTTAAATCCTGTCTCTGTGAAGATTTCATAGAGCATTTTGAAATTTCACATCTTGCCTAATGCCTACAAAAATTGTGCCAAGAGCACATCAGTTAGCTGCTCAGAGAAAATCTGTACAAAAACCGAATAAATAAAAAAGGAACAAACCTGAAATCATGCTATTAAAACGTCCAAGAAAATATTCCTATTTTTTTCCTCTGGGTCCATCTACAGTTTTTTTTTAAATACATCCAATGCATAAATATATTTAGGTAACATTTCCACTCTAATTTTGTAAGGGACAAAAATATTTTCATGGCAGCCTACAACTCTAATATCTTTGCTCAAAATTCAACAGACTAAATAGTCCATAATATTATTTAAAGAATAGGTTTTTGTACAGCTGCATAAGTGACTAAATCATAAATAAAAACTTAATAAATGGAGATGGAAATAAATCAGCAGCTGGTGTGGACCTCATTAGCAACTGTTCCTAGAAAGTCTGCTTCCCATTAATGAAAAAAAAATCAGGAGATGTGGAGAACCTGGCTCCAAAGAAAACTCATAGTTACACAGATGGACTTATAAGTGAAACGGTCCAGTTACAAAAGAAGTCTTATTTAACTGCTGCTTCATGACAATATGCAAAAATAGTATTTATACATTTGTGTACTGAAATCTATTGTAGAGCTTCAGAGATGAGAAACACAGGAATTGCATCTGGGCTAGTGGCCTGTGTAGCTCTAACAGAAAAGTCACTGTATGCCATGGGAAAGTCCAGAACATGCAGCATAGTATGTGGGGTAGCCATCATGACTAACGTGACTCATGAGCTCAGTCTCTGAATCTTCTTTTTAAACTCCTCTTTTAACTCTTGCCCCTTTATTCTGTATACATATTGGCTCCCTCTTCAAATTGTCTAAGTCCTATTCCTAGTACGTAGTATGACAGTATCTGCTGTTCAAAGCAAACTCAGTGGATTGGTTTTAAGTTTGGTTTCTTTCTGTTTCGCTATTACTTCTTTTCATGTATTGTAAAGAAGAGTGTAATCTAACTTATCTGTATCGTTACCTGTCTTGCATATTTTCAGAATGTGCTTTCCAATAAATCTCTAATCTATATCACTCCTTTTTTTTTAATCCAATTTTTTATTGTTTTCCTTTGCCTCAATTTCTTTTTTAATCTTTTGACTTGTACCTATTTTTCACATCATATGCTTATGAGCATAAGTTTGAGACAAGTGGTTTGGTAAGGTCAAGGAAAAGATAAGACACTTTGAGCATTTCCTAAGAGAATACAGGATTTTAAATGCTTTACTTTGGGGGTTAGGTCATGAAGTGGATTTTGCCTCAGGTCAGGAAGTGTTATTTGTATCACATAATAACCTGGGGCAATTCAACACATTACGAAGGCTTCACACTTTTCTGAGGCAGCTCCTTACTACTGGTGGGCACCAGGATGGCCAACTATGTTACCAGTTGCTCTATTCTAATACAATTGAATCTGGAGCAGGATTTGTATCTAGGATCTTCTGTGTATCATTTCCTCTATTACAGGATGACAACTCTTCATAATCTCCCATACGGTGTTTGCATTCTTGATAACTTATTGACATTTCCTATTCCTATCAACACATTTTTTTTCCTGAAGTATGCACAGCTTATTCTAATCAGCAATACTTTGGGTGTTCAGTTTTTTTTTCCTTTCCTCTTTTAGCTTCAACTTTGATTTCAGTTTCCATGGTCTTGAACTCTTCAAAAGCTGTTTTGTTTTTCTCTAGAAACTCTACAAGTATTGCCCGCAGGCAGGTGCAATTTTTAACATCTCCTTCAAGTGTCATAGCAGGTTACATTTTTCCTAGCTCATTAGATTAGAAATGATGCAATCTGAGAAGACATCTGAGCACAGGTTACATTGGATGCCACATGGCAATTGCCAAAACATCAGAAAATGTGCAATGTGTTTTTAAGAATGACAGTCCCATACTTCAAAACTTTTCTCCTGCATGTATCTAAGTAAACCAATGAGTTCTTTTCACACTAAGTTTGGCACTAAGTTTTTGCTAACTTTCAGTTTCTTTGGGTAATGCTTTAAAATTTCAGACTACAATAGCGACTTCACTTTTTAATTTAAAGACTGTTGTGATAGTTGTTTTTCTGGGATACATTCCTGTTCCCTAAACCACACCAAAACGAAGCCAGGAATCTCTAAAAAATTCTCTATTATTTATATGTATTCCTTAAAAAAGGCATACTTTCACTTCCTCTCTGAATTATGCCAGAAGATAAGACACAGACAGTCACGAAATGGTTAATAAAAATGCCTTAAAATTTACATTCAAGGTGTCTGATTGAAGAAAAGTCTAGAGAAGACTACTTATAAAACCTGGATCAAAATTAAGTATAACTTTATGTCTAAAAGAAAAAAAGAGATAATGTCAGGCTGGCTCACATCCAAATAGGACATATAGTATGCAGTGTACCCAGGTTTTTCTAACACCAGCCAAGTTGAAGTACATGCAATAACATGGGTAAAGTCATATGGAAGAAAGAGTTTAAATATGCTTTTCCTCTTTAACTTTTCTTCTTTTCAGCTTCTCACTTTTGATCAGTTAGCAAATGAGTAAGGTGATGACCTGACCCACACCCCAAGTACCAGGTCAAAGGCAGAGGGGAACAGCTAAGCACATCCCAGGCCAGGAGAGCCGAGACACCATGCAGAGAGGCCAGGAAGCTCTGGGAAGCTCTTTGCAGGCTACCCACAGGAGGAGGGAACTTCAGTACTCTCAGCACTTGGGCAGCTCTACTTAGCGATAATGGTCTATAAAGTGATAAAGCCTTTGAGGAGTCTGTTTCAATCTACGTCAAGAGAAGAAATAAACTCAAGATTATGTCAGGAAATGCAATTTACATGAAAAGTGCAAGTTGTATTAAGCGATGCTTAACAGTGAATTTGGGCCAGCATTTTTCTTCCTCCTTACACTGAGTGGTAAGAAAATATGTCAGATTTGTAATTTCATTTTGTGTAAAATGAAATTAGCAAGAAAAAGTAATTTTTCTATACACTGCCTGTTAAAAAAAATCTGCATAGGAAGTTCAATCTCCATATGAGGAAGAACTTCATTACTGTGAAGGGTGTGAGGGTGACAGAGCGCTGGAACAGGCGACCCAGAGAGCTTGTGGAGTCTCCTTCTCTAGAGATCTTGCAAACCTACCTGGATGCCACCCTGTGCCATGTGCTCTAGCTGTCCCTTCTTGTACAGGGGGGTTGGACTAGATGATCTCTAGAGGTCCCTTCCAACCTCAGCCCTTCTGAGATTCTGAGATGCTTCATCCTCTTTCAGCCCTAATTGAAGTACCCCTTACCACCTATTCTGCTCCCAGACACTATTGCTTAATGAGCAAAAAGGGCAAGGAAAGGTCTCAGCTGGGGAGGTTTGGCTGGCGAGAGCCTTGTGGCGCCGTGGCCACCAGCGCAGTGCAGCACCACGGCAGATGGACGCCGGGACTGAGCCGCTCCCACAAACACAGCCCCTTCAATGGCTGTACAGAAGCGATGGCAGCGTTGGCACCACTGAGCATTTCACTGAGACAATCCAAATAAGGGAAAACTATTTCACGGCAAGAGAAGTGGAAGAGAGCAGCCTGCAGAGCAGTTCTGTGAGACCATTGACATGACTAGAAGCACCATCCTACAGGTTTGGAGGTTGCACAATGCAGTCCTTAGTGTTAAAGCCATAATGGTGCTACGTAAATAGAGTCAGGCCAGTGAACAGCGAACAAGTATCCTATGGAGGCATCTACATGAGCTGTCCATCAGAAAGGCTAGATAATGAGTTTGCAATTGCAGTGGCCCCAACTGCTCTAAAAATGTGTGCTGTCTATAAACACTAGTTTTTCTTCCAAAGGCGCACTAAGATCCACCTTTTCTAGCTTGTTTCCCCTTGTACAAACTCTGATTACATATTTTAGTAATGTTTAGCTGAATATTTGACAATATATTACTGAAAAGAATATGTCCAGGACTCTCATTTCAAAGACAACAGCTTGCACTCCCCTACACACAAATGTAACTGTTATGGCAAAGGTTAAAAACTCAATTACAATTTGCATTTTTGATGTATCGTACATGTTTCTGATAATGACTTAAATTTTTGAGGATTAAGCAATTAAAGAAGCAGATGCCTTTGAAACCTGATATGACTGTAAAAAATTGGTATCATTTAACAAAAATATTTTATGAATATGTTAATTTCAACAACAGCTAACACGAGTTTTCTTGGGTTAATGATTTATAGTGCCTTTTACATGACATTTTCAAGTTACTCCATGGCATTAATCTTTTCAAACTCTGAACCTAGAAGGAGCATTTGTTCACTAGAAATTAAGTTGTATTCATATTTTTTTTCCTTTAACAAAATAAACGATGAATATTAGTAGAGTTGGTGGTTCGTGTATGATTTAAATTGGGTAAAATACAGAACACAGCATTTTACCCGTCTCCATGGTATAAAGGACCAAGAGTCCCTACGATAAACAACAGTTCTTTACCTAGCTGGCTGGACCACCTCAGGACTGTAGCAGTACAGTAACTCCATGCTGTAACATGGAAGAGAAAGACAAAGCAACCTGTCAAAAACAGACACACAGTTCGGCTGTAGGTAAATGCAAGTGCGTGTCTGTTCACCCTATCCCTTCACAGGCAATTCTAAGCAGTCAGCTGGCAATTCCTGTGCTTTATGCTTAGTTCTCTTGACAGCGTCTCAAGTGTGGGAAGAGAGACAAAACTGTCATTTGTTGTGATCCATTGATTTTTTGTTTATTCTTTTTATAAATGTTAATAGAGATATAAAGTGTTCTAAAGTAGCTTAATTTCTAAAGAAAGTTACATTCATTAGACAATAGGCGTTATTTCCCATCTTCACTGCCTACAGACAGACAGCAAAACATTAATGTTGATAGATAAGTGATAAGGGATGACTCATCCTAGTTCACTTTCAATCATTTTTCTTCTAAGCTTGTGTTTCAGCTCCCAGAGCCTCTGTATTGCCAGTGCTGCTCATCGTCTCAACTTTCCAGAGAGGCAGAAGGGTAGACTTGAGTCCTGCTCCTATTGGCATTTGTTCCAGGTTTCATTTCCCTATTAATTGGAGGCCATTCTACGCAGCCAGGCCTATGACCTACACAGCCAAACTGAACATGAAAGGATCCAAGAGGCCTTATGAACATTTCCTTTGGTTTTTACCCACACTTCTGCAGTGTGCTAATCAATAGTGTGACCCAAAGCAGACAAGATTTAAAGAGACAGACTGGATTGATGGATGTCAGTGATTTTGTTTCCCTCTCTCTCAGAAGACACAGTGAACTGGATGAGTTAGGACATTTTTTCTCCTTCTGATCTTTTAACTGGTTTATCAAAGTCCTTTGATTTTCTCAATGGCTTATTTTAAGAGGATGGGATTAGATGAATTCTAAAACTGCTGTAACCTTTGAAACAGAAATTTAAAAGCTGTGGTGTAAAAGGGAAAAGAGGGAAAGAAGGATTCAAATGACCGAAAAAGCAGTCAGGGGAGAGTGCTGGTCCCTGGACAAGTAGCACAGACGAAATCAAATTGTTGTAGGCAATCTTCACTCAACTACGAGGCAAGCAGTTAAAAGACATTGATTTGGACAGAAAAAGGCTTGCAATTATTTGAAGGTCAGAAGAGTAAAAATAAAAAGGGACAAGAGGGATACGATGGGAAAGGAAAATATAAAAAGATCATGAAACTGAGAAGAAAGAAAGTAGACCCATTTTGAGGAAGGCATGTGTTTATTTCTTAGTCAAAGGCTGCATTCAATTCTCGATAAATGGTCTGGCTTAGATATATTTAGTATACGTTACTTCAGTCAAACGTTTCTAAGCGGATTTGACCAAACTTTTTCTCTGTTCTAAACAAGGTAGAACCACCCGCAGATCATTACAGAAAACACTGTGTGTAGGCATAAATGTTACTGAAGTCATTCTGTTCTTCCCACTCTGTCTTTTCATTAAAAAAATAAAACAGATAATGCAGTCCTGTAATATTGTAAATACATGATCAAATCATGCCAATTAAGACAAATATTTCAAATACAGAAGACTTCTAACACATAGACATTACAATATAGTCACAAACTATGACTGGAGCTTAAAGCCATACACAGTTTTTCAGGCTTCTTATTTACGCTGACAGATGCAGATGACAATTAAATAGCACTTCTGATGATTATTGCAAAATAACTCTCTATTACATCTCTTAAGGAAAAGTATTTTTCCTATTGAGGGATTGAGTAGATTGAAACAAGTGACCATGGAAACACCCATTTCCAATTAATAAACTAAATTAGGAGATAAGGTTTAGGTCAAAAATGAAATAGATGATTTTCCTTCAAAGAGTAAGAACCACAAGATATTCTACCCTTAAGTCAGTTAGTTAACCCCAGGATAGATCTGCAGATGACCTACTGTATCTGAAATGTAGACAGAGGGATGACAACACAATTATTTTCCCTTGCTTCATCAGTTAATTGACTGTTACCTATTGCCATTAACAATTTCATCATGCACAAGTTCTGTTTTTTTGGCAGAACAACAAAGATATTGCATTTCAGTCAAGAAAATACTACAGCCATCTTAGGAATATTCTGAAAAGTGCCAAGTGCCACTTCTTCACAAGTTTAGGATAACTCCAGATTCATTAATAAGGAAAAAGATTTCAAAAACCATGAAAACAGATCTGTTATGAGTAGGACTTCTTACTCCTAACATGAAGAATGTGTATGATGGGATAATTACAGAGAAGATAGACCACGATACCAAATGCATCTCTGAAACATGAATAGAGAATAGAAGCAAGAATCCTGGTCAAGGTTTCCTGGCCCTCCATACCAATCATTGCTATGATGGCCCCAGAGAGCTATATTAATTTACATTAATTGAAAAGCATTAGCTCTAATCTCCTACAGTCTGAGAATACTGCTTTACACTGCTAATGGGTCTTAAAGCATATGCCCATTCCTCTCTCCCTCAGTTTTTAGAATTTCCTGGCCAAAACACTGTACAGCTGTAGTATCTCATACATATCTGTTTGTCAGCTGAAAAAGATCCCAGTTAAACCACAAACAGAGCTCCTACAAGGAGACCTCCAAAAGAAGTTCTGCAGAGAAAAAAACTCACAGCAATAGAAGAAGGAGGACTGGCCAAGTTATTTGTCCCCAGAATGCTCTCAGCTCTTATGCATATAATCGATTCATGTTGAACCCATAATTTCATTCCTTTGCTGAAAGGACTGATAATACATTTTTAATTTGATCTGATGATCTTTTCTTTTTCCCTTCTAGTTGTACAGTCATAACAACTGAAACTGGGGAAGAGCCTTCAGATGAAAGAAATGGGTTTGTGGTGTTTAAAAGAAAAAAAAAAAAGGTTAAGAATAGTCATTCTCATAAATCCCATCTCTTTCTTAAAATCAAGAAATCTTCAAGAAATCAAGAAATCTCTTCACCTTATGAAAATCAAGAAATAACATTGAATTAAGTGATTGAACATAGTCACACGCTTGCAAATATTTCATTCATAAGTAACTAGGGAGATGCACTGATATACATGTCCTTATTTAATCAATTCTTGCTCTGTTTCAGAAATTCCAGCAAATCTGAAGCATCAGTGAAACGGGGGGGAATAAAAAAAAAATCTGTCAGTCTAACTGAGGTCATTGATGAATGCATGCCAATTATTTAATAAATAATGCAAATAATAAAGGAGCACAGCCTACAGAACACGCGGGCTGCTCACACCAAGCCAAGTACAGTCAAATGCTGCCTGCTAGCAGAAGAGCTGAGTGTCTATGAAAAAGAGCATCTGTAAAATGACTGACAGCTTTACTGATGAGCACTGGAAACTGCTAACTGCTGCTTTTTAATTTCTATATGCTGTCATCAATAAACAAGATGTTGCCTCATGACCACTAAAAAAGATCGAATGAGACACTGAAGTAGAAGAGGGACCACACGGACCATCAGCAGCAGGACTTACTGGATAAATCAGAGTTCTCGAGGTGCGTGGTAGCGCGCAGCCTCTGAACACTGTGTCAGACGAGAAATGGATCAAAGAAAATAAGAAATAAGGGATATCTGCTCTCATGTGATTTGCTATTGCCAGGCAAAAAAAGACCAAGTAGACATATGCTTATAGATTAGGAGAAGAAACTGATTTTGTGGTGGCTCTTAAGCATATGCAATATCCAGTAAGAAATCAACAAAGCTCTGTTATGGGAAGAGCACATCCAGGATTTGGATTGTGCTCTCACTTGCACTGTTTTAGGAGCATGTTAACAGCTGTAGAATCCACCTGAGGTAGTTCAGTTTAAGCATAACTTTAAGTATCCAAGTAGCTCTGTTGACTGTAATGATAATATTCAGTTAGTTATGAGTGAAGGAACAGAATCCAGTCAGAAGGCTCTATTCTCTATAGAATAGTAAAAGGACAAAATGCATTGCATTCTAACTCTTTTATTAAAATTTTCCAGAAAGAAGTTAGTGTTTTGACTGGATTAATATTCAAATGAGAATTACTATGCATATTCTTCCATTTATTGAGATAGTATTTTAATTTGATTTTAATGATGGTAAAGTGCTCTGAGATATTTGCATGAATGGAGCTCTATAAGCATAAGTGCCTGATTACATTATGAATTTTTACCATATTGCTTTTAGTACAGAAGAAAAAGAGCGTTCACAGAGCGTACCCAGGTACCAGCTGACTGGAGTTCTTCAGCAGTGAGGTGACCATGAGACTGTGCTAATACTAAATACTGAAAAGGTGGAAATGACTGTGACTACGCAGGACTGTGCGGCTGACCGGTGATGTAACTTAATAGTGTGACTGCTGGATGCCATTGCTGCAGCATATACCAACCTTGCCATGCTTCTGCCAAGCCACTTGCTTATTAATGTCCACTTTTGAACACTTTTCTCTTGCATGAAAGTCTTGTATGGCATGAAGATGCTGGTCCAAGTCACCAATGGAGATGAAAACTGCATGCTATGTACGCCAGAGTTATGCTAATCTGCGACAGATGAGGATTTAGTTCTTTACATACATTGTCATCCAGTACATGTATATTTCACAGACAACAGCATCTAAACACCACAGCTGGACTCTTACTATTTCAACCAGTGATATCTGTTTCAACCATTGAGAGATTTTTATATGTTAATGTATATTAAATTAATCAAATTTGGCGGAGCCCTTTTTACAGGCTTTCAGTAAAGTTGCTTTGAATAATACACATTTTCTATTAATCAAAATATATTACGTGTGCTATCATTTTCACTTAACTGTCTTGCTGACTTGAAGGTATCATATTTCTGCACATAATGTTTTGCTTGCATGGTGTAGCACAATAAATTGTACGGCTATTTCAGTCTAGTGAGACATAACCTAACACATTGTGTACTTATCTGTTGTTGACTCTGCTGACATTTACATGCTTGGAAGGGTGCCAGGGAACAGTATGATGTTCATCATTATTATTTGCACTGCAAATATAAGTAACTGTCTTCCTGTATTTCACCTGAGACAAGGCACGTAGTTAACAGGTATTTCCTTCACTTACTGATTTTTGTCCCAGTTTTTGTTACTGGGAGGCTCATCCGGAAGACAGTTCTCAGAGTATGCGGTGGTTCCTCTACAGACCAATGATAGTTATTATTCAATTTTTAGTGTTATGTCCTATATAGGACCTATATAGGACCTCAGATTGCAGTGTCTCATTTCAGATTGATCTTGTGTACAATATCCTTGTGAACAGCTGTATTAGGATCCTAAGTATTTCTTAAAATCAGAGGTAAATTATTCACATCAAAACCTGCATATATTCAATGCAACCCCCAACACAAATGTAACTGGCTCTGGAGTGAGCTGTTTTCCATCACAGTTGAAACCAGGCTATTGGATATTTTTAACCCACTGTGTGGGTTAATACATGATCTGATTTGTACCACTTTCTTTCTCAAAACAGAAAATTCTATTTTCCCTGTTTAGAGAAGCAAAATTGAAGCACAAATCATTTAAAGTCTTCCCACTCAAGCTCAGATCCCAAGTCAGTCAGGGTCCATACATGGGGAAGAATGAATTGGATTTCCTGCCAATTTAGCCCACTGGCCATAGCAATGAAATCAACAGTTTATTGGGTTCTTGTAAAGCTGAAACTGAAAGGAGTGATGTATTATCCTATCTACTGAACAATATCTATGGTTCATAACTTCATGCTTCAGTATGAATGCTCTGTATTCCCTCTAGCAAAGGGATTTAAAATACCTTTTGTTCTTTTCCTTAAGATTTATTTGATGACTTACAAGTAGGGAGACAATCCTGTGTGTGTGAGCATGTGCCTGTGTGAGACCCTCATGGTTTCGTTCACTGGTTCATCTTCTGGGGAAATCTTATCATTTCCATCCCTATTGTTCACCTTGCCTTTTGGAGAAATCCTATTCTAGCTGAGCAACCATACATGTTGGTTCTTCTTTCCTTTATCCCACCCTTAAGCAAGGATTAAAACAAAACATCTGTTCCCTATGTTCAGCTGTTTTTTTGTCTATTACACAGAAGCAGAACTGGTGGGAGCTACAACAGTAAGGCATGAAGCAGAACAGATCATTCAATCAGCCGACATAGGAGCAGCCACAGAGCTGATTAAGTCACAGACTCACTACCACACAGCACAGAAGAACACACACTTGTACTTCAGTATCTGTGTAACTTTATTCAGGATTTTAAAGTTTTCACCACGAACATGTTTGCACAATTAGCCAAAACTGTGCACACTGCTGCCTACACTGTCAAACTACTGTGTAAGGTATCAGACAGGTGACTCCTAGATTTTCAGAGGGATTCTGTGTAGAATGCTCCTGTAACACACTTCTTCAGGAACCAACTTCCATTCTGCTTTTCCTCCTGGCACAAATACAGTATGGCCTGAATTTACATCAGGATTACAGCACAAAAAGAAAACATGACTTCTGATCTAAATTTTATCGTTGTCACAAGTTGGTATGCTGATTTTTCCTGAAATGTAATCTATTAGATGTAGTAAAAAATTACAATGCCTCTTCAGTAAGGAATCCCTGTGATCAAGAACTAGGGGACATAACTCTTACTCCGTTACTCATCTGCATACTGAAGACTGTATAAAAAAAGACACAAAGCCTTGCGCTAGAGGTGAAACCAAGGACTTTTGCTATAACAAATGTAAACCTACTCTGACAGTAACAAAACCACGGTGCGGGAAAAAACCTAGCTGCCCCCAGAGCAAGCAACAATGTCTAGCATTTAGTATGTTTGATGCGTTTCTTCGAAAAGCAGATTATTTTGACTTTAACCTTTTTTTTTTTTTTTCTTTGGCTCAGACATACAGTTGAAACACCTATCCTGAAGTCCTGCCATCACCCATGCATTTGTTAGATGTTTTATGTAGGTTTTGATCACCTACTTAAGACCTTTAATTTGTTTCTGGAGTAAACTGAAAGAAATACATAAAATTCTAGCCCCTCCAGTTGTGGAGAAAAGCTTCAAAATGTGACCTGTGTGCTGTATCCAGAGTCAGAAGAGGCTAGGGAAAATGAAAATGCCCAGGGTGCTATTAATTTTTAATCTTGTAATTTTTAAACCAGTGATGAATTTTAGCCTTGCCGTTCACAGTGTGATATCAGTCACTGTGTATTTAGGTAACCATATGGGCTACCCGGTCTTTATTTTGAAACTAGGGCACTTCCAAATCTTCCTTCTCATTTTAAAGATACAAGGAGTTTGCTAATTTTGAGTTTTCAAACTTACAGAACAGATTTACTCCTTAACAATCTGCAGTAACTTCTTCCTAAGAAGAGAGTGGCTACAAGTAATTCTACCAATTTCCTTTGCAACCTGTTCACCATATCCAAAGGAAATACAGGTTGCTGTATGGAACTCTGTACTATCGAGCTACCAGCACGCGGATTCTCTGCACCAGCTTTCTCCAAGAGGGTGTAGCAGGTTCTCAAAGGGCACTACATGCTCTCTGCTTAGACCAAATTGAGCCCTGCATTCACCGCACAGCTGGAAAGGTGGCAGTCATCCCCAAGCTGAAAAAAAAGAAGAAAACACTCTGCCTCATGTCACCTTCTGCACTGTCTTAAAGTTCCTCTGGAGGAAAGAAACAAAACTGAACTATTTGGTCTTGGAACAGCAAAGTAGCTGTGTTGATACAAGTGGATTGTACCGATTAAACTGCCTGGAAATGCGGATGAGTCTTGCAGTAGTGTTACAACAGTTAAAATATATTACAGTGAAAAGGCATGATTTTCACATAGCTCCACAAAAACATTTAATGAATCACTAGATTTGACATGAATTCTTATTGAGAGGGCAAGTGCCAACAGATCTAGCTCGTTCCTTCTCCTGTATGCTCTTAGGTCATGGTCTAACTCTCCTTCTAACTACCTTTGAGCCTGGGAGACTATGTGGAGATGGGACTGATCAATCCTACTTAGCTCCAGTTTCCAGTTCAGTGCTGGGGTATGGATCACAAAAGCTGATTTTAGTTTTGTTTGATCAAATTCTTACCAATTCTTTCCTATGTAGGAAAGACTCCTTTCCTACATAAAACTTGACATTCAGAAATGGACCTTGAACTGGCATTCAGAATATTATTTATGGGGGAAGGAAGTCTTTTAAATTTTGGTACAGGACTCCCTCTAATACTATCTGGATTGCTCTGCTGAAATTCTTAAGGGCATCATGTTTATGTACTCAAGATCAATATTTGCTTCAGTTATTCAAGCACTAAGAGTGGTCAGTGTCACCAGCTGCTTAGAGTAAAGAGAGAGAAGCCCTACTTACTTCCTTAGAGAACCTGGGGTTTGCATCATTCTAATTTTTGTTTGTTTGTTTTTAATCGCAACTGCAGCTGTGAAGAATCTCCTTTTACCCAGAAACTCCCATTCCATTTATAGCACTTCCAATAATCTTGGCCTCAATCAGACTTCATGGCAATGAATGCCACAGACAAATTACACTACATACCACAATAGTTCTTTTTATTCCTTTTAAAATACTTGCTATAATGCCAAATTGACCAACAATTAAAACCAACTGGAATTGGTGAAAGGAATATTCAGAAGAAAGAGTGGGGAAATATTTCCAAAAGTTGGGATAATAAATGATACAGTGATAGTGCTCCTGGTGTTCAGACACTAGCTGTGAGCTAGAAGAGCCTTCAGGACAGAGCAAAACCAGCTATGTTGCACTTCACTATTTCACTGCTTAATAAGGATTCAGTCTATAGATATGTGTTTTTTTCCCCAAAACAGAGCTGCTAAAATAACTTTTTGGATTTTTTTTGATGTTTCTTCTAGAAATTCAGAAGTCAATCATTTGCCTTCTCACCAGGCAAAGATGCCATTTAGCTGAAGCCAGTCATCATCCTCATGACTGAAATTAGAGCTTCTTTGAAGCAAATAAATGCAAGTGAAATGAGTTTTTTTTAAAGAAGGCATCATAACCATATAAATATGTCCTTTATAATCCAATTTTAATGCCATAAAAAAATCAAATGTTTCAACAGGCATTTAGTAAGTGGTCACTGATTTTAAGAAACTTTGAAATATGAATGCTTGCAGGGGTTGCATAATGATAGCTCCAAGTACTGCTTATGATTGTGTCAATGTGTCCTCCTGGCAGGTGCATTTGCATCATCTTCACAAACATTTCTAGCATTTTTCTGCTGACAGCCAGATTTCCGATCAGCAGACACCTGGCTGACTGTTCAAATAGGCAAAATATCATTTCTGTGGAGTTTTGGTGCCAAGGATTGCTTGGCATCCCACTGGCATCTCTCTAGGTCTTTAGAGAGGAGAAGGCAAAACATTTTGTTTTTTTATATACATAAGAAGCAAATAGAAAGAGGTCCTAGGACCACCCAATGCAGGTGACTGCCTGTTCTCCCCTCCCACGCATTGAAATATTGTAAAAAGACCTCCACGGTACACTGGCCTCTTGCCTCCTCTACCCTTTGCGTACCCCTGTACCTGAGGGAGAGCTCGTTCACCAGACAGAGCTCATTCTGTGAGAGGATGGCGCTCTCAAGTTTTTTCTTCTCAGTTTTCTTAGA
The DNA here is from genome assembly GCF_059628265.1 of Tinamus guttatus. NCBI lineage: Eukaryota > Metazoa > Chordata > Aves > Tinamiformes > Tinamidae > Tinamus > Tinamus guttatus. The sequence continues at coordinate 4,447,268 of NW_028288780.1, forward strand.
CTACCTAAGTAGTAACCTATTGGCTTCTATTTACTTCCTGTTGTCCTCAGGAAGCAGGGAAAGATTGAAACAGAAATTTCTGCCAAAAGATCTCTGTTGCCACATTTCCATACGCAAGGAGTAGTCCTAAATAATTGATTTAAACAGACTCAGAATTAGATACTTACTGAAGGGTCTCCATGACACTTATTTTAAGTTTAAAAAACAAACAAACAAACAAGAGCTGAGATATTTGTTTAAAGAATGCTTGATCAGAGACATGGGGAAGGAAATAAATGTTACATATTAGATATTGAAGGCTTGACTGAACTATACCTAATGAAATTACTGAGGAAAATGAGATAGAGTGAGATTATTTAGGTGTTTTTATCCTGAAGCCTTACCTGTGGGCACAGAAACAGAAAGTTACAGATTTTCAGAGAGCCTTAAGACTGAACTTGCACAATCAGTATTACAGTACTCTGCAAGGCAATAATCTATATCTCCTACTACGTATTCACTAAAGGGTGGTATACCTCCTGAACTCCCTATACCACAACACCATTGCACGTAATGATCACTTGCAAAGTGGTCTCTCTGTTGATTTATTTACTTCTTCCATCACAGCACTGAGTGAAACTGAGAGTCTACAGTTAGCCCTTGGCCAGGACAGACAAGTTAAGCAGCACTGATATATGTCTATATCTGCAAAGTAATGAAGAGAGCAGACTCCGCAGTGCCTAGGGCTGGGATGCAATCTGTTAACAAGGTTGCATCTGTCTCAGGCTTCATCTGGGCTTCACTGGCCAAAGCCCTCAGAGCCAACTATTTATATTGAGGCATTTGGGGTGAACAATCCCAAAATGCAGAATCACTGTTTCCAGATGTGTGAACCTTTGCACCTGATTAGAGGACACCCTTTCACTAATTCCACCCCAACATCTGAACAAACTCACGTGCTAATGCTGATTCTCCCAGAGATCTCCCCCTGTGCAGTTTTATGCATTGCTTGACATTTCACTTCTAGAACCACCACCTTGCATGTGGCACAAGTTTGCCTGGGTGCTCCCAGTTGCTCCTCCTCATATTGTAGCGTGGGTGCTCTCCAATAATCTGTTAGCTCCCTTTTTTTTTCCTTATTCCCACCCAGTCAGTGGACAGATGAAACATCCAGGAACCTTTATGCCAAACCAGCACACACAAGCAATGAGTCACATGTACGTGAGCTCTCGCAGAAATGCACTACTCCAGTATTAGGTCTTGAAAGAAGAGAATGATTCACTTTTTAAAAAGATGCTTACATGTAATTTGTAAATAGGAAATAAATATACGGCAGGTGTTGCCTTACTCCTGTTTGTTTTATACCATCTAACTGAGAACAGAATTAAACCTCCATACTTGAAATTTATCTGTACCTCAGCATTATTTATATATGGAAGAAGATAGTGAAAAGCCATATACACTCCTCAAGGCTAAATGTATGGTGACTGTCTTGATACATGTTAAATTCAAATACAACTTTCCTGTTCTTTCAGGAACCTCTCCAGATCACCTCCCAAAGATATACAATTACAAATTACAACAGATATTTTTGGTATGGCAGGAACTTGGATAGCAGGTAGCCTCAACTAACAAGAGCTTCCCCTCATGTCAATGACATGATCTGCCCTTCCCAGCAATGAACAGTATTTTTGCCTTCCATGCAAAAGCATGGATTAGCTATGACACCACTAAACTAGCACTTCGAAAGTTAAGGGCTCATCATAGTGACACAGTCATTTTAAAGAAAAACAGTGTAAATGCACTTATTCTAAATACACAGTTCTCAAGCAAGTGAAATAACATTGCAAACTTCCCGAAAACCAAATACCAATAGGACATACATATTTATCTACCTTCTCTCTGACCTTTACATTTCTGTTCTCCAATTTAACGCAACACTACGAGTCCACTAACACATAAGCACTTGGTAAAGGACCAAAACATATGACCCAAACTAACATACATCCTAAGCTAGAGTAAACCCTTGCAGATCTGTTTGCCTCGTTCTCTGGCAAGGCTCCTGTATTACAGTTATTTTGTGAACCACTGGACTTCCCTTGCTGATTTTTACAGTGATGGTTGGCACTGTTTCAAGATATTCCCCTTTTTCAGTTGATAAAGTTATTAATCTTTCAAAATAGCATATACCATAGAGAGCAAAACCACAAGAAAAGTCGGGGTTAGTAACTGAAATCTAATCACCTGCTCTCCATATTGGAAATTTAAACATCATCCTTTCTCTCCTAAATAGAGAATTAGCTCTGATAAGAACATATATAGTGACAATGTCACGTTCCACAATGGCCTTACCTCCCAAAGGATCCCCAAGCTCTGGGTGGAATGGCAGGCCCTCTTGAACGGCTCAGATGCGCACTGCCCTGAAGCTGAAAGAAACGCAACAATAAGGACAGGCCCATCTACTAACTGCAAATGATTCATTTTTGAGTCATGGAGGGTCTTAAGACAAATGGAGAAAAATGCAGAGACTATGATCAGGATTACAGAAAAGCTATTAAGTCTGGACTTATAAACCTCCTACACATCAAGGCAACCAAGTATAAGTAACAAAAAAGTAAAGCAGAAAGACTCATTAAAAAAGGCTTGTGCTGGCAGGACTTTTGTGAGGTTGTCTAACATGCATCTTTCCCCCCATCACTTGTAACTAGACCTATACAATTCCTTACTGATATTTGTTCAAGCTGCTCTTGAAAGCTTATATGCCTGGAGCTGCCAACCTTTCTGGTGGTTTTCCATCTCTACCATGAGGAACGTTTTCTTAATATCTATCATCATTCCTCCTCGCTACAAATCAATGTCACTATTGTGTGTCCCATACTCCTAGAGAAAAGATTATTTTCTTCCTTGTCTGCACACCCTCTTTAGGCTGAACAGCAGCAGTTTGTGCCAAGAGATTTCCCCATTTGTCCTTTGGCATAAGGTTATTTCCATAGCTGATCCCAACAGTCCTGTGGATTTGTTAACCTTTCTTTTTTCATATATTGATAATTCCTACATGCATTCATGAGTTTTCTAGGTAAGGCTAAAACATTTTCTAGCATTTATATTCAATCTTATATCTGAATATTCAGCTAGATACAAAGAAAGAAGCACCTCTTTCAGAAGAAGGGTGAACAGAAGGAAGCAAAGAGATCTAGCAGTCAAAAGGAACTCTGATACAGAGGATGTTGTAATGAGGTCATATATCTGTAAGTTTTTGCAATACTAAGAATACTTGTCACCTAAAGAGGCCCTTGACTAAAGCCTCTAGCCCTGTTCTTTAGGCCTTTTGCAACATGCTCTGCTAGCACACAGCAGTGACCAACTCGGGGAATTGCTCAAGTACTTAACGCTTCTAACAGAAATGTAGCACCTTGATTCTTTTGAGCATCACATTGGATTTTGAGTCCTAGGGGTTAGGGCTCAGGATTTTGCTCATTTATTTTCTTGATCCAGTTTTGTTTCCAAGCCTAGGAAGACCAGCCTAGCACATCCCTGTCACTTGCAGTGAATACAGGGATCTGGGGGACATCACAGTAGCCAAAGTCTATGCCCACTTATCGTTATACTAAGCAGGTAACAGAGTCGAGGTGCTAAACCTCAGAGTCACAGACCTAATCCTTCCAGAATAGGCAATGCAGAGTATTCAGATCTCTTGTCACGTGGGATAAATCTTCCCTGGGACCATAATTATTTCTTCCTTTTGTAAGGTAAAATATTGTTCGTTTAATACCAGCAAGTGCTGTCTTTCGCTGTGAACCCTTGTTTTTGAGATGTCCTTTGTTGTGTGTGTTCATATAGAAAGTAAGGTTATTTCATGTCTACCATAAATTGTTTTTAAATTCTGTCGTTTTTGTTTTTAATCACTGTGTAACATATATTCTTTTCAGAGAGGGAAATCTAGTATATGCATGAATATTCTTCACCTTTTCCATATGAACATTCAAGTTCCTTTCTCTCTCTTTTTTTTTTTTTTTAAACACAGAGCAAGATCACCCTTTCTAATACAGTGAATGGGTTGTGAGATCACCTTGGGGCTGGCACGATGACTGTATCATCACTGTACACATCTCGAGCCTTGTGCTTATGGGTCCTTCATTCCTTCAAGAGCACCACTCTTCAGTAGCCCTTGTTCGGCTTGGGGCTCCTTCCACCAGCTACTGAACACTCTGCCCCCTGCCCCTTTCATCCCCCTCAAGTAGGGTGCAAGATAAATCACTTCTGTTCACGCAGAAATTTACTGTCTCAGTGCTAGCAGTGTGACAAGTGCACGTTAGTCATCCCCACTGCTTTTGGGACGGTGCAGTTACACATCAGCAGGTCACATCTCTCCTGCTTCTGAAGGGCTGCGGAAGGTTTTGGGATTGAGAAACCAACAGGATGAGACCAGCCTGAAAACAGACCTTGTGTGTGTCTCGGTTCTGTTTCTTCATGAAGCCAGAGTGACCCTCTGCTATTTACAGAATGAGTTATTTGACTTTGCCTTTACACAAAGGCTCAGAACAAGAAATAGGAAACTTTTCAGAGAGAGAGACCTCTTTCCTACTATTTTTCCACTGTGTGGCTATAGGGAAAGTTTTCTTACAGCCAACCTTGAAACCAATCTGCTACCACCTGGGAAATACTTTCCAAATCCTCCTTCTTAAATTTCATCATTTTCAAAGCATATCCTGACCAGTCAATAACTAAATCTCCTTTAACTCCTGTGTCGTACAGGTGCTTGAAATAGCACAGGCACATTCCTGAAGTCCTTTTGGTCCTAGGAAATGCATGGCAAGCAGGGCATGGTTTAAGCACCCCAGCGTAATAGCCCTAATAAAAGCACCAGATACCCAATGCACTACAGTACTGCTTGCTTTGCAGCACATCATTTCAGTAATCTTGCTTCTCTGAAGCACTTGTGATTGATAGCCACTTTGCACATCAGTCCTGAAACAGTGTCACTCACCTGCTTGCATTTATATTCTGTTCTCATCCATCTAACAAAAAGAAACGCTTGGATATTTTTGACAATGATAAATTATGACCCATTGAAGAGAGCAAAGACTTAGTTACTCTTTTAGAAAATCACATCCTGGGCAAAAATCTGCATGGCACAGAGGATCTGACCAGGCCTGGGCAGCAGCAGGGCTGGCAGCTCATCTCCTTTCCCTTTCCTTCCAGATGCATTCAAGGTTATCACAGGTCCTGCATACTGTTTTAGGACAGTACAAATAGTAGTATCACCTACTCACCCAGTGAGAAGAGCCAGTAAATGAACTTCAAGACTCATGAAAAACATTTAGTCCCCTTAATTTCTGGTCACTGCTTTACAACTAGGATTAAATGGCTCAGCTCTGAAGATGAGAAACATTTTGGCAGTCCATGGTAACAAACTAATGACCCTGTAAAATAGGGCTGGCCAGAAATTTTCCAATCAAGATGTCCATATGTTGACTTGGAAATGTGAAATCTCTGAAAACCCTTCCCCAAATGAGAAAATTGGCACAGGAGTAATATACAAACTGAGCCCAACGCCCTGGCTCATTCCTTTCTGACCATGACTCCTAAACTTTTAATTTCACTTGTAATACAATAAAAAAGATTTTTTTTTCAGAAGAATTCCTGACTATCCTGATATTCAGTATTAGTTTTATGAGCCCATATAGCTAAAACAAAGCATTAGGAAAGAAATTATAGAAAAACAAAAGGCTACAATAGAGACTAAATTGAGAAATAATTTGTAATTTTCTATTATTGGGCTGTGTGCTTTAGCTCACCAGCTCCATATGCTGGCTCATAAAACATTTTTTTTTTTCCATTATTTGTGCGCGACATATCTGATATAATGAATGAGCAAAGACTACAAGATCCATCAACCACCAAGTGAAAAGTGACAAACATTTTCAGTGTGCCCAGTCCTCCTCTCAGGAGAGCTCTGGTTCTCTAGCACAGTTCTGTTCACACTGCTAAGGATAAAACATGATGAGCATTAGAGAACCAAATACTCATGTCAGCCTATACATCCCTATGGCTATAGACAGCATCTTATAACCGCGGCTTCCAAAACAATAATAGCTTCAATGCACCTTTCAAAAGCTATATTTCTATAAAGAAATATGCAACCATAAGGACTTTAGGTTGCAGGTGATAAGCAACATTTTTATTCCATTGCAAGGAAAACACAGCAACCAATTCAGGGCAGTCCCAAGATAAAGCTCATATGAATGTCTGTTAACAGGAGCAATCTCAAACCTTCACCACAGATGCTCCTTCCCCATGCCCTGCGATGGCTGCCATAACAAAAATTTATTTGCAGCACACGTGTTTCTGCTGTGGCTCTTCTCCTGCTTATACCAGAAGTAGTGATACCCCTGGAATCACTGCAATTTGTAATCCCACAATCTAGGAGGAGAGTCAGGTTGAAGACTTCCTTTGTGTCATTATTTGGCACAGAAGTTTAGTGATTTAGTTGGTTTCCTTGCTAAGACAAAAAAAAAACACAAACCAAAGCTCCCCATCTAGCAATGAAGCCAGGGCCTTTTCTCAGTTGTTTTCTCTATAATCCTGAGAAGTCAAGGAATTCCTCTCAAAATGCATGAAAAAACAAGTGAAGAACGTATCTCTTCCTGAGTGGAGCATTTTTAAGCAGACACCGGTATTTCTGCTCTCTCTTGTGACTTTGGAGGACCATCATCTTTACGGAGGAACTCAAAAAGGATAGACAACATTTGTGTTTGATGAATATAAGCAGGTTTGTACAAAGTCATAACTTAGGCCCAAATCATCTTTTCTACAAACTTGGACATAGGGAACTTCTGACCCTGCGGGAAGGCCTGTGAAAGGCCAAGCTTAGTAGTCGTGCAGAATCCTAACTGTGCCTGGTAGCAGGCTCTGAGAATAAGCATTAACAAAGAGAGATCCATTGTAAAGAAGAATATATCCTAACCTTTCCAATAACTGGAAAAAAATCTGTATTAAAAAAATGCCTTTGATACAGTGTTAATGACAAAGAATTATTAACAGTCAACTAGGAAGGTATCATTCCACAAAGCAGAGAGGACAGAGCAATCAATTTTTTATTTGAACGGCAAAAGCCAGGCAACTAAAGCTGCAAGTGGACATGCCTTGCCAGGAACAATAACAATATTTTCAGGGCACAAAATCGTGGAAAGTAATGGGGTTAGTAATAAAATAAAAATAAAAGGCATATAAATATAATGTAGATGGATCAGAGCCATAAATATTTGAATGGGTGCTTCCATGTTTACACACTTATTGAAAATTACTATAAAAATATTGAGCTGTACATGAAATTATTTCCATTTTTTCACAAAACATTTTTTATTTCTCTACACTGTTGTTTTTTTCAACCACAAGCTCCTCAACTCCCCAAAGTAACAAGAAAAGCTATTTCAGAGGGAAAAAAAAAAAAGTGTCAGTAGCTGGGGGATTAGAGTAGTCAGCATTGTCAAATCTTGCTTTAGTTTACTCAGAAATACTTTCAAAAATTCTTCTGTTAAAAAATTCCAAATCAGTTTTATTCTGTGTTTTGATGCAACAGGCTTTGGATTGTTTGAGCTCTTTAAAGAGATAAGGAACTATCTGTCAAATAAAATAAAATATAAAAATGGAAAGGTGCCTTTTTTGGTCAACCTACCCTACATCCCACTGCGCTACCTGCCGTCTCAGTAATACAACACATTTGTACTAGGTGAGTCAACCTTCAGCTTCAACTTTCTCATCTTTCCTAATATGTCACTTCCCATCATCAAAATAATGTCCATTGTTTTCCCAGAGACATTACTAGCCCATATGTGACAAATAACATGAAGCTCCATCTAACATTTTTATTATCCTTTTCCTGCAAATTGGCACATTTGCAATCCTCATCCCAGTTAACAGGTCAACACAGCAACAATGACAGGCAATATTTTTCTTTTAAATGTTCCTAAAGATCCCAAAATAATACCAGGGTGGGGTGGGTTTTTAAAAAAAGACAAAAATGGAGAAAAGAGAATACTGTATTTTTTCTCCTTCACTAAACACTTCAACAAGCTTAGATAATCCAACGCCACAATCCTGTTGTAGGTATGGGATCTAATTACAACAGCAGCTGGCCACGAGTGTCAGCTCTAGCGAACATACAGAATGCAGCAGTGCAGAAATCAAAGAGCGCAGCTTTGGCAGGCAGAGCACAGACGCGCTCCTACGGCCGGGCTGGGGCTGGGGGCAGCCGCAGCTCTGGCGAAGGCGGCACTTACATTCCGGACAGGTGTGTGCACCAAGGGGAGGCTCTGGGAGCAGAATGCAGCAGAAAGGAGGCTCAAGCTGCTGGATAAACCATGGAGGAAAGACTGAGAGGAAATAAATGATGCATGATGCTCTCATTAAATATATGTGACTTACTGTAACAGGTGGAGAGAACTTTAAAAAAATAACATCCTGATGACAGATATTGGTATCTAGGATTAAAAAGACAGCAACGTGTACATCAGCAGAGAGTTTGTGTGTGAGGTAGATGGCAAATTACGCTGTACGGGAAAACAGTAGACCAAGAACAGAATACACCACCTTTCAGCGTGGACAAATCATATATTTACGACATTGAATTATGAAAACTTATGACTTATGCGGAATACAAAAGACTTCTAAATATTACACAAAAGTATTCAATAACTCAGTGAAAAATAACACCAGTTTTGCCTGGCATTTTCATGGTGCTTTTCTTTTTGTATGCAGAAAGGCAGAAACATACACACTGAAGTGGTAAAATCACATTTCCCCGGGTCTCAAGTCCCTGTTCCAATCCTAGCACGTCTCAGCCGTTCTGCTTCAGGGAAGTCTGAATGCATTTCCTTAGTGAGTGAGCAGGCTCAGGAAGAGGCTTCCTGAACAACACAACTGAAACTACCTTATCCTTAACCAGGGAAGTGGTTGTCAGCTTCCCTGCGCCCTAGAGGGCCAGCGCCCCACAGGCTCGAGCCCCACGTGAGCCAGCCCAGGAAGAGCCCCCAGGCAGGGGCCACAGACACTACTGGGCAAGCAGAGTTTCCTTCATTGCCTGGCTCAAGGCCACAGCAACACCACGTCACCATTCCCTCAAGAATTAAACAGCCTTGGTCTCAGCTACATCACAGACGACAGCCCAAGCCTTGCCTGAGAGATCTATATAGCGATTTACTCCTCTTCCATGTGAGGACACCACCACCATAGCCATGAGAGTGGACACAGGAACAGATCTATTAATTAATGTTAACAAGAAGGGCTGGTAATTTAGATTGCTACTATTTGAATGTTATTTTAAAATACAAATCCATATTTGATCTGACAAATATATTCACAAAACTGCACCGCCGCAGTATATGAAATGTGCATTCTATGTATTAATTTTATTAGATACAAGCACAATGCTTAGAAGCATTTCATTCAGTTTTTGTAGGAGAGAGAAACTGAATTTTATAACAAGGTCCTTTCTTCTTTTGCCCTTCCCCCCATACATTTTCTTTCCCAGAAATAAAAGAGTAGGGAGAAAGATCTTCCATGCACTTTTTAAAAAAACAACTTCCTTCTACCAAATAAGGTAAAAGTGAGAAATGCAGAAAAACCTTCAATCTTATTTACAGAGGACAATTTGATGTTTACCCTTTGTGTATGTAAACGAGGTGCAGAAGACGTGCGACTCAGGATAGACATTGCCAGATGGTTTGACTGCGGTTTGTCTGGACCAAATAAGATTTTTCATAGAGTAGTCTACATTTTAAACAGGCAACATATGCACCCACAGAGATAGAACTTACAAAATACTGACAGTTTTCAGCACTGCTTTGTGACCGAGCTTCCAGGTGGAGTTTAAGTAGTACCTGTAAGGAAGGGGTGCAGAGGACAAAGCAGCAAAGGAGAATTTGGTCCAAGACCCAAGGGATGCCCATACACACACATAAATCCTATTCAGAAGGCCTCTGAGGGGCTACACAACATACACGTGAAGGGGTGAGATCTGTGTGAACACTCTGCACGGCCACCAGCTGACTTCTACCAGCACTAAGATGGAGCTGAACTTGGATCTTTTGGTTCAAAAGTGCCTGTGTGCTGACAACGGAGCCTTCCCACTCCCGCCTTGGTTCTCTCGAAGGTCTGACTCTACCAAAGTAACCGAATCAGGAATTTGATTATATTCCCTAGAAAAAACTGATATTCAAAAGGAAAGAGCCTGAGCTGTTATAAATCAATGCCTTTCTTTTCATGTCCGCAGGGGAAATTGTTTTACAGCAAATGAGGAATGTCTTTTTCACCCGTCTCTATCTCCTGACTCCAGAAGGTGCAATGCTGGATGTCATTGGGATAGCGTGTTAACACTGGGCCAACAAAGTGGCCCCCAGAGAGCAGACCTTATGTGAAATTGCAAAGAGGATCCACATTAGTTGACAGAATTATCAAGTGTGGAAATAAGACAGGCCAGTTCCAGGCACGGATTCTGCTCAAAAAAATGGTGCTTTTCTAAAAGGTTTGCTGCTCTATGTGAATAATCTCTATAATAATAAATTCTCCCAAATTAATTAATAAACTTCAGCAGTTGATTCCTCTGTCAATTTGGCTTATGTAAAAATAGTCCCAGTTTTTCATTAAGATATAAAGCACACTGATACAAATACAAATGCTGCTTTAATACAGCGTGCTGCACAGATGCAGTGAACACTTCATTTTAAAATGAGCACGACTCCAAAGCAGGAAAGCAAACACAACACAGAAAAGCTGTAAACTTTTATAGGTGAACTGAGAAGTTGGGTGCCCGATTGCTCAAGTTCCTTACATATTTTGTTGAAGTTAAATTTACAGGTAAGGACAGAAGAAAGTTTATTTATCAATGAAGGTTAAGAAACCCATTCTGTTCTTCAGTAGCACTCCACTGTACTCTGGCACTGCTAGCTATTTTGCACCCTGAGCAAAACATGTGCCTTGGGCAGTAACCAGCACCCTGGGCAAACTCCTGCTTGTCCAGAGAGGTCTGGAACATGAGACACCACACAGCACAGCCTGTCCACTGATATTTCCTCCTGCTCAGCAAGACTTTGGGATAGGGACAAGCAACGGCTGGGAGGATGATATAAGCCATTATTATAATCTATTATTTTTTCTCAAGCTTTGACTGCCCCACTCTGCCAAACCATATTTTCACTTCAGATCATTTAACAAGACCCTTGCAGCAGCCCACTTGACATTTGTATTCAAACAGACACAGCTGAAGAGAGGGCACATCCAAGCAAATACACACTGAAGTGGCATCACTTGCTACTGCTGCTGAAAGGGGGGCCCTCGCTGAACTCCTAGCATGCAACTCAAGTCGTAGCAAACACTACGTCTGCCTCTGCAGCTGCTCACAAATCACCAATTTTCCAAGTGAATTACACTCATTTCTGAAGCTAATATAGAAATTCACAGAGTGCCACTCCCAAAACATGCATATCAGCTAGAATGTGAAATTTTGAAGAACAGACACACCTGATTCTGCTTCACATTCCCCAGCACAGGTACAAACACAGCAACATCCTACCACCACCATGAAGGGCACTGGTTGGCAAGGGGCTACCAAATCAGGCACTGTGGGAATGGGATTTCCAAGTCCTATCAATCTGCCCAGTTTCTGTTAAAAGCTGGCTACATGGAGGCAATCAGGGAAGGCAAGAGACATTCGTCAAAAGTATTAAAGTAAGTTACATAATGTGGATGACAACTAAGCTACGTCAAACAAATGCTTTGGAGTACAAGCATCCGTTTAGAAGTTTAATTGCACTTTCCAGTTAATTGATTAGCTAATCAGGCTTATTTTTCCTGAATCACTGCAATAGAAGAACCTTTAGAATCTGAAATGAGACCAAACCTGCATTTTCCATACATCTCTTCTTTTTCCACATACCTATGACCTAGCCTACTTTAGGTAACTGACTTATTTGTAGGAATCTTTTTTTAAAAATTCATGATTAATGCAGCTATTAGACACTACAGATCTGTTTTTGGTTTTGTTTTGTTTTGTTTTTTCCTTACAAAATGACCTTAAGAATCCACTTGCAGTTACTAATCTATTTCCTATCTCCTTGTTGGGATCCATGCCCTGAAAAAAAACAGATCTCTATTCTTTTTTTAGTCTTATAACTTAACCCACTACCAGGTTCTATCCCAACATGATATTTATTCTCTAGCTCAATATTAAAGCATAAGTTTCTGGGCAAACAGTGTTGGCCTTTGGGTAAAAAAAAAAAAAAAAAAAAATTTTTTTTTTTTTTTTTCCAAAGACACGAGCCTGTAATAAATTCAAAACAATTGCTGGAACAGAGACTGGTAGCCTTTCTCTTAAAACACTAACCTTTCTATAAACTGTTGTTTTGCTGCTGCTTTTGTCCTTATTTCCTTTGGGTAACTTCTCTGAGTTTACCACAGGGATCAAGTACACAAAAATCTCTACTAGATCATGAAAGAGGACTCAGTATCCCAAGACTCATTAAACTCTGAGCTTGTTGTTTGTGGTCCCCTGGGACTGGAACAATTCATGGCCCCCCTATTCAGAATATCCTTCCTCTGATAAAAAAAAAAAAAAAAAAAAAAAAAAAACTCACATCTTACTGCCCTCTTAGTGGATGTAGGCAAATGCATGGTAGGAGAGAAACACCTCTCCATTTCAATTTAGTAATAGCCCAGTTTTCTCAGCTGTGGTGGTGTCTCAGCTGGAATAGGACAATCAGCTTGAAAAGTGTAAGAATGATGAATGACTAAACAAATTAGTGCTGATTAGTTTAAAGAAAGAAGACTGAACTGCTAAGAGACTTCAAAAATCTGAAGTAGTTACAGAGAGAAAATAAAATGAGTACCTGTCCTTGCTGCATAAAGTAAGAAGTTGCAGGTTTAAAATACCTCAAGGAAAATATAAAATAGATGTTAAGCAAGAACTTCCCTAGCCAGGAAAAGCATAATGATCATGACTTTTTGACTCTATGTCCACACATCCTTTGGTTGCTCCCAAACCCACAAGCAATGGAACTGGCTGATTTACCCATCTTTTAAGTGAATGTTACCATTTAAATATCTGTAAGTCTTTAAATTGTTAAAGGGTGGGGTGCTTTGTAAATAAGTGAGGAGCCAAAGATTCCAATTCATGAAGATAACAGTTGAACTATTGTTAGATACTTTATCAACTTACAGCAGGCACTGTACTTTATACTTCCTTTCTCTATATTAGATATTATTTGATTAGTAGTGTATATAAGCCTTGCAGTATAAAGCAAAGATTAATGAGAATCATGCGGATACTGTGACAGCAAAGCATTCCAGTTTTCCATATGCTATCAACACAGATGTTTTCTTTTCTTCTGAAAATCCAAGTTTTTTTCTTTAATGACTTCAAATTCAAGCACTTTAATATAATATAATATAAACATTTACAAATGAGTGCAAGATCTACCAAATACAAAAAAAAATAAGGGCTCTAATTTTATAAAGATAGTTCTGAATTTTTCTACCCTAAGGGCAAGAAAGCAGAGCTATATTTCTGAAAGAAAGAAAGAAATGAGATCCAAGAGAAACTGCTAGGGGCATTTTTGCTAAGTAAGCAAAAGAAAAACAATAAACAGTAAGAGAGTAAATCTGAGTGTAGGGTTTGATAACTTAAATGGAACAGTGTTTAACATGGCCTTCATTAGTGAAACTGAACACAGTTTTAAGAGAAATTCAAACCAGCATTTTCTGAAGAGGTGTTAAATCAATAGCTGCAAACTCGATACAGTTAAATTATAAAATACACTACAATTCATGCACAAAGTACATGTAACAGTGACAGTTGATTATCTAACTGCAGGAGCCCAAAAAAAGGATTCAGCTTTTACTTTTCCTCCTCTACACAGATCTCATTAATACAGCACCCATGCTAATGACAATTAATTCCTACATCAGCCATTCATGGTGGCTTTTACCCAAAATTGTTCCATAGCTTATCCACCTCTGTTCCTGTTCCACTCTGTTCCTGTTCCACTAAGGAGTCTAGACTATCGAGACAGTAGGGACAAAACCCAAACTTTGCCCTTCCTACCCATACCACACTCTCGCATTTCCCCATTAAAAAGAAAAAAAAATGGAGAACAAGGAAGCTTTGATTAAGTGAATATTACAAACATTTCATCTTGAATATTTTTCTTCGTATTTTTCATCAAATTTATTTCTGCTGCAGTGAACATATTTTAAACCTTTCTTATTTGTATCTGACCTGCTTCACAGTCAATATTACTTCCTTCATTGTTAGTTCCATTGATTTAGAAAACAGTTCTATGGATTAAAGAGTTATTTGAAAGTGCATAAAGATACCTCTAGAAATAATTCTATTGACATATCTTATTTTGAGGAGAGGTGATGTGGTTTGGGGATGGGTTTTTTTTTTCTCTCTTTTTGAACACAGTGATGAAAGGAAATATTAATTCTGCATATTTTAGATCTTGCTACTTAATCCCCATTTGAAAATCACAAGACTCTGCTAGGGAGCAGAGTCACCATAATCACCACCAGTGACCAGCAAGCAGGTTAAATAAATAAGTGTTCCTGTATACTTGCAAGCATGCACTGAGGCCGTCAGGAGATGGCTGGTTAGACCTGCTGCTTCATCGCACTGCACGGAGAGCTGTGCAGCGAGGTCAACTCAGAAAGGGGCACAAGCCAAAGACAGGTGAAAATCATTGATGCTGACTTATCACTTGCTCATTCATTCTGTAAGGAAGATTAAAAGCACTGACTGCTCAACTCCCCTTGCTCAAGATCCTTATTCAGCACAGGTAACCTCATGAATTTAGATTGTATCTTCCCTCTGCCCTGCAAATCACACATCAAGAGAGAACTTTGTCAAATCTTCATAATTTTTTAAATGGAAAAAATAGATGAGGAGAGCAACTTAAAGTAATTCATGAGTCTTCCCTAGATATATACCATATGTTTCAGTGCTGTCCAACCTTTATTCGCTGCTAACTTCGTAGTGTAAAATCACAAATAATGAGGAAAAAAAAAAAAGCACCATCTCTGGGACTACAAAAGAAAACAATACACGTCAGTAAAGGCAGGTATCTACAGGGAGGCAGACAATTTCAGAAATAACCAATGGCTCTCAATTTGACTTTAACTTATGTTCAACATGTGCTGTCAGATTCCTGCACTATCTGCATTGATGTACATGAGTTATGTCCGTCCTTGGTTTTAGGCATTTAGCTCAGTGCCTGATTTTTAATGAGGTTTAACAGATTTAATACAAAAAGGGCTTCTCAAAGCCTGTAGTTAAACAAAATAGTTTGTCATCAAAGACCAAGACAATTTTTTTTCAGAATTAAAGGCATCTTCAAAACAGCCCTTTCATATAAAATAAGACAGCTCTGTGCTAAGAAATTCAAAATAACATAACCTACTTCCACTAAAGCCACCTCTACTTCTAAGAGTAACCGATGCTTAAAGCAGTGTAGACAACTTTTCCCCCTTCCAGTCCATTTCTGTTTTGTATGCTATCTCCTATTAATCTTCCACGATTTGGAGGAGTGCTCTAAGTAGGGGGATCTAAGTTGGCACATACTATTTTTAATGAGCATGTAAGGTGGAATATTCCAGGATGCTCTAGGGGACCTCCTGCATGGAGCACTGGCTCTACATCCCTGCATATCGCATCCAGAGAGTGAGTTTTTACTTCTACTTATTGTACTTCCTTCAGTTTTTCAGTTGAATTATTATAAATTAACTCTCCAATGTGCCTTTATGTGGAATTACTTCTCCTGGTATGCTTCCATTAACTATAGCATTTAAAAAATTAAATTATGTATTAATTGATGTAATTACCTACTGGCTAATGTAAATTAACTAAGGATTAATTAATGAAATTAATTAAGGAAAGAAAGAAAATACTCAGCCATAAAAAAGCCAAAAATTCCTTCCATGCTTTGTTTTACATGGAGGTTTCTAATGACAATTAGAAGACTTTGCAAGATGAAATGTTCTAACCACCCATCACAGTAATCCTTAATATCTATGTAAGTCTCAGTCTCTAACAGTCAATGAAATATCAAGATGAAGTAGAGAGAGAAAGATTATCTTGAATATTTAACTGGAGTATGGGACAAACAGAATTGTAAACCTTATTCTGCACAAGATGAGTTATATAGAAAGAAGAATCAAAGAAGTAAATAACTGTAAAGTCAATTCTGAAGTAAATTGAAGGAATTCCTACTCAATAAAAAACAGATTTATGAGTATAAGCAAAATCATTTACAAGGTCTAATTTTCAGTATTGCTGATTAGCTGTAAATCTTATGGATTTTTACTAGATCTGTTAGATATACCTGAAACAGCAGGGTTGTGATTTTATTATCTGTGTTCTCTCCAGAACTTAGAAGCACCAATGACAGTATTGAACAACATTGCAGACAAAATGACTTCCACAACAAAGCAGGTGCAAGTAATACTTGAGCCACTACTAAATACTCAAAAGCAAAACAAAGCGACCAAACTGAAAGGCACAAGGCAGAGGACCTGCCATGGCCGTTGCCAAGGAGCACACTTGTGTTAAAAAGGCTTCCTAACAGGCAGGCAGCAGCACCTCTTCCTGTGCACGGCCGAGTTCATGGCCCAGTTGCTGCCTGTGGACACTCAGCACAGTGTTTGTCCCTTTGGTAGAAATGAAAAAATGAGAGTCCTTGAGGGAATATGGGGACACGCAGCTGAGAGGGATTATTTGCAAGCTGGATCTGGTCCCAGCAATTGTGAGGCACACATGTAGTACACAAAGTCTAAAAATGCTCCTAGTACACACTTCGGATACCACCCCAAGGACAGAAGCAATGGCTCATGAAGTACAATCCATACTATTTACAGTAAAGAAGTTG
This sequence comes from Tinamus guttatus, assembly GCF_059628265.1. NCBI lineage: Eukaryota > Metazoa > Chordata > Aves > Tinamiformes > Tinamidae > Tinamus > Tinamus guttatus. The sequence goes on from NW_028288780.1 coordinate 4,464,163, forward strand.
TAATCTGTAAAATTTCTCAAGAATTGATCTGAATTCAACCAATTTTGCAGCCATAGAGCATTTCTTCAATGACAACAGAAAATTAACCTAATTCATAAGAGCATTTAAAATCCCCTGTGGTCAACTTCCATCTCTAAAAAGGAAAGGAAAGAAATATAAAGGTGGATTTCATATCATACATGAAATTTAAATAAATTAAATATTTCATATAATAAAAGATACATCAGGCTATCTCAGAAGGATCTCTAGCCTACAATTTACCTCCCTCAATGTAATTTTTTTTTGCAAACTATTTTATCATTTCTGAAGATGTGACAGAAGATGTGGCAAACCCAGGGTAACAGAAGTTTAGAGAAAGCGGATGAGCTTTACTTTTAACATCAAAGAAGTGGATAGAGGAATGGTTTAGACGAGAAGAGGGAAATCAAAAGAGTAAGAGAGTAAGATAATTATATTTTGAAATGAAGAGGAAAATTAGACAGTGTCTAATCACATAAATTAAACAGAATCTTACTCGGAAATGAACTCAAAGACAAAGCACTTTGAACCTCTAATACTTTTTCATTCATCGTAAGCATTCCTCAGCAGTAACCACTGCTATAGTCATGGTCTCAAATGGTTTGTTTTTTAACATATGTAAAGAATTAGCGGAGCATGAACATATCCTAAGAAATGTTAAGACACAGTCATTTTACAATTTGACTTATACAGGTGATTGGACAAAGTAATTTGATAATCCTCTGCTTTTATAATCTTTGCAAACAAGAATTTGAAAAAGAGAGGCTGAGTATCTATCTGCCAGTGTCTGCAAAACAGGAATGTACATGTGAGGGGTAATTTTCTTAGCAAAGGCCTGAGAAGGCTGACATTCAGTGAAATAAATATTCAAGGAAAGCAAAAATATCAGAAAAAGGAAACAAATAAATGGAAAAAAAAAAAGGATTCCAGTTTCATTTATTTGAGTTAAAATCTGCTTTAGTGGATGTATGTACCGATACATGAAGCTAACTGAAACAAATGGTAACATCACATGATGTTTTTCAGAAGGTAGAGGCTGGTTGACACCTAAATATTTTTTATGTTGACTCCAACGTAATATTGGTATAATCAAAATAATTGACAGTCAGCATATTGAAATCATGAGAAAGTGTGAGCCAAGGAATCTCCTCATCCATCTAAAGTACCCGCATGTCTTGAAGCAGAAGTCTTAAGACTTAATGTCCAAGACTAGTGTCCTCTGAAGCATCATGCTGGATCTGCTTCCAAGTGATAGGACAAATCCATTCTGCACTCAGAATCTTACCAAGTACTGAATTCTCTGAAAAAGATAAATACCCTTTTTTTTTTCTACCCACATCTATCCACAATATTTAATCTCTCCAGCAAGATCAAACTTTATCTTAGGATTCCCTGTATTTCCTTAGCTACGTATTTTGGCAGAAATTTTCAATCTCTTTTTTTGTAGATAAAATTGAATAACTGTCCACATTTTTGACTGGTTAACACACACTCTATACTCCCACTGACCCATCTTTTTAAACAGCTTACTGAAACTTGTGGCATTCAGAAAGAGCAAGCATCGATTCTGTGACACGCCATATAAAATACCCTGTAAATATTCCTATTAAATGTCATTGCCCACATTTTCCTAAAAATGTGTTAAAAATGTATTTTGTATGTCTGCAGTTTCTTTTTTAAAGAATAGTTTGAGCACTGGCAGAGAAGACTGTAAGATTCCCCGCAGCACCCACATGAGGGTGACTCAGGCTCGTTACAGACAGCCCTAGCAGCGCTGCGTGAGCGTTCGGCTGCCAGGCCTGCCTCACTGCAGGTGCCGATACCATAACCGGCCGCAGTGCTGCCATGTGGTGTCGTTATGGCAAAATAGGGACACCGTAGTGTGGACAACTGCCCTCAAACAGTTGGCTTCTTTCATATACATTGAGAAACAGCCATCATTGATGGCAATTATTTGTGTTGACTTAGTCTAGACTTTAATTTGTTAGATAAAAAAGCAAGAACATTAGCTTACTCTGACCTCTCTAAAACACATATTCTTCTAAGAGTATTGGGCACAGTCCCAAACATCGTCATACCGTATGATTAACACCCTGTGAAGTTTTGATGTTTTGGGGTCTTTTCTCTTTATCTTCCTTGCTTAATATACATTTCCATAGTGTATAAGTACACAGCAGTCCATCTCTGTGTAAAAACTATTCCTTGCTTTGTAATTTACTACTCCACTGCTTTACTTCTGCTACATGATACAAGGGCTATGGTTACAGAGTACATGTACAATAGTGCAACAGCTCTTAGAAGAACTAAATAACCTTGTCTTTAGTCCTGCATTGCTATTGCCACTACCTGAAAAAAGGCATTTTCCAACTCTCTCCAAACTCCACTGCAGTTATCTCTAAAGGGTGACAGAGCACTGGAACAGGCTGCCCAGAGAGGTTATAGAGTCTCCTTCTCTGAGATCTTCAAAATCCACCTGGATGTCACCCTGTGCCACATGCTCTAGGTGTCCCTGCTGGAACAGGGGCATTGGATTAGATGATCTCTAGAGGTCCCTTCCAACTTTAACCATTCTGTGATTCTGTGATTCTGTGAAATGTCCACACAGTTTATTAGACCAACATCTCTGTGCAGCGAGTTGCCACGCAGGGGAGTTCCCTACTGTGCAAGGGACCATGCGGATGTGCCTTTGAGCTGGCCACGAACTCAAGCTTAGGGGGCAGAATGTCATGATAACCAGGGAAAGGCAAATCCCCAGAGCTGAGAATTGACAAGTGAGGATTTAGTGGTTCAAAACAAACTGCAGCTTCAATTCTTCGGATGCTAAACCAGTGGAGATACTAATTTTTAAAAACTGACTTGGTAAATAAATTGCCCTAGCTCATTAGTGACTGGTGAGCAGGTGAGTTCACTGACTGTCTCACTGGAATAGGGTGAGAGTCACAAATGAAAGGAAAACAACCAGGACCCTTAGGAAAAGTCTTCAGTCCAAGACTTCAGAATGATAAACCTGTCATCTTTACAGGCCCACAGGACAAATGAAAAAAGAGACTTCAAAAAATATTGGAAATACTGTAACAGAATAAACCTCTTAAAATAGTCTTCTTTCCATCTCAGTAGTGAAAAGGTACATTTTACTTTACTGATCACTGCTGGCAGGTTTAAGCTATGGTTCAATTGTAAATTCACAGAAGTCATTTCTTCTTAGTCCCGCAATCCAATGTGCTTGCCCTTTTCTTGTTCAGTTCTGCAGAATCTCTCGTTACAAGCCAGACTGAAAGTGGTGTCCTTTATTTTCTTTTATGTTTTCAAAGGTAGTACAGAATTTCAGAAATTTCTGACTGCCTCTCTGTTGCAAGTAAAGAATAGGACAGCTTCTAATTAAAGCCAGCTGCAGCATAAAGCCTGACCCTCAAGGTCACTGCAGCAGACGCCATCGCTCATGCGGTGTGTGATGGCAGTTGTGCTTCCATATATGTGCAGCTCTCAGGCACTTCCATTTTGCAATGGTATTGGGCATAGTAAATATTTGGATACAATAATTAGAAGTAGCTGCAGCTAACTATAAATACACACTACTGAATCACGCTATGCATATCCAAAAAGGAATGACGCACAGTGTTTGTAGTGGTGCGATGGCAGCGTTCCTAAGCATCTCGGAGTATTGGGTAGGATGTGCATGAAATTCTCACCTCCTACTATCCTGTCTTACAGGTTCCCTCTAGTCCTTACAAGAAAAGCAAAAGTCTAAGTATGGCAATAGTAAAATATCAAAGCACATCCACTCCTATAAATTTTTTTCAGGACAACAGGACAAACAAATGGAACAGTTACCATTTCCAATCAGGTTGCACAGACTCTGCCAAGCCTGCCACTGAGGACCACTTTCTTCTCTGCAGAAACCTCCTCCCCAACACAACCTTTGGAATCCCACAGATAAAAGTACATTTAATTAAATCAGTTACCATGCAAGTTGAAGGATAGAAAAAAATCTATGCATAATGGTCCATGTCACTAACGCAGCAAACAAAATATTGTTGCTAAAATAAATAGTTTCGCTCATCTTTCAGCCCAGGTGTGGGAGCAAGAACAGCACAGTGCTTCCAGGAGTTTTCCTAGGGACACAGTCCCATAGCAGCTCCCCTTCCCTGGAGCGGATGGTAGTATTTTGCACTTGCCTGACACGAGATTCAGCTCCCACCACTCCATCCCCCTCTTCACCTTCTTGCTGTTTACTTGTTCACAGAGACATAGTGTGCTGGGGCTAGTCCTCCCTCCATGCTGTCCCTCCAGTATAATCTGCACAAGGTTTATTCAGTCATCAAGGGGATGATTGTGGAGGGACTGGGCAGCTGTGCAGACACAGTCAGCATTCCTCCCTATTGCCTCCCTCCTCTTGGCTTGCTACATAAATTCCAAAGAAGCAGGAGGAATTTCTCTAATGGTAAATAATGCTAATGCATGTGATTAGCATACGTTTTTGTGTTTTCTTTGTTAAATAAACTTATCAACCCTGTGTCTCTTTTAAAAGCCTTGCTGTCAGATGGCTCCAATTCACCTACTTGTATATTAAAAGAGTACACTGGTGCACTAATAATGAATCAGCGTATGAATACCAGTTAGAGTATAAGAGATTAACATAAAATCAAATTGCAAAAATCTGGAATGCAACAAATATCTGCATTGTGTTGTCAGATTTCAAGACTGCTTTAAAGCTTAATCCTAAAACTGAAAAAGCACAGAATGCCACTGTGTGTCAGCCCTCCTCCTCCCTTACAGTATGGTAACAGTGTCCTGCACGCCTGGCCGGGACACTGCTGTGACTTCAGGTAAGAAAGGAAAGAGGAGGAAGTTCACCCAGCATGTATTTAGCAGTAGCTAAATGCTGGTGTGAGAAGTAGGTATTTTTTTTCCTTTACAAGCAAGAGCGGAAGTGAAGACTAAAAGAAAGGGATTATCCTGTCATAGCAAGTGGATAGCTTGTTCACTTTCCATCTCGCTTTAATGTGCAAATCAATGCGCATGCTGCTCTTTGCCAGTTCCCACTGAGTTAGTCACCCTGGAGGAGCAGGGCGCTTTCCCACGGCTCCCCCGGGCCCTGGATCAGCACTGAATGGGGTTGGCTGTGAGATGCTGCACGAGAAGCTAATTGATGGAGGTCTTCCAAGGGCTGCAGCCACCAGCTACTTGTGCAGGTGTACAGTGAAACAAAGTAAGGTTCATTAGTTCATTAATGGAGATTATTAAACAAACAGTGTACACATTCAAGGTCATTTGGGGGCTCTTTTCTAGCTGCCTGCTCCCATTCTCTTGTAAGGTACACTTTTAGGAATAAAGAATGATCTTTTTCAATAGCCTCCAAGGTGGATTCTACTGTAAGAGTTCACTCAGTACATCTCAGATTTCATTTAAACCAAAATAGCTTTGAATTTTACATGGCTTCTGGCAAAGAGACAGTTTTTCCTCCTTCTCAGTTAAAAAAAACATTTGGGTTTTCAAAATCACTTAACAGTTTTTCAGAATTCCCCAGAAATCTTATCTGCACGCTGAAAAGAGGCTTGTACACACACCTATAACAAATCTTGAAGGCAAAGGAAAAGCCCAGTTCAAAGTATCTTTTTAAATAATACCCCATCTTAATTCAATACGGTAACTTTCCTGAAAGCCTTTACCTTTGCACGAACTCTTTATACTGTTCTGTTATTTTACATTAAAGTATTCTCTTTTCAAATAAATATAGGCACTCACTGTCTCTGAGAATTTGTGCTCTTTATACGGGAGTTCTGGACTCAGTCACAACAATCTTCTGTGCTCATAAGAGCTCAAGTGCAATTCAGCAGGTCTGTGGGTGAACTGATGTCACGTCTTTCGCTCTCATACTCCAGGATTAGGAGGTGCTGCTCTGGATGATAACAGTGATTTATCATAATAGGACCAATTACTTTCAAAGTGATTGCTTCTTTCAAAGAACTTAGGGTTTGTCATAGCCAGAACATCAGTCTTGTCCTGCTGAGCACTATTTTTTTTTCAGATTCTTTCATGCTAGATCAAATTAAGTGTAATATCAAATACTCCCACAGAATTCAGTGACTTTCTTCCACCTCTCATGGGAATAAAATCAAAGCTACTTCCTACGTCACATTTACCTCCTTAGAAGCATTGAAGGCTACTCACATTCTCAGAGAGGAATGAATTTAAGTTCTACAGAAGATCCCCATGGTTACTGGCTCCAGATATGTGATCTACTAGCTTGCTATCTTTAGGGGGCAACTTAACAGCCTTTCGATGGATATAGTGACTATTTACTGCAGTTGCACATGTAGCATTACTATGAGTGCAAGAAGACTGGTAAAGTCATGAAGGTTATATTTTGTAAAACAGTCAATAAAGAAATTAATGGTAAAGTGAAGTGCTTCACAGAAACAGAGCAATAACCTCTGGTTCAAGAATATGACAATATTCAGACAGGGAAGCAAACGTTAAGCTATTAGTACCTAATGTATTCCATACATTTATTTTGGGGTCTGGTGAAGGAATTATAAATCTTCCCATAGAAACCTTCATACTCTACATAGTACACAAGCACACTTTAAACAAGACAGATTCTCAGGGTGGAGTAAGAATGCATAGTACAATGGGCTGTATCTTCAGAGACATAATGTTTGGCACCAGATGACAACCTGGATTCCAAAGCCTTATTTAAATTCATTTCCATGAGCTACATCTTGCCTTTACATCAGAAGAAGACAAAAGACGACATCTTCATTGATGCCCTGAGAATTTGCTGGCCTTACTGGCAAATTCAGTATACGAGAGAGCATCCAGACTGATGTAACTTCCTCCGTTTTTAGCTCTGCCAGAGAAACATTATTAACAATGTCAAGCCCTCTACTGTAACCCTCCCCAACAATAAAATACACCCTTGAATATCAGATCTTCCTCAAGTTCCATTATGTTCCGTTATCCAGTTCTCTTAAGCATAGGTCCTGAAAGTATTGCCTGCTGTTTACACCTAACACTTGGACTTTCTTCAATACAGATACTCATATATCTTTGTTTTCTTCTACTGAAAACACTAATAAAGCTACATTTGTTGTAAAGGAATTTTACCAATGTCTATGCTTCCCATGTCCCAGCCCTAACCAGTCTATGGGATTTTCAGACTTAATTAGATTTTTACAATATACTCTTTCAGTGGGAAAATCTCTCTGAAAAGTAACATCATGATTGCACTTTTTGTAATCAAGACATTTAAGTAAATTTTGAGGGCCTTTTGAGAGAGCTTCTCTTACAAATTACACACTTCTTCCTTTTTTCACTACATAATTGTTCATCAGAAATAGTTGGATAATAGGAAACAAGTTTGTATTTGATTTTTTACATGGTACTATATGATAATATAGGAAGAAGAAAAAAACATAGACACATTTCCTTGATCAAAAGCATATAAAAGCAAAATGTGAACATGTGTGTTTGCATATGTTTGGGCTGACCACATAGCAAGGAATGCAAAGGAAGTGAGAAAATCAAATGCAGAAATCTTTCCTGAAGTGCAGTAGCTGCCAATTCCTATGAGTAGAGGCTAAGAAATAACTAAGCTTGGGAGATGATACAACTTTAAGCTTGATAAGGTTGCCCTCTATAATTACCTGATCAATATACACATATATCACAGAATCACAGAATGGTTAAGGTTGGAAGGGACCTCTAGAGATCATCCAGTCCAACCCCGCCCTGCACACGCAGGGTCACCTAGAGCACGGGGCACAGGACTGCATCCAGGCAGGTTTTGAAGATCTCCAGAGAAGGAGATTCCACAACCTCTCTGGGCAGCCTGTTCCAGGGCTCTGCCAATATATGCAAACTAGTCTCATTTTTGCCTCACAATTATTTTTTATCTCTGCAAGTCTGAAGGAGTAAAAATGTATGGATACATTATATATTTCTTTCAGCTCATGATCCAGCAGATGGTTCCAGAGTACATACGATGTATTTTTTAATTCTGACTGGATTGTTATTAAGTAAACAAAACAAAACAAAAAACAAGACAAAAAAAAAAAAACACCACCAACTCCTTACTCCACTAGTATCTTGAGCATCCTAATCAGTAGTTAGGTTAATTGTATGGCTCCAAAGCCATGCATCATTAGGTACAGATATAGATGAATTAATCTAAATAAAATTACATTCATTGTAAGAAAAAAGATTATATAGAAACTGTAGCAGCGAAAACTTCATCATGCATTATATTAAAAATCTTAACATTTTTAAGAATGTACTAAGCTATATAACAATATTTAACTCTGGTGCTGGTGCTATACTTCATAATTTTTTATTGATAATAACTATCACACAATAAATACAGTAATCAATGAGGCTGATGAGTCTGGGTCATTATTGAATTACAGTCCTAATGTAATCTAAGGAGATAAAAATTAACACCAGAATTAGTGTTAGAATAAAAGTTAAGAAAATAACTATCAATAGTGATTAAGTAATGAAAGAGAAGACCTTGAAAACCAAGCAATGAGAAAATGAGCACTGTCAGAATTACAAGTAACAAAGACACAAGTTTGCAGGGCACGAATACTGGAAAGGAGATCACTATATGTTCATGGTAAATATGCACTGCTGTTGACCAACATACAAAAATTCCTTATGCAGATAAGAAGCAATACGATGCAAAATTTTTAGACATGGGGATACCACTAGTATATAGAATTATCGCAGGCCAACATTTTTCTCCAAGGCATTCTTTGCTAAAGATAAAGCCAAACTCGTGTCCTCTCTTATCAGGGCTGAGACAGATTTTCTTACAGGATTGGAGTGGGAGTTCATCTGCTCCCCTTGCTCTGGAATTATCTCTTCCAAGAATCAGAGAAAGAAAAAGCACCAAAAAAAAAGAGAAGAAGTGGAAGAAAATGGCTTGTATCAAATGCCACGCTGTATCTCTTCGGGAAGACAGTATCTGCACGTCAGTGTAATATTTACAGGTCACACAATACTTCTTAAAACACTGATTCTGAATGCAGCAAGCCTGAACAGTTTTTAATGATAATGATTTTAATGATTCTAATGTTAGAATCACAGGTCAGCTCAGACCACTTATCCTCTGAGCCATGTTTCTCGCCTTTTACAGACTCTTGTTTTCTCTGGTATGTCCTGCTGACATGTTAAGTCACACTGCTTGTGCTCATGTTATCTCTTGATGCCTTCCTGCTTGTTGCAAGTTCTATAAATCTTTGCGCAAAATACTGCAGCTAGGAGAAATGAATTAAAACTGACAAAATGAATAAATCAGCTAAATGACACAGAAAAATTGCTGATAATAGGATGTTAGGTTATGAAACAGCTTCCTACAGAAAGTCAAAGTAACCTAGTTATTGGAAGAATGTAAAAATAGAGAAAACAGAATTATTGAGTATGCTGTACTGCCGGACTTATTTTCCTGGTAGTTCCAAGTGCATGTAATCTCAAGAATTTTATAAAAAGTCAGTGAAATCAGTTGATTTGCCATATACTAGGTGTGCAGCTAAATAATACAGATAAAAGAGAATATCAGCAGCCTCATAGAAAAGGTCACTGATGAAACTATTTGTTCAAGATCTCAGATGAACAATGACTACCTTCATCTTCTCTCAGCAACTGTTAGCCTCATTCTGCTATTAAAAAAACAGCTTTTCAGTATAAGATGTTCCATTTTGGAAGCATTGTTGATGCATCTCAATTTAATGTGAGGTTTTGACATTACCATGGAAAGTATGAAGCATGCAACAATGTGTTGTTTTGTAGGCTCTATGAAAACAGGATGTTATGCAAGTTTTCTGACAAGATATGACAAAAAGAAAAGAAGACAGTAGTGCATTTAAACATTCAGGGTTTAGCAAAGACTGCCCTGTGTAGAAACGTACCATCCCAAACAGTATTACAAAAAGCAGTAGTAATTGAATCAACTAGTTGGTGAGTATTGTTGCACTAGACACAGTTTAGCAATTTTTCAGGCCCAAAGCAACAGTGGTTGCAACCCTTAAGATGTAGGCAATATATAACAGGAAGTTCTTAACCCCAGAAAGAGCAGAGATCTAGGCAAACTTGCCATTTCAGGCAAAGGTGTGTGCCATCACATAAAGGAATGTGATGATACAAGCAGCATTCTAAGACCAGCAAAGAGCATTTCCAATCTTTCATGGAGATTAGAAGTTAATGGAGATAGATAACTTCAGTGTTTTCACATATTGTGAATAAAATGGTCTAAACATACTGACAAAGCAAAGAAAAGCTTTTAAACTATTTAATTTAAAACAGCAGGTAAGAATATGAAGAGTGGTATATACTGTTTCTAATATACCCTATTATATCATATCATGGCCTTTGTAGCTTTGCCAGAAAAGACTACTCAATTACATCTCTGTTAGGAAACAGATCTTTTTGTTAGCAACTTTATCCTGACCGTGACACCATCTGCAACACCAAAAGGACTTTTTTTTTTTCTTTTTGTCTTTATCTCGTCTAACCAACAGTTTTTTGTCATTGAAAAATAGTGAAATTTCAGGTGTTTCACAGAGTCGCTAGTGAAATTCTGAAAGAACTATTGCTCTCCAATGTGATAAAGCAATTTCAAAGATAAAACATCCTTTGGAGAGCATGCTTTATTGAGACCAGCTTTGAAATTTAAGAACTGCAAAATCTCTATCTTTTCTCCTGTGGAGCATCCAGTAAAGAGTCAACTATTTATACTCTGGGAGCAGTGAGTGAGAAAAAAATCTGTTCTTCTGAATTCCCTACATTTCAAGAGGATAGCCATAGATAAATGTTTATTTTACTGCTACCGAATTTTCTGTTCCTTAAAGAATGTGCAAATTACTTGAAGTAACTTATTCAAGATGCTGAATTCTACATTACTTGAAATCTTTAAATTGATATGGATAAATTTTCAAAATACATGTTCTAGCTCAATCTAAAGCTACAGATTTTGACACAAAATTGTAAGGCGAGCTTCTTTGTCCCACACAGTGCAGGAAATCAAATTATAATTCCTATTGTTCCTCCTGACCTTAAAAACTGACTCTCTATAATGTACTCCATAATCATATGCTAGTTTTGTTATTCATCTTGAATAGGATTAAAAAGCCTCTCTTCTAAGCATTTAAGGTTTAAATCCTGGTCCCATTTCAGATTTATTTAGGGTATTTACTTTAGAGGATAAAGTGTTCAGTAATAAGGTTACTCTTATAGTGTGAAAAGGAAGCATTTATTGATCCAGCTCTCGATACTCTATGACACATAGCAATGAAGATGAAAGGAAGGAATCACTTCCATTCATTGACTCCAAGATCACTTGAAATTCCACCTACAGTACTTTTAATAAAGTACATACAACAGTAAATAGTTTTCTCATGTTAGCTTCAAAATTTAGGAGTATTATGAGTATAGATTATATAGGTTATCCTGGAAGAAAGTAAGGTTACCTGTCAAGTTAACATGCTCTCTACTTTGAGATTACTGATCTATGTAATAAGTGCTAGCATTTTATTACTGGACCTCTTCAAATTAAATTATTTTAAGCCTATTTATTTCCTTTTGCTTAACAAAATACCAGAGAACAACTTTTTGGGTTGTTTTAAATATACAAACTCACAGAACTAATAAGTGAATGTTATCCCGTTCTTGCAGCAACAAACTCAACATTTTTTTTTAAACCTGCTTTACAAGAAGGTTTTTGTCCAAATGTGTTTATAAAAACTTTAAATATTGAAATTTGAAAGATTTAAAAGGAACTGAAACATATTTTACAAAAACAAAAGGAATGTCAAATTCCAATTCAACTTCTGAATTCAACTCTTCCTATACCTGTCTCTTCATTTTGATTACATAAGGTGAAACTTGAATTTGAGAAACTCATAAGCATATTAGTAACTTCTCTATTGTATTATCATGATATAATAAAAGTACAACACAAAATTATTATACAGTGGCTGATAACAAATACTCTAAGAATTTGCATTCTATCAACATTGGCATAATATGATGCAAAATGACTAAAACAATAGAGCTTTCATGTTGTCTTAATAAAGAAAATTATTGACAATGTTCACTTATTGCAGAAATACTTCAGATATTTGCCTTAGCGTTTCTTCTAGCTGCAGCTCTTTGTGACAAGATTTATAGAACTTGCCACAAGCAGGAAGACATCAAGAGATACCATGAGCACAAGCCGCATGGCTTTACCATGTCAACAAGACATATCAGAGAAAATAGGAGTCTGTAAAAGAAGAGAAATGCAGCTTAGAGGGCAAGGGGTCTGGGAAGAGAGTTGACCTGTCCTCCTTTACCTTAAGACTGCAAATTATTTAAACCTTGAACACAATTATTTAAACCTTGATCTGCTTGAATTTTGGAGTTCTATAACCGTAAAATTTCTGATAATTTTACACAAGTATTAGCCTAGCTCTCATTTCATTTGGTCCTGGACATATCTGTGTACTTGAGCATTAGTCTGGAATATAAAGATGAAAGTTTGATATTTTGCATGATAAGATGCAATGGCGCAATAAAATTAAAAATGCAACAAAAAGTGATTTCTGAGTAATTTACACAAAAGATCCCAAATAATCTGCCTAAGTTACCATATAGGCTTTATTGATGTATCCGTACTTAGGAAGAAAAAAGAGCTCATTTGTAAGTCATAAAAGACATCTTAAGAATCTGAACATGATATGTTATAAGATACTGACATGTAAATTTAATACATATTAAATACTTTTATCTCTAAGCGGCTTCACGCACTGAAAGATGTAAAGAAAACCTCATTTTAGAAAATGTGCTAAGGCATACTTTGTACCAATGCCAATGCTATCACTTCTCTTAAGAATAATACATAAATTCAGAAGGAGGGCTCATTTAAATGAAAACAATATTATATTAAAATATTACCTTTAAAGACGTAAATTCCCTTTGTCTTTCCTAAATGTATCAATTCTCTGCCAGAGTAGCATTCCACCATACTATGGTGCAGCAGCAGAACTGGAAGTGGGCAAAGAAATGGAAGGTTGGTTTCCTCAAAACCTACCAAAGTTTAATTCATTTTTCAGAAATAAAAAAATCAGTTTTAAGCACAGTCTTCGATTGCTTCAAACAGTTTCATCAATGTCTTGATTTTGTTTTGGCTCAGAAGCATAGAAAGTTTGCTTGACGTTATTTAATGTTCTTCCCATTTGTTAATAAGGTTTGTTGTGTTGCTTTTTTTCACTTGTCTTACTAAAATCTGTTAGCTGTTGCTTTTACTGTAGAGAACACTGAATAATATCCCATTTTGCAATATACCTCCACAGTTACAGACACTTAGCCAAAATTTATGTTTCATTTTTTGCCTAACCTAGTATTGTCTGAGGCCAACCTTTCTGCAAGATGGTTATTTACAGGTCAGCTGCAAAATGGGTTTTGTATGGTTGCAAATTTCAGTAAGGAAAAACACCCTGTTGACTGAGTAGTAACACAACCAAGGACTTTTAAAAATGAAATGTAGCTTTTAAATTAAAAAAGTATAATAATGAAATATAAAATCAAAAACACAGAATAATCTTTAAAAAGACCCACAATTGTCCATTTTTACGCAATTTTGTAGTTAACACTTGCATTGATTTCTTTATTACTAGAAATATTCTTATCCAGCAGCTATTCATATATGATCTACTTTTTCCTTCAACAAGTTATAACAGCATCTGCCAGAAATATAGAAGCAATATATGAACTTCATTTTTTGAAAATTAATCTTTTTTTTCCTAAATATACCTTCTCTTTGCCCATTCTACCATATTAAAACAAAGTAGCAGGTAAAGTTATGATTGAAGAAGGCTATATTTCAATAAACAGCAAAATTACAGGACAATTTAGTCATCTCAGTTGTTATCATGACCATCTCAATAATAATAGCTGATCGTGTAAGAGCTCAGTAAGCAGATACTTCTTGTCAACCTCAGCTGGAACACATCATTCATAATACCCCTCTATACTGCAATGTAACGTATAGGTGGTTCTTCATCCATTATCATACACAACTCTGAGTACTTAATGAAATCGCCACAATTTTCTATGTCACCAGAAAATATTGAAATGATACAAGTCCCCAGCAATGACATTTATGAACAGTAAGAAAAAGTTTTAAATATATCAGCCTTAGCTGTCTCCATTACCAGTGGCAAAAAATCACATGGTTTTCATATGGTATCTGTCTCTGTTCCTACAGTAGCTGGCAACATGCTTCATGTGAGCACCGAAGGCCATCTCCTGCTTCTCCAAGTCCTCTCTCTCAATTAACAGACTGGCTAGTTTGATCCCTTGTTAAGTGAATCTCTTGACCTTAATTCTATTTCCCTGCCTCAAAAGCACCACTGAGGACTGGCAAGACAAGCCTGGCAAGCTTTATGCAACCTCATTTTATTTATTTCTGTATTTATAGCGGATGCCAATGAAACAAATCCACGCCATCGGCCAGGTTTCTGAAGATGATACAAGGCCATGTCAATACAAAATAAACATGAAGTCAAAGGTGCTAAAGCTTTTTTAGGCTTAGCTTTTTTAGTGACACACATGGCCAGTGTGTCACTTGAACTAGAGCAATGAAACACCACACTGAAACAAGAGTATAGACATCGAGAAAAAGCCTTTTAGGGCAAGCGATCAATAGACATCACGGGTGCCACAGTCTAACATTAAAAAATGCCGCACACAACAAAGCCTTCTGTTTCACTACAGAATTTTTTGTATTTATTTAATTAAATGCAAATACATAGCCTAGGGAAAATTTTAATGTTCCAGCAAATGATTCTTAGACTAGAGTTTACTTATTTTTTTTCAATGTTGATGCATTTTTTATGTAAATGAAATCCAAATACTTCATTTGGGTGTTTCAACAAATGACTGTACAAAATTATTTTCCGGATACAGTATCAAATAGACTTGCCATACTTGAGCTGTCAGCCTTGGGCATCGCAGCTCTAAGACCTCCACCTGAAGCTCAGCAAAAGCGAGCAGAGGCAGCCCCTCTTTCACTGGGTCCTCAGCAGGCTACCAGTGGATAAATGGCCTGACAGTCGGTTGGAGGGCAGTGAAGCAAACCTGCACGACTTCTTGTTTCCATAGTGCACAATAGCAATGGACAATTCTTACCTATTTATTGCAAAGTTTGCACTATAGGCTAAGAAAAAAGGAGCACAGAGGATTCTTAAAGCCCCAGGACTTGACAGTCAAGTGAATGCCAGTGATAAAACTCTTATCACCATGTCCTAAAACAAGCCTCTATGTGATAATAAGATTATACAAGCACCTGCCAACATGTATGGGGACACCAGCTTTCAATGGTAGTTTGTATTTCCAGTGCTTGCTGTCTGTCATGCTGAACACACCCACGTTTCACAACTCCAGCCTCTGGCTTTGCTGCATGAAAAGCAAGATTAAATGACAGTTTTGAGAGCAACTGGTCATGGAGGAGCAAGGCCCCAGCTCAGCCCGCGCACCCAGCAGGGTGCCAGGGCCTTGGCAGGAAGCACAGCGCGCGGCGGGGCAGCCGGCCGCCCTGCTTGCATGCACGTGGCCACGCCGAACGCACCCGCACCGGTACCTGCACAAGGAGAACCACAACACAGGAATAAGCAGGTGGGGGGCCTGCAAAACAGGAAACGGGTCTCAAAGTTACATTCCTTTTAACTTTTAAAATCTACTCATTTCCTTATGATATAATCACTTTTACAGGCTCCAACTATGAAACACTGTAACAGGATTTAAAAATTGAAAATTCATTTTTCGCCTGCTTTGTCAGTTTTCTAATAACCTGATCCGTTAAATTCCTTGCAGAATTAATTAAGATACAGAATTTAAGCCTGATTAACAAATACCAATTTTAATAATGAAATCCTTGTTTGTAATTGTTGAGTAGCAAGTAAATTAAAATTAAAACATACAGAGCAAGAAATACAATCTCTTTTAATATTTCAACCATTCATTTATTGTATTAATTTTAAAGTAATAGTACTCCATTTTTCTTTGATGGATACCCCAAAATTGAAGAAAATAGTCTTTTCATTCTCCTGAGATGTAGAACAGTGTAACTATCAGCGTGTTCTTTCTTAGCAGTTGCTTTGCTACTGTCTTTATCTTTTCATTACTTTACCTAACTGCAATTTTTTTCCTATGTGGCCAGAATTCATAAATTCTAGAGACAGAACAAAGCAACAGCACACAAGATCTTAAAAACAGACATAAGTACAGCTGAAAGAATACAGATGCTTTCCAATGCAAGGGCTCAAGGGTTTAAAAAAAAATAAAAAAAAAGGGAGAGGATTTACTAATGACACTCAGAGAAATCACTATCACATTTTGGATTGCAGTGTTTCAGATACCACCACGTAACATGTTATCTTTATAGCACAGATTACACAGAGACAGATTCAGCACACGCTGGAGTGACAGTGAACACTACCACACCATTATCAAATGCATTATCGGTTTAATGCCTGGTATGAACCTAATTTGGTCTATATCCAATTCATACAAGAGATACGTTCAGTCAGTTAATGGGCTTTATCTAGTCCTGAAAGCTATATCCTAATATCCTAATATTGATGAAATACAATATGAATATGAAAATGATTTTTTTTTCTTTTTTCACCAACATAGCACCTAGTAATTATTCCAAGAGCTATTCTGCATGCTTCAAGACACCGATAAGGAAGCATCAGGGTGCCATTTGTATTTGTTAAAATGAAAAATATCTCCTGGTTATCCTTTTGATGAATCCAGCCATTAGAGAAATTAGCATGAAAGGCTAACTCATGCAAAGAGGAACGCATAAATGAACAATAAATTATACAACAAATAAAAGACATCATTTATATTTATTACGAGCCTGATTCTGGGTGCTCTTATTCATCATAGCATCCCTGCTCAAATCAAATAGTCAATAGAAACATAGGAACTGTCATTTGGATCATATTGAGGATATATTACTCTCTGAAACAGGAGTATCAGGCGGAGGTGCAAGATGCACAGCAGGCAGCTGTGGGATCTTTTTTTCAGCCCTGCTACCATGGGTTTTATCTTGATTTCTAAAGACTTTTATCCCAAAGTTTTACTTCCACTTCCAAAATGTTTTTTTATTATGATAACCTTTGGCCTGATCCAAAGGGTCACTGGAATCAATGGAGAACCTTCCAAGTTACTATCAAGCTGTTGCACTAGAACATCAAGCTCCAGGTTTCTGAGCCTGCAGCCCACCAGGGCTTCTCCCCAGGCCCTTTCTTAGGGTTCCTTCCTACAAAAGTGTGTGTATGTAGTGAAGAGACTAGTGTGCATTCAGGGCCTGCCAGACATATATACATCTGGGAGGGAATAAGAATATAACCTGGGTCCAGCAAACTGAGGCTATCAGTTTAGATGGAGTCACCCTAAATTAGACAACATCTAGATTACACTAAGACTTGTACTGGGGTTAAACTTTAGTTACACCCTCAGAGCAGAGGTTTGAGCTCCACTTTCCCCAGGGACGCTATCTGCCAAGTGACACAACTACCGTGTGTTCACTGACACCTTGTCATTGTCCAGATACTCAGGCTGCCTGGTTTGAGGCCACTTCTGCCCATCAGTCTGCTGCAAAGAGATCATGTTGAGATTCCAGAGACAGTTATAGCTACACTTCTCTTGAGCAGATGCCTTTCGATCCCATCCTCATTAGTAAGTAGGATGCAGCTAGGAGACATGCTGACAGTTTATCTAGATACAAATGGGTTGCTAAAATATGATGGTCTTTAATTATTGACTAGTGTCCAAAACCTGCCTGATGGAAGCTGGAAAAAAGCCTAACCAGGTGAACAGGATAAGCATAAATGGGGAGCGAATCTGACTGAAAACTCACTAAAATCAATGTTTTCTGCGGTCAGGAAAACACAAAGACGACCTTGGTGGCTAGCTTCATAAATGTTGGAGGAAAGGTTATTTCCAGATTCCAGGGGCTTTTTATCAATGTCAAGCACTAGATTCATATTAATGACTCTAGCCTGTGCAGTTTCATAAAACGCGAAGAAGGGAGTATCGCTCAACAGACTGGTTTAGCTTGGGTTTACCTACGAAGCAACAGTAAGAAGCCTTCACTGGGAATCACCAAGTATCACCAGGTTGTGCACAGGCTGAACCTCTGCTGATTTCAGCCTTTTAAACTCTTCTCTGGGTAATTAATTGCAGAATGCCCCAGTGCCAAATGTCCTACCCTTGGAAAATACCTGATCTATCTATTTACCTGTCAGTTCACCAGGTATTTCTAACATCCATCACTAGTACAAAATGGTACGAAAAAAATGTTCTTGCCCAAATGATTTATGTATTCTACTTATAAATAATGAAAAAGAAGTGCCAAAATTAAATTGCATCTTCTACCTATCACCTAACCTTTGTTTACTGAGCAATACATATGTATATATTTGAAGATGGTGTTTTCGGTTTTGAGCAGCTTGTGATGTGTCGCTCAGGCTACCCTCGGCTTCCTCAGCGATGTATTATTCTGACAGCAGGAGCAAATAAAGTGACGAGTCCTCTGTTGGCATGGCAACGCAACACTGAAAGTAAGTCAGGTCTTTGGAAATGACAACAAAATATCGCCTCCCAAAATCACAGTAGTAAAGCATTATTTCAGAATTCTTTCCACAATTTCTTCTGCCCTTTTTTTTTTTTCTTTTTCTGACAATTCGTATTAAAGAAACCTGTTTCGGAGCGAACTGGTTTCTCCAGAGCAGTATTGACACAGCCTGTTTTCACTCTTTCCTTTTATAGCTTGACTGTATTCCCACTTTGAAGTTTACTATACCTCCTGAAAACTGCTATGACAGAAAGGTCTCCGGGTGCCAGGTAGCACCCTCTGCCTCCCTTAGTGGTGGTCCCTGCTCTAATGGATGAGATTTCTGAAAACACACAGAGAAGTATTGGGGTTTATGAGTTCCTCTTAATATATAGAGAGGTCAGAAGTAAAACTAGGCCAGAAATGTTCACTCAATGTTACAGCTGCTAAGCAGACAGGCAAGGTCAGTGCTCCAGCTGCTGAAATCTTGAAACTGGGATGGCTTATACCAGAAGAAAAACATGGTGCTACAAAACCTGTACACAAGTGGTACACAGTCTTATGGCAAGGATGCCATCTGTATTTATTTAGGACGCTACTCTCTACTTTTTTTAAAGTAGAGAAAGGCCATTAAAATGCTGTAACATGTGGAGCAGAAAGGGGCAAACACTTTCGAAAAGCACAATGCCAGGGTATAGGGTCATTGCCCTTTTAAGCCACACCTCAGGGATCATACCCCTTCTCCACTAGGTAGGAAGGACCCTCCCTCCTGATCACACTTGCTCAGTTCTAGCAATAGGTTTATAGAAAAGAGACTTGCTTCATCATGTCCCAAACCTGCTTGATGCTGTTATAGCCCTGCCAGACAATTTCCTGGCCTATTTCACTAGCATTAGCGCAAGGCAAGACGTGCTGGTGTGCAAAGAGCTGAGACAGCCCCACGTTCACAGAACCTCTTGGTCTGAACAAGTCAATTGGCAAAACAGAGAGCGGAAGTTAAAGGTGACAAAGTGACTCATCCAAATTCAAAGGATCCTATAAATTGATCTCCAAACTTGCCCCTTTATTCCTTGCAGTCATTTTCGGTTTCTGTTCTTGCCACTTAGATATCACACACAGCTTGCAATTATCTACACCAGTGCTACTAGGAATCCAGAAAAAAAGTCCAGGCACATGACAATTTCAAAAGCAAGACATTTTAAGACTGGACAAAAGACAAAGAAAACAATATCCTGTCTCTCTCGGAAAGATACTTCTTATGAGATGCTATTCAGGTTTTTCTTCCATTCAGTTTTATTTGTATTCAACTCTATAAATCAAAATTGGTGGTGAAATTTGCATTTATCAAAGAGGGAATATGTTTGTGTAGACATAAAAATAAGACACCTCTTTGGAGTTACCATGCATATTTACATACATTCACAGTTTAGAATACACAGAACTTCACAAGACATAACTGCTCAGTATCAGGAGAGCTTCCAGCCTCCACCCAGTACATATAGAAAGGAAGTATTTTCTAATGGAGGCCAGATACAACACTGTAATCTCACTCTCTGAAGGAGCTACTACTACCAGTATCAGAGATACATAGTGAAGACTATCTACTAGTTTAATCCTTCTGTTGGCATCTTTCTGTCAAACTTGGTTTGGTTGACTGTTTGCAGCGCAGGTTTTCATATCCTGTTGTGGCTCCTGCATGAATATACTGGTATTTGCTCATTCTTTTTTAACTTTGACTTTAGGTTTCTGCTCGGCAGGGAGGTTGCCCATCTCTAAATGATCAGCAGGGCACACTTTTATAATCTCTTTCACTGTATGTTGGTGAGAGACAGGCAGCATGCAGCAATCTACAGAATAATCTCAATTATGACACTATACGCGTGATGCTTTTCTGTAAAATCCTGGCTGTGGTCAACATTTTCAGCTTCAGCTCAGTTCAGTCAGAGGCAAAGGATAACCCTGCATACTAATGCCCTTCCAGTTAGAGAGAACAGGGTGGGAAACCACAGGGGATACATCGTGCTGGAATCAGGCAAGGCAAAGAGAAGCAAACAGGAGCTTCATCATGAATGAAACATTGAAAATTGCAAAGGGACTAAGGGACAAAAGTATGACTCCCAGCAGATGCAGAAACTACATCTAGGGCAATGAGAGAAACAGAAGGGAGACAGAAAATATGCTAATAAAAATGGGGATAAAAGAACAAAGGAAGGTTTTGAGAAGGAACTAAAAGAGAGCCAAGCTGAGAGGGGCAAAAAATCCTTTCAAAATTTTTTTAATGTCCCTTTCTTTCAACTCTAAGAGGCATGTTTTCTAAGCCTAAAAGAGTTTAAGCTTTCTGCATTACAAGCAAAACATAAATATTTTTCCTCATAATCTTTGCAAATGTATACATAAAACAGCAGGGTCCACTTCTAAACATTATTCCAGAAGGTCTGGTGTCAGGATAACAGACTGTTTCAGTTTACAGTATTCTTTAATAAAAATAAAATGTAAGGCATTTACCAGTATAGGGCACAGATGAAATTACTTTTTAAAATCTTCCTTTACACTAACATCTTTAGCATAGTTAAAAAGATCACCTACTACTATATTAGAGCTAAAATTCTCAGAGCATAAGAATTTCAGCTGCTGACTGAATTTATCATTCTGCCCAACCACAAACACTGTTTGTGTCAGTGGTAGCACTTTGAGAGTAAAGCTGTAAATTCAGTGTCGTTATCAACTGCAGAGCTTCTCTACAGCCGCCGAGGCTTCAGCAGAGGGTGGGGGTACACCCCCAGCAGTGTTTTGCTGTTAGTGTTGCATTGCATTCCAGGAATTTTGCTGCTTCTTTTTAGGAAGTTCCCCACCAATCTCCACAATCTCCTGATGCTCGTGGGGTATTTTTCTACTGCCTTTTTTGTTTTTTTTTAGAATAACTCCAGTGCCTTCTAGGAATTTCTCATGTGCTAAGAATTTACCTACTGTTTTCTAGGAATTTTATGTATGCTTTCTAAGCACCCTCCCATGCTTTCCATGAATTTCTCTTCGCTTTTTAGGAATATTTCTGAAGCTTTCTGGAATCCTCCCTGTTGCTTCTGGGGACTTTTTCCTTCATGTATTCTATGGATTTTATATGTTTCCTAGAAATTTTCCATGTGCTTTATTGCAGTCCTACCTATGCTTGCTTGAGTTCCTCCAAAGCATTCTGGAAATTTTGCTTGTACTTTCTAAGATTCACAGAAAAAAAAAAAGCGCAAGGAACCTCTTCTGTGCTTTCAAAACAAACTAAAAAGTGATTTACCACTTCCTTATCCTTACCCACTATTTAGTAGAGAAAATCACAAACTTTGTATTATCTTTCTTTAGCTAGATATAAATTTGAGTTATTGGAAGCCAGCAAGAAGCACTACAGGCTCTACCTGTCCAGCTCAGGCAATACAATAAGCAAAGGCCACCAGCACAGATCACTTCTCTAACTTACACGAGCACTAAATACATCTCCTGGGCTGCCCTTTCCTCACACGGTAAGAGTATATGCTACAAATCCACAGAAGTCCTACAGATGTGTCTCAAATCTGCTCTACTCACCAGATCTAATGATGGATGCAAAGGTCATTAAAAATCATCCTCTTCTTTGTCTCAAGTCTTCTACGCATCAAGCAAAGCATAGCTGAGAATCAGGCATTACATTTTCCAGCTATCTGGGAACATACTAGGTCAGACAGCAGTTGCTGTGGATACTGCTGTGGATAGTGCCCATGAATAGTGCACTATAACTGAATTCCAAAAAAACAATCTGGCCTTTATAGGCACCTTTCCTCCTCACCTCATCCTCTCACTTTCCTCTTGCACTTGCTGCAAGGCAATACCCCTTGGAAGCCCTCTCTGTTGTCACATTTCCAGCTTTCCATTCTCCTAAATTTCCAGACAGTTAGAACTTGATACAACACACTCTGAGTGCCAAGTGCAACGTAAAATATGCTGAACAAGTAGTACTATGCAGTCATAAAGCTGCTGGAGTTGGTATGGGTGGCTACATAGTAGGAGCAGAGCTTTTAATACAGTGGGGTTGAGTGCTCAGAGAAGGAGGTGTTTACATATGTTTGGGAATTGGTAATACAAATTACCTTTGAACTTTTTTTTTTTCTTTATAGTGACAACCAGAAAAGAGAACAGAAATGGCAAATCAGCTGGTCAAAGCAGAGCATTTCCAAGGTCCTTTTGATCTTAAGTTGTTTTGACATCAGAGATGTATATATACATCAGCAAAACAAATGCTTAACAGAAGCTATTTGCCAGCTTAAGTTTGCAATGCACGTTTACTTTCATTTGGCGTCTTGTATGTTCTGATTGATTTGCTCTTTATTTTAATTGAAGTCATTTAGAGAAATGATAAAACTTCATCACGGATTCCAAGCAGGAGCTATGATCATTAGATAAGCACAGTAGCCATGTCCTGCAGTTAATTCCCTTATTACAGGGACTAATAGAAAAGACCTTGGTGGAAGTTTTATAAAGCAATTTGACACTGGCCCTTGGAACTTGAGTTAGGGTTGTGTGTGACATGGAGCCCGTTGAGCTCCAAAATACAGGAAAGAGAGACTTGAATGAAGTCTCACTGCCTTGGTCTCATTCATCCTTATCCCAGGCAATGTATTTTCAAAGAATGCATCCTTATTTCTAAATAAGCTACAAATGTTAATGGGACTCTAAGCACACAAATATTTCTGTGTGAAGTTTACTGTATGCAAATGGATTATTTTCATTCACAAACAACTAGGCAGGTGCACCTGCAAATGCACATTCGATTTGTATATGTTGTTGTAGCAACAAGACTGAATTTTTGTACATACCTTGCTGTGTCTCAAGCTTTCAATAACTCTTCTTACTGCACCTTGACAAATACCGTGCACCTACTCGCTTCTGTCCTGTGATGAGTCATTTAACTTGCTGAAAGTCTTCTTCATTGCTCTCATTTATACGCTATAACCTCATTAGCCATGTTCTAGGCAAGGACAGTTCAAAAGAAAGCATGATCATCTAGGGCTGAAAAAAACTACAGATAAGCAAGCCGCAAAAGATGTGTAACTCAAAAACACCTGTTCAAACACTTCACAATAGTACTGAAGATGAGACTGCAATCAAGTTCCTTGCAGCCTTGGTCTGGTTTCAGACCTGGTTTCATGCTAGTGGGTAGGGTACAGCATTACGAAAGGCCGAGACAACTTTCAGATTTTCCTGAGCCCTTTGGCTAAAACCTACTTTTACATATGCCGAGTGTATGGAGCTACTTAAGCAACATACACTTTTGGTTATGAATGCTTCCTACTCACGCAAAGAGGTAGACATCAACTCACATGAATAAGGACTGACATCTTGAGCGGAAATTGTGCTACTCAGAGAAAACAGAAAATCTTTCTCTTTTGCATCCTCAGATTATACATAAATATTTCCTTAAGAAAGACTTGCAGTTCCAAACCTTTGTAGGTAACAGGCAACCTTATTATATAAATGCTAGAAGTGCGCTAAGATGGAACAAGCCTCCTCATTTTCTGTTATAAATACTGGCATAAAACAAGGAAGGGAAAATAATGAAACAAACAGATTGTTCATTCTACGGATATTTTAGTTGTATCTGGAATAATGTTTCTTTAATACCAGAAATCAGGCATCTTAATATGTACCACCAAGATACAAAAAACAATAGTGAATTTACAAGATTTAAAAAACAAAGATGTTTTGCAATAAGGGACTCCTTCCTGCAAGTTCTCCGTGACTCTCCTACTTTTATGCGGGCAAAGCCTCAGGACATAAACACAGGCAATAGCGCAAAGCTAAGTTAAGTGGAAAACTTGACATGACCTGGGGCTGGGACTGACCCTACAATGATCATATCATTCGAGTCAACTTAGCTGTCAAGTAGTAGGAAATGGAAAAGAATAAAACTGTGTTGTTTCATTTTATAATCTCCAAACACATAAGTTCTTTGAAATTATGAAACTGAAATGCCATAAACATGGCACAGGGCAATTCACTACTCCTACATGAACCATTGGCACAGTTAAAACTCTCCGACACTTTCACTACACAGTTTCTTAAGGTCCACAACGTACTTCCTCTGGCTTTGCAAAATACAGTTTGATCCCATACCTTTATATTCAGGATCCTGCTGCAAATATCCTTTCCTTAGCGCACCAATATAACTGCCTCTTTGCACTCTTCTACCAATTTCTTTTTCCTTCGGCCGATAAAAGCATTACGTCCTCCATCGGAAGCCTCTCTTCCCAGCATACCCCTAAATATGTTGGCAAGTTGTGGGCTGACGGATGCAGCAAGACCACAGACTTTAATGCCAACATCACTAGCTGCATTTTGCTGTGCTCCCTGCATGGGCTGGGCTCCTCTCATCTCCCTCTTCATTATATGTTGGGACAGGGAACATCTTTTGCATACAGCACCTACCAAGCAAGTCTGAAATTCTCAGATGATAGATTTGGAGGGAATAACAGGCTCATTCCAAATGTCATGCTTTGGCTGTTTTTCACTAACTCAAACTATTTGTGAAATTTTAGAAAATTTAAAATATATATATATAAACTGGATGGCTATGTTAGTATTACAAAAATTACTAAGTCTGCAATATTGATTTATTAGACATCCATCCCAATTTGGTCTTTGTGACTGGGATGAAAAGATGGCTTTTCAGGCCAACTAATCTGTACTGTAATTTATAACTTTAATTTTTTTGGCTTGCATGTGTAGTTCATAGGTTGCACAGATAAATGACAGAAAGATTAATATATATTGCTACCACACTGCCTTATTGATGGAAAACATCTTTAAATGCATTTCAAATGGATTATTTCAGATTTCTTGTAAACTCACAGCTGGTTTGCTTTGGGTTTTCATTGACAAAAAAAGCAGAGAAATATATCACTTACTGAAAGATATGTTAACATATAGCTCTGACAGTCTCAAGAGGTGACAAAATAAGACTTCTGGAAATTAGTGAATAGCTGCATGCTGGTAAAAATGTGCTAATGTAAAAGAGGAAAGAAATCAAGGTCTTTTGCCTATTGATTCTTGCAGACAGGAGATCAGAGTAGAGAGGGGGAAAATCTAGTTAAAAGCTGAAAAAATAAAATAAACCTTTACTTTTAGAGAATAAGATGGTTTTATGCCTGCAAGGTTTGGTTTTGTTTTCCCCTTAAGCCAGTTGGTTAATATGAAACCATTCTCAGTGTCCTGAAACAAATGTCATTATTCTGAGATCCAAGGCTCTGTTTGAATGGATGGAAGGGTTGAGGGAAACACTGCAAATCCCTTGTGAAGAACGCATAGTTGTTCTTGTGAAGTTCAAACCGGTGAGGAACCTCCATTGGAATGGAGGACAAGATTAAAAATCATATCTAAAAACTCTAACTTCTTCATGAAGGATACCTCTGGCACCCTGCCCAAGGAAACAAGCCCCAGGAAATGCCTCTAACATTCACGAAATACTATTTGTTGGCAATAGCAGGTTAGGAGAGACTCACAAATGCTCTTCTGTGAGTGACTTTGTTTTCTTCATGTTGTTCCTTCCATGTGATCAGATGCCTTCACCACAGCAATTGCTTCTCTTACTCATTTTAGCAAAACTTTTGTAGAGAGCATTTGCCAAGTTAATATGTATCTGAGCTTCTGAACACAGCTTAGTACCAAAATTATGAAAAAAATCCCTCTTTGAGATGTTCCTATGAAGTGTCTAAACAAAAAGTCACTATTATTATTCAAGGAAACCTGCAATTTTCTGATTATTACCAGCATTTTACTCAATTTCTAAAAATATAGATTTTCAGAATTGACCCAAACTGTAGGGGGAAGGTAATCTTTATACTCCAGTCCAAGAGTTGTCTGGTGACACAATTTCTCACCTTTCTATGATTTCTTTGTGATATTTTCCTTGCCCATTTATTGATGGGTCTGCCCTGCTTTAGTCGAAAACATTTTTTTTCTGACTGAAGAGAGCTTTTATACAAGAGTACCAATAAAACAACATCTGGGTTGATATACACATATCTACAATATCTTTTCATAGTGAATCTCAATGTACTTGAACTTTAATTAAACAATGTATTGCTAAAGTAATCTCTGCTTGTATTTCTTTGTTGGTCAAGTGGAACCAAATTGCATATTCTGAGCTGCTGCACTTGAAAACAGTTGTTAAATCCAAAGGGATGCAAAGGAGTTGGAAGTTAGCATATTAAGCACATTTTGCTCTGGACATGATTTTCATTTACCCTGCATTGCATTAATAATTTCATTTATGTTAGACTTCTCCACTCTCTTGGGTAAAAAGTCTGAGACATAGGAGAGTGATGCCCTCAATTGTTTCACTGAGAAAAGTCAACTTTTCTGTACTTGACTGCTTTTAATTTAAAATAAAAATCTCATTTAAATGGGATTTTACATATATACTCATTAAAAGACAATGATTCTAGGGCTAGAGAAAAATGAGAAAACATACCTCACTACTGTTAAATATAGCTTTTCTAGTAAATATGATTAAGACCTTTCAGCTACATAAATAGAGAAGACAGAGTTAAAAGGGTTAATATAAATATCAGTGTCAGAAAAACACATGTTCTCTCATTTCTTCTGTTTTTTCATTACCTTCAGTTAGAAAGAGAAAGCAGTCTTTTTGTGCAAGCCCACAATGACACATTCAAATTAGATTTTGCTAATACTGCAGATCTTCTGAGGGTTCAACCATCACAGAAGAAAAGGATCAAAAGGTTTGTCTGGCATCAAAGAGAAACTGTTCATAATCCTGAAGCCACAAACAAGTGGTAACAATAGACACAGCTTCACTTAGCATGGGAAAAGTATCACGTAGCAGGACTCGTCGCGGACTTTACTAAACCTATGAGGCTACAAAGAAACAAGCAAGCAAACAAACAAAAACCCATACACCAGTATTCAACAGCTTTAAAAGCATTTGGTCCTCAAAAATCAAACATCAAATCTCAAATGTCATTTCCCATCTTAACATATGGATATAAAACCTGGAAATCCACCAACATTATAGACAGACTTCTCAATACTTTCAGAAAACAAATGCTCACAAAAAGTGTAGATATTTTTTGTGGATTAGAAGACAAATGCCTACACAAATGCCAAGATTTGTCAAATTGATTGATTTATTTTTTGATCTCCAAGTTTACTCAGAAAAGGAGAAGAAAACATCTTAGACCTACATGAAGAATTAAGTCAAAGCATCTACCACTTCAGTTATGCCACAGGGGGAAAAAACATGTAAGAGGTAAAACCAAAAGGATCTCTCCAGTAGACAATGCACAGAAAAAAATAGTGCAAAAACATAGAAGACTTACAAAAATAGAGGCCCTCCTAAAAGGAGTGAAGAATAGACAGTAATAGCAGAACCTGGTCTGTGTTCCAAGCCAAATGTCACAATCCATGTATTCATTTATTGAAAAGTATATTCATCATTCTAATGACGTTAGACAGCA
The DNA here is from genome assembly GCF_059628265.1 of Tinamus guttatus. NCBI lineage: Eukaryota > Metazoa > Chordata > Aves > Tinamiformes > Tinamidae > Tinamus > Tinamus guttatus. Next base: position 4,492,276 of record NW_028288780.1, read on the forward strand.
ACTTGTAAAACAGCAAAATAAAAAAATAAACCTATGTGAACTAACAAACCATTCCAATTTCATGTGCATTAGCTGGTTTTCCTTCAGCTGAAGTCCAGTTTACTTAAGATGTTCTGGGAGTTTCCACAAAAATGAGGTCCTGCGCCTGGAGGTATCTGGGTCATACCTGTACTGCTCAGAGCTCTGAAAGAACATAGAATTGGCACCAGTGCTCCTGAAGCCCCAGCCACACGGTACTGGGCCTCTGCCCTGCTCGCTTCCAAGCAGCAATAAACACAAATCTTTGCATCACTGCACATGCATTCAGCACCGGTGCTTGGAGCCACTGGAACACTCATGAATATGCAGCAGTTTAATTTAAAAACACAGAAAGCAAACTGGGCATTTTTCTCTTATTAAAAGAAAAGAGAAAAAAAAAAGTAGTGGATTGACTGCACCTTTAATTATATATTTTTAGTTTTGAAGTTTCTACGTTACCCTGCAGGTCCATACTTAATGGAAGCAATAGAGACATACAGACAGTAAGATTAAGATAAGAATAAGTTCTGTTTACAGAATAGGTTCTGAGCAAAAATAAAGGGGAGAAAAAAGAGGCTTGAAAAAGATACAGGAAAGAGGAAGGATTGAAAAGCAGTCTCAAGGAAGAAAGAGGCACAGAAAAAAACACATGTACAAGAGAAGGACAAAGCAGTACAAAGAAGAACCAGAGGGAAGGAAAATTAATTGATAAAACATAGGTGGCAGAAAGGTGGAATCAAGGTAATAGATTAAAAATAGATATGTGAATAAATAAATAAATAAAAACTAAAACACAGAAATCAGTATTTACAAAAAAAATCTTTCCAAATAATGTTCTCGTGTTAGTTCCAGTTTCCCTCTTCCACTGTGTTTAGTGCTTTACCTACCATTGTATTAAAAGTAACATGACACACCTTGATTTTTAATTTATAACCCTAGTCCTTCACAGTTCTGGTACAGGCCGGGGGGCCATTGTACCAGTCTAACAAGCTAGTGATAAGGAATGATTTTTTCAGTCTTGAACTTTCAGTCACGATGACAAGATCTAAACATGTAATTTCCACCAAATATCAACTATTTCCATAGTCTTTTTATGCACTACATACTTTTTTATTTGCATGCATTCTCTAAATATTGATGATTTGTTTGAATCTTTGATCCTCCACCCATATTTACACTCCTTTAGATTTGCTTCTTTGGTAGGGGGGATACCAGTTCCAGAGCTATCATTTTTCAATGACTTAACAATATTTCTGCCCTAAATGATGCTACAATAGTTAGCAGATAGAAGATACCACATGTGCTTATGGCTAGCCCTAAAACTAGAGAGAATGAATATTCAGACATGGTATTCAAACAATTATGTCTTGCTTTACACATATGTTTAATTTGAAGGCTGAGGAGTTAATAAAGAAGCAGACAAGTGAGATATATATTTATGTGTATATGTATACATATGTGTGTGTGCTTTTATGTATATATATGCATACATATATATATATAAAACTATTAGACACTCAGCTATATTTGCAAAAATGCTTACTTTAAAGATGAAATCCCAGATCGTTTTAGTCTGATTGTCTTCAACATGGTTTTGTACTGATCCAAGTAAGTACTACTGAAATAAATAGAACTACAGGATTTTTATCAACTTAACAAAAATGTACTGAGAATGAGTACCACAAAGAATATCCCACAAGGTTTGCCTTCCTGAAGCCTGAACTGAATATAAATGAATTACATTATTACCACCTGGACTTCTTGGTTTATGTTGGTTTCAAGGTCACAGACTCTTATTTTAACTGTCACTCAAAATACGCAAAGCATCCAAAACCCTTTGCACATTATTTTTGTTTTAACCACTAGAGTGGAATTTCTCAGTGCTTATTTTCATTTAAAGCCTCCTGCAAAAACAGCCAAGGTGGAGGTGCTCTCATCAGCCACCTGATAACTGCCTTTTCCAGAGCCACTGCGAAACTGCACGCAGCCTGGAGGCACACACTGCCTCTCAGAGCAACGCTTATTTAGACACGAGTTGCTCTACTGCACCAGCTCCTACTCTTCTGACACTCAAGAATAACCTCTGTGATCACAGGAAGGGACTTCTGCAGCTCACGGGGGACGTATTTACCTTCAAATTCTTTTGACTCTGAATGCCTGTTATCTCCCAAGACAACCTGTTTTCCAGGGCTGCCACGTGTACATCCCATGATTGTTCTGTGCTGACCTCTTTAATAGACGGAAAAATCACTTTGCTGTTCAAGTCTGTCAGGCACTTATCTTTATCAGGAAAAGAAGGATTACAACAGACAGTTCCAAGCCTAAGTCATACTGGCTGAAATAAAAGTGAAATTACTGTCTTTCTAATCATGCAGCGCTGCTGGTGGAGGGGCAAATCCATCATATCAAGGGTTATGATTCCCTATTGTTACAAACCAGGAATCTATTAGAGAGCTTTATTTTACATTTTGTTTTTTATATGAATTTATCAAAAAAAGGACATGAATCATGGTTACGTTAAGAAAAAAAAAACACCTTTAAAAGATCAAGCCTTGAAAATGCTGTCCTTTCCCTGCAGCTGATTTCCAGCTGTTAGGAAATGTAACCAATGCGGGTACTTTCCACAGGGAAACAGGCTGTTGCTTTCTGCAGTACATGGACTGCCAGCCACACCTGCACAGCGCGACCTTACGCAGCAATCTCTGCCCTGTGTCAATACTGCCACTTGGTATAACTCAAACTGGGAGTCCCAGGCGAGGATGCCTTCTAGTGCCACGGCAGCGCTTCCTGAGCACAGCACATGGGCAACCTTCGTACTGCCCAAACCAATGCTTGGCTGGGGAGGCGACAAACGTGAAGGTGCAGTGATAGTTACTGTTTGACAGAGACCTCCCATCAGATACATTCTTTAAGGAAACTGCAGTGAATTAAAAAGCTAAAAATACCATGTTCTTTTGCTAGCATGAGGTCTAGGCAGATTAGAAAAAACAAAGCAGTAAACCAAAAAGACCAACAGTAAAACAATTTAAACCAACAGAAACTAAAAATCACTGACTATATAAATGTCTGAGCACAAATATTTGCTTATTTTACATGCTGCAAGTCTCTGCTGACCATGGTTACCTCACTGCTAGTATAGAGGAGTTGTTTCTTGGTCATCATGCCAAATAATACATATGTCAAATCTAATCTTTTATTCATGCAGTAAAACCCCTAGAACCAATCTTAGATGTAGCATTAAAAATGCAATAAAATAAATACCAGAAGTTGTTTAGATCTGCTTGATTTTACAACGCTGTGTTCCCTTCGAGTACTCAACTTTTTAATAGCACTTAAAATTAAATTTAATCCCACCCTCTCATCTTTCTTATTAATAAGAATGTTCATAGGTTAGAAGACATTATTAAGTTTGTATCAGTCTGAATTATGGATGACATTTCAGACTTATTTAAAATAACCTCTGTAATATATGCATTGAAGTCTCTGCTGAGGACACTATTAGATCTGTGAACAGTCCTATGAAATAGTAATAGTGTTATTAATAAATTAATAATAAATGCTGAAATAAAAATACAGAAGAATGATGCCTTCTCCTCTGCAATAAAATCCCGCCAATTCTACCCATCTATGCCACCTCCCCATCATTTGACAGTATGAGCTGAAGTTACCAGTCTGCACAGGCAATAACTTGTCATGCTGAATCGTTTTCTTTAACCACCAACACTAAAGGACAGGACAAAATGCCCAAAACAATTGCGAATTTATGACATGACACATTTTGCTGACAAACGGTAGCTACTTGAGAGAATTTCTCCTATAATTACAGCGTGTTATCAAATGATCCTGGCAGTGATTATAACAACTCTGACAAACTACTTTCTGTGAAGTCTTTGCTGCATCTTAAAAAAAGGCAGTGATACGTCTCCTGGTTGCTGCAGGCTTAACCCTGATAGTGTGCATATGCATAGCCCATTATCCTATTAAAGCCATAAAATCGAAGTTTTGAATGGCTGCACTATGACAGAAAGCGCATCTCTCTTGCAAAGACAGTTTGAGGTCAAGCACAACACCGGTTCCTAGGCAGGAGCGTGTGGAAATGACAAAACTGCTCATGGATGACAAAGTCTGTTCACTTCCCTTCTACCCAGGATAAAAGAAAGACTAGTTTCCCAGTATCAAACCTTATTTTACAAGTTTTCAGGAAAAAGAATATTGCTACGAATTTTATTTTAGGCTGTAGTTTTACCTTACAGTTTCATATATGGATAGAGAGATCCAAAATTAAGGAAATCCCATACTGGTAAAATCATCACTCCCATCTCATGCAAAAAACACCAGTTGCTAACAGCACCCAGCATGTCATAAGAAAGCCCAGGGGAGAGACGTACCCAATGCCACACCAATCTCATAGGGACTCTTGCTTTCCACCACTGTTCCGAAGAATTCACAAAGCCGTCTATACTTCACAAGTATCTCCGATATTTAATTTGGTTCATTTCATATGAACACAGACCATTTTCCAAGCAAACTGCTCATCCCCAAAAAGTGTATTACGCAGTTAAGAGTCACAGTCTAGATCTGTATAAATTCATATCCAGCAAATCTGTATATATAACTAATCAGAGAATATAATAAAATAGTTATCCATTCTTTGCTATATATACAAAATAGCTTGTCAAGCAAATACATACTACACTTCCATGACATCAGTGCTGTGCAAATGAGTTCAGAAAAGCTAAATTTCATGCTTCTGTAGTGCCCCATAAAAGTGTGATTTTCCAATTCATTAGGGAAGCAAAAGAAGGAAAGGTGAGCTGTATATTTGCACAGGTTAACACTATAAACTAATGCAAAGAAAAAAAAAATCAGGAAGTTACTGTGTATTTGATGGAGTATAGCAGCTGGTAAAATATTATACAGCAATTTTCCACAGATTTACAATAAGGTAGTAAACTATAAAATGGCAGAGAGATGAAAATGAAATTAAACTAGGCCATACATCAGCACTGATTTTATTTTCAGCAGCTTTGAATTCTACAATGGATTATGCAGAAAGTGTGTATGCAAGGCTAAAATCCTCAGGGACACTACAGGACCAGAATCTAGGAAAAATCTAGGAAGAATTTATCCATGCAGTTGTAACCACCGGAATTACACTGAATGAAACATACCAATTATCATAGAATCATAGAATGCTTAAGGTTGGAAGGGACCTCTAGAGGTCATCTAGTCCAACCCCCCTGCACACGCAGGGTCACCTAGAGCACGTGGCACAGGACTGCGTCCAAGCGGGTTTTGAAGATCTCCAGAGAAGGAGACTCCACAGCCTCTCTGGGCAGCCTGTTCCAGGGCTCTGTCACCCTCACTGGTAAGAAATTTTTCCTTAAGTTCCTGTGGAACTTTTGGTGCTTCAGTTTTTGGCCATTACCTCTAGTTCTGTCGGTGGCCACCACTGAAAAGAGACCATCACCATCCTCTGCACTCCCTCCCTTGAGGTACTTAAGAGAGACTGCTCAGGTCCCCTCTCAGCCTTCTCTTCTCCAGGCTGAACAGGCCCAGCTCCCTCAGCCTCTCCTCATAGGGCAGATGTTCCAGGCCCCTGATCATCCTTGTAGCCCTGCGCTGGACTCTCTCCAGCAGCTCCACATCCCTCTTGTACTGTGGAGCCCAGAACTGGACACAGTACTCCAGATGCGGCCTCACCAGGGCTGAGTAGAGGGGCAGGATCGAAAATTATACTCATTAAAATGAACTCCATGAAAATAGATTAAATGAACGTGTTTGGGGAAAAAAAAAAAACAGTAGATTTATCAAAAGTGTTCACAATTGCCAAACCAGGGTGGCTGGCAGTTATAAAATCTGCATGTGCACACTAGTGGTGTCTGTCTTAGAAATATTTTCAAAGGACTATTAAGCACATCTGTAATGTAATGCAATACAGTACATAACAGCAATATGCACAGCCTAGCCTGAGTGCCCTTGAGCATGGGTGAAAACTGTGGCAGAAAGGACTAGAGGAGTCATTATTACTATTAGATTTGATAAAAAAATCTTAGCAGCCCTTTTGTAATCACATTAAAAAATTGGTTGAATTAACAACAAATTAGGTGTAGCACCTCTAACATGAAAAATCTGAGAGACTGATTCCTATATTTAAGAACAGGTTCTTAGCCAAAACAGAAAAGGTCTTAGAAGCTGGCTTAAGCTGTTAAGCTGTGACATATCCCCATCACCAGCATCATAAAGATGTTCAGAATTTCACTTGGACATGCAAAACCACTGCCTATTCTCACTGTCTTTCCTTTCAGGTCTCCGCCACTCCTCACACACCTCCAATTCAGGATACTCAAATGTTCTCACTCCTCTTCTGTCCTAGAAGACATTCATCTTCAAATGGGAAAAAGGGAGCAGAGGAAAAGGGAAGTAGCTCTACAGATCAACTTGGAGCCATGTTAACCCTAAGTATAGGGAAACTTTGGGGACATGAACTGTATTGCTGATTACAAGAAAAAAAATCAAAAATTGCAAAGAACTCACTATAAAAAAGTCTTTTATGTTTTATACAACCATCAAATGTCTTCCAAACAAAATCTATCATTTTCTTAGTAATTATCATAGACTAAGGCTGAAAGTAAAGGTGTTATCCTTATGTAGTGGAGGATATAGAAAATTAATAATAGTCCAATGTATAAAAAATACTCTCTGGTTATTTGAAGTTGCTTGCTTTGGAACATTCTTCTCAGTGGCACAGCAGCAGAAATACCACATCACTTGGGATTCCCCAGTAATGAAGCATCACTCCACAAGATAACATCTTTGTATTCATGGTACTTGAAGTAAAATATTTATTTCAGTGTTTACTGCTCACTTTCAAAATTTCATTCTCTTTTGATCACAAGAAAATGAGGCTTAAAGAATTATTCAGAGCTGGAAACACAAGAGATACACAACTAGACAAAGCTAAAACACTTGTGCTTACCATTTTTACAGTCAAGGTAGAAATGTGGCATCCCAAAGCGGAGGTGCAAAGGAAACCATGTGCACAACTAAAAAAGATATTTTATGTCTGTTCATCTACTGAAAGCTCTTCAGCAGCATCACAGAGCTATCCACAGCTCAACATGCCCAGTTTATGGACAGAATGCATTTCTATTATGATTAGAATAGCACAAAATCTGTAAACTCATACAATGAGTTCAACATACATACAATGATATCAGTACATCTAAACAATCCATTTGTATTTAAAGTAATATATAAAACAGATTTTTCAAAATATTCCATTCAACATGAAATCTAGGAAGCATCTCCTGTTCCTATTTTACCCTACTGTATTTTTGCCCTATCCTTTTTAATTTATTTTAATGTCAGACACATGTAAGATACAAGAAGGGGTTATTCAAAATATTTATTGCCTTACTAAACCAGACCTGCTGCTGTAACAGGTTTATAGAAGTCCAACAAAATCCACAGTTAATCACTTTTCAAACTGCACCCCAATATGATTAAGCAAACCACCCTTGGAAATGTGGAGACCCTAGTAAATATCATCTATGTATCCCTGCATACTAAATATGCAATACTGAAATGGCACAAGAGAATAATGATCCGTTTCAATATTCATTTTCTTAACATATCCAGTATGTAAGGCATTTTGAAGAGACATTACTGTCAATGTATAAGCAATGATTTTTAAGTCCTCAGGAATTCTGATGCTGTCTTACAGTATGACAAGATAGTTTAAAGTAACAGAAAATAGGGACAAAATTGCAGGAAAATTTTTGATAAATGCAAAATTTCTCACTTTTTTGTTATAAATTATTAAATAGGTCTTATTTTAAATTATATATATTTTTAGAGAACTGTAACAACTTTCGCTTTGGTTACTGTAGAAACCTTGGATACTGTGCTATAAAGAATTTTAGAAATCACAGATGCCCTCAGAGGCATCCAAATTCCTTCAATGGCCTTGAAAGTCTTGGCTTAAAAACAGTTACTTGTGATATCAGGAAACTTCTAGAAAGCTAAGTTCAAGAGGAATCTTGCAACAAGATACTTCAAGACGAGAGCAGAGAAAGCTGTGAGTAACCTGGTCCAATCTCATAGCTAGCCCTGCCTTGAGTGAAAGGTTAGGTTATTGTTAAATATTTTTGTACTAAATGCAGAGAATATCAGATATCTTATAACCTATACAGATTTTTCACTAGATATAAGTCTGGATAGCAGGAGAAATATTATGAGAAAATACATACAAACAGTAAATCCCTCGTGGAAATGAGAAAATATTCCAAGCTGGTTCTTTATTTTAGTTCTCATAAGCTACGCAAAAGGCCAAGGCTTCCAGTTGCAAGAAATTTCTATTAGTGCAACATCGTGAACACATTAACCCATTTGTGTTAATTCTGAATGACTGAGCACTCACCTGAACGCTCTTCAGAATATAAATTTTATTAAGATATGTCCTTGAATTGTAAAGAACGGTTTGGCGAAAAAAAAAAAAAAAAAAACAGTAACAGAGGACCAGAACTCTAAAGGTAAAATTCTGACAAACGGTTTTGGTGTCGAATCCCTGATTTCTATGGAATATTCCAGTTAAATAGCCCCTTGTTCTCTCTAGAAATTTTAATCAGAAATTACTGATGCAGCAGAATTAACTGCATGCTGCAGATGAAGAGATAATCAAAGGGAAAGAAACTGCTATGCAGTTCTAGCACTCTATTGCAGGCATGCAAAACCTTTGTAATTTATATCAGTAGCAGAGAACTCTTCAAAAAATTATGGAAGCTAAATAATATTTTGCTTGCTAGCATGAAATATAGTCTTGAAATAAGACTTACAGCTAAATCTTCAACTGCTACATATTAACATAATTCAGTGGAAATCAATGGAGTTCTTACGATTAACAAGTAAGGAACCTCTCATCTTTAATTAAAAAAATGCATTAGTATATGTAGTAGTCTTGAAAGGAAAATGGGAAACAAGTAAATACTAATCAATAGTCCTCTAGAAACAGTAGAAATGTACTGTAGAAATGAACGAGAAATGATAGAGAAATCTAGGAAAATGAAAAATGTTTATTTCTGGAATGTATTCACTAAATGTCTTTAGAAATGGTCTAGTGAGACATACTTCCTTGTGAATCTGTGCCTCTCTTCTGCAATCATAGCTCCATTCTACGAAGCTTTTTGCAAATCCTGTAGCGCTCAGAGTGGTGTATTATGATATGTAAACTACTCCCAAAGAAAACCACCTCCGACTCACTACTTCCATGGGAATTGTCATTACATAGGACAGCCATGGAGATCTGCCTGAGGTTTCTAACAAGCCACAGCCACACCAACTGCCTACCCTATGTCTTTTTTTTCCCCTTGAGGAGTAGCTAACTCCATACGTGATGTAGGCTGTTTTGCAGCATGTACCAAGACCTTAATATAAGCAGGAGGCCAGATCTTCAGCATAACTTCATTGACTATTAATAATTTACAGCAGACGAGAATCTGTCTTCAAAAAGTGTGTAACTAATTAACTTATGAAGAGTTGGCTGCTTTCCGTATTTAATATAATTCTTGAATGTTCTAGGTGTGCATGTGAATGTTAATGTAACTTGCACCTACAGAATGGTATTGACATTCTCATGAATACCAAATGAGTTCATTAGCACCTGCCCTGCAACAGTAAGCACCTTCTGAATTCATAATTGAGTGGCCTTTGAATGAAACTGTTGGCCACATTTCTTTAGCTAAACAAAAATCAAGTACGTTTCATTTTATTTCCTGCTTTTCTACTTTTCTACTTTTCTGTTCTCTGCACGTGAAATGTAACTAAAACATTGGGCAGAAAAATAAATCAGTGGAGGAAAAAGAGAAATAAAAAGTCACATGCTGTTTGCACTGCACTGTATTCTGCTTACTGTACTGAGATTGCGACCCAAATAAGAAGAGGTAGGCATATCTGGGCACACAATTCAAGTCTATAAAGGGCCTATCAAGAAAGATGAATGCTTTGCACATAGCCAAATGAAGCCATCTGCTTAATCATTAAGGAAGAGGAAGGCCTTTTGCCAAAGGCATTTTGACTTCAGTCTTTCACAAGTGTCTTCCTAGTTCAACACTGTATGTAGAGGCACTGGCAATACACACCTAGGCTCCTACCTGCTACCAATCTTCTCCCAGACCCTCTCACAGCATCCTTCACTCAAGGTTTGGCAGCTGCCTGGCATCAGTTTCCCACATAGACACCTTTCCCTTAACTTTAAATGGGTCATAGACAGATCACCTTCAACACCACTGTTAGCATTTAAATTGCTCTCAGAATGGCAGTAAGGGAAAATTAAAGTTAAGACAGAGACTGAAGGGGAAATGCAGAACAATAACAACAAAAACAAAACAAAGAGCTGTTTTTCCCCACTAAATGCTACTGTATCTAAAGACACACATTAGCAACTTGAATAGCCTGAAGAGACCTGGGAGAGTGAAGGACAAAGACAGGAGCTGCAGCAGATGTAAGTAATTGGACCTTGAATGTGAGCAAAGCAAGTGGAGAGAGTCTAAAGGGTTGCAGAGATATGGGAGAACACTATTCTTTAGTTTTCTCAGGTCAACAGCACTTTATTTAAATGAATAAAAATGGACACTATGCAAGAGAAAAAGAGGATCAAATAAAGCTTAGGTTCTTATCCATGGTTGAATTTTTTTGATATCAAAGAAAGAAAAACCTTGACTTAGTTATGGCATCAACCAAGAGTCCTTGTATGGAAAATACAAGAAATCTAACAAGGTGCTGTAGTTTTCTAATTAGGTGCAATGTTGGCTACAATCATGTCTTTTCCCTTCACCCAGACTTTCAGCATATCTGAGTCCTGTTGGTGTTGGCTGAACTGGGACAAATTTCTAAAAATAAAAAAATTACTTGGGATTGAGAAGACAGACACATGTGCGTACAGAGCAGGACAGAATACATATAATTAATTTCAAATACATTCATCGTTATTACTGTGTTTTTATATAAATATATAGGTAAAAATGACAACAGAACAGAGATGAACAGAGATCTGTGTATCTTGTGTGTGTGTGTTCATGTTCTGACTTAATTCTTTATCTTGATGCAGAAAAGTGTGCCAGACCTTTGGGTAACAGGACAAATGAATGTCACTAGCAACAATACAATAATGAAAAACAAAACTAAGATACTCTAAAAGACAGTTCAGTTTTCCAAATGAACTATAAGCTTTCAGATATGAAAAAGCCTGTATTTTCATTAACAGGAGAAGTATGACCTATAAATTCTGTCATCTTCACGTTATCTTTGCAATGTTAACTTTTTATCTTCTTAATTGCCTTTCGGTTTTGATTTTACATAAATGAGGAGATTTATATAGAGGTTAATAAAAATCACAAAAAAAACAGGAAACATTACAAAATCTATAGGATTTTAAATGTGCACATTAATACTTTTTATCCCTCCTCGTATTAAATCTCTCACAACAGACTTTGCGTATGTGAATAAATAATTTCAACAGAAAGTGATAGAATAACCTTTGCTTTCTCCTCAGGGAGAGGTCCTCCTCAGGGTATTTTAACATTACTATACACATCAAAGAACAGTGTTTTCCTCCAGCAGGGCCAACAGATTTCTTGATAAGTGATGGAAAATAGAAGTCAGATTAATAGAGAAAATCGGGTTTTCAGAAGGTAAAACCCTCTTGTACCTCTCGAGTTTCTTAAATAATCTCAAAATACACAGATTCCTCACAGGAAGATAAGTCCCTAGTAAACACTTGGCCTCAGCCTCTCGCTATAAGGGAAAATGCTGAGATAAGATGTTGTGAGCCCTGCTCCTTCCATCTTGGCTTGGGAACAACTGAATGTTTAATAACAATGTCAGAAATCAGGACTCCCAAATTTGGCACCCACAATCCCATCTTATAGGTTCACTCCACTTCAGGGATGAGAAGAATTCTTACACGGGGCAAAATCTGCCTCCTGCATTATCGGTGTATAAACACACCCCCATGTGAGTGTGCTGAGAGCCATGTGCTACGAGCAGCTGTGGGGTGAGAGGGAAGTATTTGAGAAAAGGATAATCTTCCCGTGCTGAAAGACATGCCACTTCAGGAAGACGGTTCCAACAGGAAAGCAGCCTGGATGCTGACTGATTTATGCATGATTCATACACTTCAAATAGGCCTGCATAAACAGAGTTATTAAAGGATAGCTGCATAATGTTTCCATTCACAAGATTTTTTTTTTATTTGCCTTCTGTTTTTACTCATGAGGGAGACATTTTCTCCGTTAAGAATAATTCTATACTTTCATCTGCAGTACCACCAAAGTAAATTCCTCTATTTTGGCTCCTCAATATGGAGTCATCCATCAGCATAATCCCTGAAACATTTTAAATACTTTCTACCTGGAGAAAGACTAAGACTGAAGAAGACACTTTCTTTTATTCAAATTGGTTTCAGAGTCCTAGCTCTTTTTAGTTTGGTTTGATACTACCGATGCTGTCAAAATTAAGGCTTTGTGCCAGAAGATATAAATTGCTATAAAGACACACAATGTAATTATATTACACAGGAAGCCCAAAACATGAAAGTTAGAGGACAGAAAATAAGACAAAGCATATTTTAAAGGAATTTCTTGTAAGAACAAGCTAAAGAATTTAAACTGTCCCTTCTTATAAATGGAGGAAATGGTCTGTCAGATTTTACTATGTCAAAGCTATATGAACTGCAATTTTTCTGGCAAAAGTTTTATTCTATTTATTTGGACTTCAGTGATTCTAAATTATGGCAAGAAACATAGATGACAGGAGCACTGCGCAAGTGGGTGATTTGCCTCATGTTCAGTTATCACAGTTTTGATGCAGTTATCACAGTTTTGATGCAACAGAGGGAGGGAATAGCAGTTTTCTGTTACGTATCCCAGGTAATTACCAAGCTGCCAATGACGTGCTCATTAAAGCACTTGCATGAATCAGGTAAGCACATATCTATTCTTCTGGTTATGCATGAATGCCCGTAAGTGGCAGCTTCACCATTAAATCTTGTTTGGAGAATAAGGTGGCTATTCTTCTCCAGAACTTCTGTTGTTGACTGCAGCGGTACCTGTATGCAAGTTACTTATTGCAGGCTCCCTTAGACCTACACAATATAAAGGTGCCAAGGTTGCAGGCCTCATCTAAACTCACCATAAAAGTAGAAATTAACTTCTGGACATGTTAATTGCATCTCTGATTACATGGGCTACCCAGAGTGACTTCCTCAGATGTGTGTACACCGTTGTTGCATTATTTATTCAGCTGAATCCCACTCAAATGATAGATACGTACTTTATAACCTGCATAGATTTGCCTTCTCTACATCTATTTTACTGCTGTCTGGTTGATTTGCTGCGGTTATAGTGCCTGCAGACTAGCTGCAAGGCTAACACAGACAACAAATCTGGCTCCTCTCCTGTGGATAGACATGCACTTCCCTCATATTTATCTTTTTTTTTTTTTAATCTCTTGTCAGTTCCTGCATATACATAGATTAAAGGCTCTTCAGGAAAGCAACTATTTTTGCACTGCACAGCATTCTAAAATACAAGAAATAACAGACTGTTTCATTGAAAAGTCTAAAAAGATCATTCTTAAGAAATTACTAAATCATCAGGAGAAACTGAATGCAAAACAACTGATAAATGCAAATAGACATGAACTAGATAAGTGTATGGAATCTTTCTTTTTTTTTTCCTTATAGTAAAGATCAATAGTCTGTTTAAAAACAGATGTTTCAACTGGCTTTATTAAGCAGATATAATAACAAAAAAGGGAAGTAAAATAAAAGAAATAAACATATGAAAGTGGTGTTAACCTGCATTTGCTTCGCAAGAGTAGAAATTTGGCAAGGTAAAGCTGTCTATAATCCTACAAGCAGCCAAACTGCCTTCAAACAGCTTTCAGAGTCAAGCAGGAACATCTGCAGTCATAACAATCCTGTAAAAAATGAGACAGAGCTGATACATTTACTGTGTGCAAATACTGAAAATTATTCACTTCTTATGAAAGGCCACAACCCACTGAAAAAGCACAAGCAGGAGGATTTTGTGTTTGGCAGGCCAATGAAACCACTAAGAAAAGTTGCTCAATAGGAGAAGATTCACTGACCTTTCAGAAAAAGTTGTAAACTATGTATGCATCCTCCCTGTTCACCACTTGTACTGATGTACTGATGTACTGATGACTGCCACTGATGAAGGCTAGTGCTTTATAGTTTCTCCCTTGTACACACATATATCTATAAGATGACAAGGAACAGAAGGATGCAACAGAGGCATGAATGCACCTTCACTTTGATGCCTTTACTCTTCTCTGACTTGGAATGATCCACCATTGTGCTCGGTTGAACTCACAGCTTAACTTTGTATCTTTGCTATCTCCTGTGAAAGCTATTTAGTTTTTCGGTCATTTTTCATGATGAATAATGGGTATTTATTATCTTTAAAAGTTCTCATATGCATTCAAACTTTGCATTTTAAGCTCTCTTACTGCAGAAGAGACTGATGTAAGGGCTGTCCGCTTCCACCTTACCACTAACCTTGTCACTAATATTAATCTTACTCCCTATATGATACTTCTGACACTACACTTTTTCTGTACACTACACAAGATGTCTCGAATATAATAAAGTAGGCAAACACCCCCTTGTGCTACATGCAATTAAGCTATTCCCTACCTGCTTGGGAAATATTTGGTGTTTTCTGATCCTTCTCATATCACAAAACCTATGGCAGCCATAGTAACCTAAAACCAAGGATGAAACTGCAAGATCTAGAAATACTGCAACCAAGCAGACATGAAGAAGTATTCCAAATAACAGGTAATGCAAAAAATTTCCAATTTGGCATTCAGATACCTTGGCTAGGATTACTTTTAAATCATTGAATCCTGCTTTTTTATGCCATCTGAATGTCAGAGCTTCAGAATGCCATGTTTCATTTGAAACATGCCATATTACATGAGGAGATGAATATTTTCCATAGTTATGCATAAAAGACGTCTCTTTCATAGCAATTTATGGAAAAGACTAAGCACATTGCCTTTGCTGTGCAACCACTAAATAGTGCTTTCCGATATCACGGTGGTAACAAAATGCAAGATGCACAAGAGTAGGAAAGCAGTTTTTGGACTGTTCCTGCCCATATAATAAAATAATTAGTTGTTGCCATAATCAGCAATTCTTGTAATACCTGACAGAGCAGACACAGAATGCACAGATTTTAGTGGCTTATTCAGATCACTGATTTAATTTACAGACAAAGGGCAGCTCTCTCTCAAGGTCCCCCTCCCCATCCCTTCACAGAGGTACCAGCATTCCTGTCTCACCCTGAGCTCACGTGTAATTCTGACAGGATTGCTGGTACAGTGGCAAAGGCTGGCAGCCTGTATCCTGAGAACATCATACCCAGAGTATACCTTAACATGCTATTCAAATAAATATGAAAAAGCTGGAGAGAGAATAAATGCTTTTCACAGTAGAATATTAAATACAGAACAATAATAAGTTGTTTAGATACTATTACTTGATGGTACCCTTAAAGTACACCTAGAGTAGGTGCCACGATTAATGCCACAGTGACAAAGCGCCATGATGATTAATCATTGCCATGATTAATCTTGTGATCACTCTGTAATTTTGCCAGTGTGAGTCTGAGCATTACTGGTGAGCAATCTTAAAAATTTAACTCAGTTCAAAAAGAAAAGAAAGATATACAAGACAGATTAAAAGTAACTGCAGTGGTATAAAGATGAGACATTAAGGAGGTAAAATAGAGCTGTGATTACAGAATAAACCCTATATCACATCAGTGAAATGAGGTGCATGCAAAGAAGGAATATTTGGCAATTTAGTGACCATTCACTGTAGCATGTATATTGCCCACAGTCTGATGAGGAAGGACACAGAGGTGCCACAAGAGAAACGCAAGGGAGAGGGTGAATGATGACAGCCACATAACCTTTGCTCTCTGAATACAAATTCGAGCCCACTGCATGACATGTTAGTGTGGAGCTGCTGCTAACTGAAGCAGCCAGAACTTTGGAAGGGAACTGAGAAGCAGCCTAAAAAAGGGACATGAGGATAATTAAGCCTGAAGGGACCCTTGCTTTGTTATGTCTTCAGAGTCTGCCTTCAGCGAATATTATGTTGCATATTTCCAAAGGAAACTGAGGGAAAAAAAAAAAAAACTCCCATTCTTATTTACAGACCACTTTATACTGCATGCAGTCTCTTGGTTAAAAATTCATAAATCCTTAGCACTCAAAATTCTCAAGCAGTCCTACTTTTGCCACACTTTACATTCAGTTGGCCTTATTTTTAAAAACAACCAGTAACATTTCACCCTTCAACCTATCCTGTGCTAAGGGGTTTTGCAAGTAAAACAGCTGAATCCTCAGCTGCCATCATTCGCAATTTAAAATGAAAAAAAAAATCTGTCAAAATTAGCTATCTGTTAATTACATTTCAACAAATGGGACTTGAGAGGGTGTGGAGAAAGAAAGGGAAAATGTGAAGATAATTATCTGCATTCTTAATTATTTACCCAATGTCACAGATACACAGAGAAAAAAAATACAGAAGCAAAAAGATTGGCCTATTCCCTGAGGATTTTATAGTCTATAAAATTTAAGCGTGCACGACTGCAACATTTCACAGCCTCTTGCAACTGCAAGTGAAAACTGCTGCTGAAAAACAATACCTAGGAGATAGTTATTGTTCTTGTTTATAATAATCCAAATTCACACACACACACAAAAATACCTTTGCGGAAGAATCACAGATTTGCACTGATTTTAATCAAATCTGAAACATTTTGATAGTTTCTAAATAAAACCTTCAGACATTTCATTTTT
The DNA here is from genome assembly GCF_059628265.1 of Tinamus guttatus. Lineage (NCBI taxonomy): Eukaryota > Metazoa > Chordata > Aves > Tinamiformes > Tinamidae > Tinamus > Tinamus guttatus. The sequence goes on from NW_028288780.1 coordinate 4,509,187, forward strand.
GAAACAACAGGCTTCATTTACAAACTGACCTGCCTTACAAATAAATTACCACATCACTCTACCTGGGTGCCTCAGGAGCTGCTCCCAAGTGCTAGGAATCACAGAACTATTACAGCTTGCTCCTCACCCGGCCTTGCTGCTCAGCCATCAGCAGCTGTTTCGCCTGAGGCTGGATTAAGACTGGACCCCTCCTCACAGCACTGTAAATATTCAGATACAGTATGGATTTCCAAGCAGTTAAAAATGATGCCTAATAAGAGTGATGCCATGGGTAGCAATTCCTCAGACTTCTTTCAAACTCCAGCCATGGTAGTAATGGCTATCCTAGGCTGCAAGCCTGCCATTTAATCTGATTGCAGAAAAAAAGGGCTGTTTTTTTCAGGTCAATTTTCATAGCTACATTGGTCAGGTATACTTGTCTATAATTGAAAATCAATGTACACAATAATCAGAAGGAATTGAATTGAGCTACCACTATCTAGAGCACTTTGAATCAAATCAAACCCGATCTTCTTGGCCATCTCACCATGCAGACAGTGGATTCAAGGCATATCTTTTGCAATATTTTTACTTATTTTTACATCATAATATTAATTCCTTTTATGATTCTCATTGATCTGAAAATTATCAAAATTTGTTTTCCTATTCCAGAGATGAATTATGATCTATTAAAAACTGTATATATATATATATATATACACACACATACACACACCCTCCAAAATACTTATACACCTTTTATATATACTGCCTGAGTGATGCTTTTATATATACTGCCTGAGTTATGATATATATAATCCTGAGTGATGCTTTGTTTTTTGCTTAAGAGAAGGACTACAAAGAGAATGCTGCTGGGACAGTCTGCACGCAGAGTTTCATCTGCTCAGAGCAATCCGAAGGTCATGCAGCCAAGGTTAGAAAAAGAAACATTATAGAGCTCAGCACCAAGCTGAAGTAGCTACATGACTTCACATCAAATGAAGATTCTGTCTGCTCAAGGAGGCATATACAACTAACTTATTTCCTCTTTGCCGCTTAATCATTTATTCTTGTATGTTTAGAATTCTCCACTATTTTTGAATGCACTTGTTATTTGCAGAATAATCTCCATAATAAAGTTCCTGATCTGCCATTTCCTAATGGATTAGGGTAGGCATCTAATATTGAAAGTCTGAGACATCCTGGTTAGCATTAATTATATTGCAGGACAATATTGCAGACTGTGAACTCCACTGGTTGGGAGCAGAATAAAAAAAAAGTATCAATTAGCATTTATTGTGGTGCTTCCCTGAGCCAATCTTGAACAGTTGGTGGTTTACAACCTAGGCAGTTTCTTCTGCTGTATTTCTTACATGTGCCAATAGAAAGCAGAGAAATATGATTTGTCCTCTAAAAGAAGTCTCCTGAGTGACATGAAAAATATTGTAATTGCTGCAACAAACTGCAAAAGACAGTATATCACCTAACAATTTAAAAAAATTAAAGAATTTTTGAAGGATAATTTACAATCAAGTAGGTGGCTACAGGCTCTCCTCTACAGCATAAATGACATGAAGATCCTTTTAAAGCAGATGGATGTCAGGAGTTTTAGAGTTTGGTACAAGTCCCAAACCCTTCTTTTGAACTGTAAATTTTCAATTGAATTCACTGCATATAGCACATACGTTCAAGTCTTTCAAATAAACAGCACTTAATTTTGCAGGAATTACGAAGGTTTCTTTTTGGAACTAGCACTGCATTTATCTAGACACGTTCATGCATTCAAAAGTTGCAGCTTTGTGTACACCACCTTCCACGACTGCTGCATGTATTACCATTACACCCAGGAGGTATGGACACACACAGCTCCGTAACATACAGGGGATGTGGTCAGGTAGGGTCTCTTTATATTAATAGTACATGACGCGTGATCAGCAATGTATCTTGCTCCTATGAAGGGAGTCTCATGTGGGCCTGTCAGTGCAGTTGAAAACCAAGAAGCCTCTGGTGCTTTGGAACATAGTTAATCACTTTAAAAACCTGGGAGCACACAGTAAGTGGCAAGTTTCAGAGAAAGAGGTTTGCTGTTATCCTGAATAACAATTCACATAAATATTTTAGCAGCTCTATATGAGAAGGTATGGGAGCTCCTGTTAGGAACCTAACTAAAGACCAAGGAGAATCCTTAAGTTTTCAAGACCAGTGGTGCCAGATAAAGCCATTAGTGGCACTTACTTTCTTATAATTAAGCAAACACAAGGTAAAGAAATGACTTTTAATGACTTCTGTTTGAGAACTTTAAAGATGAGTCATAATAAAAATCTGTATATGTACCACAAAAGGCAACATAAAATATATAAGCACATGTAGTCTAGTATGCCAATTATTCAGAATTCAGATTGAAAAAATGTGTTGCTATGTACTTTGAAACGCCAGTCTTATTGACTTATAGATCTTAGGCAAAAAAAAAAATAAGTGAAACATCTATTTATGAAGCTTAGCCCAGGATTACACAAAAGCTGGGCCTTGTTTTTACCAACTTATTCTTCTACTAAGTTGTTAACGTTTTATTATTAAGCCAGGTGAACTAGGGTGCCTGTAATAAACAAGGACTTTTGTCCGTGCAGTGGCAAAAGATCCAAAGAACAGAGTGTGAGCTCACAGCCCCGGATAAGTGTATTACAGAAACTGCTTCAAGCAACGTGGAAGTAAGGAATGTTTCCTACTAAATTCCAAAGGCCGGTAGTGAAGAATGGTATTGTTGCATGAGGTTTTAAGGAAAATATCTGTCCAACAAATGTTAAAAAGTGTATCTCTGTCAAGGAGCAAGATGCCAAGAGATGGCCTGTACTACTACAAGTGAAAGGTAACTCTGGAAGTGGGAAAACAACTTCTCACAAAAGCCTATACATATATATATGATTGCTCATACACAAGAAGATGCCTCTCTCAGAATCCTCTATATCCTCAGGATTTCGCAGAAATCCCAGAAAATGACTGTTAATGTTAAATAGATAGCAGGCATGTAAACCATGATTTATTTAAACTGTATAGATGGCCACGCTTGTTCATATTCATTTTTACAAATGAACCCAAGAGATTTTTGTTTGATAAGAAATATCCAGAAAGAATACACATTTGAAGAAAACAATACTGCTTTTAACCTTAAAGTTTAAATAAAAGGGAAAAATATCATATTGGTTTTAAAATTATAAAACATAAAACTGGATACATACGGATTTCTATATGTTACTGAGTCTTTAACCTTATGATTTCAAAACTCTGTCTGAAATCAGCAAGGCTAAAAATTTGACTTTTTAATGGAAGGCAAGGTTTTTAGGTCATTCTATTACTCCAGCACCTCTAGAGATAAGAAAAACAGCCCATAACTGAGATTCATAATGAAAGAATTGTCAACCGCAAAGATCTTACAGAAATATTAAGGAAAGCCCTAGAAAGAGATGAGATGTCAAGAATGTAATAGCGAAAAGAGGGGAGAAAACACCATCAGGGAAAGAATCTTACCTAATTTATGACTCAGGCTGACCTTAATAGCATTATCTTAAGAGACAATAAAGCTTATTCATTTTACTCCTCAACCCATAAAAGCACTCAAATATATACAGGCCTTCTAGCACAGGAGTAGCCCCAGTGAAATGACATCTCTCTGACTTCTGGTTATCAGCTCTGTTAATTTTTAAAGATATTATTAAATTATGTACTAAATTCTAGCTCACTTGATTTCATTAAAACTTATACAGCACAAGAAACGTACCTCTTCCTTTTCAAGTGCTAAGCAGGTGATGAATGTGTCCTGTGTGGCAGGTTTGAGATCCCCAAATTTGTATCCAGGGAGTATAATAGCTGTGCAGCAGCACTGGGCAAAGTGTTATTTATATAATTAAATACACATATAAATATATAACATACAAATATATTACATGAATGGGATAGCAGCAACCTCTGAATCCAGCAGTCATGGTCATGCAATGAAAACTCTTCAGCCTCTACTGCTCAGTATTACACATTTCTGCACACATGCACTCCCAGTCTGGTGCCATGCCCTTCCTATCCTTATTGCTAACATAAAAGAATAAATATCTGCACATACATTTCTTTCCTCATTATCAAGTACACACTGTACCTTGTGGTTTTCCTGATGCCTAATGCAGCACTGTTCCCACAGGGTATGAGACAGTTGCATTCGGTACATATGGTGAGTTTGCTAGAACAGTTTATTACTATATTAATTAATTAATAGCTGGATTTTTTTTTTTAACATGGCTAACATATCCCCTTGGAGCATCCTTCAGTTGCAGTTTCACGTCATTTGTTCTAACACATGGATTTGTCCCCTGTTTCTTATTTCTGTTACTCTGCCTCTGTTGGGGTGGGTTGGAGACAGGTGGGGGCTGCAAGAGGGACACAACCTCAGTTAGGGCACAGGCATCTCTTAATCATCCTGCTTTTGAGACTTGGTTAAAACAGATGCAAGAGCACTTGAAGTTGAGGGACTCCCTGGTTCTGAGCAAAGGATTGCTTATGAAATACCCTGCAAATGTCATGCTCATCATCTATTAGGGAGTTTTCCTAATTCCACAGAGGAAAAAAAACATCACCTTTTGAGATCATACCAATCTGTCTCCAGACCTACTGAATATGTGGAGACAAGGTGGGCAATATCCCTTTCTAACTACTTTTCCTCATCAGTAGCACAATACTGGTCTACTGACTGTAGTCAAGGTCTGTGTTAGCCACAGATTGTCTAAGACAAAGCAAAAACAAAAACAAAGCAAACAGCTACCGGTCATCTGTCAGGCTTCTTGCTCTGCATGGAGCTTCTCTCTCCATTAAACTATAGTTTGTTTTCTCACAGGGATCTGGTGTTTTCACACTATTTACTTTTACTGCACTAAGTCACCAGAAATGTCAGACTCATTCATATTATGTATGGCTTATCTGCTCTCACTTTTGGATCAAGAGGTCCCTAATTCATAATCTACATGTTATTAGTCTGTTCAAGTCCAAGAAAATATTACATTTTTCACATACTTCAACTTTACTCTTACCCAACACCTGCCTTTTATACTTTTATGCCTCTCTCTAGTCGCACAGAGATTCTTTTTGATCTCATTCTTCTATCAAGATTTCTCTTACTCGGTAGCAGCACAGCACTGGGTTTGAGAACTCAGTAATTCCTCTGCTGCTCTAATGAATTTGGGGTTGCTGCAGGGTGATTTTTATGTGGCACACGCCATCATTAATTGCTGTAATTGTTCTCTTTCTTGTATTATTGATAGCCTTACATTCACTGTTCTAGTACTAATAACACTTAAATTACACCACTCCGGGTCACGGGTACACCTGCTAAAACTAATGCTTTAGGTCAAAGATTAGAAGCTAAATGGGGACCCTTAGATCTTGGTGTCAGTTTTAAAATTTGAAAGTGGAATCTATCATCTTACAAGAAGGTAATTTCCAACACTAAAATAACTTTTTTTCTTCTTAGTCTATTAAGAGTAAGAATGAGTCATTTTCCCCATTTTAATACTATTGATTGTTTTCTTTATAGCCTCCTCTGGCTGGTCATTTCCAATTCATTTCCTCCAGTGAAGGCTGCAAACGTTTTTCTTCATTTTCTATAATTAAGTTTTCATTAACACACACACATTTACACAAAATGTGTTTCAGTTTCCCTCCATGAAGACACAAACGGCTCTCTTGATTTGCTGCAACACCCATTAGTTGATGATGACAAAGCTGCAGATAGCACATGGTGTTATGTGCTGTCTGTATTCAGTCACAACTTCCAAACTCCTACACTCACCAGCAGCTTCAAATAGTAAGTGCTCCCTCAGAAGCCCCCTGCTCACCCTCTCTGCACCTCCCTGGCAGGGGAGCTCTTTAACTACCTTAAAGAGCAAAACAAACAAACAAAAAAATCCTAAAGGAAAGACTGTCTTCCAGTGATTTTTAAGCCTATGTTTTTTAAGCCTATGTTTTTTTAAGCCTATGTTTAAGCCTCAGATCCCTTTACAAGTAGTCTTTGCATAAATCACAGGCTTAAAATAACTGAAACGAATGGGAAAAAATCCAAAAACCAAAAAAGCAATCTAAATATGGAAAGACTAGAATTTCTAATAAAATTTCTTTAAAAAAAAACCAGCAAAACAGTCTCTCTGTAAATGAAACAGCTTTTTGTATAAGCCAAGACCATCCAAAAAAGGCAGCTGATTCTCTGAAAACTAAGGAGATGGAATTCATCTCCAAATGTGCAGGTTTTGAGCTCCCTATACTTACAGTATGCTGAGATGCAGACTCCTCTTTGTTCTTTATCAAAGACCAGGCATCACCTCAGGAATCCCATGCCTATGCTGCCGGAGCTGCCTTCCTGGTCAGTTTAGATAACAGTTTTAATCACCTTGCCTCTGTAGGTAATAACAACAGTCTGCCTTCCAGGGTTAGTCAATGAAAATTGCAGAACGTAAACCTGCTCTTTTGGTTTAAGTATGAATTCAATTATTTTAATTCTGAGGAACTCTGCTCAGAACATTTTTGCAGATTAAGAATTTGCCAAAGGCTCTAAACTCTTTCTGCAGATGCTCTCCCTCTTTCTGCATGTTTCGTAAAGGTATGTGCTGCACTTTGAATACATTGCTGACAATGTACATATGCGTTCTTGCAGCCTCACGCATGCCAATGACAGTAAGATGTTGTTATGTTTTTGCTTTCTTAACAGGTAACTCTGACTTTGTAAATCGTCCTCTGTGTATTTGGTAGCTCAAACAAATCAGGATCATGAGACTAAATCACCTTTTAGCACATGTGCCTTTTTTTGCTGCAAAAGATACACAGGGAAAGAGGTCCAGAAAAATCTGAAGATTCCCAGTGCTTGTAGTCATCGCTGCCAAAAACCAGCACATCATTCTGTTATGTGAAGTGATGATTCAAAAATACATTCCACACACATTTCAGCATTGCTGCCCACTAAGCCATTGGAACTGCCTTTCAAAGCAGCTTCTTACCATCGTACAAAAATAGCAAGCATTAAATCTTGCTCGACTCCAGAGGGTTTAGGAAATGTTTTTTTATAGACAGATTGGTTTCTGTTACATCTAGATTGGATTACAGTAATACTTTGTTTGCAGATTTGCCAGCATCCTGTTTACAGAGACTGCAATAGGGCCAAAACACAGCAAGGAGGGATCAACGCCTCACTTGGGGGAGCAGGCCTTTTTAACCTCTTGCTCTAGCTACATTGTCTCATAGTTTTATCCTGCAATTTGAAAATTGCTTTTGGTGCTGTTCACCGAAGGATCTGATGTACCCGGGTCTGATATGTTATACTATTTTATAATTCCTATTATTTCAAAGACTCATCAAATATTGTTCACTGTGAAAACAGAAGGTATTAGAGAAAAAACATTCATTTAAACTTACTCCACTGCTATAGAAATTCCTTCTTAAATATCACCTACAATCTCTCCCTAAATATTTCAGAAGCATTCAACAAATGAAAATCCAGTATGAGTTGTTGGAAACTGTATAAAGTATAATAGTAATACATCAGAAAGCATAGAGGCAAAAACTCTAACTTATTGGCTTTAGAGGAAAAACCCACTTCAGACAAATCTGATTTTGCAGGTAATTAGAACCCCAACGTCTGTTTAAAAACAAATCTCCAGCTTAAGTCTATGAATTGGAACAATATTGCATTTTATTTTAAATCTTACATGTTGGTTTTAAATTTCTCCACACTATTGTTTCTGCCTTTACAAAAAGCTTGCAAGCCATTTCTATCCTGATTTACTTGCATTTTATACATACTTTGTGTTCATATAAGTGACTGTAGACGATGCAAAGGAAAGAAGAATGCAGTGCCCAGGGTCTTCCTCTCACTCCTATTGACTCCAGAGCTGTAAGAAACTCGCAGATACAATAAGAGTCAAGGTTTCAGAAAGGATTATGTAAATCCTAATGAATGCAACAACACTTCCATCAGAAAGATTATTTTCTTTATCTTTCAGTAGCATTGAATTACATAAGACATTTTGAAGATAGTCTTACTATTCTGTATGCTTAAGTCCTTCACTGCAACTTGTTCTCCTAAATCAATTGGACATATCTGTAAGTGATGCCCTAACAGATTATCTCTCAGCTACTGCAGAAATTGCTTATATATAGACTGAGATTGTGTTTAGGTTTTCTTTTAATTAAATGATTACTGAATTGCTAAATCATCTGATTAAGCAACTATCTAGGTAAAGCTCTTCTAAAATGATTTACTTGGAAACATAAGTGCATTATATGAAAAACAAATCATTTAAATTGGATTTCTCGCTTAATTGAAAAATCTTTGTCTTTACTGTGATATAATAGAGCAGAATGTCAGGAATTTCTACACTCTTTGCATGAATCGCTACCTTAGATGATCAACGGAAGTATTTTAACAGAAACTTTGTGCAACATTTTGCAGAAGTCAGTACATACTTCAATGACTAGGAAGATAAATTGACTAAAGAGCAAAACTATAATTGCAGTTCTCTTTGAGACATTCTGTTAAATTAATAGATTTTTTAAATACCCTTATCAAGAGTATTTCACTAGAAAAATGTTCTGATAACAGTTTCATTGTCAAAAAAAGCAGTTTTTGTAGGATTTATTAGAATATTAATATAACCCAGGGACCACTACATTTTATAGTTGCAAAAAAGTCCACTCGCAAGTCAACCCTGCATGGCAGTAACAAAGATAACCTAAAATACTAACATAATGCTTAAGGGAAGTGTTTCCAGTAGACACAGCTCACTGCAGAGCTGGTCAGCAATAATTTCAAAGTCTCGCGGAATTCAGATTAGAGATGGCTTTCTAGATACCTCCTGTGCATACAAGTATCTTCCCTTCTGTGCCATCAGCTACTCTATATTAGCCATAGACAATCTCTAAGGTACATTCCTACCAGTTTTTACACGGTCTGTCTGTAACATATTTAGAACACAAATATATCTGAAATTACATACAGTAATAGCCACACTAATAGTCACTTATGTATTCTGTGACACTATGCTTTTAAATGAGGTTAATTATTAGCTACTTCTTTTTTCCTCTTTTTACTCTGGTCAATTTTCATAGCTTTAAAAATAAAATAGTTCATGCAAATATGATGCTTATGTGATTTATTTTTAAGGCTTATCTGTGTAGATGTAGAAACACAAGTGAGTAACTGGAAACAGAGCTCAAAGCCACCATCTAAGGTGTATGTATATCTGTTGAAATGAGAGCCACTTTTTATTTCTAGATATATCCTCTTTAAGAAACTATCATGTACTATTTGCTTTTTAAAGTAAGTTCATTGCCTGAGCCAGGCTGAAAGCTAATCAGACAACATTTACAGCATAATTAGCAACTAATACAAAGATCTTTTCAACTCAGACTGCACAAAAGGAGGAACCTACAGATGAAATTGATTTGAAGCACCTTACTTCTTTTCTAAAAACATTTTTTCTTGACCTGTCTTCCACCTAAGTTAGCACTTACAGAAATAACATATCCATGGTAACTGTTCTTTTGCTTCATTTTTAGAGATGCTGAAGAACCTCAGCTGCCACTGGCACCAAAGAAATCTGCGTATGCTTCACACCCCTGAAATTCATGTTGCATATATTTTCCAGTAAATGTGCTCATTTTTCATTTTCTGGCTTGTCCTCTTTAAATTCAGTGAATATTTCTCACTGAAAAGTATCTGTGTCAGATTATTAAAAGCCAATGTATGCCTAAAGGTTTGGAAAGGTGGTAAATAAAATAACAAAAATATGCCCAACTCAGTCAATGGCAGTTAGATGCCTAGGAGCTTAGGAACATGGTACTGGGAATGCATTTCCATGCTCAAAGATTAACTATCTGAAGAAATCTGGCCTTATATTTTAAAACAAAGATAGGTCCTAAGCTAAGTATCAGCGTAGCTCTGTGCTCAGCTGACCATACCAATCTCTATATGTATAAAATCTGGCCCTAAATACACTAGTTTTACAATTAGCAACATTAGTTTTGTGATCATGGAATTCCACTGAGGTGTAATGGATCTCGGTTCAATTTCTGATATGATAAACCCAGGTGGTTTTAGACAAGGGCCTTATGCTTTATAAGAGAAGAATTAAGTTCCAAAATTACCAAAATGCTTCCGAAGCAAGTGACATAGCACTTGGCGTTGCTGCAAAAGAAAAGCAAGACAACACACAAACAATGCACAGAGAACCTCTGAGCCTTAAGTTTCCTCACCTGCAAAAAGGGCATAATTATTTTCTTTACAATATTTTTAGTAGGAAACATGAATGTGCGTCAGTTTCGTTGATTCAGGCATACGTTTTTACCCCTACAAAGAAAGTAGTGCAACATTTCTATGAAAAAATGTTACAAGTCCTGAAATACAATTGACGGCTTTAGATTTTTATTTTGCTACATTTGTCCTTGAAGGATTCACAAGAGGGGCTTACTCTGGTTTTATATTCTCTTCAGAACATTTTAAATTCATTTTTCACCATAACCCCTAAGTTATTATTTTACTACATTATAACATTTCCCTGGTGGTTCACAGGGAAATGTGGTAGAGCTTAATTTCCATATCATTCCAAAAGATAATCTTTTTCTTGTGGTTTTTGGATGTTTCAAACACCATGAAAAGCATTTTACAAAGCAAAAGAAAATGATTATGGATGAAAAGTCAATGACACCTTAGAAATTATATCAAAAACAATGGTTCCCCTTGAGTTGCTTAATTCATTGTCATAAACATCCTGTTTAATATTATGTCCCAGTGTATAATGTATAAAATGAACATTACCACTCAAATTGAGACTGACTAGTGAAACCACTAGGTACGGTAGACGGGAATTACCTTACAGTATTTCACTCAGAATATAGCTCAGAACATACCAAGTGGCTATTATCCCCTGTTTATAGCAATATCTTACTTTGAAAAGTGATTATGAACTGTAGCAATGGCATTAATTTTGTTTTCAAGACATAACAAAATGCATGTCTAAAATGACAGGTGAAATATGTAGTCAAACGTGAATTAAAACTGTAGGTGACTTGCATGGCAGTTCCAGTACATATTAGAAACCCCAAATGCTTATAACTTTAGGGAATTAGCTTGTCTCTTAGTGGACTGAGTGTAGATTAGTTTTTTCTCTTTGAAAAATGGGGAATGAGAACTTGATGTTATAATGTATTCAATTTTATATGGAAGCTTTGGGCAAGTCTTTTGTTATTTCCAGTTATCAAAAAAGGAACTGGTAGCCTTCCTCCAAAATCCAAAACAGTGTAATTCACTGAGTATTTTATGGTATTTAGTACAAAATCACTCCTCCTTCCCCATTTTTGGGTTGAGAGAAAGTAAAAGGGGAGCAATGATCAGCAACTGATCACTGTCACTCTCGGGACAGCATGTAGCATTCCACATGAAGTCAGTGAATGAGCTGATATCCCTCTTGTATTCTTTGCCTATGAAACTCCCTGGCTAAAAAATATATTAGCAGCAGTTTTGAAGAAACTGAATAGCTAAATGAGTGAGATCAGGTTCATCTCTTTTTTAATTTTTAAGCATATTTTTACAAAGACATTTTCCCTTTGTTTTCATTGTTTTACTAATGCACTCCAATGGTAAGTGAATGTTGGATACCTAAGCAAGATGTTAAAGATCCAGATTTTGGTGCAATAACCACCATCCACTTGTGAGTTTCAAACGATATTACTTTATTTATATATCTAATCAAATTACCTGTTTAAGACCAATTTGGTAATAAGCTGGTCACATAAAGTTTTACATGATTTACAGTTAGATTAGAATCAGTCCCTGCTTCAGTTTTCACAAAAAAAGCTGATTTTTATTCAATTAAAAAGTTTTACTAATTTCCTCAATGTACGAGTACAAAATCACATTATTCTTAGGTCACTGTGCCTTTTTTTTCCTCATAAGCAGCAAAAAAGGCCCTGTTGCTAGGCCAAAGCTTGTTGTTTAATGTTATATTACATCCCCTAAGGTTGGCACAGCAGTGCGGTGTTGACTTTAATGGCAATGCAGTGCTTTTTCTGGTATTTTTCCCTGCTGTGGGATGACTGATTCATCCCAGGCTGAAGACTTTGTGCAATTGTTCTCCCATTACTTTACCATTTCCTCATCCTCATCCCAAGTCCTCCCTCACTTAGTCTATTTTTGCTTGACTCAGTTTGATTCATTCTCTCCCTCAGCTCTCCTTCCCCCACCCCTTCTGCCTTTCATCTCCACCCCAGTGATCACTAACCTCTGCTTTGGTCTCTGTGCAGAAATGCCTGTTGCAAGGGCAGGCTGAGGTGGACCACAGTCCTAACGGACAGTAGCCAGGATCTAGATTACAACAAACAGCAGCTAGGGTACAAAAATAAATAAACAAATGTCAAGTTTGCCCAATCTAGCTCCCAGCCTCCTTCTCCTCCTAGCTTTAGCATCTGTCTCCTGGACTCTTCTGCCCACTCAGCTCTCCACCCTTGATTTCTCCCTAATGTAGCTTTATAATGTCACCAGATAATATTTATATAAGAAAAAAAAATCATACTACCATTTAAAATAGCTCTTAACATAGTCATTTTAAATAACTGGGATAGAGAGCAATCAGAAAAATAAGCTGACAGAACTAGAAGGTAGGGGGGATAGATGCAGCAGACTGACTCCATAGCTTGTAGAAGGAATTTCCCTACCTGAATTCTCAGCAGCCAGATGGAGAGAATAGTTTACAGGATTGTGCAGCATTTTATATTAGTAAGACATGGCTATGCACATTCTGTTAAAAAGAAGCCTGCGTAGCAGTGATTATTCTGAAGGCCCGACAACAAAAACCAGCGCAGTGATGCCACGCAATACAAGAGAATAAAGGCACATAATAAAGGCACATACACACTAAAATCATGTGCCTCCCCTTCCTGATTCAGTAAGGAACAGCACAGTAACAGAACTCTGAGAAGAGGAAAAGCATAGCAAGCAATATCGGACACAAGGCAACTCAGGCACCAAAGCGATGCCCTTGTCCAGTTAATAGAAACAAGAATATACATGTTCTGCTAGATGCTTTAAAAGTCCTTTTCTGAACACTGTTGCCTAGGAGTGAGAATTACATTTGCCAAGTTTATCCTAAAATATGTTAGATGTAAATTATATTTATTGTGCTATTTGATTACAATGTTCAGCAGTCTGCCTCTGCAACTTGTACCTCTTACCACACTCATATCCAAGCAGGAAGCTGCAAAGGTTTGATGAATTCCCATACAGTATTCAATCTAGTTTGCCTTACCAAAAGAAAAAAAGACTACTGTCTATCTGCATTCCAAATAATAGTTGCATCTAGCAGGTGTGTGCAAATGTATGTATCTTGATTTCATACACAGAAACAGCTTGTGTTACCATTTCTTAAGGTTGAAACATACTTAATAACCATGAGGATGTCTTCCATTTTAATCTCACAATAAAATCATGAGACCATGAAACAACATAAAAGAGGAGATTTTCCTAAGAGAAAAATATACTTCAAAAGATCAAATGATACTATGCTACTTCTTTATGCAGCAGTCCATAAGGACACAGTAAATCCTATGATTGTATGGAGAAACGCATTCCCAAAATTACTGCTGACAGTAACCACTTTTCTCAAATTTCTGATGTTGTCCCTGTTCCCAAAAGTGTGTGTACATGTAGGTCAGACAACTCAGAACAATAATACTAAATACCTTAAAAAAAGAAAGAAAAAAAAAACCTCACAGAGGATAGCATTCACAACTCCATTAACACTTTTATCTTCAAGAAAATTTGTTTGCTATCCTCTAAACCTTGAAAATTCAGTCTTTGAAAACCACATATATAAGATGGTTTAAAAAGAGCTGGAACACATACTTTGAAGGGAGCAGACAGCCAAAGTTAGCCGTTTCAATACCTTTTATATTGCCGATAGGACATAAAATCGGCTAAGGTAGGACATTTCCATACTGGATTAATTAAGCAAATTTTCCCCATAGAATACAAATCTTTCCAGTTAAGTAGTTTTCTAGCATTTTAAGCCCAATTTTTAAAGCAAGGAACAAAAACCTTTACCCTTCTGCTGAGTCTTCCAGCAAGCCTGCTAATTATGATGAGGTTTTAATACTATACTCTTTCATTGTAACTGAGACTTGCAATCTCACTCAAATAGGCCATGAGAAATCAGAGGATTATGATTTTGTCTCGTAATTCCCAGGTGGTAACAAATCTCTCCAAGTGCTCGCATAGCTTCTACACCAGATTATCCCTGCCCAGCCCCCTTCCAGATTTTAATGAATGTAACCTCCAAATGCCTTTGTAATAGCAGGAAGAGCCTGTTCTTCTCAACCTGAGAAGACAGCTATGCATACAGACTCACTCAGTCTGGTACCCAGCTCCGTCAGGTTATCAGCATTAGAAACCTTCTGCTCTTTTGGCTGTGCTCGGAACATATTAGCATAGAAAGACTTTTTGATGGTTTAAGTATTCCAGCTATTTGTGACCACACTACAGTTTCACTAGTACAGGAAAATCAGTGGAAACTGCATTTTTCACATCCAAGCCACCATAACTATGAGGAAGACAGTAACCCTATTCCTTTCTCATTCTTCTTAGCCACATTGTTTAACTTCGGTTCTTGCTTTCACTCTTTTTCATCATACTCATGCAACTGTTCAGCTCGGGAAAACTCTGATCTGAGAGCTAGATGCTGTACAAAATTCTAATTATGCAAATCTCACTCATGCTGACACTGTGTTGAATTTTTCATTGTGCCACTCTCCCTCCTTTTGGAAGTAATTTAGTCTGGTTTAAAACAGTATAGCAATGCTTTGGATGCACTTTGAAACATGGAAAGCAAGTACGAATTGGGCCTACGACGTAAGCATTGTGGGCTCTGTAACATTTAAGTCTACGGGTTTGGTCCCATACATGGAGCTTGGTGTTGCCTTTTATTCCTGTATTCACACCTACATATGTATAGTATAGCAGATCATATGTGCACTATACAACCTTCTGCACTTTTCCTTGTTTTCTTTCCACTTCAGTGTGAAGTCTGCTTCCATCTGTTCCTGTAGCTATCAGCCTGCAGACATTCTAATTTTGTGATCACCTGTTCTTGTGCAATCCTCATTTCTTTCAGCACCGCTTCTTCCTTTCTCAGAAAATCTATGTGCTTCTGACATCTGTTCCCCGCCATTATCTTTTATGAACTCCAAGGCAAAAACTCATTCTGAGGCATTGTCAGTGTCAAGCTGCTGTGTCAATATATTACACTTGGCACATCTGACATGCTGCAAAGTGCTGACCTTCATTATGCCAATGACCTTGAGCAATATCTTTCTATTTATTTCACAGTTCCTGTATGCACTGACTTTAGCTTTCTTAAACAACAAAATCACTAACACAATCCAATAACCATTACTGAGTTGACCATCCTTCACATCAAGTAAGAAATACCACAGTCTGAATTCAGTAGATGAAGAATATAGTTAAATACAACCATAAGTACTGAAACCAAAATACACCTGAACTTCTTTTGATAGAGACTGAAATATCCCTTGACAAGATCACAGCATATGATCGTGTGTGGGATGTCAGATGGGACATGCACATTTCAAATTCCGACACCATGCCCTAGACATGGTGTCAGAACTTACTCTTTTGCTCTGTTAAGATGCAAACTGTAAGTTTTCACTCCTGAAAGGAACAAAGCTACTTCATTTATCAGGAAAATAACTTGGAAGTGAGCACATTCACAATCTTCCAGGAATAGGACTATATTTACCTTGCACAAAACAAAGAAAAAAGTCAAATAAATACAGACTAGTGCAGAAAACTTAATTCCTTGCAGAAAGACAAGATTCAGCAACTTGTGTTATTATTTGCAAGCCTGTTGCAGAAACGACATTTCCCAAAGTTCCAAGAATACAGGGCACAGAATAAAGACCTCCCCTTTCTCCTACAGTTTGAAGCCCTGGGATTAAATGAGGCATAACCTATAAGAACTTTATTTGCAACTGTCAGGCTAATGAACAGTGAATTGCAAAAGATTTCTAACTGGCGGCCTAACTGACTCATAGTAAGTGATATTAAATGATCCCCTAGCACTTTTTATAACAATTAGCATTTTTGGGACATACATATTTTAACAGGAATTTTACCTATCTTCCCTGCAGCAACTGACCACACTGTAGCAATCTTTGCTTTATCTTAAGAATAACCACCATTCTATGACTGCCCAGCTGGAATAAACATTTTTTTTATATATTATGAAATCTATGACACAGGCAGAGAAAATGTTGTAAAATGCTTACATGCATTTTAATGGAATCATAAGTCAGTCTTTGGAAGACTTGGTAGATTTTTTTTTTTTTAATTAGAAAGATGTTTCCATTTTGCATTGTACAACAGCAGCACTAAGATTCTTAGAAGGCTAATGGTGAATGCTTTCTGCACATCAGACCATACTGTATGCTTCCAATGACATACGTAAAATATACCTTTCAGAATATGCTTTCAGATATTTCAACAAAAAAATAAAATTATAATGCTATTAGTTTAACTACTGTAAGCAAAGAACAAAGCCTACTATTTTAATACTAATGTAGATATATAGATACAGATATTTGTATTACTATAGATATTTTCATTATCATTTGAAACTGCTTTGCTGAAGGTCTTGTCATATATTTAAGAAAGAAACAGATTTCTTTCCCTAACATGCAGGTTGCAGTTGTCTCATATTAGGTATTGTAACTTCCTCTGTGCCTTTATCAATGCTGATAAATAGCTGAATTGCTAATAAACAAGACTAAGTGCAAATAAAAGTCAGAATCCCAATGCTTTGTCCTTCTTCTCAGCAGATGCAGCAAGGAAAGGTCTAGATCTAGCATCGCTCACTGTCTCCCTCTTTCGTTCTCTCTCCATGTAGTGTGTGAGTGTACATTACTGAGCAAAAGACAAGGTGATAATCAAAGAAAAAAAGTTTTTTCTTCTCTTTTTACATCATGGTTCCAGGCCTGCCAAAGGAAACTGCTAGGAGATGGCGTAGCTGGCTACTGCTGTGTGTTGGAGTCTTATGGGCTTGCAACATTACCTTCCTTCTTAATTTGCTGGTGTGCAAGCGTACAGAGGTGTACAAGATAAGCCTTTCGTCATACCCTCTGGACTGTGACTTTCTCCACAGGATTCTTTCTATTTTTATACCGATACATTTCAAAAGCAGAATCTGGCTGTGTGTCCTTGTGGGAATATGGAAAAATCACCAAAGATATAACCCCTCTCCTGCAGGTAGATCACATTATGATGATGATGGCTCCTATTTATGCTTAAAATCTGTGTATTTATGACTCCTACCTCCTCAACTAAAGAAAGATCATTATGGTTTCCCCAATTCTTCTAACATTCTTCTTTAGAAACTTGAGTGCTCTTTCAGCATAGTAATATATAGGGTTAAAGAGAAAAAAAAAGGGAGGAAGCTTAAAGATTCTATTATTTATTAAGCTAACTGGTATTACATGAAAGTTATTCTCTTCTGGTAGTGGACAATTTATGATAATGATCTCTCAGCAGGAATCTTGTTTTATTGCTAATTTCCATAAGATATAGAAAAGATCAGATTTACTAGTGTTATAAACTGTTTGTTTTAACAGAATAAAAAATCTCTCTACCTTTTAAGACAGACTTAAAATAGAGAAATAAATGTCAGCTGCAGAGCATCACTGAATGTGATTTGTAATTTAACCATCAAATTAAATCTTTTAATTAAAATTTATAAAACAAACTGCAGTAATAGTAATGATGTAATCATATTCAGATTTTCTGCATTTTTGTTCTAGCCTCCTTTACTTGGGGGAAATACTCTTATCCTATAGCTTTAGTCAAATCATTCCCTGAGCCTACAGTAAAGTCTTAATTACTTAATTTTAACTACTGCTAAATGATACTCATGTTCACCCTATAAACAAAATAGGTTATTTTTTCTCATTGAGTATGTGTGAATATTAATGATTTACATATTTTCCCTGATTAACTAGCATGGATTGAAGAAAAAGATGAAAACACTACTTGATATGAATGAATGCAAAAAAGAGAAAAACAAATGTAAAGAAACTGAGAAACCTGCAAAGGACTAGGAATTTGGGGGGAATTTGGAGGAAGAAGAGCGTTCAGTACTGCCTGGGTACAGGACGCGAGTACAGTTGCATGCTCTTACTCCATGTTTGTACATAAATGTATCAAATTAGCGTCCTACATTTATGTAGCAAACTTATCCTTTGCTGTCAGTAGCAGTAATGATGTCTGGTCCATCAATACCATAGCTTCCAGGCTAAGCCTATCATCAGGAAGATATATATGGATACCAGCGGTCTAGCAAGGACATACCATAAATACAAGTAATGCATGATGCTATTATTTTGTAACTGATCCACCTTTCCAACAGCTCTAGTTTATGTGAAAACCATTTCATTCCTCTACAGAGACAGTAACACTAACAAACAGGTGCAGGTGTCTAATGTGATGGTTCCAACTTAATATTCACTTACCCTATGCACAGTCTTACAGAAGTCAGCATCACAGCATAACTCTAGCACTAATATAGTCACAGTGCATAAGTTCAGAAATGAAAAAAAATATGTAATCTCACTTCAAGGTTGAGGATGGAGCAATCTTTTCCATGTGTTTGCGTTGTACATCCTTCTACTATAACCAGCTCATTCACACCATTACTTAAAGGCAGGTTTTTCAGCTTTCCCCAAAGCTAGCAATTTTATGGCCAAACAAGTTTTTCATTCTGCAGCACAAAACTTCCAAGTTAATAAAATGGGTATGTGTATTAACATACTTATATATACTCAATTGAAAGATAAAAATTCTGAGTTATTCTGCTAAATGTATTAAAAACAAACACTGACACATTCCTCTTCCTCTTTGTTTGCACTGTATTACAGATTTAGCTAGTGAGAGGTTGAGCATAACGAATGCTTTTTCATGTCCCTGAACATCCTTGGAATTAGATGTACGATGCATTTTCTGGTTAACTATTTTGCTTAAAAAATCAATAAATAGAGTAGGACAGTTTGACTGGGTACAACTTCAGAATTTCTCTGGGCTTTGAATTACATTTTGTCTAGACATAATCTTCTCCCCCACCCCGTTACTTTCCTTTAGTTGGAGAACTCAATTTTCAAGTTCCAAAGATTTAATCATACCAAACAGTACAGCTTTGACAATAAGGTTTTATTAACCTCTATTGTTTTAAAGCATCAGAGATGAAATTTCACAACGTTAACAGTCAAAGGTTAAAAAAAGCAACCGCTGCTTGTAATGAATATCTGAAATGTATTCAGATGCATTTTCCCTTAATATACCCAGTACTGAAGGAAGATACAGATTTACAATAATTGGAAATAGAAGACTTAAAAAAAAAAAAAAAGAAAAAAAAAGTTGCAGTCATTTTTCATTTTCTCAGAAACCAGATCTTATTTTAAAAGGGAAAATTTTATAGTTAAACAGCTTTCTATTCCCTTCATTCTGACTAAATAGAATAAACTACATTATGCAATTTCTGCCACTAGCTTACATATCTTAAACTAAATAGCAGTCTCACATTTGATTATGATGGGGAGGTAGGACATTTCATTTGAGGTTCTTCTTGCATTATCAACTGAACCACACTGAACGTCCCACAGAAAGGACAGCATCACATCTTGTTTTATGAAGTAGTAAATTGAGTGGGCCAGTACCTTGGGGAGATAATGACCTGTATATCATAAGGCAGCTTCACTCGTTTCCTACATATTTTCAGAGAACTCTCCAATGAAGCCACTGATAATACCTGGCAAAGGGTTGCAGAAAGGTGCTTCTGTTGACACAAACTTTTCTGAAAACAGATTTCAATCTACGTTTTTGTGAAACCCAAGAAGAAGAGGAGGCTCAGGGATGCAGTATTAAGGAGGCCAGGAGGGTTAATGAAGTCAGGACAGTGGTCAGAGAGCTCTTTCTACATGGGGAAACTTTGATTGTAGCCCCTGGCTATTCTAACTGAAGGGTACTGTTAGAAGTGGGCACTATCTTTACCTCCTTTGAAAAGGGTGGGGAAAGGCATGATTACAAGCTGTGATGGAGTTCCCTGCTGGTCTAAATTCAGTCACTAACCTGTAGCCACACATCACACATCTCAAAATAATGTACACAACAGCTCCAAAATTTCACAGGCCACTGCTTGGGAAAGCTTATCTTCCTATCTTTGATAAGATAGCAGTGCACTTTTCAAGCATTTTAATATGCAAATTGTTGTTGCCCTGGAGCTGAGTAAAGGCAATCTCTGCAGCCAGAGAAAATGGGCTGCAGTCTGCCCAGGATGTGATCTTACTGCTACATAGTGGCTGCAAAGAGGGAAAGGGATTCCTGTTTCCAATCAAGCTGATTGCAGTTGCAACAATCTGCACCTCAGATGAGAATATGGAAAAAATTCTCCTAGCCACTCTGCTTGGATGGGGGGCCCCTGCACATCCAGCCCCTTTATAGTGGAGCAGCAAGTGAATGTGAGCTCTGTTAGTCCCAGGAAGAGACAACACAGGGTCAGGTCTGTCATGACTCCTTCTGCTTACAAGGATTCAAAGCAGGTGTTATACAAGGATTTAGACTGAGTAATTACAATGGCTCTCCAGTGCTTTCAGCTATAAAGGGATGAATCACCCAGCAGTTGCCTGCTTGTCTCTTAATTCCTTTTGATATTTTTCTTCAGTCTGCTATAGCCAGTTGGTCCAAATATCAAATATATATGTAACTCGATACCATTCAATTTATCACTTATGCTTATATTTCCACTTGATAGCAATATAATTCTGAATTCTTATTTAATTTTGACTCATCAGCTTGCTGATTTTTCATCAACAAAGAATTTTGCTCTCTCAGTCTACCTTAGTTTAAAGCATTTGTGCATGATATGACCTGAAAGCTCCACCAAAGAAAACCTGTTGGAGATTAGTTGGTGTCAAATGTTCCATCCCTCCAAGGTCTGCATAGCTGGGGTCTTCTCAGGTGGAGTGGAAAGCTGAATATTTTCAGTCATTTGTACTAGCACAAGAGCTTTGTTCCTATCCTTTGGTTAAAACCTCCCTTGCTGTTCCAGTGGCTGATGAGACTAAATATAAGGCAATATTTGAATGACTTACACCAAAATGGCAGTGCTTTGGCAAACAAAAACTTTCTTAAATGGGAAAGGAAGCATTTTATAAACTTTTGATATCAACAAATATACACAGTCAGAAATGGCGTAACTTAAAAAAGCTTGTGGGGAGATTCCAGGCCTATCCATATTGACCAAATCTGAAAGAGGTGATACTACCATCTAACAAATGGTTGCAGATGATGAATTTCTACTAAGAACCACGGCAACAGCTTTTAGCATACAGTCAGCAGGCTAGTTTTTTCAACTCTAGTTACAAGCAAAATATGCAGTTCCTTAGGGCAAAGCTGTATAGTACCACTGTTCCTTGCTTTCGGAAGCCTCTGCTCGCTGGTGCTTCTGGCAGCCCCAAAGCAGGTACTAGTCACGTGAGACAACTACTGCTACCCTTACTAGTGAGCATGTGTGAACGTGAAAAATGAGACAGAAAGAGAAAAGCAGTCCATGCCTTCATGAAAATGCCATTTTTTAAAACTCAAATTACTTTAAAAACAAAGTATTTTCAGGGTGACAAAGTCATCCTTTTATCTTCTGTTCCTCACATTTTCTCCCTGCCTCATAAAACTAGCAAAATAATGTATATACATCCATGGTTTATTCAATAACTGCATACTACAGTGAAAAAAAAGCACCCTGAAGAAAAAAAAAAGCTTTTCCATCAAGAGAAAAGTTGTGGGACACCCAAGCTGAATGAAGCGCTCAATCACAGAAGCCAGTTAAATAATGGTGCACTGAAATGAAAATTTAATTCATTCTACAAGTGTTTCTGTGAATATCTTTTGACTAAATATATATATATATACATACATATATATATATACACACACACATATATCCTTTCTGCATTGAGTCATAGTAACACAATGGGCTCTGTTTAAAAAAAAAAAAAAAAAAGGTATGGGAGAGAAGCAACCTTGGCAAATGATCAACTGCATGAAACAAGGCTGCACACTACTAGCTTTTAATTGTAATTATGCTTCGTAGAAAAACAGCATGTGCCTTGGAAATTAATATGGTGACTGCTGTATTCTATTTAAAGCACTTTTCATTTTGATTTTAATCCTTCTTATTTCTACTTGCATGTTTTTGAGGTTTATATTCAATAAAAGGAAACAGACTTTCAAGATGCATGTGACAGCAAACAAACAAACAAACAGGGAAAGACATGAGCGCTGTATACTCTCCAGCATACTCCAGTGGTAAGGTCTCACTCTGACCTGAGGGATGACCATGAACACAGAAGCAGTGGATACTTGGAAATGCATCGAAGTCCCATTTGGAAGCTTTCCTGGCTCTTAAAACTCCTATCTTTAACAGGTGTTACAGAAGAACATGTAACCTCTCTAAGCAGCTTTTTCACACCGGTAGCTTTACAGCCATGTATTTATAGTGACAGTGCATTGGAGTCCACACTCAGACTCCAGTCTGATGTGGGAGCTGATGCCTTTGAATGAACATCGCCTGCCAACCTGAATACATTCCCTGCACACAGAACAGCGCAAGCAGGGATGAGAAGCAGGGGAGCTCTGCTAACAGGCTCTTTCTCCATGTCTGATGAATCCATGCTTTTGTCCTAAACACACTACTCTCATCTGACACTGACACTCAAACACTTTGGAATAGACTTCAATTTCACTGGCTACAAAATAAAAATCACCTGCCCACACTCTGCTTACAGTCTAGTAAACTGCCCTGATCATGCTAAGACCAGGAAGTCCTGGAAAAGAACAGAGAAAAAAAAATGAATCAGAGAAAGTTAACCATGGGCATGAAAAAATAGTCATGTTGGTTTCCTTAACAAGAGAAAGGGAGTTTTGTAAACAAGAGCAGAAGAGTTGCTTCATTTTGGTAGTTACAGGGGTTGCACATGACAAACATACACATCTCTGTACACAAATTAAGCACTGTTTCTGACAGCATAACCACGAACCACTCCGCAGAATATAACACCGGTAATTGGAAATACCCTGAGGAAGAAACGGTCATTTTACTGAAGAAGTAAGACTTCAAAGTATATAGTAATTCAAGCTCTGACTGAAAATTAAGTCTTCAAAATTTTTAAGGCAGTATTAAAACATTGCCTGCAAATAAATTGTTAATATCTACTCTGATACTAAGAATTAATACACTTCAAAATGTGAAATCAAAATGTTCCATTTTAAGTTGTCGGAGCTTTTGGTTTTCATCCTAAACAGAATGTCAACAAGTACTCTTACTTTTTGGTATTACTTATGAAATATGTCCCTGTCTGAGTTTCAGCAAAAAGAAGTTCTGCTGCAACGCTGGAAGTCAAGACCTCAAATTAAGTGAAATGATGTTTTTACATAGTATTGTCTTTTAATGGCTTTCAGCAAAAGGAAGAAGGGCAAAATTGCGAAAGGGCAATTGATTATTGTAAGCGTGGAAAAAAAAGTGACTGGTTCTAAATAATTCTGAAAAAAAAAAGAGAAATAACAAATTAGGTCCCTGGATGTAATTCATGAAGATTAAGAAACAATAAAACTGGACATAAAGCACATTTCTTCACCAAATCTGGGGACCTAATTTTTAGATCACCTTCTGAGCTATTCAAATTATGCTAGAAATAGTCACCTGCCAGTTTGAAATCACATAAAGGTCCTGTGCTCTGGTCACCAGCCTGTTCCTAGGCAGCAATCTCTTTTCCTACTTGTGCACACCCCTATTAACTATTCTCTTATTACTAGCAAGCAGGAACAAAAAAAAATCCAAGAGGAAAAGTGAAACAGACTTCAAATCTTGAATATATAAACTCTGTCATTATCACAGCCTTTTGGGCCAACATGGTCCCTGACTACATTAGAAGATATAAACAATACACTTATAACCTACATTGCTAAAGTCAATAAAAGCTAGATGGATAGAAAAATATAATTAGCTTAAAAAATTAATATAGTCTAAAAGTCATCACTAGTCTTGATTTGACTCCCAGTATAGCAATAAATGAATTGTTTCCTAAAAGGCTACTTAAACATCTGCTTAGCCCACAAATTATACTATAACTTTGGGTGTCCTAAGATTGCCAAATCACAAAACATGATAACACACCTACTCTAAGTTTCTTCTTTAGAAAAATACAAAGATATCACATTAAAAAAGCATTACTTTTACAGAATAAAAGTAAGAAGATAGGAAACACCAACCTTAATTTGAGCAACCCTCCAGAATGGTGACAGAAATGCTTTGTAACAGAGGGAGATGGAGGCATCACTGTTTATTTTCCTTAATATGTCTATCCCTGTGCCGTGTCAAACAGCTTTAGCAGACATTCACTATGTTATTGGCTATTTTCTCCACCACTTCGCTTAGGGTCCCCTCTGTTGAAGCCATCTGTGTTTCCTTCACTGTCATCTCATGTCCTGGCTCATCATATACACCTGCCTTGGCCACTTACCTCCAGTACACTATACGCGTAGCTACCTAAATTATTTTTTCCAAAGATGCATGTAGTAGAAGATAAAATTCCAATTTCAATAAACTAGATTAACAGAATCCTTCCTTCTCACTTTTCTAGCCTGACTCACTTTTTTTCCTATTTAGATATTCTCAAAGGCGTACACCATCTCTTTACTAGGCTTGTGCATAAAGCTTAAAACAATTAGACTCCATGTGACTCTACTTGTATCTGAAGTCAGACAAGAAATACACAGCAATATTAGTGACTGAAAAAAATCTCAGAAGATTGCTGTTTAATGAATCAGCGAAGAAGTCATCCATCCTGCTAGAATGGATTCTTCTTTGGAAGCATAACCAACTATTGGTGTGATATACATACATACTGTTGCAGAATTCCAACACTAAAGAAAAGGAAAAAGAACTTACCTTGTTGTGACAAGGGTCAACATTCCCTCTTCTGTAAGTATTGGAGAGAGCAATTTTCTGTATTCCTGAGGAACTTCAAACTCTGTTCCACACCATAAATACATTCCTCTATTTTCTGCTGCAGAGATAAGAAAAGATCACTGTTATGGTTTGTATACATCATGACTTTGTTTTGTTCAACTTTTTCACATGAATTTGGAGCTTGTGTCTTCACAGACACAATTTTTCAGTCTTCCCCTGAAACAGTGCAAATGACTTGCATGAAGCCCATGAGAGCTGGTGTAATATTTTCTAGCTGTAAGACTGTCATGAGTGTTGAATGTGCGCAGCCTTATTGTAAATGTGAGAAGTTTGTTGAGTCCGACAAACTACTGGCACTGCAAATACCTAAATGCTATTCCAGGTAACACCTTAAAGGTCTAAAAATAACATAAATATAATGCAAAAATAGAGTCTTTGTTCATTCTTACCAGTTTCTAAATGACCATCTTTGTATATCTTGGCAGCTAGTGAATGATCAGACTTGCCAGATTCAACTGGGCAAACCTTTATATGAACTCCTAACTGTCCAAAAGAATATCAACTAGCTTAAAAAAAATCAGCTGCTGATAGGGACATTTTTCATGCCCATGATACTTAAACTTACAGGAATACTTTCAAACCAGAAAGAACCAGAAATCCCTAAACTCCATCCATTGCAGCCACTCATATAAGTAACACATGATAAATTTTACAGTTCCATACTAAATATTTACCCATTACTAAAAACAATTCCAGAAAAATGTAAGTATCTTTAATACTATTATTTGCCTAAGAAAAATAAGGTAAAGAATAGCTCAGGATCATGACAGTGGGGCCTGTCACTAATTCTACAAGAGATTTATTGAATCTCTCTAAGGAAAATCTATTCTTGCTTAACTACAGTCTCCTGTGAACTAATTTAGCTTTCTTGATTTCAGTTTCCCCACCACTGAGAAAGACACAGTAATACCTGATTACCTGCAGCACAAAAGTAGATACTCCTTAGCTGCCCTCTTTAATCCAAAACTGCCAATCAGTTTGCTGGCTCCCACATTTGGTGACTGAGTTGATTAATTAGTTCACAGAACTTGTTAAAAGTAGTCAGGAGAGAAGAGTGATGTGAATAAATTGCTAATACCTATCTTTCGAAAAGATGGAGGGCTCTGATTCATGAACATTGATGGCTGCTGTTGTGATGGCAGTCATGAAATCCCTGCTTCAGCTTGCTACTGCAGATCCACTGGGAAAAATCAGCTACTTGGTGGCAGCTACTGAATGACCACAAATTGCAGCTTCATATATTATAGAAAACCAAAGGACAGTTTTGGTTTACCTCAATACACCATGCTCTGAAACCAGGGTGTTTCAAGTTCAGCTTCCTGAGCAGCTGCTTTAACCATAAGCATTGTGCAGGTTTCTGAGAGGGAGGGCAAACAGTGGGGAGGGCACAGTCACCAGATATCCTGCAGGATGTGCCTTGCTTCTGTAATAACTATGTAAATGTCTTAAATTTCCAAATATATGTAGTTCTATTTTTTAAAGCTGCAATATTTAAAATGAATCATTACATAAGGCAAAAAAATAATAAAAAAGACTTAAAATGCTAATTTTTAAGAACTTAACTATAATATGGATTTTACCAGAGTAAAATGCTACCAAAACATAGTATTTGTCTCTGCAACACAAGATCTCTCCAAGACTCCATACCCTGTTATTTCATGACTACGATGCATAAGAAAAACTACTACTAATAATAATAATAAATGCTCGTTTATTCAGCATCAACCTCTAACTTTGTCTTATGCAGACCTCTATTTTTATATGCCTAACATAGATCTAACATTTCCTGAGACAGATAAATACTTGCAGTACAACTGCATGCTACATTTAACAGAGGCTAATAAAACCATGCATTTTGAAAGGTGAAAACACTTTCCTAGCTGCCAAGTTGTCAGTTACAAGTGTGTCTCATACTGCATCTTCTCACACTGTTCTCATGAAATTAAAATGGTAATTACTATTAGAATTCTCCCACACACTGGCAGAACCTGCTTCTGAATACTACAATTACAATACAAAATATCACATCTCTAGATGATGGAACAAGCATCACCTATGATTTGAAGTCCTAATTATAACAGATTTGGTAAGCCCAGCGTGTTCTTAATGAACTGTATCTCACATTGCTGAAACTTTCACACAGTTGGCAGAGGCGACGGCCAGAACATCATACAGTTGTCATTCATGCCTACGTCCTTTAAACGAAGCAGAGAGAGAGGCCTGGAAACCCACATATGGTACGTGCTAATTACTCAGTATCACAGCTACTAGTAGGAACTCGTTTACTTTGACACCATGTGCACAGAAGAGCTTTCTGGAGGCAGTGTTTCCTAGATCAGTATAGTATTAATAGAACAGATATTGTGAAGCTGGAATACTTCTGAAATGATGGCATAGATAAAAATGATAAGGTATAGAATAGATCCATTTAATAACACCTACAAATCACCATCCATAGGTATTTATTCTCACATCTCTGCAATGCAGTTTTTCTCAGAGGAAAACATTTCAATTTGCCCAATTTCAGAAATGTATCAATGGTAGGCCTAATTAATATGCAACACTCTTAGTCAAACCTACTCAAGCAAGTTCTGACAATAAGGGCTAGGATTTTCTTCCCACTGGCACATATTCAGTCAGAGAGAGTTCTAAATTCTAATTTAAGCGCTATTTTTCTGCCTTCTTTTTGAAAGCTGATACTGTTGGGCTTGACCAAGAGCAGACCAGAGACAGCATGATATTGCTAAGAGAGGAATTTTGCAGTATTACCCCCTGGAAACAGAACTGGAAGTACTACGTGATGGGCTTTTTTTTTTTTTTTTTTTTTTTTTGACATAGGAAATGACAAACCCTTGTGAGATTTACAGAACTATTCTGCAGATCCAAGAGGCCCAACTACTTAGTATTCAGGTAGTGTGTGATTTTTGATGATATCTAAAAGTGACCACAGTGAATCTGAAATATCCCTGGTCCTAATTCTAAACCACTCGATATATCACAATTTAGGTCGTAACTCAGAATTTTGTATTGTGTACTATGCATCTGAAAACTAAACATCTTCCCGTATCTTTAGAGAAGAATTGGGTAAGAAAATTGTATCTTCAGGCACTACGTTAAAATATCTTAAGGTAAGAATTAAGGTAAGAAGTTTGAATTAAAAGAGTTCTGGACTGATTATGATTAGCTTTGCAAAGCAGAGTAATCTTTGGCAGGAAGTTGGAAGGAAGAAAATTAACATCACACTGGTATCTTACAGATAATATCAGAGTTACTCAATAAATACAGGTTTGAAATTGTATAAATAACACAGGACGAGGTAAGTCTATTTTCAATTCAGCATCTATCACTTTGGCATGGTATATTTCAGGGAAGAAACAACAGATTCTACTGTGGTCACTCCATATTATCTATTACTGACTCAGTATCTCCACTATAAAGATGACAGTAATTGACTTAAATCTAATCTGTCAAGATCTGTTAATGACTTTCCCGTTGACAGAGAATGAAAAGAAATAGGAAACCTTTCTCACTTTTCTGTTAGATACAGAATGATTGCAGAAATGAAGGGCAATGTGATACCAAGCAGCACCCTGAACAATACACAAGATTACCATCTAACTGTAGGAGCACACTTACTATATTTCATTACCCTTGCACATATATGATGTTAACTTAGTGTTCTAGACTCCCTTCCCCCCTGCTAACGCCAGTTAAACAGGACTTTTACAAAGTTACTGAAGAGAGTATACTGTTTTCACACAACCCGGAGGACGGCAATACACACAAAGGAAATACTGTTAATGACTCAAGGTGTTATTCACCCCATGACATTGCATTTGGCAGATGATCTATGGCTACAGGGATCCTTTGCCTCTACTTATAGCTCATTCTGACTTCCCCTTTTCTTCCTACTCTGCAAATGAAGCACTGCAGCGTGTTGCTTCATTATCCTGACACCTTCCACCAGCTCACTGCATTGTCAGCCACAGCTCGCAATATCTGAAATACAGCTGCATCTGCTGCCTTAGCACTCTAGCGATACACGTGAAAGTAAAAGGAAAGGAACAGGATTTTGTCGCAAATAGGTAATATATTGATTATTTAAACATAAGTGTCATTAATGAAAACAATGCTTTCATTATCACACTTCTTTTTCCAAAGCATATAGACAAACACTTCAGTATTTTTTCTGAGCTGAAGCTCATTACGGTTTGAGAATAAAATCCATAGTAGCCTGAGAATATCCACTGTGCACCAGTCTCATGACAGCTACAAATATCTAGTCAGAAATTATTTATAATAGCCTTCATCCTCCACATAAACATTTCCCTCTCACATTATGCATTTCTCATACAATTTAGCTGTTTAAGAAAATCTGGTTTAGTTTGGGAAAACAAATAATAAATTGCTTTAATCACAGTGGGACTTTAAATTGTCTTTAAATTCTGTTTTAAAGGAACTTGGAAAAAATGACTTTTTGTTCTCCGAGAAAGCTTTTCAATCACTTTCCAATATACCTCACTTTTGCTTTCAGAAAATGTAAGATTCTTATACATGTTTCATTCATCATGCATCTCCAGTTATCCCCAAGATCTCCTAATCACACAGTCATTACACTATGAGGCTTATTTCCAAGTGAAAGTTTCAGCTTGCAACAGCATTATTCCATTACTCTATTGGATTAACAGTAAAAAATCCTGGAGAACCTATTACTGAGGTTTGTCTTTTGTTCAAGGTCCCACTTTACATTTTTCTCTCATTTTAGCACTGTATTATGCTCATATTAAGATTAGAGATGTGTTATCTTTTTCCTACAGATTTCCTGTCAATTGACATCGGAAAAACAAGCAGTCTTTTATAAGGTGACCACATATATGTAAAATTAATCATCCACCTTGGTTACACTGAAGGAGACTCACTCCTCCACATATATAGTATATACAGGTATCAAGTAGCAAAAAAGCAAGAAAGATTTGCATATATAGCTCATAATGAGCCCAAAATGAAGGACTTGTCTTATCAATGTTTACCAGTACCCTTAACACTGAAAACCAAACGTCCCATTACAGATGTATGAAGGAAGACCCAAGATCTCGCAGAGAAGCTACTACTTCCCTTTGAGAAGTCACTGTGGATAAAGCAACTTCCTTACTCCCACCCCAACGCTACGGGCAAATCACTTTGTAGTTTATAGAGTATGTTTAAAACACACTCACTACTAAAAGGAAAAATAAATATGGAACACTTAATTAAAAGCATCTTTGAATTACCTGTGTTTTTTTAAGCTTTCCACAAGGCTATAGTGACAACCTCTTTAAATGCTAGCACATTTTATTCCACACAACTTTGCAAAATATTAATGTAATATATACTCAGTTTTAGAGAATCTTTAGTAGTACATATGAAAATAACTGTCAGACTTCTTGGAAGTGTTCAAAATTTGTCACTACCAAGCCCACTTATTCATTGATCAGGTAAGCTAAATTAAAGGCACTAATTTTCTCTTGCAGGAGGAGGATTTCTCCAGTAAACCCTAATGAAAATGTGACTACAGAAATCTTTGTGATTATCTTTCTTTACAATGTTATGATCTTCATTAAACAGAGACAGCTCCACCAAAGCCAGCAAACTGTTATTTTAATCTGTGTTGTTTCTAAGAAAAGTAATGCAGAAAGGTACAACTCCATATGAATAAGCAGGCAACATAGACCAGGCTGCAAACCACCCATCCTTCCTTGTACTTAATGGCAGCTCTAATCCACTGCTGATGGATAAGAAAGTTGACAAGATGAAGACTGAAGGAACAATAGTGGAAATCAAAGAACTCAAATTAGTATCTACTGCCAGTTCTCTTGAGAAGCAGTCATTAACTATGATGTTTATTTCAAACTCTCAAACTCTTCTGAGACAACAAGATTTTCGCACAATATCTGAGACGATGCATCAACTTACCTGAGATGATGTAGCAACTGCCATCTCCTGCCACATTCTTTGAGAATAAATTTGCACTCAGCTTAATGTAAATTTGGTAGCCAAGGTTAGTTATTATTTTGTGGCTCTGGAGACTGACTTCAACGGTCTGTTTTGTTTATCCTGTTCTGCTTCCTTAGCTTTCTGGAGCTGGTGTGACTTGTGAAGTTGCTAAAACTCTTCCCACTGTGACCTAAGTAATGTGCATCATTTCACAACTAAATTGAATTAATTAGTTAGTGTTCATTAAGCATCTAGTATCTTGGAGGAGCAATTCACTACTTATCACTGAGTGGGATCTTTACTTTCTCCTCTGCCCCTCCTATGGGAACTGATACAACAGGGAACTATATTGTGCTTTCCTTTCTAATTAGATTGCAATTTATGTTTTATTATTTACATTTTCCTGCCAAAGTTGGAAGAAGAAAAAAATCACTGCCATGGTTAACAACTGTCATTGGATGGTAACAATTCATGCCTCCTGTTGGTTACAGGGGTATTTTTTATATCATGGTAATATCCTTCACTGGTTCTCAGTTTGTTCTGTGGCTTTTGTGGTACTGCACACAACAGACACTAAAAGCAGCTTTTGGGTCTCAAATTGTAAGGTGGCAATTGTCACAGCATTCATTTCTAATTTATCTGTCTAGAACAAGGAATGTACCTGTGGCTGAGAAACAAAGGTAAGGTTTTAAGAACAGATCATCACTAAAGAACTCTAATTGAAGCATTCAAGCAAAGTATTCAAATTCCAAAAATCAATAATTACTATTAATATCCTATGAAGAGTATCCTTCAGTGAATATACATTTTTAAACATTTTGAGGCCATTTTAACATGGACTCAAGAAAATTGTTTTCCTTGCAATCACCTGCTGTGCAGTACAGATGCCATAAGCTCTGCACTCAAGTTTAGCCCCTGTTGGAATTTTTCTTTGAGGCATTTTGCTGCACGCTGCTTTTTGCTCTTTGAAATAGCCTCTTGCTGGTAGTGCTGAATATCTCTGATTTTCCCCAGTACTTGAGGCCTAAAGGCAGTCAGGTGGAAGTGAAACAGCTACATATTACAAACTAACTTAAGGAATTGGACATTTTATATTTCTATTCTGTCCTCTCATCATTTCTTTGCCAATATCGAGAGTGCTGTCTTCTCATCTAGCACCCCATCTCCTCTCATAGCCCATTGCCAAGACCTTTTATTTTCAGCCCTGGCAGAGAACTGAGCAATTCATAACATGATCAAATTGCAAGAAAAAGAACCAACATAGTTCAAAACCAATATTTCTGGTGGGGTTCCAGCAAAAGGTTCTATCATTCCTCTGATAGAACTCTTCCCTAAGAGCTCACTGGCATTAATGCTTAAATCTGTGCTGATTTTTTTTTTGTTACTTCTTTCCACAGAATAAATCTGCTATTCAGCAGAACGTATTAGGGAAAAAAAAAAAAAAAAAAAAAACCACACAACTTATTTTCAGAAAATTCAGCATTTTCTGAAACATGCATGCACCAATGAAAGGCAGCCTAATGTCAGCACCCACTAGTCCCCTTCATCACACCACTATGGACCTGAGTTTCAAAATAGGTATATAGAGATATGAAAAATCTATACCTGTCTGTCACACTATGGCACTGTGGCAGTACAGTCACAGTAAAGAGCGGCTTTGATGTGCTTTTAACAGGCCTTTAAAATAAAGTTTGCATCCTGCAGCAGGCAAGAAAGAGAATAAAATTGGATATCTACTGTTATTTTGTTCTTTGTTAATTAGCACTGAAAGTAAATTGCAGCTTTAAAGCATGGAACAATTAGGTGGGACATTTCATAAACAATGTGGGGAAAAAAAAAGCATTCCAATAGTATTTTCTTTCTAGTTTTCCTATATGCTTTGTGTATTTTTTACTGTTCACCTCTAAAAATAAAAGGCAGGTTTGGCTAGAAAAGACTTTAAAAGGTGTTTTCACCCTGTATAAATAGCAAAGCTGTAAAATTTCCACAAAAAAAAATCATGAAACTGTCAGATTTTTATAGACAGAAATTGCATTAAATTTGATAGTTACACACAGCTCTGAATCTGTCATCTTAAAACATATGCATTCCTGCTTACAAAATCAACAGCTGTGTAGAAGTGGACATATTTTGGAATAGGATAAAAATTAGATTATTTTATTGCTTATGAGTTTCACAGATTTGATGAAAATACCATGAAAAAAACAGTTATCCTATTAATACTTTGTCTAAGCTTGTTTTGCAGTGGCAAAGACTTTTCTTAATCTTCATCCTACGTGTAACTGCATAAATTTTGCATGCTGAAAAATTATGTCAATACATTTAATCCTTCACCACCATTGGGAACTGCATGTCTTTTGACCCTTTTTCAGAAATTTTAAGTCATGTGATCAATTTTTTTTGGCTTCGGAGGGCCTCAAGAATACATTTCAAGTAAAACAGCAAAGGTTTGACTGGGCTGGAGTTCTGTTCATCGTTCAAAGCCTTTGGTCCCCGATTTTACAGACAGAATCCAGAACTTGCACACACCTATTCATTACAAATGTTCCTTTGGAAGTTTGTCCACTGTACGTTTCACTGATGTGATCAGTGACACAATTCATATGCAAAAGTTCAGGAGATGCCCCTTTCATTTCTATTACTGAACATCACTTTCCCTGCAAGCCTGTTTTCACTTGGGGGAGAGAGAGATTGGAAAGAAGGTATTGTTGAAAGAGTGGAAGAGAGGTTCTTTTGATGAGGAGGTGGAAGTAGCCTTTGGTTTGATTTTTTTCTTGTTGGCTCACTACGTTATTATGCTTCCATCTTAATATTGTTTCTGTCATTATTATTTGAGTGTTGCTGTAATTAATTCCTACATTGCTTATAGCTGTATAAACTTTTTTTTTTGTGATGAAGTCCAGATGAATTAATTTCACACCAATACTGGCAGAGTGGAATTTGCTGGAAAAAATATCTTTTACATTCCATCAGCTGTTTCAAACACATTTTTTTTAATCCTTCCAGAGAAATAATTTTAAATGGGCAGACTGAAAGAGAAATAAAATAGTATGTTACTTTACGATTTTATTAATGTATTGGATCATATACTTATTTTGGTTATATACTTAGAATTTTGGTTAATTTGGCTGTGGAAGACCATCGACCAGTGGAGGTCTCGAAGTGCCCCTTTAATACATCTCATCTGCAAATGCACAGAGGTCATGAAGGACACCCCTCTATCACACCGTGTAATAGCTCAAAAGACAGGAAAATGCACAAGTACACAACTTCAACCAGAGCTTAACATGAAGACCTTTTATTTCCTTAATCACCACCACCTCTCTGCCACAATAAATTCACTAAATGTGGTCATGGACCACAGGCTATCTTAATTTTCCCACTTATACTCCATTCCACACAGATTTTTTTCTATCTCCTAAGAAACAGGACCAACCTAGATCATTGCCTACCATGCTTTCACAGACATCTAACTTGCCAGCAGGCAGCAGCACCACACCAGAGTCCCCTCCTGAAACCAGGACAAGGAAGTAGATTGTGGTGCACAGTCCTGGGTTCAGGCTGGAATACAAGCAGCAAGATGCACTTGAAGGCTTTCAGAAATAAAGTAATATAATGGCTCAGTTCTGGAAAGGACTGACTCAAGGTTATCTCCCTTGGTAACTTGTGTTGGTAAGAAGTACTTTTTTTAATCACTTCTCCAAGTACCTGGATAGGTAAGTGGACAGGAATTAACTTTGCAGAGTTCTTAAAATGGAGACTGAATCTGACATTCTTATGTACACATGTACAGGTGTGTGTATATTTACATTGTAAAAAAATACATTAGTTACCAACACAAGATCTCTGATTGTACTGAGTACAATAGAAACCTCTCTTCCCTCATGAGCCTGAAATGGCTTCTATTCACTCATACTAATCTGATACCACAGCCTTATAAGTTGAGTTGGTTATTAGTCAAGCAATTTCAAAGCAATTCAAGGGCACTAACTTCATTTTCCCCTCCCCTACACCTCAATGCTTTTATTTCAGCACTCCATGATCACAGCCACTCACACCCACCTCTCAACTCTCCTTTATCTACTTCACACCCCCTCCTCCACATCGAATCAAGTAACAGCATGCTCCACTACCCTAGTAACCCAGGTGTACCACAGAAGCACTTCACATCAATAAAATCACACAGGCAGAAACTCCACAACGTGCTGTGAAGAAAAGCAGCCCATATACTCCCAGATAATTTCTATTAATGAGTGAGATGCTTAACACTGAAATACGAAGTAACAATAAACCACCCACTGAACCTGTTATTTAGGAGACAATACACAACAGATGAAATAGATTAATTCAACTCCTGAGTGCGGGTATGTTGACAAGTAACCTGAAGTTAACCCCTCCTTGTCTGCTGGCCGTCAGTCCCCTGCAGCACTAGGGTCTAGTTATTAGCCTAAATTAATCACAAAGGGATATTCTGTACGAGTTTGGGGTGGGGCAGAAAGGATGCTTAAAATCCAAATAATTAGCCCCCAAAATAGAAATTAACCAAGTAGAACAAACATGCCAAAAACAATAAAAAAAACAACCACATAAAAAAAGAATATCTTCAACCAAATGAAAAACCTGCATCTCGGAATGCTTCCCAAGAGTATATCCCTGCCCACTGAAATTAATGCATCTCCGAAGAAGCAGAGATGGAAGAAGCAGGAGGATCTGTACCCCAGAGACCTGTCTCATGTCAGTTGTTAGGAAAGAAAAAAAAAATAAAAGATAAAAACTTAAGAACATCCTTTTCAAAAACAGCACTGACAGGTTAAAGAAAACATCCTGCTTTCACTGTTCCTTCACAACTGAAGAGGTGGTCATGTAAACACAGAGACATTAGCTAGGCAAGCAAACAAATCTTTGCCAGTTCTCTAAGCTTCTGACATATCCTGCTTCATGCCCATGGCACTGGGCACTGGCATTTTTTCCAAAAATCTCTCAAAGTCTCATTTTTTCCACTCTCTGCCATGCACATAAGCATACCACCTCTTCACTTCTTTCCCTTGTGCAATGGCTTCAAATCAATAAATATAATAATTTTTAAAAAGTCAGGTTTGAAGATGGTAGAAAAAACTTTAAAGCACTAACCACTTTAGGGGAAAAAAGTGAAATAAAAAGAAACCTATATCCATCATTTGTTCAAAAATATTTTGAATGTTTGCAACCAGTAAGATTTATCTAGAGGAAAAGCAGCAGCTGTGCAGATACACCATAAATATTGCTTTCTGTCACAGGCAAACCGGAAGATGACTTATTTATCCTCAGTCCCTGAACATGGGCACGTTAGGCTGCAGTCTGGCTCCAGGGAAGTTAATAGAGCACTTTGTGTTCCTGAAACTGAAACCCAGCAAACCTGTGAGGTTCCTTCACGCTTATTTTTACATATGGTGAATTGTTTTTGCTTTCACTAGTGTTCAGGACAGTCATCTTTGTTCATGCATGAGCAGCAACTGTTTAAGTAATTTTGCTGCTTCCAATATAAATAAATATTTTCTTCTAGTGATAGTAGATGAATTACGTGCAGGCGTTTACAACATATTTAAATGTATTTAGCACTCTCATGCAGATACTGAGTCTTTGTGTTCCTCAAAGATTAAGAAAGCCCCCAGATGATACTTTTTAATGCTATATAGGTGGACATTTATTTCTAGTGGCAGGTTATCCCATAATTGTAATGGAATTACACACAGTAATATCAAAATTGAATATCAAAAGAGTTTTCTATTACTGAAATGACTGAAGTGATTCTGTAAAAAGCAGTGGTTTAAACACTCTCAAATTTACACGTGATTTACACCAGCAAAATGAAAGAGAGCCAGAGAACACCTGAATAGGTAAAAACACAT
Organism: Tinamus guttatus; assembly: GCF_059628265.1. NCBI lineage: Eukaryota > Metazoa > Chordata > Aves > Tinamiformes > Tinamidae > Tinamus > Tinamus guttatus. Next base: position 4,546,187 of record NW_028288780.1, read on the forward strand.
AACCACTTCTCGAGAATTTACTAGGTGTCCTTCCATTGAGACAAGTCATTACATGAGAATCTCAGCTCTTTTTCACTCCCCTGCCCCATCCATTTTTTTCCTCTCAGTCTGACCTGGCCCTTATTTTTGACTTTTCAATTGTCTTGACTAAATGGAAAAAATATCTAATCATAAACAGTGTTGTGTTAGGCTTCTGTCATTCAGTGAAGAGACTTGAATATTCTTGAACCCTAAATAACTGTTAAGCCACAAATCTTTATAACATTTAACCTAATGGCTCTATATGCAAATGCTACTATTACTGTATCTGAACAAGGAGGAGACATACTGCTTTCTACCAGCGGTATGACGTTCTTTTCCACACAATTAATCTATAAATAATTAACACAAGTCAGCATCCCATTAGAGCTTAGTATTGCTGAACTTGAATTCCCGCGACTCCAGCCCGAGGAAAAATAAGCCCTGAAAGCATGTCCCTTGCTGTAATAAAAAGGGTAGAAATGTTTGGAAACAGGCATTACATTGCAAAAAGAGGCTGGCAGGTGGTCAATCTGTCATGCATTAGAGTTTTGGCCACTTAGATAAATTGTAAATGGAACAGGGGAGGATTTTTAGGTGCACTGAATTACACTGAGATGTTTTAATGTTCTGTGATTAGTTAAAGGAATTATTTTGACCCTTAAGCAATTCGAGTATGGGAAAGGAATTGTGCTGTGCCAATCTACACGAAGTTACCAGACAGTGACGGAAAACCCAAAGAGTGGCTAGCAAGCAGAAGCCAGCCTTTAATAATGTCACTCCTTTTAGAGTACAAAAACTGCATGGTTTCTTTACTTCTCCTATATTGAATATTCCATAAAACTGGATCAATGACAACAAATCAAACAGAAATTGTTTGATAAGTGGACTTGCCACACATACTCAAGATAGTTAATCATTTTACTCATGTAATTGATGCTATTATTAGGCGAATAAAAAAAAAAAAACACAACAAAAATGGATTTTTTTTTGTCAGGTAGACAATTCATATGGATTCTGTTACCATGTCTCCAATGGAGAAGATCAGGTGTCACTCAACATTGTCTTTTCTGAAAATATTATTTTATATTTCGCACCTGTGCCATTAGATTAGCAGCACGGGAAAGCCTCTGAGAAGTCAACTTGAAAACTTTACATATGAATTTATATACCACAGTAAGGCTATACTTTTATCATATGAGTATGGAAGTCAGGAAATCACAAATTGGATATCATTCCATGACTCTTGCAAATTATTCTGCCATTCAGTCTAAGGAGAAGCTGAAGTGGATTATTTAAGACCTAAGGTATCTTTAAATAAAGAATGGAGGTATCTGTTTTCCCAAGAGAAACTATTATCATGCAACAACATTGCATGCAATAAATCTTACATCACAGTTTTTATAACAATCTTGATGGTCTCTGTGGAAACATTGCTGAAAGTGATATTTTACGTTTTGTAGCCTTAGTCATTGTTAAAATTGATATAAACATAACATTCATAGGAACTTTGCTTCTAAAGTATGCACAGAATAACTGGTTTGCTTAACACAAGTGCTTAAGGAATCTTGGATGAGAGATGTTAAAGCACTGTAATATTAAATTAGGCCAAACAGTAGTCCTATTCTGAATAAGTATCAAAGCTCATACAGTCTAGACTGCTCAGAGCAAGCCCAGGTTTAAAGGAACTCACACGGGCAAGGTTCTCGTTTCCTTGCTATGACTAGTGCTCTTGCAAAGCACTAAGTTGTACAAGGGCATATGAATCTACACATATAGATCAATGAAAAGACACACTCAACATAGGATCAATGGAAATTTAGCAATGAACTGTAGATCCATTATTATGTAGATTTATTTTAAAATATTTGGCTCATTGACATTTAATTCAGTTTTGAATAAATATGAACTTCATATCTTGTCAGTATCTGTTATATATGCCAATTATGGCACATATACCTTTTACCGTTGTTCAACTTGGTAAGTCAGTTCAGAGAAGTAATATGAGAGATCATATGGTCTGTAAATCTGGAAAGCAAAAACTGTCAGAATACATAAGGCCTTCATCTAACAGTGCATGTCTGCTTTAAAGGGACTAAAATGGATATTAGAGTAAAAAATACCCATTCTAAAAAAGTTATTAAGTACACTGTGGTGCATCACAATACCCTTTCAGGGCTCTTTTCAGCTATTGAGTAACACCTGGCTTAAGTAACTCTAATTCCTTTGCTTGAAAGAAGTCACATGCAAATAATAGGAGTTGTTAAAAGTCCATAATTACATTTTTGCAAACCGGGTGATAATGGGCCCAAACAAGCTGCTGCAGTCTACTCTGCCAGTTCTCCTAGGTTACAAAATGGATTCTTTCATCTGTTCTTTGGAGTTTTATAATTTTCAGTATTAATAGCACAAAAATCAATGATTTCAACTTGCATTAGATTTTAAAAACGCAGAGAAATTCAGAGTCAAGAATAATAAGTAAAGTGACTTTTTCTCATAAGTTCTTTTTCTCATAATGATATGAATTAAGTGTGGATTGAGTGCACTTCTGTTTGTTTGTTTGTTTAAAGCTTGGTCTTTGACGCCATTTACCTGCAGCACAGATTATTTTCCTATAGCTTCATCTGATCAGTTATGAATAGTGCCTTTCCTCTTAACCACTGGACTCTCTCCTTCTAGGTTTCTTAAGTAATGGGTTTATTTTTCTATGAAATAATTCAGAACCCTGTCGCTGTACTTAAGCACAGCTACTTAAATGTCTATAGTCCGATAATGAAGGATTTATCCTTCTCTCCAATTAGTTATAAGATAACAGATTCAGGTAATAGCTTTTGAGTAAGAGATTTAGGCTAATATAATTTGGATAGATTTAAAAATAGGTCTCACAATTTAGTTTTCCAGTGATGTTTACTTTTGTCACTGTGGCTGATTCTCAGCATGCAAGTACTAGTCTTTTAGGACTGTCATTGAAATGTCAGCCTGTGCATCTTTGATTTATTCTAAGTAAAAGAGAATAACTTGTCACTGTATTAAAAGTTGACAAATGCGTTGCCATCTCCTTAACTTATTATGCAATTTTCTTAAAATTTAGGACAATTGAAGGCTCAATATTATTTTACCCTTTGTTGCATTATTACTTTTTTTTTTTAAGTATATAAGTATATAATTCTATTCTCTATTCATTTTACAGAGTTTTCAAGTGAATGAGGTACTTTTGAAAAGTACCATGAACGATGACCATGAATGGATGCAAGGAACTGAGGGCCTCTAGACCTCGAAGATGACACTAATTTTAGCTACCATGGTGATGAGGCATTAAGAAAGAGCAAAATGGCAAGGCTGAAACTGAGAGCTGGTTGGCAGCGGAATGAGACCAAAGAGGTGAGCTTGTTGCAGTTGGTCATGGATATTGCAGCAAGTGGCAACAGTAATCAGTAGTTGCACTCAGACCGAAATCGCATTTAGCCAGGGGCAGTAGCAGCAGCAACTGAACATCATTATAAAACTATATTGCCCTGGTGAAGGAGCAGTGTCCAGAGGATGCATAATCCACAAAACTAAAAGCTCAGTAATAGCTTTTAGCAACACCATGGGCCTGATTCTTCAGGTCTGTGAATCGTCTATAGCTGCTGAAATCTGTGCCAAGAGAATACAAAATAACACACGGGGCATCAAGAAGTAGAGAATCCTCATGGGGTCATGCATCATGAACTTTTTGCCCACATGTATTACAGACTCTTTGCAAGGAACTACCCAAAGGGAAAGAAAGTGGAGACTGGGGCCTATTGCTTCACATGAAGCAAGTACAGAATGATTGTAATATTTTATTTTACTTTTCAGTCAATGCCTGATTCAACTATTTAGCTCTAGAAACTCATAGAAGACCACCTTTCTGGCCGCAGTGTGTATTTTTGGCTCACAGACCTCCAAGCAGCCCCACAGGAGATAAGGCCACTAATTCCGAAGGATCAAAGGCTGCCTGCATAATGAAAAAGCAAACAGAGTAATTTTACTGGCTGTCATTCTTGTTAGATTATCTTATGCACTGCTTGAAGCCTTGCATTACTCTGTTTAGACTGACATGCCAACTTGTGATTAGATAGTAAATTTACTGAATAGGATGAGCATCAGAAAATGCCATCAATGGCAGAGTTCCAAATTCCAATATAGCCTGGCACGCTCTGCTTCATATGAGTATCTCTGAAGTAAAAAACTGTAGTTAAGCTTTCACTTTGCATGCTGGTCTAAAATTCATAGGAAGAATAGGAAAGACATCAACGTAAATATCCCAACTATTGCTCAAAATATTACTGCTTTATTCCTAAAAACATAACATATTTTGGTGCTTCTCAGTGTTATCTCTTTCCTTCCCACCCCTCATCCTCCCTCTTTTAAAAGCACTGTCCACTTTGTAGCCTAGGAAACACGGTACAGCGGAAAAATCTCTCTGGATAGGAAGTTTGACATCTCGAAGTGAAACTAAAGCATAGTAAATAGCAACCATAAAGCACAAAACAGTCTATTAGAGCAACTACAGAGTAGTTATATTCCACAGATAGAATTTATGTAATATATTGTTCATTGCTGGTAGAAACTGGGGAAGAGAGTCATGTAAATGCAATTATTTTGTACTGTCAAAATACTGAAGTAAATTTTTACTCTTGTTTGGGTCTGGTGTCTCTATGTTCGGACTGATAAGATCTGTCCTTCACTGACCCTTATTAGTTTAGATCCAGAGATCTTGGTTCAGTTTCCATATGAAAAAACAAGCAAGAAGTCAGCTATAAACCCCTCCAAATCACAACCTCCCAGTCTCATGACATGCACCTACAGTTATACAATAAATATATTACACAGAATACAGAAAATACAGAAATAGTGAATACAGAAAACACTGGTGTCTGCTATTCTCCCCTTTAAAAAGACAATTATACTTATTTTCCCTCTGTTCTGAGTCAGTAATCTAGTTAACAAAACATATTGAGTGCTGATATAGGAAGAGCAGAAGATGACTTCAAAATTTTAAGTTACTATTTTAGGGTTATTCAGCTTCCTGCCATTCAATTTCATTAGGCCATTCTCCCCTAAACTGCCTTTTCTATACCCAATATATTTTTTTCTTTTGAAAATCCTCATACATTACAGGGGGGAGAGAGAGCCACCTCTGCCTTTCCTGTGGATTAACTAAGCAAGATAACCTCTTTTGTCATTCTCCATAATATTCTCAAATATACCCACATACTTTTCAAGGTCATTTTTGCACTGTCAAGGATTTTTCCACATTATTTTAAAAATATGACTACTGTTCTGGAACATCACATAGAATTTCAGTTATCACTCTTACCATGACAAACAGAAATGAAACTTCCTTTCCTTCTCACCACTCTCCACTGTAAACAGTCAAGGACTCCCTTAAATTTCTTGTTATAGCTCTGTTCTGGAAGTTCATACTGTCTATCCACACTGACATCTGTTTCTTGCATAGTACCTGCTTTTTAGAGTCAATTCCCACCAAAAACAGAAAGACTTTATATGAAGTTAATATCCACCATCCACAGCAAATAAGCTAACCAAATTATTTGATCAACTGGGGACAGAACAACCCAGCATAGTTTATGCAGCTGCTGATCAAAAGAGCTAGAGTTGAGACTGCTTAGGATCTTCCAGTAATTTTTCTTCAGTACCATAAAACACTCTTAGAAGCCATATCTTCTAAAAGTCAACAAGTTAATAAACCAGGGAGAGAGGAAGGGAGAGAATAACGACAAAGGTGCTAATAAAGGGCTCTATTACACGCCTGCCAAGAAAAGCTTTCCTTCTTAGATCTCAGCTTAGGCAATTTTCATAGACTCTGATGAAAACAGAATTCAGTGCATTTTTATAAAGATAAATGAGGACTTCGTTATACTGGGCAGAAAAGATATGCCAGTACAGAGGAAGACTCAGAGGTATAAGGAGAACAGCTTGGGTAACATTTCCTGTAGAATAAGAAATAAATGAGTACTGTATTTTAACAGCAACTGTATTTGCTTGCTACCTCTTTTTGAGAGGATCCAAGCTATCTTCACTAAAAGAGACCAGGGCAAGAATTAATAGCTTTCACAGATAGTAGCTTACTTAAGAGACCACACTGGCTTGATGTAGCTTGCTGGAATCACCCATGAAATTAGTCTATGGAATAAGACATTAAACATTGTCAGACATCTTTTTATACGCATTTCTCCTATTCTGTATTATTTCAGCAAATTTAGAATAGCAAGGAGGCTTCAGTATTCCTTTACTTGCCTCCAAAGGGTCACCTGGGTCCCTAAAATCCATTACCTTTCTCAATTATCTTCTAGATAAAAGACCACAGACTGGCTCCATTTCATAACTTGCCACTTGTTGATGTTAAGCTTCAGGAGTTTAGGCATTAATTTGAGCTCAGGGTGGAATCATTTAATGTTTAAGCAGATCTCAGTAGTTAACTATTATGAAGCAGAGAACTATGCGGGAAATACGAAATGCATCGTGCTGTTAAGTTGCTGTGGTAACAGCTAAAAATGACTGAAGGATGAGATCAACTTGAGAAATATTTTGATTTCCTCTTTTTTAAGGGTACTTATTTTAAGTACGAGTCCTATCCAGTAATAATAATTATATTGCTGCAGCTAATTGCCCATATTTGCTACACGTCCTACATGCTTCAGTAACATGGAAATTCTATGCTGAAGGTAACATACCTCTGTGTCACTTCCATATGATCCTGACTGCTCTGTTTTGCCATCAGATGGTTTGGCAGCTGCAATGCTGAGCTCAACAGAACCATTCTTACTGGAGCTATTGAATACATAAATAGTGTCATATTTGAACCTATCAGCTTTTTAGCCACTAACTTCTTCAGATGCAGTGATTCAATAAATAGGATCTGCAGTGGACTCAACATCTTACATTTGAAGAGCTATATCATCATGAAAAAATAAATAGCAAATGATACTAACAGACGAGCATAAAATATTCATCTTATTGACAAAGCATGGATGATGAAACAGGATAGCCTTTTTATCATCAAGACAAAAAGCAAGTTCAAAAGGAAAGTAAAATAATTTCCTGTACCAAAGATTTTGAAAAAGGAACAGCTACATGTGGAATAGAAATTGTGTTCTACTGTGTTACTGATGGTCAAGGAAGAGAGGGTCTTTGCCACCTTAAATCCTTTTGTTCCCAAGCAGTTCCCAAGCAGGATTTTTTTCCCCCAGGCAGTTAAAATAGCACTCCTGTGGCATGCAGGCAGAGATTTCAAATTCCTTTTGAAAAAAAGTCTCAATTTAAAACTTCAAAGCATATAACACTCATTAGCTGTGTCATCCTGACATCTGCTCTTGGCAATATGTTAATCCCATTTTACAGTTAGAGAAACTGAGGCACAAATACTCTGCTCTTGATTATAGTAGTGTAAAGGTAGATTGACTATGCTAAGTCCAGATTGTACCAGAAAGCTATAACTTCAACTGCTGCCTAAGACGAGGTTTTGAAATCTGTCAAAGGAGAAAGTTCTTTCAGAACCAATCTGCCTGGTATTATGTAGAATCATAGAAATTTGGTCTGGAAGGCACTCCTGGTGATCATCTTGTCAGGACTTTTTCTAATACCAGAACAAGTCAGTTGTGGTTTTGTTAGCCAGGTCTTGAAAAACCTCCAAACTGGAAGTTTCCCAGACTCTCCGGTCACCTGTTCCAGTGCTGCGCCCTCTTAGTAACAGTGTTTTTCTTTGGTATACACGTGCTGATCTACATCTTGCTAGTGTACTCAGAGAATCCAGAATGCCATGAAGGGGTACTTGGCCTAGGCAGAGAAAAAATCTGTTCTGTGCAGACAGCTGTATTTTGGTCCTCCCACCTTGGAGGAAGAAATTTGAGAGAGCTATTTCTGCTTTGGTCACTGAAAAGGGTACACAAAGACTCTCAGTTGCTTTAGCTTATACAGTTCTTTTATTCGACCAGCCAGGAGGTGATCCTGCCCTCAGTCCTGGTGAGGCCGCATCTGGAGTATTGTGCCCAGTTCTGGGCTCCACAGTATGAGAGGGATGTGGAGCTGCTGGAGAGAGTCCAGCGCAGGGCTACAAGGATGATCAGGGGCCTGGAACATCTGCCCTATGAGGAGAGGCTGAGGGAGCTGGGCCTGTTCAGCCTGGAGAAGAGAAGGCTGAGAGGGGACCTGAGCAGTGTCTAGAAGTACCTCAAGGGAGGCAGTGAGGAGGATGGTGCTGGCCTCTTTTCACTGGTGGCCACCAACAGAACTAGAGGTAATGGCCACAAACTGAAGCACCAAAAGTTCCGCATGACCTTAAGGAAAAATTTCTTACCAGTGAGGGTGACAGAGCACTGGAACAGGCTGCCCAGAGAGGTTGTGGAGTCTCCTTCTCTGGAGATCTTCAAAACCCGCTTAGACGCAGTCCTGTGCCACGTGCTCTAGGTGACCCTGTGTGTGCAGGGGGGTTGGACTAGATGACCTCTAGAGGTCCCTTCCAACCTTAAGCATTCTATGATTCTATGATAACAGCTTATCTCAGAATATCTATGCAACCTGCCTGAGGTGTGTATTGCACAAAAAGGACCTAATACATTTAAAGACTGTTCTTCATTAACAGTAAATAGACTTGGCCAAAAAAGAAAAAGGGGGAGAGTGGTAGGAAGGAGAGGCAAAATCAGCTGCCCTCTAAAGGGAAAACAAAGGCTTTGGATAAAATTATTTGTTTGGAATTCTCTTTTATTTCTACTCATTGCAGTCAGTTGCTAATTTACGGGCAGCCAATGTAAAGAAGACATAAGAGGTGTAATCTACTCATGATTGTTCAAAACCAGTCAGCAAATATGCCTCTGAGCTCTGAACAAGCATAAACAGAGCAGCTACTCTCCTGGAAGTCTGTGTGAAGGGGAATTGCAATGCATCAAGCACTGTGCTTACGGGGAGGATGCCTTGCAGTTGCAAGGTCAGCCTTGGATAGAAAAGCACAGGATGACCAAGACATACAACCTGAGACTACACACTACATCCAGCAAACCACACTTTCCATAGAACAGATGGGAGTTACCAGACCCAAACATGACTTCTTTGCAACACATGACAGATCAAACTAGAAAAGGACTGCTGCAATGGTAGCAAAATGCAATGGGTGAACTGCTACCCTCTTTGCATACCTAGAGCACAACTGTTTGCACCATGCTGTTCCTGTGTCCTTAAAACACTGCACTGTAAGATTGTCCAGGCAGGGAACATGTGTTTATGTACATGTTGAGCAAGACACTCTGACTGACCTTCCCTTGGCAGCAAGGCTAATGTTTTCATGAAGCTAAGAACAAAATAATTTGTATGCCTACAGATGGCAATGTCATGTAAGCAATTCTCCAGAGCACAGATTAAACTCCATAGGGTAAAAGATGCACAGCTGTGCATTACAAGAGTACTGATGTTATTCTTTGCTGTGTTAGGAAACAATTTTGTCTAGAGGCTTCACATGTCCTTTGAACAACAAAGATTTGGAGATAGCTCCTTGAAAGATGTCATGTTTCATATCTCTAGGCACTTTCTCTGCAGTTTGAGTATTTCTTCCTGTCCCTAAGAAGGAGTAAGTCCTGATGTACCTTCAGCATTTCTTAGTTGCTCAAGGAATTACCCACGATTGGTCATATCATATGCTGCGAAACATCAGCTCCAAAGTATCTAGATCTTCTGAATCTCCAATTAAAAGAAAATAACTCACAATCTCAAAGAACTGTCCCAAAAAGCTGCTGGTCTTTCAGAAGTGAGGAATAAACAAACACTTTTTCATGAACTGAAAAACCTAGGCAGTGACTAGTAAATAGTTCAGCATCGAGAGGTTTCTGAATGAAATACCAAGATCCTTGTTAAAAACAACCACGATTATTCCAGCTGTCCATACTACATTTTTAGTATATCATGGCCCTATCAGTGTTTCCAAGCAGCTTGGGATGGACCATAGTCATAACCACAAGCAGTTCACTGCTTATTAACCTTTAACTTACTTATTTATTCGAAGTCCAGCACAACTGAACACATAACACTGAATGTATTCTTGTTTCAGGTTATTACGTATAGGAATGTAGCACACATTTAAAGAAAAAAAAAGTTAAAAATAAGCAAATCCATGCATAGCTGCAACTTAGACACATCTGCATGACATCGTGTCAGGAGCACAGTTTACCCTAGAGCGCCTGTAGTCTACAAAAAACCCTACTGCAAACATTGAACACAGGCACATTTAAATTCACTGAGAAGCCTACATTTTATTTATGTAAAGCTATGCACATAAATGAAGATGCAAGAAAGGTATTATTGTTTACACCTGATAAGAATACTAACATTCCAGTTGTGGGCATTTTCAAGAAACTGTCTTTATTCTTTCTTTTTCCTCTTGCATCTAAATGTAGACCCTCTCCTACAGATTACACTGACGAACTGTTTGCAGTTATTCTTATTGGTTATTCTTAGTCAGAATAAGTATTCTATCCATTATCTGCCTTTGTCCCTGCTCTTTTCAAATAAGCTAATTCAGATAGTATCCACATAGGAATAAATTAAGAAAAGTTAACCCTCATCTTATATATTAATAGTAACCAAAATGGTCCCAATCCCAAAGTATTTCACACATTAATATTATTTTCACAAAAATCTTGTCAATAGACTGCTCAGGAGGCATCTACCTACAAGGTTTGGACTGACACTTGTGAAGCGAATATTGTTCCCCTTTGTAGGATGCATCTCACATCTAGAGTGCAGGGTAACGTGCTATCATGTCTTTAGCCACTCCAGTCATAGCTTTGTTCATTGTGCCATTATGTGCTGTATTTATATGCATGAAATTTCTTTCAAATAAGCAATAGCATTAGTCATTAAAAGTATAATAAAAACAAGTTCCACTGAAAATCAGTAAGGTTTTTATTCTGGTAGTAGAGAGAAAAAGACTTCCTTTTCCTGTACAGTGCTTCTGCTGCCCTCAGTTCTTAAAGTGGTAGAGCAGCACCCCGTAATGACTTGCAGTCTGAGACCCATGCAGAATGCATCACTGCGATACTAAAATAAAATAATTTTAAAAGGAAAAGCAGAAGGGGGAAGACATGTAGCAGGGAAACAGCTCTGCCAAGATGACAAGCTCAATTGTGCCACCTGCTGAGCAAAACCTCAGGCCGTTTGTTCCTCCAATGAAAGTCAAGCAGCTCATTCATACAGCACATTTCTTTTCCCACTGCTTGCAGTGCTCGTCATCGGATCTTTACACAGTCTTGCTTTGCATAGCGCACCACACTAAGGCCTCCGCCCCCGGCCAGGTTTCATCCTGTTTTAGAGGTACAAGGCAGCAAACACAAACTAGGCCAGCATCTGTCTGGGAGTTGCCTAGAAATCAGTTGCAGCTGAGGTACTGAAGAGCTGTGAATTTAGAAGATGGTGAATCATCCATCTGTTTCTTCCTCACTTTACAGCAGCAGGCTTAAATGATCTATGTATCTTCAAATCACTCCTTATTTATTTTAAGTATGGTCTCTTTTCTTAGTTTAATCAGATTTCTGTCACTCTGTATTAGTAAATGCTAGTACAAGTAGCAGGTTCTCCCTTCTTTTGCTACAGCTAACAGCTGCAATTTCAGGAAGAGATGCAACCAGAATGTACAAAGGCAGGGAGGGGAGGGAAGCAGACACAAAGCAGTTTTCACTGTCAAGCTCATAAAACTGAAGAGACTACAGTACATACTGAATAAAAGATCTTTTCCAGTAGGCGAATATTTCTGTTTTCATATCAAAAGATCTCAACCTTCAAAATACCACTCAGCTTCCAGGTCAGTTAACACAGTCTTCTGTTAATCCTCAGGACAAAATTCTTACATTCAAGGTCATACATTGGCAAAGAGCAAATGCTGAGTTGAAGACCTAAATCCTATTTTGTTTGGATAAGTGGAGAGAAAAGGCTAAAGCAACTTTTCCCTCTCCTCTTCTATGCCCACACAGAAACAGGAGGGGATGGTTTCTAGCACCAGAAAGGAATCCATCTATCTAAAGTGTTACCTATCTCCAGAAAATGTGGACTACTAGCAGTCAGGATGCAAGTGGTAAAGCCCTCTGCTACAAGCAAATTGCTCTAAAGGAAAGAAAGACCCTATTGTATCACTTTTTTTTTTTTTTTTTAAACACATGCAAGCAAATATTATTATGGAAAAAGATGAGGCTATTTGTCTAATGAATACACTTAATCCCCAGCTATGTTCCAATCTGAACTAATCCTAATTTGTAAGCATTCTGTTGAAATATCATTTTCCTTTAGTGCCATAGAGAGGTGAAATTATTATCACTCTGTCAATTTATTTCAGCCTTGCAACACGCAAATGGGCATATGCACATGAATAAGGAATGCACGCACTGAACTGACCAGCCAGGCATGTAACCACTGATTTCTATACACTAATTTCTATGAGATGTTACCTGAAAGAATAAACCAACAAACCTATTCAGTTCCACGTCAGAAGCAGGTAGAGCAAAACAGTGAACTCAATAGCCTAAAACATTGCTGATGGAGTGCTGAAAGTAGAATCCAGGGAGCCCCATTGCCTCAAGACTTGAGTGAATTGGCATGCACAAATGTAACCTGAAGTCTTTTGATCAACAAGACCACACAACTTCCCCAGACGACTAAAATCAAATCACCAAAAAGGAAAAAACAAAACAAAAAACAAACAAAAACCCCACACAAATACATAAAAACACCTCAAATTCTGGCTCAACTTCAAGTCAGTGTTAATTTTCTTGAGGCTACTTAGACTTCCTTTACAAGACGGCTGCATACCCAGGACAATAATAGAGCAGCCTCATCAGTTTACCTCAGCTTGCTTTTCTTCTGCACTCAACAAGATTTTCAGAGTTGCATGGTACAATTCAGCAAGAAACAGAGGACAGAACTAAGGCAATTGCATATAGAACAATAAGAGTAGACAGAATCATCTTGTACAAATAATCATAGAAAATAATTCCCCAATCGCCTCCTTTATCCACTCCTTTTTTCTTCTTTACACTTCTAAATCAAATAATATGATTTGTTTCAAGTTCAACTTTCTTGATTCATTAAATAGCAAAACAGTGGCAGAGTGAATGTTTTAGGCTTTTGCCTTCTGGAAAGAATTTTCTGCTGATAGTATGCATGACATCAGCAAAGAAAAATCTCACTCATTTTTCAAGATAACGTTTTTGCCTCTGGATGGTGCTGGCAGAAGGATTAAAATGCTTCTCCCTAAGGGATTTTAGCTCTGTGTGCTGGTGAGGCATGTGAGCAGCGTGATGAACAGAGTCATGGAAGTGTCTGTTCTTATTAACAGCTTTAACTTATTTAGACTTCCAAGAGAAAATGAAAAACATACACAAGGGAGACCAATGTTATTTATATAACAAACTGCCATGGAATGCAGACAGATGTTCTAATGCAGAATAGCAGTACTGACCATGTAAATAGGCAAAACAGCTATGCATAGGTGGCTGTCCACAGACATTTCAGTATTGGCATCTTGTCTTGTCATAGCACATGCTATCCATGCTATTTCCACACTAAAAATAGGACCGATGCATAGAACATAGGTGATTTGGCACGGGGAATCAAACCTTTGCCTATGACTTAAGCAAAGCCTGAGATTACTAAATTAGACTCCAGTTAGATTTCATCATCTACATCTCGTGTGTTTCAGCTGCATCTGGGCAAAGATGCCTCTCAAGAAAATTCTGTTCCTACTTTAAGGAAAATTGCCCCCAATACCCACCAGGGGATGACTGATGGCTCGTTATGTTACTTGCACAATGCAATTATTAGGTGATGTGTCCCCAAAAGATAATTTCAGCCTGTAGTCACTTAGTATCATAAATCAAGTAAAGATGATACAAACTATGGTTGCACTAATTCTCCAGTCCAAATCTTTTTTTTTTTTAATGCACCAATAACACTTTCCTTTGAACCACCTGACAGCTTTGAATGCCTGCTTCTGATCAGATAGTAATTTCATGATCATTAACAAAAAAAAAAAAAAAAAAGAAAAGAAAAAGAAACTGTATTTGAATGACAATGACTGAAGAAACCAAGAATCTTGAAGGTTCTAAGAAAAAGAAGCAAATCGATCCTGTTCTTCTAAAAACGTAAAGATAGATGTTGATTACAAGAAATCTAGATCCAATCCCAAACTCTTTACAGAAGAACTCATTATTGTGTGCAGTTCTGGACTCCTAAGGACAAGAGGGACGTGGCACTTCTAGAAAGGGGCCACCCAGAGAGCAACAAAGATGATTAAGGGACTGGAACATGAGGAAAGACTAAGTGAGCTGGACCTGTTCAGCCTGGAGAAGAGCAGACTGAGAGGGGATCTTAGCAATACGTACAAATACCTGAGGGGAGAATGTAAAGAGGATGGGGCCAAACTCTTCTCAGTAATGGCCAGTGACAGGACAAAGCACAGTGGGTATAAATTAAAAAAAAAAATCATCGCCATATGAGGAAGAACTTCTTTACTCTGCGGGTGACAGAGCCCTGGAACAGGTTGCCCAGAAAGGTTGTGGAATCTTCCTCTTTGAAGATCTTCCAAACCTGCCTGAATGCGACCCTGTACAAGATGCTGTAGGGGTTGGACTAGATTATCTCTAGAGATCCCTTCCAACCTCTACCACGCTGTGATCCTGTGATCTATTTTGTGTCCTATTCCAGGTTGAAAAACACAGACACAACAAAGAGCCATCAATCAGCACAGCCAGCTTGTGAAAAAAGTGAACAAACCTTTCGAGACAGCAAGAATGTTCATTTTCTTTGACAGTTAGAATTTTTCTAAATATGATGTTTCCTAGAAATCAAGAGATAAAACAATTCTATCTAAATGTTGTTTGACCTGTCCTCTGGATTTTATTCAAAACATTTTTTCTTGTTATAAAATTTTATATAATTTTTAAAAATCCTAATAAATTTTGTTTAAGACCACAAGCATGTTGGCCTTATTGCAGACTTAGAGAGCTTGCCACTGGCTTCAGTGAGGTCAGGCTTTTTTTTTTTTTTTTTTTTTTTTAACATTTATCACTAATTCCTTTATAAAATGGTTTATTCCATCAAAATGAACACTGCCAGACTCCTTTATATTAAAACATTCTGAATAATATTGGACTAGAATACAGATTTCAAAACTGTGCTGAGTAGGTGAAATGAACGTTTGATGGGAAGGAGCCAGATGTTCTCATACCATCACCACCATGAAGGATGGGTGTCCATGCTAGGATGTTCTGCATGCTAGGAAAGGGATATAAGCAGTAAAGGTTATTAAATACGGGGATCAAATGAGCCAAGATAAGAGCAGTGTGATCTGTAGTCACGAGGACTCAGTACTTCTGCTCACATATTCATGTTAAAATAGCAGAACAACAATTGTTTTCCTAGTTTACAGGTTCTTCTAGATCAGAAACTCCTTAGGAACCTTATTTGGTACACCTATTCCCTAGAAATTTTATACACAGCCAAAAAGACAAGTCAATGTACTTCTTTTATAATTTAATTAGCTGTCAACAGTGCTACCGTTGTTTCTGTGGCCTTATAATCCACTGTTTAGACAGACCGATCATCTGCCTAAATGCGGAAATGGGAGTCACTACTAAACAATCCCCCTAGTCTCATTGCATTGGTACTGTGTAAGACAGCAGCAATATCTTGGGGACATATTATATATTCCAAAGTTTCATCCTTCGAGATATTACTGACTCTGCATTTGAGATTTCTGGCTTGATTTGGGTTTCTCCATTCCTAATATCACATACTTTCTCAAATCTCACTGAGGTTTGATGTTCTGGTTTTTGTTTGTTTGTTTGTTTTTCTCCCCTCCAAACTCTGAGGAATCAAACTACCATGAAGACTTTTCCTGCATCAGTACTGACCTATATTAATTGTTTGCTATGGTTTGTTTATTTTTTTTTCATTATTGTAAGTTTGTTTTTGTTGAGCTGCTAAAATAAAAGATCTAACTGACCTTCAGGCTGTTTCTTCTGTGTGCCTGCACAAAGAAGACTGAATTGACTGAATTACAACACAGATTAACTAAAACGCACAATATTCTTCCTGATTTACTCTCAAAACTGTTAATCTCGTTTTGCTATGTAACAACTTGATGGCAACTTCAGTAAAACAGATATTCCAAGAATTCTCTATGAGAAGGTTCATGTCAGCTTGAAATCAGTTATACAACATTTCTAGAGATTTGATTAAGGGCCTTGGCCTTTAACCATAGTATTAGAGCTGGATGAAATAGAGGAAAACACTCAAATTCCAGTCCCAGTAGAAGCAGCAAAGCCATCTCTCTCTATAGTCATACACCTTCAAAATTTTTGTTTTCAGGCATGCTCCAAGAATATGTAAATAAAAAATACCCAGATTCCAATTCACCTATTTCAAGTACTAACATGTGCATAGTGCTCGGAGCAACCCGTAGATAGTTACCATTTGCAATGACTTTATAAGAAAAATATGCTGAACTCCTAATAAGATCACTTTCTAAGTAACACACAATTTCATTTCTATGCTTTAGCAATCAGCTGAGCCCAGCAGAACTTACTCATCTTTAGTATTTTCATGATACATCTCTAATTTCCCAACTCACTAACCACAAAATTAGCCCAAAATCTTTTGAATGTTATCAGTATATAGGTATCATTCTGAATGAGTACTGATTTGATTCACAGTGAGTGAATACTTAGCAAGGTGTAAGGAAGAAAAAGTCTGAAACTTGACTGATCTGAAGCACTGCTGTTTTTATATTAATACTAGGACTGTTGTACACGGACCATTTCTTTTCTGTATTAAGCAGTAACACTGTTCTCTAGGTTGAACATTTTCCTCTAGTTAATTTTATGAATAAGGGAAACGAATTTCATTTTGAGGCTTAGGTAATATAGACTTCGTATAGACTAATAGAGACTCCAGACTGAGACAGAACAAAATGACTAGTTTCACCTGCAGGTCTCTGACATATGTCACAGTTGCCACAGCAGATTTTATACACGTACATATACACACACAATGTGTAGTGGAAAGTAAGGATGGCATATTCTAAGTGACGACAACACAGAAAATTTTCGTGTTCCAACGAATCACTTGGGATTAGAAAGGCTTTTGATTTACCTAAATACTATGCTGTATCCCAAGTCAGTCCTCTCTTGCTATAATACTGTTCCTTTCTAAACTACTATTTGTAGTCCAAAACCAATCCAAAACCACAGGAGAAAAAGGTACTTCATGGCCATGGAAAGATCCTATACATTTTTATTTAAAGATGAAAAGTTTTAAATAGCTTTTTTTGAAACCTTTTTCTCTTTCCTTCATCCCACATGCTTTACAAAGTCAACAGCAAGTTCTCACTTTGTTGGAAGCATCAAATTAGCTATTGTAGGACATGGTAATAATACCAGAGATAGTTAGATAAAAATACTAGATAATAATAATGCTAAGGATAGTTAGATTCAAAGTTCAAAAAAACATGCCAATCAGAAAAGTTAAAAAGTCTTGATAGTAACAGCTATTATAACAATAATATGAAGACTTTTTTTAAGGCCTTTTACAAAGTTAATTGCAATAATCAAGCCACATGATTCTTGCAGGAGCTTATTAAGGGTGTATGTTCTCACCACTCCAACATCACAACGTTAACCGGCCTTATACACATATACCCAGCACATGTAGAAAGCCTCCTACATTCAACTGGTCTTTGAGTTAGCCTGTGTTAGCAGGGAAAATCAGAAACAGTGTTTTGAGATGGCAATCCTGGCTGAATGGTGTCAATCTGCTTTACTGCTTACTTGAGGTCATCTTATGCAACGCCTTTATTTGATCTTGTTCTAGTATGGAATTCAGATATATGCTTCTTGTGTCAAATTTGCGTTTAGTAATTACTCCTGAGGACTTAGGAACGCTCTGAGTCATTTTCACCAAATAATTGCAGTGTACAGGACTAAAATATATTAGCCATTTTCTTCTGCCCTCTGTCACTTTATTTGTCTGCACAGACCCAGTAACAGGGGCTGGACTCTAACAGTTTAGACATTCTTGTTTTAATTGAGTAAATACTAGCAAATAACCCATGCAGCAATGCTGATGCTTTGTTAATTTAATAGCACAAAATACAGATCAGAATTAACTTTTGCAATCTTCTTAAGCCATGATTATTTTAATGTTATCTTCCATCAGCTTAATGAACTAAATTATCACCTATAGGTAGAACATACCAAGTGCATGGTATCAGATAAAAATGCAGGAAAAAAAAATACAGAACAGGTATACAGAACAGCATCTTGTGCTCTTAGACTGACACCAATGCCTACTGCTACACCCAAATTTTGTCTTGACTATCCATGTACATTCGTTGTGAACATAAAATAATCACTGTGTTTTTTCTCCATTGACTTGCTTTCTCTCCCTGCTTCTGGTATGGATCTAACTCCTCTATAAGCCAAATCAGTGGGAATTTTACAGTTGATTCACATGGAAAGAATCCTGCACTGGGCCCAGTGAGTTACAACTTCCACACAAATAATATTAGAATGCTGTTGCTTTTAGTGCAATAGCACTAAACAGCATTTAGATGCAATTCTTTAAAGGATCATATATAACTAAGGCAACTAAACACTGAAGAAGTAACTAATGAATGTCTTCTAGTATTCTAAGTATTCTAAGAAAGGGAACAGTTTCAGAAACAATAATGCACTCATTCATAAAATGAAAGGTTTTTGAACACATACCAAAAAAAATCTTAATATTTTTATGATGATGAAAGATAGCAGATTAAAAAGATCCTCAAAAGGTTTCATTCCAAACACTATTAAAAATCAAACTCCATCGCCCAACAGGAGTTTCTAAAGCCTTTAACTCAAATTCATTACACATGCCAAAAAAAAAAAAAAAATCCCTCTTGCATTAAAATGTATTTTGCCTGGTGCTGATGGGATTGCTACAAGCTAAAAGGTTTGTGAGGATATGGATTTGAAAGTATTACAAATGCCTTTTTACTATATTTGAGTGCCATTTTATTGATAATGAGGGATTTGCTGACTATTTACCACTGACATTTTGAGAAGTTGTTCTATAATCCAAAATGATCTCCTAGTGTACAGCATTCATTTTTAAGCTATGATCCTGAGGGAAAAAAAGTCAGCTTTCAGCACAAAGTGACATTTTGATATATTCCAAAGAGTCATTAAAGGACTTACCATCCAAAGTAGCAGGGTAGATTAAAAAATATGTAAGTACATTTTCATTAGAGCCTAGCTGTTCTCAAGAAGTTCAAAAGTTTATATATGTAGAAAACAAGAGTTTCAGACACTCATCTAAGACTTTTTAAAGGAGTTTAGGTCTTTTGGAAAGATCAGATTTATTCACAGAAAAAAAAATCTTCTTTTGAGATTTCCCATTCTTCATATATCTTCTTGTATCAGACATTTAACAAGGAAAGTTGAAAAATGAAGATAAAAGCATATTTCCATAGATATATATACATTTTTGGATCAGGCAGGCAGTACTAGGCAATTCTTTTAGCACTCTCAGTTTAAAATTAAATAAAAGACAGGAACATATAAGAGTCTAAGGAGAGACTGAAAAGGAAGGCACTGAGCTTTTCTTAAGCTTCAAAAGAGTCAGGTATAATTAAAGACACAAAATTCTTTAAATTCCTTTTCCTTTGTTTAACTAAATTTTTTACTGGGGAGTTTTTCTTGCCTATTTTTCCACAGTTAACAAGTAGTATCCAAAACTGCGTGTTTAGTGTTGCATGGAAAAAGGTGCTGGTAACCACACTTACATTTACAATTTCAGAGGCTCAGCACCTTCCATAGAAGGCTCAATAACCTTTTTTTTTTTTTTTTTAATATCCTTGATAATAAATATTTGATTTCCCATCACTGAATAATAGCCAAGAGAACATGCTGGATGCTTTCTTTCCTTAGATTCCTTCTAGGTTAGAGTTGAACTTGGACTTTCCCATCCTAAACACTGGTCAGTATCTTTCCTTACGTTGCCAAGCTTAGGGAGCTAAACCAAATATCAACAACAACTCAAAACAGACCTTACCTAGCATTCTTCACTAGACGACTCTTACTGAAGAAGGACAGCACTTCTCCCAGTTGTTTGGTGGTGGGTGGGGAGAGTGGCAACATAGCATTTTTCTTACAGCTCTTTGCACTTCTACTGCCCAGCCAAAACAGGCAGAGTGGAGTTAGCCCTCTTCAGCAAAGAATCCTTAGAGCGCAGTAGCGAATCACCACAAATTCCCTACTGCCACTTGAATTCTATGAAACGGTGAGTTATGTGGGACCTTCAGCACGAGAGGAATCACCAGGAATTTGCAGCAGATAAATCACGGAGAAGTTTCACTAAGCCTGTACTTGAGCCCAGGTTCAGATACAGCCAGTAAACAGGGGCCCTCCTGGAGACGGCAAAGGCTACCGGGGCTTCATCCAGCAAAGGAAACGGCTGGGAAGGGCCATGGACCCCTTTCCGCACCCTCTTCCCTGCATGTTTGTCCAGAGTGGCTAAAGAACGTGCCCGGTAGCAAACGCCAACCCCAGCAGTCTCGCGTGGCCAATACTGAAACGCAGCAGCACTTTCTAAAGCCTCCTGCCCTCACTGCTGCAGCCAGAGCCCGAGGCAGCACCGCGAACGTCGAGGGGACCGTTAGAATGACCGTTAGGAGGGGCGCGCGGCGCACCTGTTGAGAGGCGACCGTTAGGAGGGGCGTGGCCGCTCGAGGAGGCCGTTTGAAGAGGCACGCGGGGCGTTAAGGGCCTAGAGCCCGCTCCCCCCGCCCCCCCCCAGCCGCTCTGATCAGAGGTGTTTAAAGTAAATGTTTGGACTAGAAACGACCTCCGGAGATAGAGCTGTTCCCCCAGAGCCCAAAGCGTGGCTCTGTGATTCTGCCCAGCGTGCAGAGAGTTTTGATCTCCCCAAAATGCTGCTTTCGACTTCATCAGTTGCCAGGAAAAATAAACTCATGAAATAAACACGGAAATAAACAATACAGGAATAAATCATTTCTTATCAAGTCCCATATGGCTTATGAATAATTTTAATTAAAGGTTTTATATTTTCCCATTCACTTTAGAACTCGAATGTGATCATAATAAAACAGTATATTTATTGCTTTGCTATAATAGAAGGATCACCAGGACTTTGTTAAATTAGTTTTGTCATCTCCAAGAGCCTATTAGTTGCAGGAATGTCACCGATAAATTTAAATCTTTGTTCACAAAATGACTGTGGAAAAAAAAAAGGGGGGGTACGGGGGAAGGAGAAGATTGAAGTAGTTTGAAAAAGTCTGAGGCGAGCATCATTCTGGCTCCCACAGAAAATACAGAGAAGTTGCCTAAATCTCTGGGTTTGGAAACTAGATTTCTAATGTGAATTCCTTGGGCTGAAGAATGTCTACTAATGTCTAAGACTAGAATTCTAGAATCTAGTACAATTCATTGTTTTATCCAAACGTAATCACATAATAACACAGAAATTTGAAATTCTTGATTTCATGAATAACTTAGAGAAGAAGGAAGATGGAGACAGAGGGATTTTGATAATTATAAGTAGCTGATACAATCAGAAACTACATAGAGGCTTATTGATTTAGCTGTCACTGACAGCTTGCTGACACAAGCATTGTACAATAACAGCAGGAAAACACAGATCACAATGTTCGTTTTGGGCTGATCGTAACACAGCAAAAGAGTTGTGCTAGACACAAAGCAGGTGTCCAAGGCAGCGTGATCAAAACATCATTTGCAGGTTTTCAGACCTGAAGACAGGTAGTCTTTGATCAACACCAAGCTTCGGACAAAGAGGGAAGGTTAATTTCACTGGCAGTAGGTGAGAAGGAAATAGAGAACCTAAGACTATATAAGCAAAATTTACAGCAGAAAAATATAGCAGAGTGCAACGAGTTAGATGTAGATAGATGTAGACCAGATAGAATGTATCTTGATTATAGACTTTTTTTTTCCCTCAGAAGGTTAAAAACTTTAACAGTCTCTCAGGTAAGGGATTTTTAAGATTTCCCTTTTCAAACATTTGTGTGTTAATAAGAATTCCTGGTAACTAGCATGCATGTACACATTTCAATTTTTGATCTACATTTTATACGTTCACAGAGTTTTCCCAGACTGTAAGCCTGTGTCTGATGTTGTGACTCACTGTCTTGTCAGCAGGAACAGCTGGTTCTACTGTGCGCACCTCATAAAAAAAGACACAAACAGCCTCAGTTCCAGCTATGCATGAGAGCTACTCGAAACACAAGCCTTGAGCAAAATTGTCAGAAGGCCTCTATTTCTTCCTTGTCTATTTAAGTTAGCGCAGAAACAAATCCCCTTTGCCCTATGATTTTTAGCCACTTATAGTAGTGAAAAATAACATGAAATACTGCTGAAATTAGTCCATATGACTTACAAGACAATGGAGAAATTCTTTCTCTGAGGGAGTAAAATAGTTTCATTACTCTGCTGAACAGCTGACTTGAAGACAATGTGAAAAGTTGGATGTTGGATCCTTAAAGCTCCTCATCTTCTGTTGAGCAGAGAGGATGGCAGGGTTTATGCACTGAAGGCGCCAGGGCTCACTCTGGCCTGTGTTCACAGAGGGGGGCTCAATATTTCACAGGCCTTGGATGCTCTGGTTGATACTATTCCTGTAGTGCCGTGGGATTACGCTGATTACACTGCACGTTCCTGCTGTAGCCTTAAAGAGGGGAATTCAGTTCATAACCTTGTGGGATTTCCTGTGCATGCAAAATTATTGCCTTGCTCTGGAGATTTTTAAACCAATTAAGACTTTCTCCTTCCCTGACTCCCCATCTAGTATTCTAGCAGTTAATGTGTTCTCTGTAACATCTCTGTGACATTTACCTTCTACTTGATCATGGATCCAGCTGTGGGCTCCAAACTGTGCTTTCTTTCCCATTGCACATTGCTACTGTTAAACTAAATTTATTAATGCATTTAATTTTTATTACAGCTGATCACAAGGATGCCACCATTGTGCAGAAACAAAGCTATCAAACAAACAAATCGGAAGACCTATTACGCTTCTGGACTTTGAAAACTTCACTTGTTATGGAAAAAGGTAAAGCAACGTTAATTCAGTCTGAAGTAAAGCACTCTGTTCCATTAAAATTTCATTGATTTGCTGCTGATATAAAATGAACCACAAAAGACATTGATAAAAAAGCTTTATAAAGGGATATGGCAAGTGATCATCAATTACTAAAGTGTAGCCTGAAATGAATTTCAGCACCATGGGCAGGTGCAGACACAGTATTACAAACAGAATATTAGCCAACAGGCACGTTTTTCCTTGATTGTTGTGAATTTGGTTCATTATTAGTAGTTCTGGGAGAGAAGGAGGATGGGGACAGAAAAGCCCTGATGCCTCTTAGTTTATCTGCAGACTGGGGCCCAAAGTAAAAGGATCCAAGCCTTTTAAATTCACCTTGACTGTCTCCTTGGCAGACAGAATATTTTTAGTCCATTGGATTTTGAACAACTTCCGAGAACAGATGGATTAGCCCTTCAAGAGTGTATGTGTGGTGCTGCAGAAAAGAATTAAAAAAAAAAAAAAAAAAAAAAACAGCTGGGACATCCTTGATCCCAATTTACTTCCTATCGACTCCAACAAACTCTGCAAATATCTGCTTACCAGTAGGAGAAAGATGGTTGCAACGGTTTCATACAGTCTTCTTTATGTTTCCTCCGCAAACTGACTCTCCTTTAGCCAGTCACGAGGGGATTTTTTTTTTCTATCATGACTTTTGGTGAAAAACTGGAGCCCAAGCTATTCATTTGTTTTTATACACACCGATGGCTATACTATGGGTTGTATATCTGTATACAATGTATGTAAATACACACACACGCATATTAAAAAAATACATGCAAAATCTCATTTAAGAATTATTAACATATCCTGGATATAAAAAAGTGCTTGTGGTTTGTTTTTAATATTTCATTTGCATGCAATTAGTTCATTACAAGTGTTTCAATTTAGTATGTGAGCATTTAGTCAAAGCTTTGCTTTTCTTGTGACCCTCATTCAGGAGGAGATTTCTGTTGTGATTATTCACAATGAAAACCTTGAAAATTAGACTTTGGCCTGAAAAAGTTAATGACCCAGCTTAGCCTTTTACATTAGCATAGAGTAGTTAGAAATAGCAGCCCTTTGCAGATTAATTGGAATAGGAAACTTTCTTCAAATATATATTTTTATTATTCCCTCTAATTTTCAGCACTCAAACTTTTTTGTAGCATATAAATGGAAATCAGACTGAGAAGATTCAAATATGCACCCTATATCCATACTCAAAATCATGATCAATATTAATCGGTTCTTTTTCTTTGAACTTCACCTTACTACCTTAATTTTTTGTTTGTTTGTTTGCTTTCTCCAGAGAAAATATTATCCAGGATTGTATTTCAACTTCATAAATTTATTTCAGCTTGAATAGTTGAATAACTATTCCTGGATATTTACATTCTTCCTTAAACACCAAATAGCATTAATGGAGAGATACGTGATGAAACATCAAAAATACACAAAAGCTTTTAAGGCTGACTTAAAAGCAGTAGTTTTGTGATAAATTTCTGTGTATTTTTTTCCTGCCTCCTGTTAGATTTAAAGAAACTAATTTAGTTCTAAAAATTGAAACCTTTTAAAGGAATCTTGTATTTTGAAAAGAGGACATTTCTTCCATTAAAAAGTCAATGGAAGATTTTTAAGAACAGCTCAATTCCCTTTTGATAGACAGGAAAAGTGATTTCAAATGATAGTGTTTATAAATAAATCTCACATTTATCAACCAAGGACTAGTTTTTAGTGACATACTAACTTCAGTCAATGTTGCGGGGCCTAAGCATGAGAATTGGGTGCACATTTTGAACCATAGAAAAGCCTATTCACAGCTTTTCATTAGTGTGCTGTTTAGAAACAAAGGTGTCTTCCAGCATACAGTACACTGAAATTTAAAAAGGATGCACTAGTTACTACAGCGCCAAAGAGGTAACAAAATATTATCTAGCAGTCAGACCAGATTTAGTCATTACTACTCCTACTTTTCTTTCTTTTTTTTTTTTTTTTTTTCCCCGTGGGATTCTCTGAAAGAAACACAGGAAATTCCATTTGAACATAAGGAAACACTTCTTCACTTTGAGGGTGGTAAATATTAGGTTGCCTAGAGAGGCTGTAAAGCCTCCATCCTTGGGGGGATTCAAAACCTGATGGGACACGGTCCTCAGCAGTCTGCTCCAGGTGATCTTGCTTGTCCAGGGGACTTGGACCAGGTATCTTCCAAGGTCTCTTCCAAACCCTGTCATTCTATGAGAGCATTCATGGCAAAAATCACAATGATTCTCATACATGTTATTAACTCTTCCATAAAGTACAAGCTGAATTATTGTTTTTACTGAAAGCATACTTCTTAGTGCCAGGCTATCATAAGCAACAGTAATTTGAGAGCAAAAAGAAACACGAGGGTAAGAGGTTATCTTACTAAGTGGAATGCACAGACTGCTCTGAAATGATTTTCTATAATTAAGTCCATTATTATGTTTCAACTTTTAGGTGAGGAGACATTTGCTTGTTTATACTACTGACAACACTTCCTCCAAGAGGATGAACTCTGCTTTCCACATAAAGCATGGTTAACTTTGCAACATAATTTTTATAGCACATAAGAATCAACAAACAGTAGAGCTACCCAGTTATGTTGAAAAGTTAATCATGTTTTGTATGGCAAGCAGTGTTCATTCTCTACATTCTTGAAATCACAACAGCAATTTATAATGCATTCAAAAAAATCTTTTATCCCATATATCTTGCAAGAATGCATAACAACTTGTCCAAGACTAGTATTTCTGTTTTTCTTTTCAGGAGATTCAGGTTCACAGGAGAGGGATTGATGCTCAGTCTTTTTTTTTTTTTTTTTTTCTCCCCCCTATGTGCTACTTTTATACTGTTCTTTTCCTGGGGCACTGTAATGTTAATGACTGAACTCCATTTGGGCCCTCTTCACACACATTATGAATATTTTTTTACCTTTTGCTGTTGTGGCAAGGGAAAAATAACAGTAGGTTTTAGCCTAGACTGTCTGAATGTTAAGCAGAAGCAATGTCTCAGGAAATAATTACTTCAAAATTTTGTCATTTGTTACATGTAAACTTCTACAAAATAAAGACACTTCTCACTTTCCTCTTCATTGCTTGTGAGTGCATGACCTTCTCATTAAAACTGATGAACAGGGCAGAAATGGTAGCTAAACTTTAAAAGCAAAATTAACATGCTAAGCTCAGTGTTTTCGTTGCACACAGATCAAAGTGACAACGGAACTATTTTTTTCTCTTCAAAAAAATCACATATGAATGTTTAATAAACATACCATAAAGTGATAGAACTTTAATTTAAAACTACCAGAAGAAAATCCAGTAAAGAAGAAATCAAACTCACCAAAGACTCCAGCCTAGTAGAAAATATGCATTAGCTATGGGCCATAATGTAAATGTACAAGCTACAGGACTAATCACTATCAGTAAACAAATATTTTAAGAGAAAGTTTCACACAGCACTTGCGTGGCAAGAAATTAGCTATAAAAATCAATTATGCATCATTATCATCAGACAGTATGTAACCTCATCTCAGGAAATACAATTCAAACCTCTGTTCAAGTGAAGACACCTCATTCAGCAACTGAAAGCCTGGCCAGAGACACATTATTACTTCACAGAGGCTACTAACCCCATCCTGCTGGGGAGGCAAAAAGGAATCTTAAAGCAAAAGCATAATAAGAGAAAGTCAGTCCTTGGCAATCTGAAAATCAGACTCCAGAGTGTAAGTGATGCAAATGTACTTATCCTTACAAAGAAACAGAAGTATATATTCCATAGTGAATGGCTATATTTCACCCTGGAAGCAAGCTCTGCTATGATATTAATTATGTAAAGAGAATAATTTAAACTTCAGTGAAATGTGGTGCAGCACAGCTCTATTTATGCTATACACAGGTTTATGAGGAAGAAAGCGAGGAGTGTCAGATCCTTTATTCCTACAAACTTAGTAGTTTTAGCATAGTATATAAACTCTGATTTACCCTGGCAGAGAGGAAGGTTTTATGAACTTGATTCAAAGTCTTTGGAAATTAGTGGAAATTCTTACTCTGAATTTCACGGTCTTTGGAAGCAATTTCTATGCAGGAAGTCTGAAAACTGTAATCTTTGCTGTAATTAACATTTTTAAGTAGACACTTCTTTCTTGAGGCAGAAACTATCTTTGTTTAGCGTTCAATACTATAGAGATTTAGTACTTAACAGTTGACTTAGATTATGCCTTTATATGTCTAACAATATACAAATATTCCCACTACATAATTATTTAATTACAATAATTAGATGATAAACTGGCAGCTATACACTTCCAGTAAGCTTGAAAATCTATCCATTATTGCTGTCAGTTTCTTTGCTTGGTTTTTGCTCTCTTATAGAGAAGACAGCACTATTAAATTGGAGAGATATGTATACATATAACAGACTAAAACAAAATCAGAACAGACGCATCTGTAGATCCAAGAAGCACCAAGAATAAATCCACAAGAGCTGCTTTTCCAAAGATGCATACAAACAAACTTAGAAACTTGTATACCATATTTTATTGCTCTGAAATAGATGCAAACAAAGGTTCAATTCAGTTAAGAATTTCGAAGTTCCTGTTGCTGTAACTTGCTTCCCTATGAAATGGAATTACCATAATAGGTCTCACTCTATTCACGGTGGTCTTATTGACAAGATATATTCTCAGGAAATCTTATAATGAAAATCTATAACTTGCACTTCTTCTGACTCAACAATAGCTACTACTAGAAAAATAGATCAGGAAGCAAGATTTGAAGGTCACTGTATAATAGAGGAATAAAAAAGCTGACCATTTCGAACAATGTAACAGCAGCACCAGAAAGAATATATAGAGAGATAACAGCTTCAGACAGCACTAAACATTAGAGGCAGACAGGGTTGGAACAGATCCAGCATTCAGGGCTGAAATATGGACCAACCCAACTGTTGTGTGTGTGAAACCTAGCGCCAAGCTAGAAAGCTCAAGCACATTTTACAGCTGAAATTTCCAAGCAGTGTCAAGTCTGTCTCCCAGGGCAGCAAAAGTCGAGCAAAATGCTTTTAAAATGAAGGAATAAGCACATTTTCCCTTTTTCATTTTCTCCATTTTCCATTTTTACTCCCTCTCCCCTTTCCCTTTCTTCCCCTTACTAAATGGTTATCTTTTCATAGTCCATTTATTTTCTGGAAGGAATCAAGAAGTATTTGTTCACTCAGAAGATACCGCCTCCACACTTGTACTTTCCCCACTGCCCTCCAGTGTATTGGCAGCAGCTGCACATCTCTGCCAAGGAAAATTTCTGTTCTTCTTAATTTCTGCTCGCTATGATCTCCTTTTGTTTCCCTTGAAATTTATCTTCAGCTAAGCTGCACTGTTTTTTTTATTGCCACTGCTTCTGGTTATATATTGTTGAGTTTTTCTTTGCTGGTACTCTATGAATTAGGTGGATGTTTTTCATTATTTCTCTGTGAGGAAAAAAAAAAGCTATTCTTTTATTTGAGAATCCTGACATTTATTAGCATAGTAAAGCTCTCAAGATAAAATTGCGGTTTTCCAGACAGTAATTTCATTTGCAAGGGAACTTACAATGAATTTATTCTAAAGTCAAGTAAAATCTAAAGTGAGAAATGAATGGAATACCAACAGAAAAAAATAGAAAATTAATAGAATTATATGTTTAAGAAAAGAAAATGATGCTGTTGCCTTATACATGTTAATTAAATTGAAGCAGGACACACTAGCTGAAGAGCTAGCTTTCCAAGCCTTCTTACCCATGAAGCAAAATGTAGACAGTTGCTGAGATTATATCACTAGATATAAAAAGCTGTATTATTATCACTGTCTTTGTGAATTCCTTATAGAATTCTATATTCTGTCTAAAAACATTCCCAAAATTGTGTACAGTAACTTAAGTAATATTCCAAAGAGGAGAATGTGCTTTGCCTTTTTTAAACTTCATAAACACAAAATACTGGTCTGCAAAGATGTCTAGGTGTGTAAATACCACCTTAAGTACCCAGTAGTCTTTAGACCCTGAGTCCCCATTCACCTCCATGCTCAGCTGCTGCTGTATGGCCCTAGAGAGAAATCTATGGATACTTAAACAATTTTTAAGGTTAAGAAGTGAAGTACTTAAAGTAGCTAAAGGTCCATTTCTTCTGTGACAAAACAGATGCTGCTGTGAATCCCAGTAAGAGGTTTAGCTGGTTCTTAGATTCCTGTGGAGCAGGAGCAAGCACAGAGCTATCTTCTTGGAGGAAGATACTGGGGCTCCCTGGAGGGAGGCAGCTAGCACTTAGCAAATCTTCTATTAGAAAAAGCAATTTTCTCATTCACTGTGATGGATTTTTCAGATTCCAAGTCTGAAAAGCATGGTGCTCTGCACCATTCTGGTAGGTGGATTCAAGTGTCTGCATATACCTATACTATGTATATTGCAATCCCAGGTCAGACCTATCTCTTTAGGTTTCTCTTTACAAAGGACTCTGTGTGTTTAACAGAGGCTATAGATATTACTAGAGATCTAAATATGTGTTACTATATTCAGAATTACAGAGGTGTATTTCGTTTTAAAGATCCAGCCCCAGGTAATCTCCAGAAAAACACACTTCAACAAAATTCCAACTCAACTCTTATATCTTGATCCTGCTGGGTCTGGGCCCAGCTGCAGGATCACTTTACTTCTCAAGCTATCAGACATAGCTGAAAAATGTCCTATTTCTGTAAATAAATCTAATCAGTATGAAAAGATCAATTGTATTCATCTCTGAGCATTACACACGAGGAACCCCAGCTAATAAACATTGCTAATTCGCTGTGTCCTGACTTCCTTTATTATAAGCTGTTATCCTTTAAACATCTTGAACCAGGCCCGTAAAAGATCCAGAAAATGTCCATCTGAAAATAGTACCAAGAAAGTGCCTACCAGAGGCATGACTATGAGCCTAGCCAGTGGGCACACAGCTATTTCCCTCATGTCACACTGCACTCTTGGAATGAACCAGTTACGCACAAACTGACACAACATAGCTTTTGGAAATACTGCTCTGCATGCTAGATGTTTGGAGCTGAGATGTTTGGAGCATTTCTATGTGGACACTCATGGGAATAGAGCAAGATGCACAGAAAGGCAGTAGTATCTGTTCTGCAACTATTTCACTACTTATATTTTATAAATTGGCTATCTCAGTAGCATCCAGCTGACCAAGGAAACAATGCAGGATTACATCTATACAACTCACCGAGCTCTGGGCTGTCAGGTCACACACTTCAGGAGGCCAAATTAACTGTTGTGATGAGTTTGCTTATAGTCCAAACACTAAGCAACTACTTTACATACATCTACAGCCTTCAGATCTAGTCTCATGCTTTTTAGTTTGTAGAGATATCACAAATGCATCAAGAACATATTACATTTTTGAAAGGATAAAATAGCATCAAAGTGATGTTATTACTTGTATCTTTTCTAGGGATGCACATTCCACCCCGTCCTTTACTGGTAGCTCATCTAGAAAAAATATTTGGAACTACGGCCAAAGAAAACCAAGACTCTTGAGCATGTATCTGGCATGGCAAAAAGCTCAGAACAAAACAAGGTCAGTGGGAATTGTGATGGTTGGTACAAATCAAACCAGAATGAACTGCACATCCTTAATGCACTGCTTTAAACTTCAAATTTACTCCCATTCAGGAAAACTGTATTTCCACCACTGAGTGATTTGTAAACTTTTTGTTCTTCTTAGTAACTGCTTCTGTTAGGCTAACTACTTCAGAATAAAGTAACTTCCTCTAGAGGAATAAAATTATTCCAAGACATCTGGGCTGCATGAGACCTTAAACAAACCTTATTCTGACTACTTGTACTACAGTGAACTTCGTAGAGCTGAGATCCAAAGCAGAATAACAAGTTTCTAGCTATACCTAATCATTTTAAAGCAATCATAAACTACCAAGTGACATTTTATGACTGTGTTACCATAAGTGTATCACTGTGATGAGACTATCATTGGAAACTGAGAAACCCTGCATTGGGAAAAAATACTGTTCAATGATATTGATACTTCATACAATACTCTATGAATATTTTCCATACTTGTTGCTGTTAGAAGTATGTAATTTTGTATTTTCAATATTAGACATTAGGTGAAAATTAAGATAGTACCTTCGCTTTCAATGCAACTGTCTCCAAGCCCTGAAAACATTTCTGGGAATACTTCCCATTTGTTGTAATCTGCCAGCAATTTATCACTTTCAGATATGAAATAGAAATATCTTGGATGTTCTAATGAGGATAGTTTTGGCCACAAGACAAGTGGCTTTGAAAGTTCTTTTCCTTTTGTAATTTGCATTTATTTTTGTACCTACACATTTTTGTAGCTACCCAAAATTTATTCCTATCAGTCCTAGATCAGTTATTCAAATAAAGGGCTGTAGTCTGGTGGGCTCTTCTGCTGCCCACATGGCTCCAACAGTAACTCCCCACCTGAAGATGTGATGATTTCCTCCTAGAAAGACAAAAACAATTAAAATAAGACTTACAGATGTCTAAATACGTGCTTGTCTTCTAAAAAAGCAACTGATAGGAATGAAAACCATAATTCAACTGTAACAGGTAACCAATTACGAATAAATGCTTGATAAAACGTACAGAGCAGTAAAAGGGTCCTATTGACTATACATTTCTTCTTGATTTTTTTTGTACTTGTGCCATTGAAAATTTGTGCTAATATTAATTAGTGGATTCAAATACATTAATACATTAAAAATACATTAATACATTAATGTGCAAAAAAATCTGTGATTTGAACTACCTGTAGGTTGCTATGCAAAGGGAAAGAAAAATTTTATAGGTGACTAAAAGAGAAAAGCAATATTAAAACATGAAAAAGATGGAGAAGGAGATATAAGAAGATAAAAACAACCTACAGTATCAGAAAGAGTGCTGCCTTTTAGTGACAGTCTGGCGATATGAAACAGGAGTCAGAGGTAAGTAATTCAGACCCATCGAAATTCACTGAAAACTCATAGTAAATGATTCCCCTAAGACAGCTGTAAATAATAAGGAATGACTCTTTGCACAGTTTTTAAAAGAACCCTTCCATATTCTCTTTTTTTTACTATTGTGCCCCAATGCTTTTGTCTTATGTTTTTGCATGTTATGGCCCTCAAAGGCTGAAAAATGCTGAAATATCATTAAAAGTTCTTTCTTATGATATTTCTAGTCCTATTTTGCAGAGAGAAGAGGCTCAAAAAGTTTTAGCTCTGTCAGCTCTCAGGCCATTTTTTAAAGCAGGCATCGCTTGTAAGGATGTGGCACAAAGGTTACACAAATACATGCTCAAAGCCTGAAAGAACATGAGAAGCTTCCTGATTCACGGCAGAAAAAAAAAAAGGCAAAAAACAAACAAACAACAAAATAAAACCCCAAACAAACACAAGCTCTAAGTGTTACACCTAGGCCTATTGTAGAAACATATTTATATATCTAAACAGACGCACATATTTTTTCCCCACTATGCTTACTTCTACTTTCCAGCTTGGTTTCCGATTACATGGTTCCTCTTTAAATTATTAATTCACTCCAGTCATCTATTGATCTCTGCCAGCAAGCATTACCTTGTGAAAATCAATAAGATCTGTGAGGGTTGCGTGTCGGTTTGGATCTACCCCCAAGAAGCTGTAGAAATCCCCCGAAGCGTCAACCAGAAAGTGTTTGAACCCACTTTGTTGGCGGTAAGACAACGCGTAGCCCCAGATCTTCTCACTGACTCGCACCAGGAACGATCCCTCTGACTTATTCATTAACAGCTCTTCTGCCTCCTGGCGGCTGATAATACCTGCAAGAAAAATAACCCTACAGTCATGTGGATGGCAGCTTTGGCAGACCTTAGCAACCAATGAAGTAACACAGAGCAGTGGTGAAACTAAAATTGTATTAGCTTCTCAAATGCGCTGGTTTTAGGAGAGGTTACAGCTACAGAGATCACTGTATTTTACTATATTGTAATTACTACCCAGTTTTGAAAAAAAACTGTAAGAGTTTTGACAGAGAGCTGATGAGGAAAAATTACTTTTTAGAAAAGTGCATAAACACAACTAAGCCACCAAACAAGTGACTTCTGTACAAGTGATCGTTTAGCTGTACTAACATGGTTTGGTGTTACAATTTCAATTTGTAATACCTGGCTGATATTGTAATTATATTGCAGTACTTCTGACTGAGTTCTTAGTGTTGTTTTACAGCTGTTTTACACATCATAAGAAAGGAATATAAAGTGCCAGGAATTTGTTTTTGTACATACATATATCCACATGCACACAGAAAGAGATACATGTAGACACATTGAAGCACAAAAATCTTGTAATTAATAGAGCTGCTAACAGAGATGGATATGGTAGATTATCTGTTCAATTTCTTACATTTATAGGGAATATTGTTACAGAGTAAAACAAGAAACAAGATCACAGTCCTTTTGGGATCTTCCAGATTGCATCTCAGAGTAATAACCTCCTGTAGTTAAAATCTCTGTAGCCGTGGAGTAACAAAGTACTAACAAAAAGAAAAAAAAAAGGATTGGATATTGTATTTGCTGACCAGACATGAGCTCATCTTTACAGTTCATGATGAGTTATGCACTTTGCTCCAGGACAAGAGAAGCCAAGAGTCACTTGAGGCTTCTTGTACATAGCTGTAATCCTGTGATCCGATGATATCCTACGAGCTAACCCCTCTGAACAACAGATCAGGGAACAAACTCCTTCCCCATGCCCTAATCGCCAAGTGGTTGTTTGATAGATGAATTCATTTCTTTGCTGTGTGGCAAATACATTTTTCAGGTCAAAAGAAACATCACAATTGCAGATGTGCAGAGCAAGCAAGGGATAAAGTTTAACAGAAGGGAGCTTTCAGATTTCCCAGTTTAGTCATCTCTGTTAGAAAGATCATCTCTCTTTTTTTCTTTTCTTCCCTTCTTTCCTTTCTGATTCTAGGGCATAATATTGGACCTGCCATAGGGACTTCTGCTTGCAAACAGCATATAACATAAATTCTGAAGTACCAAGGAAAAGGTGTGATAAGAATTGCACTCAGCACTGAGCTATGTTTTGCCATCCACCTAGAGTGCTTGGTTCCAATTTGTCTGGCTGGGGTAGAGGACAATAACCTTATGCCTCATAATTACCTGCAAAATACTAGATGCTCACTTTAATCAGGAACAGATGTTGAATTCGTGAGGCCATCCTGGATGTGTACATGGAACATGTGTATATACGTATACGTATACGTATATGTACCAAAGTTCCTCCCTATGAAGCTAAATTTCTCAAAATAACCCATGTAATATTTAATGGAACTGTTTATCATTGAAGAACCTACATGCATCCTAGCGAACATTCCATGGAGTTCAAGTCCTGAAAGCCATGTTGGTTTTAGTTTAATGATAACCATATCCCAAGGATTACCAAATAGTACAAAGAAAGGTCTACCTAAAAGACCAAATTGTGGGATGCTCTAAGTCGGTATGGAAAATTGTGCCTCTAGGAGGCATTCTAAGGGACTAAGGGGATCCAGATCCTAAAAGCAGGGACTGTGTCATGTGAGAAAAGCACAGTACTATTTTCTGGAGGGTATTATATCATTTCTGTTCCAGACATGCAAAACAGGTAGCAGACATATGCATATGCAAACATGCATATGTTCAGAAACAGCATGCAGCTATCAGATGACAAGGTCAGTTACTGCAATTTGCAAACTGGAAACAAATTTACTTGTTGAACAACAAATTGTTGAAAATAAATCTTGTTCAAATGAAAGACCATACTAGTATGATATTATGGGAAGCAGCATCATTAAATGCCAAAATCAGGTGTCATGTGCCCAAAAGAACTAAACATTGTTTAAGAAATCAAATCCAGTCTTCTCTCAAATTGCCTTCATTTGAATAAACAAGAAAAGGACTTAGCAGTGATGTGATGATTGCTTGCTGACAAATCTCTGCTAGAAATAAACTTAGACGAGGTAGTTGCAACAAACTCATGGCAAACAACAATCTGAGAAAGGATAAATACATAGTTCCGTCATCAGCAAACACTGCATTAATTCCAATCATCAGTATTTATACTGCAACTGTAGATTAGAAAGTGCTGGTAATTTGGTGGCTTGATGTTACAGGTACCTATTCTCTGAGTGAGGTGAGATGTGCTCTGCAATCCTAGAGAACCAAGTGGCCTAGACTATTTGACAACTGTCAAAACAGAGTGTTTGTAAGAAAACAAAGTTTATATTATATGGTGAACGCCATACTTAGGATTTTTCCAGGGTTTGGAAGACCACCACTATCAGGCATGAAATACCAAATAGATTTAGCATTAATTAGTTTAATGCAAAACAATCTGTTCACCTCCTCTCAACTCCCGCCAGTGGAGCTAACACACTGCAGGCTTCAAAATGACGTTTCTTTCTTTGCCAGAGCTTATTTTTTCCTAGACACTTTATATCATTGAGTAGGTGGGAGGTGCTACATTGCTCGTGGCCAAGTTCTTTTCGTTTTAATTCTCTTTCCTCCTAAAGATAGTGTAATTATTTATCAACCAACTGCTTTCTTCCCTTTTTCTCTCCTGATACTGTTTGCAGTTCATGAGAACCATCCCCTTTTCCCCCTCCCCCTCGTTCACTCACTCGCTCTACCACCCTATTTTATTTTGTTTTTCTCTGGTTCAGTTCTTCAGCTGGTGGAGATTGCTGTAATGAAAGCCGCCTCTCATCCTTTCAAAACATGATACTATTCTCAAAGCAACTAGAAAAAGAGTGGCACTGCTCACTCCCAAGACAGCTGTGAAGAAATAAACAACATCTGTGAAATCCCTACATGGACATTTTAAATTGTTTGAATTGAAGTCAAGAAACTTTGGTTTCCCAAGGCTCTCGGGTAAGAGGTTTAGAATCACCAATTGTCTTATTTGTGCTAGTTAGGATATTAATTAGAAATATTATCTGGAAAAGAAACCTCTGATGCTTTGAAAGCAGTTTTTCCCCTCTCTCACTCTTACTAATCTCTTAAAACAAACAAACAACAACAACAAAAAAAACAAAATATCATCAGTTGCTGCAAATCTGCCCTGCTCTACTGAGTTCGGGTTATTGCAAATTTATTTGTGCCAGCTCAGGGTCTGCACACAGAATCAAAAGCAGCAGCTAATTCAGGGAAGAGCAACTTTTGAAAAAAAAAATCAGGTAAATACATACTTCATTATTCAATCTACCAGTATGATCATTTGAGCTCCTCATATGACCAAGTGCATAACAGTATATATATATTTTTTTTTTTTCCTACCCCACTGAAACTTGCATAAGCATCTACTTGCATCTTCTACCTGCCAAGCAAAATAAATTGCCACAGAGAAAACACACTATTGTTGTCTAAAATGAACTAGAACCTGTTAAAGTCCAGGTTTTGCTTGGGATAGAAGCAAAGGTGTAACTAACTTCCCTTGAAAGCACAGAAGCACTATCATTAGGGCTTAAGTGCTTGATTTTTATATCTCCCCAAATTCCATGTGTGCATCTGTCCCATTACATACTCTATGAGTCATAATTATCTACATATCCACTTTAAACATTCTGGTGTTGCAATACTTAGAAATGTAAATGTATTATAGTATAGGCAATAACAACAAATGTATTATTAGGAATATAAACAGATATAAATGGATATTTTGGTTTCTGGGGCAGAAAATAATTTTTTTTTTACTTTAAAGACAATTATTTCAAATCATTGGAAAGGTAGTTAATAATCATCTGATCTGTTCATAATTGAGGGCTTTTCAAATACCGGATCATATGGCAACTACAGGGTCCACTGTGAATTTAATGGACATAGCTGAACAGCTGAAAAATCTTGATGCTACCTTGAAGTTTACAGCAGTCTGAGGACTAAGAGGATACTGTTTTGAAATACTATGCAGTTTGGTAGCCTTCTCTTAGCATTATACTACATACATCCTTGGCTAAAACTCAGGAGATGAAATATATAAATATTTATTAAGATAATGCTATAAACAAGCATAAATCCAAACTAGAAAATCTGATAAAGTTTGCCAAAAAGGCAAAAGAATGTACTAGAATTCTAAGATTATTTAATTATACAAGTAAAGTTAGACCATGTCCTTACATTGTACAAATCAATATATAAAAACTTGTTGTTATATGCTTTTTAGCAATCACTTATCCCTCCATCATAGAACGTAGCTATTTGCTTACCTGATGCTTTCTCTCACATTTCTCTCTCATTTCTTCTTCCTATTTTTCAGTTTGACCCCAAAAGCTGTAGTGTGTGAGGTTTCACTCACGGAACAAGTCTCACAGTTATTGGCATGAGTAAATGTTAATGGGAGCATTCCTGCTGAAAGGACTTTCGCAATTATGAAAAGCTTTTTACTTCATGCAAAATTGAACAATTTTGAATGTTCACAGGTAATCAATGAATAGGAAGAAAGACTCATCCTGTTTATGTATCTTAGGATGTGTGTGTGTGATCTAACTAGGGAAAGGTGTGATTTAGGAGAGCAATCAAAATTAGGGGCAAGGTCCAAAAAATACAGGAAAACAATTGTAAATTTTCTGTTGTTTTAAAAGGGACTCGATCAAGGCCCACATGCGTATAAAAATAATCTTGGTAGCCATTACATGAACAATTCACAGGCTAAACTTTGTAGAAACACATTATGTTTGCAGCAAGTGTAAACAGTAAGTAAATGAGTAAACACGAGGAATTATGAGGAGTTAGCAGGTAACTCCAGATAAGGAGTGTGTTTGTCCAGCTCTACAGCCAGCTCTAAACTGTAATTTGAATGATAGTAATAAAATGGCCTAAGGGTTAGAAGGACCAATGTCCTCAGCACTTCCCACCTTCTTTTTTTTTGAACTGAAAAACTAAGCTGGAGAGATATACTAGAACTATACCAGTTGAAATGTAATGTTTTCCAAAGGGAAATAAACAAAAAGACTAATGCAGGCTTTTCCAGAAAATTCCAAATCCATTCCATTTGAGGTTTAATTTGAGGCTGGATCACCCCTCACCTCATATAACAACTGAAACAACTTGCGATTAAACACCATAAAAAACAAATTTGTACGAAACAGATTGAGGTAACTAGGATGTTTTTCATCAAAATAAAAAGTTCTGATTTAAGGGGAGGAAAATACCTCATAGACTTTTCTGCCTACATTGTTTTTATTATGTCGCACTTGTGATATGTTCATGGAACAAGGAAAGTGTGCAAGTAAAAATTCCCTCTAGCAAGGAAGAAACTACAAAAGCTAATAAGAAATGGGAAATCTGTCCTATATTGCTTTTCTAGGAAAGAATAACCTCATCCCATTCATCCAACTAAAAATAATTGGCAAATACTTTAAAAATATGTAGATTGGATAATATCATAAAAATCACTGTTGTGCTTTAAATGTAATAGTAAAATGGAAATAGCCAGTACTTGAGCCTACAGTAGCCATTAAAAGAGAGTATGAAATCATAAAGCAAACTGTGATTGCACCAAGCTTAAGTACTAAAATCTATTACTAGACTAAAAAGCAGCAACAACAGAGCACAGCAGCAAGAGGAGAAAGTTTAAGGATTAAAAAAATAAAGATTTAATAAAACCCTTAGCAGTATAACTCTCTAGGCATGGGAAATGGTCAGTATGTGTTCTCTATATACACTCAGGGGCACAGAAGAAACCCAAAGTATTCCAAAAATAAACTGTTACAGCTACTTTGTCTATTTTTTCTTAACTTGGATGCAACGTTAGCACAGGGCCTTGGCTCTCCTGAAGAATCCCCTGCTCTCTCTACAAAACGGTTCAGGCTGGGTAAAGTTGTTTGTCAGCCTGCATTAGTATCCTGAGCTGGCATGTATACCAGTTGCTGGAAGTACAAGAACACTAGGTTGCAAGTCTAGTTGCAAATATTGCAAATCAGAATATGAATCTAATGGAGGGAGTCAGATTTCTGAGCCACACTAAAGGAACATATATGTGAGGAACAAACAGTAGCTAATGTAACAACCAAAGACGGGGAACAAAGGTCGAGAATAAATCCTACCTTTTTAGGTTCTATATTAAGGTGAGGGAGTAAAGGTTTGAAACTAGTGTTAAAATGCACAACATCAACACCCAAATCTGACCTAGGAAAAGGAGAAAAATCCAGCTCCTTCAACCAAGCAAAAGTATCAAAAGCCTAAAAAGAGGGAAGGTGAAGTGACTGCTTCTCTGCAGTGTGAGAACCCCAGCACCTACCATTTATGCTCTCAAGAAGAGCAGTCTCTACATCTCCAGAAATAATAGCTTCATCAGCTTGGCTTTTCCAGCTCTCTCCCACAGGGAGAAGTCTATATTTGAACTCTCAAGCTGACTGAACAAAGCTATGGGTGTTCACTGAGGAGATCACAAATCATCTATGAAAACTATGTCTAGAATGAAATCTTTATGTTATCACCGAGACCATCAGCATCACACACAGTTTAAATGATTTTGTTATCATCTAAAGTGGTTTATGGGCCAATCTGCAACTGAAGTAACAAAAGGATGATATACTAAACCCAGGTTACACTTTGTAATCTCCCCAGGATTACACTTTGAGTAGGATGCAAAATTAAATACACGCTCAAGTATTTGCAGCAATAGGATATTAACAGTGTCACTCTATTAAAAACATTTCATCCTTCCCCTCTCCTTCCCTTTAAGGTCACAATGCTTT
The DNA here is from genome assembly GCF_059628265.1 of Tinamus guttatus. Taxonomy (NCBI): domain Eukaryota; kingdom Metazoa; phylum Chordata; class Aves; order Tinamiformes; family Tinamidae; genus Tinamus; species Tinamus guttatus. The sequence goes on from NW_028288780.1 coordinate 4,586,131, forward strand.
TTGCAGATGGTGCAAAAAAACAGTAGTGAAAGAAGAGATCAACAGTATTGTGTGAGAAAATATTGTGTGAGAACAACAATGGCCAAGAGATAACAATAGCTCTGCCTCAGCTATTTCAGACTAGAGCAATAAAGACTGAAAAGCGAGGCAAGGGAGTAAATCAAAGACGGCTGGTAATAGAAACAAAGCTGTTGAAACTACTCACCATCTGCTCTTAATGCAGGATAAACTCACATGGGACTAGATCTTCAAAGAGCTCTGTTCCCATTTAGGCAGCAAAATAAATGACTTTTTTAAAAAAACAACAACAACCACCACCGCACAATCCCAGCATGTTGAGTCTTTTCAGAATCTGGCCACGAATGTCACAAAAGCCAAAGGGTCCTCCTATGAGCTCCTATGAAGGGCTCTTCCTACTTATAACTGGAGAGAACGCCAACATTTCATGCTGGGCGGCATGTTGGTAATCTGATATAAGTTGTTAGCAAATAGCAAGCTGTCCACAACCCTTATTGAAGAAGCTATTGCTAATAGACAATCTCTGTGCTGATAATGGAGAAAAGAGGTGCAATAGATTACAAAAATACAAGCCTAAAATGCAGTTAAAGAAACCAAAACCTTCCTGTTTGTGTAGAACTGCAATGAGAGGGATGCATAAAAAGCTGGGATGGATAAAGAAATCAAGAGGTAGCCTGGATATCTGAGGTAGAGTGGCCATTTCACAGACAGGTTATGCAAGTACTCAGGGATATGTAAGGGGCTGCCTCCTTCTTTGAGCTATACTGGCAAAGAGAAAACATGAACCTCTTGGGGGAAACCTCTTCTGTGTTACAGGTACACACCGTGTTTGTGCTCAAGCTGAGCAGCAATGCACAGAGCAAACGGCTGGCGCAGAGATAAATCTGTGCTGTGTAAAGGTGAGCAGAACTCCCATGCCCATTCTTCATCATTCCTCTCCTTCACAGCCATCCTCATAGATTTAAGATATACACAGAACAACACATCTGTGAATCTCAGCTACTTCCCCAGTGGGCCTGGCTCAGCATGGAAATAATGCTCTAGGCTAAATACAGCTATGTATAGAAAATCAAGGCCCAGAGGAGTAATGTTTTTCTGATGGCAAGGGATCCCTTCAGGCGAGGATGAGACACATTGATAACGCAGCATGCCCTAAATAAGCTCTTCTTGAAGACTTATATTGTGCACAGCACTATCCTGCGCATGAGAGAAATTCGCCAAAGAAAGGAATCAGGTAAAAATATAATGTATAATATAGATTCATCTCTCTGTTCAGCCCAGATAGAATAAAGAAAAGTCAGACCTCAGAAGGTTTATTTATTCTTGGTTCCCTAAGGCTGCGATTCCTTAAAGCAATTAAAAGCCTATTGAAATTCAGCAGGAGAAAGGTGCCTTACTCCCCAAGGGATCTTTGAAAACCCTGAGTAATGCAGTTAGAAGAGGCATCTTCCTTCAGGTTTACAAGCAATCAGATGTGTTACATCCCTTGCTGCCAGTATGGCTCACAGTTAATTCCCTATGCACCCTGCCGACACATACCCCTTAATTGTTTCCTTGAAATTCATTCTATATCCTAACTATCAAATACTGCAAACCCCCCTTGTACTCACAGTCAAAATATTTACACCATATTCACTAGCAAGCACAGCAGCACATAAAAGACTTGCATTACTTGTCTGAATACACCACTGGTATAATAGAGCTATAAATTTGTCTACTAATGTCTCCTCAAAGCAGAGTGTTGGTTTCTTTCATTCCTTCCTTCCAGATCAGCTTATAGAATGCATTAACCAGGAGAAAAAAAAAAAAAAAGATTTCAAACCAGCTCTTCTGGTTTTTGTGTGATACTCCCTGTTGCCTATTGGAGATATAAGAGGTAACGAAGATCTTTTACCTCTTGTGCCTCCCAGTTTCTCACATATTCAATGTCTTGCATTTTTTTTTTAGAAATGGGCTCTTCTGAACTGAATTTCTCCTATTATACCTCTGCTAAATTCCATTAATTTTTGTTTTCTCACATCTTATCTGAGCAGCTCAACACTCACAATTTTGAAATACAGAACCATTAGCCATTCCATTTTCAGTAGTTTCTACAAACCAGACTTTGTAGGTTACTGTCTATGACTTGTTATTACTAAAATTTCAGGGACCATCATGTTGCCTTGTTTGCACTGACCCAAGTTAGAATCTTACGTTCTTGTAAAGTCATTTGAACATCAACAACAGGAAGGTTCCAAGCACCTACATAGAATGCCTAGCATAAACAGTGCAAATATTCTTGATCATTATGTTTTCCTCTATACTGCTTAGATGACTGAAAAAAATGGAAAGTTAAAAAACAAGCAAATAAAAAGATAAATCAATAATACTTGTGGGTCTGTATAAGCATCCTAGATGCTGTTTCGGATAGCTGACATTCCTGCAAATAGTATAGAAAAACATACTAATGGATGTGCCCTTAAACTCAAAGACAGATAAAACAGGCTTGCAGAGGAAACATCTGTGCACTAATCCTAATAAGGAACTTTGTACAAATACTGTTCCTGTAGGATGTGTTCACCTCCTCATGATAAATATGCAACTGAACTTTTATTTCTATTTTGTATGAGAAAGTTAACTGTATAGGCTATTTATAAACTTTTGTGATATATTAATGATGTAACATACATAAAGCAGATACTAAGATTTTACAGTATCTTCTGAAACACTACAATATGCTTAAGGAGTGAAGCCCACAGAAATACCTCACTACAGCAGTCTGACAAGGCTAGAAACAGAACAGTGCAGTAATACAAAAACGCTGCAGAGCGGAGCAGCTGATTTAAGCTCAGATCCTAGCCCAGCAATCAAGAAATAAATCTGTTCTGGTACAGTAGTTTCTGATATTGTGTTTTGTGCAAAATTGAAAAGCTTGGTAGTTTTTTAGTTAGCAGCCAATATTCACCAACCTTTCTCCAGGCAGACAAAACTTGCATTATGACAAGTCTTGCAGGCTGCAGAGGAAAAGGGGGAATTATCGCTCGTGGGTATCATGTGGAAGCCCCCTCTCTTAATCTTGTCACTCATTTATATTACCCAAATGTAGCACTTACATTACTTAAAGCAATTGACAAAATAAAAAAAAAAAATCACAGTGAGATTTTGTTCACTTCAGATTTCTGTAAAAGGCTGAAGCAGAATTCAGTGTTGAAGTTCTTTGTAGCCCCTTCCTGCCATCATTTCAGCCCATTCTGAAGCATCACTGCCAGACTAGACTTCAGCAGGTCCATGTGGACCTGGGAGAGGAAAAGAGAATGGACTAGCATTGCTCAACAGCCCGGGCTGGGCTGGCATTCCTGCAGAGTCGACATTCCCACAAGCCACTAACGGCTAATGCGGCAGCACTGAGGGAGGTGCAGTTCTGAGCACACAACATTTAGAAACGTGTTGAGAACTGGCGGGTATTCTTTCTGGAATCAAAAGTTCCTTTAAAACAAGATTTTAAATAATTGTAAGTAATTTAAAGTATTTTTTATATAAAAGTAGAAATGTTTTGCGATTTAAATTATCAGTCATTGAAGACATTTTTAAATATTGAGGTATATGTAGTGTTGCATACAACTATGATTTGACATGCAAAATGCATTTAGAAAAAGTGTAAACACCTACTCACTTGCTTAGTGTGTATAAATGCTACCATTTCCCACTTTCCTTAAGTGGAAGACAATACGCATGAAAAATCACAGCTGTTTAAACTGTATTGTCAGTCTTAGAGGATTATTTTGAAATAAATGTCTCATTATTGAATTAGTGAAGAAGTGTCTACATGACATGTTTATAAAAACCAGGTATTTAAATGCTTCCTTTAGAATGTGACTTCAAGTATTACAGTTGCCCAAACTGGAAGAAAAAAAATATTGTTTTTATCCCAAGGAAAAAAAAAATCAAATAAAATGTTAGTCTTAAAAAAAAAAAAAAAAAAAAAGATTGATGATCCAAAAAAATTTTGGGCTTAGTCACTGAAAACATTTCATAATATTCTTAAAATATTTTTGCTCCAGCTTTTTTATTTTAAACCATTTTTAATTATAAGTTAAATGAAATTTCAAAGCAAAAAATTGCCATTCAAAAGGAAATGTTTTCATTTAAAAACTGACAAAAGGTTTTGGGTTTTTTTTTTTTATTCATCACAAAAAAAAACCCGCAAACAATTTGTGATTAACGGTCTGAATTTCGATTAAAATTTTCAAAATAAAAGTGTTTCACCAGAAAATCTGTAGAGAAATCTAACAATCATCTAAAGAAGAAAAAAGACTTGTTCCTTTGGACATACAGGAACTTCTGTCTCATAAGTATGTAGATAACCTTCTAACTAGGAGGACAGATAGATCAAAAGGAGAGAGGTTACTCAGTCCTTTAAAAATAGTACTTATATGACTAGCTCTGAAATAAGCATTACTGACTGGAGTGTGGAATACTTTACAAAACACACACAATTCCATAAACACTAGTTGAAAAATAAATGCTGAGATTTTAATAATGATGCATTTCTTCAATTCTATTTTATTCTATTTCTATTCTTTTCTATTTAGCACCTCTGTTCTACACATTTTAACATATTACTTAGGGAGCACTTTTTCCCTGAGCAAGTACCCTCAAATTATTTTGACATAAGAAAAAGGCAATATGCTAAAATCAATTGTATATGGTTTCACTAACAGGTGTAAAGTAAAATCAAAATCATTTGATTTTGATATCCTTTTCTTAAACTTCTGAATTGTGAATACATGGGTGCTTGGAGAAACCATCATTTAAGTTTGCAAATGCAGACTGCAGATTCAGTCTCTTCCCTAACCAACCCCTCTTCTAATGACGTGACCGCGTTTAAGGCTGTAAAGAAGGAGGAGCAATAATGCATGCTCCTTAAGAAAAGCCCACTGTGGTTACCCCAGCACTTATATGCTCTATCATGTACATACCACAGCTAGAAGAAAACGGGATTTAATTCGCTTGGCCTGAGGTCTAAGCTGTGACATTATACTGAATAAATGACTTAATAAATCAGTGTAAGCTCTGGCAGAGTAGTCTGGTTTGCTTTTGCCTCTTGTCTTGTGCAGTCATTTATTCTGGGGCAGTTTTGCGATACATTCTACCCATTTTTCTATCATGTAACTGACTACAGAAAAGAGAGCGATGAAGAAACAGGCCCTTGTCCACACAGGCTGGACTGAGACAACCAGTCTGATTTCATGTAGGCTATAAAAAAAAGCTTCCAATAAAAATAATGAACTACTGAGAGTTGGAACGTAACATGATTTTACATCAAAATGAACTGATAAGACTAACATGAAGCACAAGTGCAGTTTTTCTGTGCCACTATTTCCATAGCTGTAAATACCTACAAACATGTCCACCAGACTTACTAAATGACAAGAAAGAACAAGTTATGTAGATAATAGGAAACTCATAAACTTCATAAAGTCAACTGAGAAGTAGCAAAATGAGCAGTAAAAAGAAACTGTAATCATGAGTTCATTGAACTGGGGGCTGCAAGATGCAGAGGCTGACTACAAAAACACAAATAAAAATGAAGCAGAACTACCTGTATTTTATGGGGCACTCCCATAAAATCAGAGCATCACCAAACCACAAACCACACAAGAAACCCAGGAGGAAGAACTGCCCATTCAGCCGTGTGCTAAATTATTAGAAGCCTGCAATTTTTAAGGCTTAGAACTTTGAGAAACAAAACCAGCAGGTGCCACTTTCTTTCTGTGCAGATCCATACATAGCTACTATTGTGCAAATGTCAAAAATTCTGTGAACAAACATCTTGAATAGTGAAATACAGCACACCTTAGCAAAACAAAGAAGTTGTGTAGGAAAGGTTTTGTAATTCTACTAAGTAACTATAAATGGATGATAGGGAGGCTAATCATATTTTTGAGAATTAGGACTGTTCAGAATCTTCCGGAGAAGTCTTCCTGGTGTACTGCTAATTTAGCTTCCTTTACGTTATTCTAGTATTTACTTGTCATTCAACACCCTGGAAATGTATTATGAATATAATATCATTAATTCAGTGGTTTCACTGCAGGGACATTTGCCCAATGAATGGGCACTGAAACATCCACAAGTTAACTGAGTGGCATGGTAGTAAACAAAATATTGAATTACAGCCTCTGACAAGTTGCTAATTTGTTGGAGTTAGTGTTTTCCCCAAGCCCTTTTATATTCACATGCCCATGCTTTTTTTTAATTTGCTTTTCATGGGAGGATATTAAAGTTAGATTTCGATTCTTCATGCCCCCAACCAAGACCCAATAAGCCTCTTGTTCAGCCTCTAGTGCCACAAGGAACAAATTTGTCCTATTAGACTATTGTTATAGATTTGGTCCACAGAACTTATACAATCTGATGCACGACTGTGAATATACCGAGTCAGATCGGCAGAGCACTGCAATCACATAACTCAGCTGGCTTTTCAACCACCACAAGTACTTGTGAGCATAATGTACATAGGCCTTCTCATCAAACTTTAATGAGAACATTTTTGGTTGTAAAACAGCCATAGAAAGAACAAGAGTAGCTGAATGCATTCTCAATTTGTTTTTAAAACAATAAAGAAATTTTAATTTTTACAAAAATATCTCCTACACTCCAATATAACCAGCTAATCCCTCTTGTTTTCATAAACAAACAGATCCAAAATGAAAGAATTTACACATATACACAGATATATTTGCATGCCCATGATGGTCTTAAAAAAGCATGCATCTTACAGCTTACACAGAACATTATACCTCACAGATGCTGAAGAAACTATCAAGATATATTTTCTTTCTGTAAAACTCAATGATAACCTCTATCATAGTAAACTATAGTGACAGAAGAGCTCATTCAAAAAAAAGAGCCCTGAAATTCAAATTTTACAACTAGACTTAGAACAGGTAACTGGCCAGAAAATATACTGTGCTCTTTAACTTCCATATGTCTTTGTCATGGATGAAAGAAAATACTTTTGCGTTGGTCAAATATATTCCATTTATATATGGTTTAAGAACTGATATATTTTCTAGGTACGATATCAATCTAATCTGAAATCTACTGACAGTTGTAGAAATCTTTCAGATAACTTCACTGGACTTTGGAGAAATTTTTCCACGCTGGGATTTTTTATTGCTAAAAAGGATTCAAATTTAAATCATGCTGTATTTTGAGTATTTTCCCATATACAAACTAAAACAGCAGCTCCACAAAGATTTCTACAGAGAAGTTTGACTGAGTTTTCTGTATTCAATTAAGAAACTATACTTTTCTTTCCAGCTCAAGGAAGAATAACTCGGGCGTAATATGGGTAACTGATTTTTTTTTTTCCCCACACACTTGCCTAGATTTGAGAACTTCAAGCTACCTCTGTTAGTTACTGTGCATTCCATCTGCTTGCTGCATTCTTGCATATTGATTTAGTGCAATGTTCCTGAGGGATAGCTTTAATCACTCAATAAGGTGAACCAGACACTAAGGCACTGCTGAAAGTCAAATGAGAATAATATTAAGGGATGGTAAAGCCTTCACACTGAATGAGAGGCAGTATAATAACCAAGTGCAGCTCATATGATGATCCAGATTGGGTTTCCTCTGGAGTTTGATCCAGTTCTCAACTAAGCCAGCACAAATGCTCACTAAATGGCTGTATTTCCTACAAACACTTAAAATAAAATAAATGAGGTAGCAACGAGACTCAAACTGACAGCAAGATGATCTGAAAAAGCTACAGAGAGAAGAAAACAGAAAAATATTATTCAATTTCTAATATAAAGTCTAGCATAAAAAATCCTTCATTTATCCTAAATCTCATCAATAGGACTATTCCAGTTTGCAAGAGAAGATCTGGACACAGACTGCAAGCACACAGAATTGTTTGGTGCTACTTCCACACTAGGCTCTCCTAAAGCCCCCACACCCTGCCAACAGTAGCAAGGTTGAGGGAGAAAATAGGACAGAGCTGTTGTGTGGCTGATGAATTATTATGTTTTTTATTACCTTGGTTTGAAATACCTATAAATGTTCACATCTTACTTCAAACCCAAAGAATTCTTCAAAGGACACATGCACAGTTGCAACTGTTCCATTTGTAATCATTTCACAGAAGCCACCTTCATTCAAATTTCCTGCTGCATTTAGTTGTAAGAAATAGTGGTAATATCAGTATGAGTGTGTTTCGTGAAACTATATATGATTTAAATCTGTCTCCTCTATCTCATTGATTAAGGCTAATTGCAGGTGCTAACCTGGGATGCAAACATAGGCTGTAATCCACGCAGAACCAATGCTACTTGGTGTGTTAAATTGCATAGTTCTTTTGGAGTCATCTTCTTAAAAATTGGACATTTATGAGTTTGTGATATGACAGTCCCATTCACTGAGCAGCTTGCAGAAAGATCGGCTGATCTTTCTGAAGTCCAAGAAGAAAGGAAGGGAGCTGCCACTCCTTTTAATTTTGGCAAACGAAGGGAAAATTTATTTTATAAATTTGCACAGTCATGTCCTTTTCCCCACTACATAACCACACACCACACCTGCAGGAACCCTCTGGAGAGGGCACGGAAAGCTCCTTGTTTCAAAGGAGCTGGCAGACTCATAACTTGTCAGCTTTTGTCTGGAGGCTGGATCAATAGTGCCTTGGTTTCAATACTTTGCATAGCAAGATAACAGGATCAGTGTGATGGCATCTGCTGGAAGATCTGCAAAATTTCCTGACCTTGAATCTATGCAAGCTTTTGCTGTGCTTTAAACAGAAACTACTGCAGGCAACTTAGCCTGGTGCAAGCTGAGAAAAGATCTGGAAGCCAGGAAAATGTGAAGTCTACTAGTGTAACTGTGCACCCAAAGTAACAAGAGCTGGACGCATGGCTGGTAAATAGCTAAATATGGGCTCAAAGCAAGCAGAATGCCTGCAGGTCATCCAAGAGCAACAAGGTTCTCTACAGGACACCTGCAGTATGCTACAGAGAGGCATGTGCAGATTGGGCAACATCCCATAGAGTATTTTAAAAAATGTGCATCAGCTGACCATCTTGTACTGCTAATAACTTAAGTGCAATTGGGGCATAGATAAACTAACTAAAACATACACGACAGAAATCAAAAAAAGAAACCATGATCCACTGTCTTAGCCACGGACTGCAACACATATAAAGGGGATGCGCAGCTCAGATTCAAGCTGTTGGATGGAAACCACTCTGCCTTCTCTTCGGTCACCATAAACAATCACAATTTCTTCTAGCCCTAGGACAACCAAGCTTTGTAGATGTTAGTTCTTTCTACTTTCAGCTGATCTGCCTTATTTTGTCTAAAATGTATGCATTTTAAGTCTTTCTAGATGATTTCTTCTAAATATCTCGTGTTCTTATATCACTTGTTTTTAAACAAGTGATATAGCATTTACAAACATGAACAGCAGTGCTTTCAGCTCAGAAGTATCTCTTTTCACTTTATGCAATGTGAAAAAAGTCCGAAAGAGCTGCAATAATAATTTGTCACCTACATTCTAGTTCAATAGGGGAACAGATCATGGGAACATGAAACAGTAATGTAAATTTACAGGTAAATAGACTAAGCCACCACTATGCCTATTAAATGAAATCATAATTGCTTACTATTTCTTGCTTTATAGGAGCACAAAAAAAAGGAAAAAAAAATCATTAAAAGTGTTTTGGATAAAGGAAGCAAGGAGTTACCAGAATGCAAACCAATTTTAGTTTTAACAGCAAAATATTTTCTCTTATGAGATTAGTGAGTTCCCCTAGAAGTAATCTTTATGAAAAAGTTGATACATATTTTTCACAAATAAGTAGAAAACTCTAGCACAACTTGAAAGGACACAAATTCTTTCTCATCTAGGAGAACTTAGAGGGTTGTTTTTAGTGGTTTTTTTTTTTTTTTTAATCTAACAGTGCAATATATAGACCCTGCATCTGACCCGTTTGAATCCTTGGAACTGCCAACATTTTGTCAAACTTATTTCCACTACTGTGGTCACACACTCTTTATAGTCTCTCTTTTTTATGCTTTATAAGATCTGTTTAGAAAAAAGCATATTTATCTCATCTACATCTTCAGAATATAGCCTCCAGTTAAGGAGCAGACAAGAAGGACAATGTATTGTAAAAGAATAAGAAGCTCATTTCACATTAGTAATTAGCCTTTTTACATTAATTATTCAATTGCCTCATTCTACAGTTTCCCTGCTGTTCTTTTGTGCTTCCTTTCTCCTTGCTACGTGCTGCAGCTCACATTACCTCACTTTGATACTCCGTTCCCTTCCAAGGAAAGGCATGAGTCTAAAACATTTATTTTGTTTGCTAATAACCTGTCTGTGTAGACACTTTGGAACTGTAATGGCATTAGAAAAACAATTCCAAAGCCTTCAAAAGAACTGACAGACTAAAACAATCCTTATGAGCTAAGCAGAGCAACCTAGTACATATGAAGGATCATCTTATTTCAAGAACACAGCAAAACCCTCTCGTTTCTTAGGGAGAAGTTGAGAACTGAATTAGAGCAGATGAAGCATTCGAGTTTTGTCTTACGTTGTCTGACTTGACTGGAGATATCCTTAATCAAATACTGGCATCGACCATAGGAGCCAAACATTTAACTCCAAATACTGTGCTTCTTTGAAAAAACACTATCAGATCTGTTTTGGTGACGTGAAATGCCGTATATCATCTCACAGTAAATAACTGATAAAGTCATTTACCCGCGGCTATTGGCATATCCATCCATATAGAATATATATAACACTGCAAGCACGAACTAGTTCTTCTATACTAATCCGATAAAATTATGTGTATATATATTACTACTTATAATTGCTTACAAGTATAATTATAATATGATTACTATTTCAAGGCTGCAGTGCAAAAACACTGAGCCTGTTACCTGTCCTTCAAGTGCTGGACACTTGGATTTTCCAGCCTGATTTGTCTCCTTCAGTGAACAGTAACCACTCGGTAGTGCAGAGGGCTCATATTCATCCCATGCAGCTGCTGTGATAGGAACACTGTTCACCCCTGTGCCTGAATCCAGCCATGACAAAAAGCAGAGGACCGGCAGCCTTGCAAACTGATGTGCTCTGCGTCACCGCGGAACAGGGGGAGCGGCGCGTGCTTCCCCACTCAGGCCTAGCAGGACGCCTCCGATCCATTTGCTAACACAACACTAGCTGACAAGAGCACAATTTGGCATCCAGACTTCTTCCATATCTGTTCTTACTGCTAAAATTCCCAGCAAAGGTAACATTTTTTTTTGAGAAATCCGTATGGAACAGGAGTGATAACTAAAACTGAGGATAACCTATTTGTTACTGGTTACCTTCATGATTTTGTATAGCACAAAAGCTGTCAACCTGTGTTGATGTGGGTCTATCCCACCACTAGTCACAAGCCATCAAGTCTATGAATATTCTGAACTGTTGCCAGGACTGCACCAGCTCTTTCTCTCTGAAGACAGAGCAGACAGTAGACATTGTTCTGATAGCAGACTATTGTTTCAATAAAGACAGTAAGACATGGTCTAATCTGTATTTGTCATGCCAAAAGTCTTTCTTTTTTCTGTTTGCAGATAATTAGTCAAAATAAATTTCACTATGATTTTTTTTAAATCTTTCATTTTATCTTTATGCATTTTCTTGCATAAAATAGAGACCCAGAACTGTCCTGCAAATGAATGAAAGCTAACAGGTACATTGCAAATGAGGACTTTTATTTTAACAGCTCTTATTTCATTTAGGTGTTCTCCAACTCCTTTCCAGATGCTTCTGGAGCTCAAGATACTTTGGATACCAAGCTTTGCACAAAGCTATTAATTAGATGCCTCTTTCAAGGCCTGTGGAAGAAAGCAGAAAAGCTCTCACAGAATTTAGAGGTTTTTTTTTTTTTTTTTTTTACAAGATCGTGTATCTTTTTCCCCATAAAGTACCTCTCAACAACAGTTCTGGAAGGGAGAAAAAATCCCAGACCCCCTGGGGCTCAATTTACACAGGCAGAGAATTATCTGTGCACTTTCTCAAACACAAGTAAAAGCTACATAATGATGAAGTAATGAATTGGAAAATAGATCATTAATATCAAAAAGGTTGTATTTCTGCTGGACAACACTGGCTTCATGTCTTCCTAAAATCCGTTTATTCAGTGATTGAGAGCTTTTTCTTCACGGGCAGCAGAAGAAAAAATGTCCTTTTCTATTCAAAGTAGCAAAGTATTGACTTTTAGATATTTTTCAAACCAAACCATTGCCATACTTGCTTCCCTCAGCAAACACTACATACAAGCTATATTTTACAAGCTGTATCTCCAATAGTTCAGCTATAGCCACATACCCTGCGTTGTTGCTGTTGGCAAACTCGAGAGAAGACTCAAGTGCTCAAAAATAGAAGACTTTTAGCAATATTTAGCCTTAAATCCTGTCACTTGACAATATCTGATTTGTAAAACCATTCTTACTATTTAAGCCTGGCAGAGTTTCTTCCTAGAGAAAAAAAAAAAAAGCAGTTTCTTCTCGAAAACAATATTAGCCTTTGGAAATTAAACCTTGATCTCCTGACACCGACAACACGATATTGCTGAGCTGCAAATGGTCTTTTCTGGCTCCTCTGGCCTCAGACTCACTCAGCTTCTGCTTCTCAGCATTTTTCAGTCCATCCTTCAATTTGCCCTGACCAGCTCCCTCACAGTGTGGCACTCCTCAGCCAGGAGCTGCACTGCCACTTGACTTTTCCTAATTAAATACTTCTCAAGGAACCACACTACTGCAATTATATTTTAAAGGTACAACCTCCAGGGCAACTTCTTCATGTTTCTGCATCTGTGATGTCAGCCTCTGGACTCTCAATCTTAAAGCAAGTAGAGATCTGATAACATTACAGCAAATGCTTAGCAAATATCCATAGACTCACCACACAGACAGAGTATGTATAAATTCCTCATTTTGCCATATCGTATTGCAGTTGTTATGTATCTGAGAGATTCCAACAATATAATGTGGATAAACAACATCAACAATCATAAAATTTTGGTCTTAACTAAGCCTGGGAAAATATTTACAGTTCAGGTCTCCTGGGAAAACATTGACACTCTCCTACATTCTCAGTAGAAAATAAATAAAAGCAGAACACGATTACATGAGTGGAAATCTTACATACCTGAAGTTTCTTTCAAAGGAACAGCTTACACACCAGTGGGAATGGAAAAGAACTATCACACGCTAAAGGAGATTTCAAGCAAAAGAGAAAGGTTACAGGACAAAGGAAAACAGAGCAAACAAACAGAAATATTATCACCTGTTTCAGTCTCCAGAATCCTTTTTTTATAGCACAGAAAAAAAAAAAAACTTATAGAAAGACAAAGTCTGTATTTTCATTGCCAAAAGGAATCCCACTGCCAATGACATATGTCTGCAGGAATCTGAACACTATGGTTGCCTGCTGATGTCTATGACAGAATTTGGCAAAATTCTTCAAAACATGGGGGAGACCGATAACTTTCTGTTTATTTGGCATGGCTTGAATAGAGTTTTGAAAGGAAAACTCCAGTTCAAAGAAAAGGTCTTCACCCTATATTAGTCACATTCTTCCTGCCTGACTTCTTATTTTACAGCAAGCAAATTTTTGGTTAAAATATTCCTGTAAAACCTTGGTGATATAAGTCACAAAATATGCTACTTAATCAGAATTAGGAAAATCATATGCTAATAATAAAAATGATGCAAAATTGTTGCTTTATGAGGCACCAGTAGACATTCCTTTCTTTGAGGAAAGACAGTAAAATTAACATTCTGAAAGTCTCCCCTCAGCTCTACTACATGAGAAATTCGAGAGCAGCATTACCGTGAAACCACGTAGCAACCCTATTGGAGTTCCTCTCAAAGCCAGCACGTCGAGGAAGCTGCTCTTCTTTGAACCAGTGAATGATGACCTCTCGGGAAAAGGGCCTAGAAGGACGCTCCCAAATTTTACTGTATTAAAAAGAAAATAATTACAAAATACAGTCATTTAAAGAACTAGCAGTGTGCGAAATCAAGGGACAATCTAAAAATAAATCTATATTATATAGTTTTATTTACAGTTACAAAACTTACAGTTACAAAATAAAGAATATTCATTGTAACATCTGTTTGGTATAGTTCTTTGAACAATTGTAACCTTAAAATATTTTCTAACATTCTTTAGAATTAAAAGCAGAATATTCTGCTTTTCCATTTGCAATGGAACATTAAATATTTTCTGAAGCAGAGAATTATAATTGAAAAAGAATTTACCACAAAATATGCAATGGACATTTCAGTCAGGTTTCCTATTCCACCTCATTTTTATTGCAATTTACTAACTGACAAAGTGTGTTTTTCCTTAGGGCATACTCCTTTGCACTAGCAAGAAGTCCTGAACTGGAAGCAGCTATGTGCACCAAAACCACGAAAGTGATAGAGGGTTTTGTTTGAACTGTCTTATACTGTTTGTGCATTCTCCATTTGTGAGTCTTCTTTATGGCTTCTACTACTTTATATTCGTTGTAATTTATTTAGCTAGTAGCAAGCAAAATAGGCAGAAATGCACCTGGCTACCTCAGCTAAGAGTGCGTCTTGGTTACACAAGTTCATTTTACTGAAAACAGTAGTAAAATAGTTTTTAGAATGGATTTGTCTATAGTTTGAAACCCCATTGGTTTCTGGGGCTTCAGGTTGTTAGTCCGAATTACCAGATTTTCACTACTGCTCTTCAGATGAATTAGACGAAGGCTTATGTGGTGTGTCCACCAGTGCTACAATTTCACTTCCATGTGATCATAGAATCATAGAATGCTTAAGGTTGGAAGGGACCTCTAGAGCTCATCTAGTCCAACCCCCTGCACACACAGGGTCACCTAGAGCACGTGGCACAGGACTGCGTCCAAGCGGGTTTGGAAGATCTCCAGAGAAGGAGACTCCACAACCTCTCTGGGCAGCCTGTTCCAGGCCTCTGTCACCCTCACTGTTGAGAAATTCTTCCTTAAGTTCCTGTGGAACGGAAACTTAAGGAAAGTTAATGTGATGAGTCGTGCACATTCTTCATAGCGCCCAGTAGAGAAGCTGGCTACATATTTTTTGCTCCCCTACTCCACCCGCCATGGAGCTGCCGTTGCCGCACAATGTAACATAGAACTAAAACTAATATTTAAATATCAGGTCATAGAGAGCCAAATGACACTAAATTGATTTCTCAGATAATCAAGAACCCTCAAAACCCATCAATAGTCTGCGGTTAATGACAACAAGCTTTCCTTCAGAAATAAACAAAAGTAAAAAGATAGATCTTCATGGTGACATGCAAAGGCGTTCTTTCAGTTTCTGTCTTACTATAATTAAAACAGTAGTAATTCTGTTGGTATCAAGTAATGACAAGTAAGAAATCTATCTGAAAAATAAATGGCATTTTAGCTTACATCAAGAAAATAAAAAAGTGCTTAAACATTCTCATTCTAGTCACAGTCAAAAACCATGACTGTGAGAATTCCAACACCTGAAGAACAACACATTGAAATGATAAGGCCTGGAGCGGGAGCAATTCAGCAGAAATCTGTATTTCCAGTCACCCTTGTAATCAACAAACCTGGATGGAGCAGAAAGAGACAGCAAAGGGCTTGGACTGTCGCTCAGTTTTGCCTCCTGATCGTTATTCAGGCTCGTCCCCTTGAACAGATTGCTCAGACCAGCCACTCTTCCCTTCTGGATGGCTCGCAAGGATTGCCGCCGATACTCGTCCCGCGCTCGGCGCGCTTGGTGCCGCCTTTCCTCATCCGCGGCCTTGGAGCGACGCACTGAGGGCAAGGAAGGGAAACGGAAGGGCAGGAAAGAAAAGGAGACTTTAGAAACACAGATGGCCGCTGGTGGAACAGTTTGTTATCTCTGTTCTCTTTATTGCTTGATATTAAGAACATTCAAACTACAGTGCACCATCGAACAGATGGAGAAGCGGATAAGCCTGTTTCTTATAGGCAGGCCTAGCTCTAGGAAAAAAACATACCAGGCTCGAACCATCACCGAGCTGACCAGCACTAGCAATAACAGAGACTGGATGTAATATGGATAAGTAAACACCACTGAGCCCCTACATACTGCGATTAGATCTGACACTTGCTTTGGCCCTATTAAGAGAGATTTTGCTTCAGGACATCTTTTCCACTGCAGGTGTCCCAGGTTTTATGTTTCAGAGGAAAATATGAACTGTTGCTTAATTTTAAACCTGGGTTTAGCAGAATTCATTGCAACTATGCATTTAACTGGAATTGCAGGAGTTATTTCATATACACATGAAATATATACAAATATCATAACATCTGTATAGCAGAAGATACTATCTTTAACCAGAAACTTTAATACGTGTGTTTTCAATCAGAAAAACTTTTTCCTAATCTCCAGTTGATCACAATGTCATTATCCAAGAAAATTCAGTTTGCAATAACTTTACTGCACCTTGCAAATATCTTGTCATGAAATTTAAATTCGTTTACTAATAATGGAACCTAATCCAGAATTTCTTAACCATGAAGGTGACAGAGCACTGGAACAGGCTGCCCAGAGAGGTTGTGGAGTCTCCTTCTCTGGAGATCTTTCAAACCCGCTTGGACGCAGTCCTGCGCCACGTGCTCTAGGTGACCCTGCGTGTGCAGGGGGGTTGGACTAGATGACCCTAGAGGTCCCTTCCAACCTTAAGCATTCTATGATTCTATAATTTCATCTGTGCTAGAGTGTCTAAAATAAAATCACAGAAGACTCCATTTTTAAAATCCCAATCTAAAAAAGGGTTGAGTAACAATAAGCAAATGAACAGCCATTAGAAAGAGCGAGCTGATGCTGTGGATGAGGTTCTAGTATATGAGATCCTCCAAAATTGGATACAGAAAAACAGAATGTGTACTGGAAGATTTAACACACACCTATCATTGGCGCTGACCATAGGTTTACGTAAGTAAACCAAAGCTAATTTCAATAACCCCAAATAATGAGACTGCTGCCTTGGTCACAATGGATCAGGCATCTTTCACTAAAGGTTTTTCTTTTGAAAACCAATGTACTAAAATCCTGACTTCAAAATGTGATAACTTAAACACACCAAGAATAGTACTGCAAATATTTGTCATATATCAGCTCTTTTTTGGTGCCTCAAACCCTGTTTTGATGATTTTTTGAGACACAAATAACTTCAGGCAGTCAAATTATTCCAGTGCAAAACAAACCTTTAACATTCAGTGAAGCAAATATTTTAAAAAAGACAAGCTATTGCCTCCAGTAGCAATTATCAATCCTGCCATGACTATCCTGGCTCAGATCGTATCCAATTCATAATGCACACATGCTATTTCTCCCTCTACCGTGCTTGCACCTGTGAGCAGGAATACATGATATAGCACCAGACAGCGACATTTCATTAGGCTGTTTGCATGCCTGTGGTTTACTATCCTGAAGTAAAGCAATGAAAAGAAATGGATTTATCCAAATTGTTGAAAGGTTTAATGCAATAAAGAAATAAAACAAAACAAAATGCTCTAGACAAATGAGAGAATTAGGAAAAACCCTTGAGGTCTGCAGATATATAGTATTACAGGTAGTAAAGTATACAGAACTAAAAACCAACCAAGATACTGGAATAAATGCTAAATAGATGCTTCTAATGTATAGAAGTCGTAGAATTTCAGTTTCACTTACTAAACATTTACCCTTCAGTTTTAGCTTAATCCAATAACAAGTCTGTTACAGGCATGAGAAAATTGAGAAACCTTGTCCTACAGGTCGCTATTTTTAGTAGTAAGATTACCTCAGCCAAGTATGTTACTTCAGTGGGTCAAGAGTATTACTTACAAGTTGCCCCTAATTTATCCCTTGCAAATGAGAAGCCAGACATGTAATATGCATATATGCTATTTATATGTCCATGTGTCTGTCTAAGTCTAGGAAAGCCTGCATGTCTTTGATACGCATATACATTTGTATATGAATACATTTATCTCTCATGTTATGAAGAATTCTTATTAAAGGTCAGTCACCTCAGTTAAAGAGGAATCACCTCATTGACCATAGGATGCCTAGGGTGTCTCAATCTAGTTTTCAATTGATAGAGGGCTTAGCACTCCTTATAGTTATTGCCAGAAACCCCTCTCTCCTCATGACTCGCTATCTTTAGGAGATGCCTACTTTAGCTCACACTGTCAATCAGTACTGCCACATTATCCCAGTCTAACTTTCTTTCAAACCTCTCTGCTCAAGGGACTTCATATGAGGTAACAAATTGAAGTCCCTGTCATCTAAATAAGCAGGTTTGGTGACTGGAAGTAGTAATGCAGATGAAGATTCATCCAGGCGTTGCTGTCAAGAATCTACAAAAGCTTTTCCACTGCACTCCAGGCAAGGTGCTGTGTGTCGTGGGGGCCATCTCCTGCACGCGTAGAGCCCACGCATTTGTACGTAGCGAGACAGCCACTCCTTCAAGTCTTGACATAAATTTAGAGATATTTCTCTAGCAGTTTTTTTGACAAAGGAATTTAGTGAATACTTACCTTTCTCTCTTTCCATTTCTCAGTCTCTCATTTTTCTAGAAATAAAACTTGGATCAAATCTAGCACAAATATTCTAAGACCATATCTACCACTAACTCTGCACTTATTGTTATATCTCAGGATAGATTGTAGCCTTTCTCACAAAAGGAAAGCAGGAGTAGTTAGGGCTTCTAGTACTATCTGAAGTAGGAATGGATTATTATTCTTGACTAGCTGCCAGAAGATATCCTATTTTACAGGAAGTATACTTCTGCCACAATCCCTGTGCAAAGCATCAAATTTTGGTCAATACTACCAGTAGAGAGATTAGATAACTGCATATTATCCCTTTCCTTTAAATACATGAATCATCACAATAGGCCCATCTATCTAGCACCAAGAACTACTACAAATAATTTATGTTATCTTCATCTTCCTTTTGCATTAGAACAGAATATCAAGATTGTCAAGACTTGGAAATGATGAATGTGATTGATTTGAGTACTAAGCTTGTATAGGAAATTCAGAGCTCAGCCTGTTTTCATCAATCCAGATCTATGACGAGTCTTTTATTCAAATATGGACGTACCAACCAGGGACACCCTTCTTCAGGTACAGTTAAGCACGTTTCTATCCAAAAGCACTGTAACTTGGGAAGAAATGCCTGGCCTAATTTAATTTATATGGATCATGTACAAGTGAGATTGTAGCTGCATTATTGCAGGCCTAAAAATGGGTTTAAAAACCTCCTGGAAAGGTGGTAAAAGCATCCAGACTGAGTCCTGGGCTGTCACAATTATACTGTCGTAATTACTAGAGAGGAATAGTTTTAAGCTAGCTTGTACATCTACAAGACCTATAATGTGAACATAGTATTAACAACTAAGAAGTTATATAATTTATGTATGTAGTTGTTCTGATCCTACATGTCTTAATTTCCTGGGCAGTTTATGAGGCTCTACTATTTTTTCTATGCCTTGAGAAAGAGTGCAACTATGCCTTCTCTCTTTCCATTTAGGATGTGGAAATCTATCTGCAGTTCTAGCAGGGGTCTAATACCAAATCTTTTGACAGAGATGTGGATTAATGAATACTGTAGTGGGACTGAACTTGAGTGAGTCATATCATTTGTGGAAGATTAGGAGCTGCCATTTTCTGTAATCTATTTTGTGTTTTAGAAGTGCCGTGAGTTACAGTCAGAGCTGGGTGGATGCAGGAAAAAAGAAACACAAACATGCCCCATGAACATATGTCCTCATTTTTGAATGATTTTGCTTCAGCTTTACGCTTGTTAATAACTCTTGATCTGAAGTTTATTTATAAGCAATTGAAAATGACTAATATTACAGACATGATTAATAGACAAAATGATTAATAGACAAAATTCATGCTTCAAATTTTTTGAGTGCACATGCAAATCACATGGTGTTTTTCTGTTCTCTAAATGGAAAATAACTTCCCCCAGATATTTTACAATATGACTCTAGTTCAGCAATCTTTTTGTCTGAAAGCATCTGGATAATCCCATTCCTATTCAACAAGGCACTCAGACCTATTGAAGTCAATGAGCACATACTTAAGGTTAAACATTTCCTTACATAATGCATAACTGAACTGGGGACTATTCACTTCAAATTTCAGCATTTCATCAAATGCTCCTGCCAGTAAACAAACTCACTTGAATTCCCACAGAAGACAGGTACCAAAAAAGCCCCTTAAATCCTGCAAAATTCAGATAAAAACAAATTCACAGGCACAGCCGTAGCAGAGTATAAATATAATATAAGAGAAGCTATAAGAGGTCAGCCTGGCATTCCATCTCCCAGAGACCAAGAATGGGTACTTAGGAAAACATGCAAGAATAGAGGAAGTCACTCAACTCTGCTTATATTTCTGGAACCAGGACTGTCTGGAGATGGTTTGTGAGTACTCCATTGCTTGATACAGTTTGCAGGGATTTGTGAGTGTACTAGCAGAATGCCTCTTGCAATATTCAAGCAGATGAGGTGTATTATGGTTTTTCCCATTAGGTTTTGCAAATCCCTTTTCTGTTCTCATACAAAGGAAGGAGGTCACACTTGGACACTGTGGCATTTGATGTGTTTACTGAGTACAAGAAGTGGAACAACTTGCAGAAAGGACAAAAACTAAGAAAAATACATACCCTCCTCTATCTAAATTTAGCCTTGGCTCACTTCTGAGGTTCACAAAATAACAGTTTGGAACAGCAGAATTTTTGAATCAATCTTTTCCTCTGGTCATCTTCTCATTTGCAAGCAAATATACTTGCACCATATATCAGCTCACTACTGTCCTCTATAATACCCTGTATGTATCTATTATGTGAAATCTAAGCATATAATTACTCTTCCAACCTCATTTTTTTCCTGATAGCACTGATTACTCATGTTACTCCGTGTTTGTCATTCAATATATTAAAAAGTACTAAAATTATGTATTAACACAGCAGTTCTAAGGGCTTTCATTGTTATTTGGCACAATCAGGCAAGACACAAAAGCAAGCTGAACTGAACAAAACAAACTAATATTAGCAACACTCTGCTTATTGCCTTGGCAAAAACCTGCTGAGGGAAAGCGTGATGAGGAGACGAATCCTCATCACATTTTAAATTCCATCTACTAAATAAATCAGTAGTGTCATCAATATCATTGCCACATGCGCTCTCCACAATAGCTACTCCAGCACTGCTGTTCCTCTTCAGTACTGACCCCAGCACTGTTGAATATGAAGGGCTGACTTCAAGGAGGGAAGACACAAAGAAGCCTGGCCTTGTTCTGAACATGCCATGTGGTTTTCATTGCAGTTGTGTAGAGACAAAGACATGTTAATATTACATCTGCTTGTGCCTCTCTTATGTATTCATGCATCTATCCACTGCTTGCAAAAACAAATGACAACTTGACAGCTCTGCCTATCTTGACTAAACTTCCTCTCAGTGGTCCAAAGGAATATTTGGAGACAAAATGAGAAAAGTACCATAAAAGGAGAAAAAGCAACTGCCTAGAACTGAATTCAATGTTAAAAATCTGGTGACCTAAGATGCTTGTTCATAGGAGCTTAAGATGTTCCCATTTCCAGTTATTTGTTACTTATGGTCTGTGGTAGTTCTGGCTTTTTCAGTTAACTTAGTTAACTGAAGCTGTGCACATTGCTCACGAAGTTTGATGTGAAGCCTGATGGCACAGTCTAAACCAGGGAGGAACTGGTCTGAGCTAAGGCATGAAACACTTCATCGTCGTATCTTAAATTGTCACACACATTTACTAACAGAAAACTACTCTCAGTCCTCAAACCAGCTGGGATAAATTGAGACATTGAGTTGAGCACCAGAGGATAAGCAATAACGTGACACACTCTACCTATTAGCCTGCATACAGTTTAATGCTAAATCAATTACTGATAACAGCATTAGCCCTGACAGCACAGAACTTGCAGCAGGCTGCAAAACCCAACCGTGGCCCAGCCAGCTAGCAAGCGCTGCGCTCGTTTTGCCGGGGCAGCACTGTCCTGTGGCCAGGCTGGACAGCACCAGGTGACACGAGCGCCGCTCAGGCGCCCTTCCGCAGAGAGCGGACGTGTCTGCAGGGAGCGAAGCGCAGACCGCAGCGGGCAGAACACCGCACCAGAGCTCACAATTCCTTCCAAGCATATGCAGTTGTCCGAAAAACGTATCCCCAAGAAAAAATAATGGTTGTAGATGATACTTGTCAGAAGATGACGTAGCTGAAAATGTTTTGACAGACCAAGAATGCCATTGTGGAAATCATGGTCAAGACCTTTCATATTTCATTGCTTTTCTGCCTCCTACCACAACGCTATTACTGCATTTTTCGTACCTGCCCTTTAAAATCACCTCTCCTTGAAAAAAATTGAGAGAATGGTTTTAAAAGCTCAGTTACATCTTCAATGTGTAAAATAAGTACAAAAAATGATAGCTATTTCTGGTATTTTTAATGATGTTTATAGAATTTCTATTACCAATTTCTGTAATGAACAGGATGGCTTTTTAATATAATGGTTACAAATGCACTCTCTTTCTTTAGTTACCTGCTGGAAAATGCTCAAGCACAACATGTGTGTGAAGTTGCCAATTGATGTTAATTTGAAAAGCCTCATTCTCTATAAGGGCTATTTTTTTCCACCAACCCACTCTAAACACCCAGACTACAGAAATCTACAGTTTTCCTTTCAGAATAAACAGATACACCTGGATTTAGGCAATTCTCCAGGGAATAATTACCTTCTCTTTACTGACAATGTAATATACAGAGGTTTTATTGATCAAAAAAGTGGATAGCCTGCTATTGGCTTGCAAAATGGCAAGTGTATTGTATTTGGATATAATTCATTTTGTACTGAATGATTCACTACTACGTCAATAGTAGGTAATAGGACTTGAATAATTAGTCTTCAGCAACTCCTGAAGTAATGACTAAAGTGATAAAATAAACTCATCACGTATCTTGAAACAACAGGAGTTTATATGAGTGATATTACTCTTGGTCACATCACCATAGAGAGGTAATTAAAATACAGATAAAGACAGATTTTACCTCTTCAGAGATGGCTAAAGACAAGCTGTTTGAGCAAGTGTGTCCAGATTTGTTATTGCTAAGCCAAAACATAACAACTTCGGTTAGACAAAAAGTAATAAACTCAGTGACTGTCACTGCTGCTTGGAAAAATTTCTATAAAGTATCAGCATAGATTCTTACTCAGAAAAGTGGGTAAAATTGGTAAACTCATAGCAATTCCCAGTTATAAGAGTAGTTTCCTGCAAAATGATGTATCACTTTTCATTGTTTTGTGTAGACGATATCTGTGCCAACACCCCTTTCCACCCTATAGGTCATCTTTTATTTGCTTTTAGAAATATGCTAATACAGTGGAGGTGATTTTACTTACACTGTTCTTCCCACTCTTGGTCATCATCATTGTGTTGCCCGTGCTGCTGAGCTTGCTTGAGGCTCAAATACAGTTCTCTTGCTCGTATTTCCTCCTGCTGCCGTATTTGTTCTTCGCCTTTTTGTCTTTCCTCTTCCTCTCTTTTCTAAGAAAATGAAGTAAAACGGAGGTGATTAAAGTGGAAGAACAAGCCAAAAGTTAAGACATTGTTTCAGCTGTTTCCTCTCATAGAGCAGCTCTTTGACTTTGGACAAGTCACCATCTCTTCTGGCTTTGTGTTCTTTGCCTGCCCCAAATAGAAGTTCCCTATCTCTTTGGGAATTTCTGAGGAAGGTATTCCTTCCAATGTGAGATGCACAGGTACTAGAGGAATAATGGACACCTAAGTGTCTAAGGCCTGGAGTTTATAAGGAAAATGTATTCTATCTATGTGGTACCAGAGCTGTAGTGGCTATTTAGCCATCACAGTCTGTAAGCAGCGCTCCTCTTTTCAGCCCAGGTGTTCCCTCCACTGGGGATGCTGCTTTCACTCCAACATCAGATGCATCTTAGTGAGCTCTGCAGCTCCTTTTGAACTGTTTTATCGTTTGAACTGCTTGGTTTAGCAACTGTCACCTATGTTTCATCATAGCCAGAGAATAATGTTTTCCATACATCAAGATCCTTGTGTTCGTTTGTCATGTCCTCAAATAAAATTATCCTAAACGACAAGCCTCATTATCTAACCTAAACTAACAAGTATCCAAAGTCCATAGTAGATGTGAGTCATTGTAAATGTTAATCCTAACACATTTCTAGGGTCAAGCAACTGACATGCAGGTGAATAAAATCAGGGGACATTGCCAGCTTAGTGGGAGATGTTCTTGTCTTCCTTAAATAGTTCCTTGCTTGTTAAAGGCCAAAGGTGGCATTTCAAAAGTTCTCTGCACTGTCGTAATGTTTCTCCTTTTAGAAGGGATTTTTATTTTTCACTGCAGAGGGACCAGCGTTAGCTCAGCACAGAGAAAAAACAACTGATTAGATTGGCAGACAATTTGCTCAAATGTACCAACATGTCCTATCAACCCACTGCACTGAGAATCATTTACTCAAATACATCAACTACAGACAGCGCACAAGTAATTTCTTTTTCTTAAGATGTGCTGTGATGTAAACCCTGAAAATTGGTTTCCGATGTGATTGCTCTTTCTTTCAAAAGGAGAATTAGAAATATTTAGTTTCCTTTTTATTGTATCATATTCATGCAACTCTGAACTTTGTGGAAAGGAATACTTTATAATTTTGAAAATAAATGTAACTTATTAGACATATTTGTAATTTCCATGACAGCAGGATTCACAGCATTACCAAAGCAATCCACAATCTATCTTGCAATCTAGTGCTGCAAACGGTGGTTTTAAATGGTGGTTTAGTATTTTTAAAAATGCAACTGTTTTCTAGTATTTGGTATTTTCTAAAACTCAGTGAGTGGGCTCAGAAGGTCTGTAGGCTCTGGAGATCCACAACAAAACATATGGCAAAACTTGCCAAGCTTTTTGAATACCAATAACTAATCATGTAACTATTTTCAGGAACTATTTTTCATCACACTCAGATGTATCTGAGGTTCTGCCGTGCCAGGCTGGCATTCACCTGTGCAGGCAAAAATTATCTGTATCATGGAAAGAAAACCCTCAAGTCAAATTATGAAGCACCAAGGCAGACAAGAACACCACACACATTCGCCATTTGCATTCACAAAATTTCCAGAGCACTTCCATGCAAGACATAGCTTTATTATGAACTGACAGAAATCGAAGCACAATAACTGGTTACAGAGAGGGTTGCAGAATTTCCTGCTCCAGCACTGAGCTTTCCTGATACCACGGATAAACCTGCAAAAAGCAGCTCACATACACAATTCTACACAAGTAGATTCCTGTTCAGTGCTTGAAGGCACTACCTATAGGAATGCTCATGCTATGAAAGAGTATTTGTTATAACTTGACCACCTGATCTTTGGCTGAAAAGTGCTGAATTACTCTAAACAGCATATTAATTCAGTAAAAGGAATGTATTGATTTATTAGCTGTTCTCCTTCAAGTGAATAGCTTCATTTTGTAATACATTGGAAAAGTATTCATCTGAAAGTTGTCTGTCCTATCTGAACACCTGCCTGGAGACAAATACCGAAAGCAACAACAATGTTGCAGTGTTGTTATTACAAAGGTCCAATGTAATATCACAAGTCTCCAAACAATGATTTTGTCATTTAGCATCCATTAGAGGAACTCGTATGCACATTTTCCCAGAGGAAAAACAGGTGTTTGGACGCGTGCCTGGGAAACAGAAGCAACTTGGTCTCCGCTATGGGAAAATAAAGGGCTTTTTAATTCTCTCCATCTCTGCAAAGGTTATTTGTCATTACCCTCTATCTTGCAACTAAAAAGATGACATTTTAAATTCTTTTCAGAACACGACTTTCCCCAAAACATTGCTGTACGTCATTTGGGGCATGTAGTAATTCAAGGAGGGCCAGAGCTGCAGCAGCAATCGGGACAGTTTTGCTCTTCTCGTCATGGATCTCACAGTGTCATGTTTAAGGAAGAATGACAACTTTTATTAGCAGGAAAATGGAAATAACAGTTTAAATCTGAGTGGGGTAAACAAGGACAGATGCCTTGAGTTTCCTAGGGATGGTTTGCTTAGTAGCCATCAGCCAGCAGACACTACTCTATGTACTTTTGTCCACTGATATTTCAAAAAGATGGAGAAGAAGCAATTTACTAATTACAAGTAACCAGAGCGAGAAAGTGGAACAAATGCTCATCTCCACCCTATGCAAGAATTCAGCTGTTCCGTCATTTCTTTTAAGTAGCATAAATCAACATTTCTCCATTTAGCTCAGCTGAGTTCCACCAATTTACAACAGCTGAGGATCTGTCTCATTAATCAAACAAAATCAAAAGACCTGGAATATTGGATATTAATAATGATGTGCCTGTGTAGTGAATAATAGCTCCATATCACACATGATGAGCAATAAATTAGGCTGCTCTTATTATTTCTGAAAAACAAATGCCTAGCATTCTTCTTCAGTCATTTTTTTCACGTTTTAATGCCGGTATCCTTTGATTATTTCTAACATCATCCTCTCATTATCTCAAGTCCTAGAAAGATTGAGTGGACCACTCATTATATTTGAAATGTCAGTGCTTTTTGAAACCATTATTTTCAAAAACTGCAGACTTTTCATAATAATAAAAGCTTTACATTCTCTTTTTGCATATTTCATAAAGAGTTGGTAACTTGATACTTCAGTTGCTAGTAAATTACTATGTTCCAAGCAGCTTGGACAAAGAAATTAGCTATTCCTTATTCTTACAAGGAGAACATTGTCTTCTTCAGGCAATGAAGGCAAGCAGTGAAGTCAAAGGCAACTTCACTGCTTACAAATCAAATAAACCAGGGCCATCCCTTGATGGAAACAGGCAGGAATAGGGGTAATCCCCATTTATCAGAGTGTTTTCTTTCAACATAAACTTCTAGGGAAAGCTTAATATGCAAAAACAACCAAAAAAACAACCAAAAATACACTTTCTGACAACAGCTTCCCTGAATTACACAAGAGATGTGTCACAGGTTTGTTTTTCAAAACAGCTGTGGTTGAAGCACCTGTAGTAAAAAGACAGCAGTGTCTGAAAGCATAAATAGAACTCATGCAGAATTCTAGTTCTTAAAGGAATGCAGTAATGCCTGGGCAAATTGTCTTGTTAGTTTGTTTTGTTAGAGGGAACAAGGAACTTTAAATCAAAGACATAACTAAAAATAACTACAACTCCACACTGCTGTGATCTAAACTGAGCATTTTAATAGTGTTAACCTTTTTAAAAGAAAAAAATAAATTATATTTATTCAAATTAGTGCATGCATGTATGTACAAATACATTGGGCAACATTAAAAGCAGGAGCAAAAAAGGGGAGCTTGTACTTAAAAATGAATAATTGAATGTTCATTCAGTGAACTGAATGAAAGTTCTATATTTACTCTCCTAGAAAAATAGCAGCAACTAGCATATCTGCTTCTTCATATCAACCCAATCCTGCACATCAAAGTCAAAAGCAGAAAGCTATAGTAATTCTCAAATACCACCTTCTGTGTGACAGTTAAGAGAGATCGTACCATATGCCATGACCCTTTCAGGTCTTCCGGAATAATTTGGAAGGTGGCAATTCAGTACTTGGTTGCAAATTGCCAAGAAATGCCAACCTGCTGTAACAAATTACATGGGCAGTTCAGTAGGCAGCAGTAATCCTCTCCAGCTTTAATTCCACTGGAGAATTCGAACATGCTAAATGATCTTATCTAGCCTCTGGCAGTTGAGCATTTACCACAGACTTGTTACTGTAAATGTCTCACAATGTTTTCTAACTCTGCTATAGCCATTTCTAAATAATATTTAATCTTCACTATGGTTAGCTTCTAATGTTTCAGTCCAATACAGATGAGAGAATAGGTCAGCGCTCTGAATTTGCCAGAGATTTTAAAAAGGCAGCAGGGAAAGGCCAAAACGCATACTTCATTTTTTTCCAATAGAAAATAGAGCTTCTGGCTGCCATGGCTCTTTGGGGTCCTCTGCAGAGTCTTACAGGATGAGAGGCCACTGCTTGGGGCAAAACCTACACAACACATTTGTTACCAGACCCCTCTGAAAAGGACATCTGGATTCCCTTTACACCTCAGGCTGTCAGACATCTTGGTCTTTTGTCAGGCATTTTTTGGTACCCATGAGAGATGATGCTGTGTCATATCTACTGTGAACCTCCTGAGATCCATCAGTGATTGCCTCCAAGCCAGGGTGGACATCACGCTGCGCATCAGAGCTGAGGACACAGCTCGTCTCGTGATTCAAGTCTCAGGACTCCCAGCTCTGAAAACGGGAATCTGGAAATCCCAGGGTCCTGGGCTCTCAGACAGCCTGTCCTTAGCAAGGCTCACACAGCAGGACAGACCTCAGTGATCAGCTTTGCTACAAACCCATTTGACAGTTTCCAATAGAACTATGAGTGTGAAAATCCACAGAAATACTTCCAAGACCATTCCACCCCTTAAATACACACCTTTAAGCCCACCCTCACTCATCATCTCCCAGCTGAAATTAAAGGCCATAAAATTGCATCAAAAAAAAGTGGAAAGAAATTGCAATGCTCTGTCACACTCACGCTTATCAAGGGAATAAGGATTATTTCTCCTTAGCATTACTAGCATTAAAACTTCCACCAAATATTTTTGATGCATGAAGAACAATAATTCCTATAAATATTGTTATAAAGTTTTTGCTTAACATACACTTCAGTTTTCAAACAAGTTTTTTAAGAAACTTGCCTTACTGTCGACTGTGCTTATATAATTAAACTTAGCAGATACGTGAAGTTGTCATGCAGACAGTTCTTTACTATTAATATTTTCATGCTATAAGGCGAACACATCAAGTGAGAACTGAGAAATTCTGTCTGTTATTTCTAATTGTATCTGAAGGATACCGCCCTGCCCTGGCGGACTGAGGCTCACACCTTTAATTTGCCCTAGCTCTGCACACTGTTTAAGACTCTTAATGACAGCAGGAAATGATGTCTATGATCCCACAGCCTATGTGAATTAGCAAAAAGATGGGTGATAGTAATTGGCTCTCTTATTTATCCTTTGCAACAGATGCATAAAAGAATAGCTGTCCTTAAATTGCAAAAATAGAGCAGTCGACATTCATGTTCTAGCATCATAAAAATAAAAGGCATTTCTGCTTAAGCAATCCCAGCAAATACAATACTTTTTCCAATAGCACAGGAAACAGATCATCATTCGCTCTGGTATGGGAGACATCATTTATCTAGCGCACACAGCCTTCAAGTCCCAATGATAGGTCAAGAGGAATAAGAGTAGTTTAAAAAGGAGCACCTGTGACATAATACAGTCAGAAATTAAACACATCAGCAGAATAGATACAGACTTTTAATTTCTGAATCGAAATGCTTCAAAAGAATGAAGCATAAGCAGAGACTGAGCTTTTCACTTCCCAATTTGAAGACTGCTTTATATATAGTCTGGCTGTCATTACAGAAGGATAATTATCAACATATTAAATATTTTAAACCTGTTAAATTGGTCTTGCTGATCTGCATTTCATTCCACACCCTGAATCATTCATGAAAGGCACATATCTTCAAAATTTCAATGACTGCAGTCACACATGCGTAGATTCACCAATTCACCTTTTACCCTACATCTCTCTTTTTTTTTTTTTTTTTGGTACATTTTTTATACTTGGAGGTAGATGCCAGAAGTCTAACTTTCCTATCTTTCTGTCCAGGTACCTTTCCACTCATTCAGCTTATAAATATTTCATGTACTTCTTCAATTACACTATAGAAATTATAAAAGGAGTAAAGGCAGGGGAAAGAAGGGGGCAGAAAAGCAAAGCCATGTGAGCCTTAAATAAACCAGCAGACAGCAAGGTTAACAACTCCTCTGTATTAGCCTTTGAGATTCACTTGTTGCTTTTAAGTAATTCTACAGCACTGTCTCTTGCAGACCAAGTAATAGATAAGCTTCTTCTCTGAGTAGCAAAGGTGGCACTCTAGTCTTGGGGACCAGTCCTGTATTTGGATCTGTGCTGGTGGCATCATTCCACATCTCTCCTAACAGAGCCCATAGATTCAACTGCAGACTTAGTGACAGAAACTCATTTAATTAGAGGATGTCCTTGAGGATGTCAACATAGTAAATGCTGCAGCACACTCAATAAAGGAATCATCTTTAAAAAATATTATTTGTGGACAATAAAAAATATAGTCCATCTATTTAAGTTTTTGTAAATGCTCTCTTCAAATGCTTGGTTTATAAGAAGTCGCAGAATAAAGTTTCTCTCCACTTCTTTTGTAAAGTAAAAATGGTGGCAACATTCTGAACGGGGCTACAGAAGAGTTGACCAAAGCTTAGTATTGGAAATTTAAAATAAAAACTGAGACAAATTCTCACCCTACTTAGAGCAATAGGAGTCTAGACCCTATCCCGCACACAAGAAGAGACCTCCTCGGTCCCAGATCAACAGTGGGAACAAGATTTCTGTTACTTTACCTTTTCATCAATAAAAAATTTGGACAGAATTTGATGCTATTCCTTTCAAATAGTACCTAAAACTGAATAACTAGACTTCCTTAACTGAAACAGCATTGATTGCTGGTGATTAAAAGTTTAAGTTAGTCACTCTGCTTTTTAAGATAGTCTTTTTGGGACAGAAGAGCAACAGTGAACTTGTGGACATTAAATTTACCTCACTGAGTGCAAATCAACTGCAAATCACTCAGAGATATGGGTGAACAGGCCTGTACTGGTCTTTGCTCAAGAGGACTTTGCTTTCCTGAGAGCAGAGGAAGGCGAGTTTAATTAGTCTACACATTATTCATATATTAATAAAACCACTTGACAGGTAGAGTTTCAATACTCACTGACATCAAATTTCAAAGGCTCTGTTCTCACCTATGAACTCGGAGTAATTGCGCAAAGGTAAATCAACAACTCTGGGCAGAAGAGGCTACAGGAACTGCCCTCGCTTTGTGCTGTCCCCTGCCCTCACTCAAATTGTGGTCCCCCAGCACACAAGGTGACGAGCCACTTGCTGACTCTAGCTGACCACCAAACCCTCAATAATTGGCACTGTGGTTTCTCAGCTTGCTCCCGTCATGGAAGGACAAAGGATTTTCTCAGTGGTTCCCACAGCTTTAATCTCCAGCCCAGGAAGGCAGGAACTGCAGCAACCCACCAGTCAGGGAGAGGGCACCTGGGGAAGCTGGATCTCCTCACCCTGGGCTCTGGGCCTTCTCCATGGAAAACCAGTCACCCATCTTGCGCAGGGCCACAGCACGCCTACCAGGCTCGAGAGGCTCTGAAAACTTCTCTAAAGCACATTAAAACTACTATATCTTGCCTTATAAAGAGTAAATAATTTATCTTCATAAAGTAATATAGAAATGTAAAATGCTGAGGCCTTCCCTTCCCTTCCTCTTTTGTTTTCAAATTGTTCTTTTCAACAAGAGCAGGTAAAGAGATATTATTTCAAGTGAACATATTTGAACATCCTATAAGAACATAAATGTTACAATACTGTGAGCTCATGAAAAATTCATAAGCTGATAAAAATCAGGTAAATTAACTTCTAGCAAAGCCAACCAGACTTCCCTCATATGCTGAATAAGAGAAGAACCAATATATTTGGGGAAGTAGTGACAGAATTTTAAAATTAAATATGTGAACAGTTTATCAAAAATACACCAAATATATTCAAGTATACTCACCTAAAAAGACACAGTTCACAATCATACATTTTTCCTCTTAGCATGATTCATTCAGTACAGCTGACTGAACAATTCTGTTAATGTGTTAGCTGAATAACCAGTTTGATTGTCCTGACACTTTTGAATGAATTACACAATTTTTTCACATCATTCATATATTACAGGATTAAAATAATAATAATAATAATAATGATTATTAATAAACATGCCCCAAAGCTACAAGAACTTAGAATCTATAAAAACACTATTAGAAAACCTAAATACAATTATACGCATACCTTCAGTTCCTCCTGAATTTTTTCCTCCACCAATTTGGCTGCCTTCCGATCTTCTATTTCTACTTTCCATTTTTCTGCCACTATTCTGGCTTTTTCTTGAGCCATAGCATCTCGGAATTTTTTTGTAATTTCTGCCTCCTTTTGCCTCCTTCAGAAAAAGATTTGAAAATAAATATAACTGTAGAAATTGACGCTTACTGGAAAAGTGAATCAATCTTTAGTCAATGCACAAGTACTGATCGTAACTAATAACATAAATTAATGGAAATATACAAAGAAACATACACAAAGATATGTACTTAACGAGTGAACCACCACAAATCACTACCACAAAAAAGGTTTGATGAAACTAGTCAGAAAGTAGATACCAATATTTTGGGGCAAATTATTTAATTAATAAATAACAAATAAAGTAATTAAAATAGCACTATTAACTAAAAATATCAGGGAAGTACATTTTAGACGTCTCTGAATCATACCCTATACTTTTTATTTCCTGCCTGCCCATTTCGCAAAGCATGACCAGGAATCTATTGTCTTTCAAGCACCAGCGAAAATGTCTGCTAAATTCTGGCAGTAGATTGTTTATTAGCCCTGACACAGGAGGAACACAGAACACAGGTTGAAGAGTTTAATCCCTGTTGAAATATGTAAACACTAAAAGTAGGCAGCATCTGACAGGAAAAGGAATAATAAACTGTCACTTAAACTGTCGCTTTTCAGTGCTGTACTACAAAAGGTAGTGCAGCAGGCAAGCAGCCTACTTCTCAGCTATGTCAAGCATCAAAACACTTCTGAATCTCTCCCAAATCTGTAGCTGGCCCTGCTCAAAACACCAGCATGGCAGCTTTTATAATCAGCTTCTGAACTGATGGGATAAGAATACAAACAACATTCAAAATAAAGCAATCGCAAAAAGGATTTTATGTACAAAATCCCGCATTGTGGGTATAGATACATAACAGAACAGGTATTGCTAATTTGGTCAGCTTAAACCCAGATTACTTCATTTTCATTTACTTACAAACTGGCCAAGAGTTTAGTAAAACTCCTGAAAAGAGTGTTTACTGCCTTTTTTTTGTGTGTGTGTATGTGTGTGTGTGTGTGTGTGTGTGCGCGCGTGTGTGCGTAGGAGGCTTTCTGATTTTTCATTTGTTGAAAAATGCGCAAAGCAAGTGAAGGCAAATGTTCACACAATATACTTACCCAGTTTACCCACCATTACCTGCCACCTTTCTACAAGGTCATGTCTCCCAATTTGCCAAGTGGACCCTGAATTCAGATTCTTAAATCCTCACCATAGTTCTTCTGCCTCCTTCTGTGCTTGTTGCCTGGCTCGCTCTGCTATTAGCTCCTCAGATATCTGCTCATAGGGCTTGTCACCTGGGGCTTCTCCCATAACCCACACCCAGACCTCACCATCCTTCCCATGTAGCCACTGCACATGTTTGCCATTACCTGCAACAAACACACACATGCACAAAGAGAAAAGCATTAGGTACTAGATCAAATTCTCACAGAAGTTCAGGTGTATTGGCTGGAAATTTGCAACATTAGAATCACTATGTCTGTAATTTGAAGTTCAGAGTAAAACAAGACAAAGAGTTAGAACTAAATCTTCATATGTGATCAATCCACCAATGCAGTTTTAAACCAATTCAACCTGAGCACATGTGCCTTTATTAATTTTCTTTCTTTAGAAAGAAGAAATGAAGAAAAATCAAGAGAAATGTTTTCCCACATCCAAGCACCATTTCTATTTTACCTCAACACTTCCATCCAAAACTTCCTCTAAACTTGCATTAAGACTTCCCATAAAACTGGAGATAGGTTTTACTGTACAATCTGATCAAAAGAATGTGCAGTTTCTTAGCAAAGAATAATATTAAAAATGATGAGTGGACAGAAAAGAAATAAGAAGCTCAGGGAGAAAATATGTCACTGAAAATGTAATTTCTGCCACAAAAACTACCTTATAGCCTATAGAAAACAAGGTCACAGTGGTCAGTGTCAGGTATTTTAGGTTAACATTTACTGGACTTGCATTTAACTAAGCCAATTGCAAGAACTGAGCTGAGTTTACAGAAAAGTAATTTTCTTAATATTTCCCTATTCATATACTCACGTTGTCCACATTTCAAGCACAAAATAATTACCTGCAAGTGGTGAATATAACAGTTTGTGTTTTAAGCTGTCAGGCACTACATTTTCCTACAAAATCAGATATTTTGTCAAAGCCTTGTTCTCAAGTGAAATGATCTCAAAGAAGAGACAGGTCCTGACTAAATTTGAAATCTAGGTGAAAGAGGGGCAAGGAACCTCATTTTTCTTTTCAGAAGTTGGCTTCTGAGCCTATTCGCAAAGCTTAATACCAAATCAGGAAATAAAATCAAGTCTTTTGATTCCCAGTCTAGCACCTTGACCACAAAACTACTTTTATTTTCCTGGAGAGACTGTGTCAGGCTGAGAGTAATTACTATTAGGAAGTAGTGGACACCAAAATTAGTCCGGATGGAGGAGCTGAAGTAAATGTGTTCTAGAAACAAACTCCTTTAGCAGGAAAATGTACTGAATAATTTACCAAATCTTTTCCATCTCTACAGACCAATAATCTTCAGCTGTAGAGTTCTACCAGTAATTTATCAAAAAGAACTCTGCAATGGCAATGATGGCAATGTTAATTCTGCCAGATTCAATTCTCTTCTCCTGTAGCCCCTCTATGAGCCTTTCATGGAGTTCCCCCAAATCCTACCCTCTCACTCCTGCTTTGAGGTCTGCAAATTGTATCCTTCTCCTTGCACCAAGCAAGAAATGAACCACCCAAAACTCACAGCTCAAAAGGATCGCAGTGAAAATTTTCTTGTGCACCTATAGCTTCAAGTAACAGTAACGCAAAATTGCACATACAGATATACACACAATCAAAATTAATATCGATTCCAAAGAAAGCAAAAGATCATCTGGTGGTGCATGGCAAGGGGGAATCCTGCCTGTATTCAGTGCCAGAGCTAAGTCAAGCCTCAACTTTAAACAGCTCAAATTTCCTTGCTGTGACTAGCAATGGAAATTATACAATGGAAAAAAAAATAAAATCTAGGCCTGCCAGTCCTCTGTTGACCAGGACAGAGGAGAGCCACAGCTTTCTGTTTACAACAGTTTTAGCTGACTTTTTTCCCCACACATGTTCCTAATCAGAAGTGGTTTAAAATAACAGTAAGAGCAGCATATGGAATACTGCTGGAGTCAGCCACCTTCCTCCAGGCTCATTCATCATTGCTTTAACAGCTAGACAATTCCCATTTGTTATCCATCTCCAGTGTTTGTAAGGGAGCTACTCCAAGCACCATTAGAGGCCTGATTTGGAGTCAAGCCTCCCAGTTGTGCTGTTATTTAGCCATGGTCTGCCTGCTTACTCCAGCCAAAACATCAGTGAGTGCTGATAGCCCCTGCCACCTTTGCATCACAGGGAATATTAGAGGCCGCTTCAAGTGCTAATTGACAAAAGTAAAAGATAACTGATTTATGATTTATGATTTCAGAAACATGGAATGGCATTCAGTCATTCAGTTCGAGTTGGCTTACTTTCCACCCTCCCCAAAAAAATGCTATTTCCATAAATATTCTTGTTCTCTGAGGTTTGGCCTTCCCAACACAATTGCCTTACTTTGAGGCTACAGATTTCTACCACAGCAGTTGACTTTCCTTCCTCACTATCTGGGAAGCTCTGCAATCGTACACATATCCATTGACTCCTTCTTCAGAAAATACTCCTTTTCCTTTTTCTGCTCTGCACTAGAAGCTCCTGAAATTTATTCTGCATTTGAAATAGGCTGTATTAGCATTCACTACCATGACAACAAGCTGATCATCCTTTGTCATCCAGAGATAAACCATAGCTTCTGGGGGACTTCCTTTTCTTTTGGTTTTTGGATATCTGGTGTACTTTGGTCTAAACACGGGGTGCCTTGCATGAGATTTCATCTTTGATTTTCCAAAGGAATTATTTGTATGCCATCTTTAAAGTCAAAGCTTGGATTTTGATAGTCTGTGTGATGGAAGAGGTTCCAGTCAGACTTTCATTAGCTGCAGGACATGCACTGGCAGCACACTGATTAGGACAGAAATGAGGATGTTGTGAGTTTCACATAACTCTCAGTTATTAGGACTTACCCAGGACAAGTCTGCATATGCATTTTACTTAATATCTTTCATTTTATTATAAACACACGCACAATTTCACTTCTTTGTAAGGAGCACAACCTAGGAAATGTTCCTGTGAACATTTCAGAGACCATTAAAAGGGCAGGATGCAGTTTTCATAACATTAACTTCTATAACTCCATTAAAATTGATATAGAATAATTAGATGATGATGATATTCTTGTGGAAAGTATCCCAACCCACAATAAACTGAAGATTCACTATAATTAATTCTGTGGTCTGCCTCTGCTAATAGTCAGAGGACCATTAACCCACCTCCTCCAAGAATATATCCCCCAAAATATCACCAACTGCAAAACAATCCTGAAAACAAATCAACCACAATAGGAAAAAAATCTAAACATCTCAAGCAGTCCTCCACATTTTAGTCACCCCCAGTTTCAATTTATACACCATCTGATTTCAGCAGTGTGTTGTGCGCCTTTTTACTTAAAGGAGCATTTGCAGAGGGAGAAATTCAGTTGCATTAATGTATCAATAAGTGTTATGGTATCCTAGCATGCTGAAAAAAATCAGCCTTCATAGTTCTTCAGCTGCTTCCTGATCATATAATGAACTCAATCTTACATTTATGGAATTACAGTCTGTTACCATGGAAATAATTATGCTGCAATAAACCCTGCAGGATCAAATAAAAGAGTGACTGCAAGAGAAAAAACATTAAGGGAGAAAACAGTTATTCAAATAAGACTAATTAACAACTGTGGCAGATAACTGTACATAACACAAAGGTAAGTATGTTTGCATTGCCACACAGTACTTTCTCAAGGTTTGCAGACTGAAAACAAAGAGGTAAAAAAACAAGCACAAAAATAATGTGGCATTTATTTAGTGTCCATCTAACATGACCCAAGTATTTTCTTAGTTCTTTGGCCACGACAAACTGAAATTGTTATCAATTATATGATATTCCTACTTTCAACTGGGAAATAATACCCAGAATTTATTCTTAAATACAGTGTACTAAATTCATGACCTGCAGTCTGGAAGTTGTCTCTTGTCTGTCCACTCTAATTTCCCTTTCCCTGTAAAAGACTGCAGGTATGCATCAGATCAAAGTGCAAGGTTGTGAACTCATTCATCTCAGTGCCATTCATTTTTCCCTTATAAAAAAATGTTTTCTGCTTCCCAAGTCCAAGGGCTTTTCACAAAGAGTAAAAGCTATATTTGAGGCTTGGTTTCTCACACAGAGCTATCACAAAGCATCCGTCTTTTACCCAGAAAGAACAAAAATGATTCTGCATGGCCCCTTTAGACAGATGGAAACTCAGGGAAAAGGATAAGGGCTCTCTGTCACAGAATGATACAGATAACTACAGATGATATCTACAGATCCTTCCTGCACCAGGCTCCCTAGGGCATGTTTGCACTTGCTTCTTTTATCTGGCACACAGGACCAACGAGGCAGGGAGAACTATACCATGACGAGGAGATATTCCAGCACCACAGCACCGGGATGGAAGTTGAAGGTTAACGAACCATCCTCAGTGCTTTGCTAAATCTTTTGCTCACTTGAGTTTTCCCATTTCTTCCAAATCCTGCTAGCAAGACCCAGTGCCTTTGTCTTTGAATGTTTGGGTTGTTTATGTGAAAATTGGCAAAATTGGCCAAGCAATATTGTCTTAACTTGACCAAATCCCATTCTGTCCCCAGCTGCAGTACCACTGTTTTCCATATCAAGTATTCCTGAACTTGTAAATAATCACAACCCGTATTAGGAGCAGAGGGTTTCCAGCTAGAAACCCCCTTCACCTTAGCAGCCCCATTAGCCTCAAGATGCCTCCGGAAGCAGCTGATCCCAGTGCCGGACAACGGGAGCACGGTGGAGCACACGCGTGTGAGGGAAACCTCGGGTGAGGCAAGGCCAGGTAGCCAGCAATCCTGCACTCCCGCTTTACTGCAGAGCACAGAGGTCTGCTGCAGGGCAGACTATGACACTAAAAAATACAGATTTACGGTTCATCCTAGGAAGGCAGAGAAGTCCTCCTGGATTTGTTCCATCTGCTATGTATTTAGGTCATATGGTGGTTGGGGGGCTCTTTTTAGCCCCAGGTTCAGAGAAGTGAAAAGGCCGTTTGGAAGCTACTGCTGAAGCATACCTCGGTACACAGCTGCACAAAACATGAATTGGAGCAGCTGAGTTCTGGCCCCAAGGTATTTATAGTCCTAACAAAACTGCATAATATCACAGGCTGCTATATAGGTTGTGAAGCTTGCATTAAAATTTGCCAATTACTTCAAAATAGTTGGCTCAGCTTCCTAATAAAAATTATTAAAATCTTCCTAATGTTCTCTTGGCTACGTTTTCAGACATATTTGAATTGGAAACAAAAGATGGATCTCTACAGAATTCAAGACCAAACTGAGACAGAAATTTTGCAGATACTCAATTATGACATTTTTGTTTTGACCCATTTGCAACAATACAGAGAAGAAGATAGTGAGTCATTGCAAGAACATAGATGGCACTGCAAAACCTTAGGCAAGCATTTCCAGGAGGCAGAGAGGTTTTGGTATAAATAAAACACAATTTTGGGGGGTTAAAAATATGTAGGCAATGAGTGGAAACATTGCCATTGCAGGTACATCCACCTACCTTTACATATCAATACTAATCTTTCCATGCAAATGATGCATCCTCCAGCTATTTATTTATGATAATCGAGATATTTTGTTAGTCTGCAAGTACCTTCACCTATTCTTTAACAATTTTCTAACATAAATGTTCTTTAGAGAAATCATTTGCTAGCCATACTATGATAAACCTACCTAATTTTCTCTCAGCTACACTTGTTAAGGGCAGGTGAAAAACTGTGCAACTGCTACAGGGAGTTCCTGCCTAGACTTCATGTGCAGTTCCCAAAGCATAAATGCCAGGATAAGCAGCAGCAGCTCAACATCATCCCACCTCCCACAACGCCATGCTACAGCTGCCTAATGCTCAATAGTTTTTGTGATCTTATTTTGGGTATTCTGACAGTTCTGGATGGTTTGCTAGAGTCAAAATCCAAACTGACAGCATCACTCACTCAGTTCAGCCCAGCCACATGGGTTAAAGGGTTCCTGCCCAATCAAATAAATACATTTCTTGACAAATTGCCAAGATGCCATTTTAAGCTTTCAGTCAACTCTGAACAAATCCCAAAGGGATCTTGAAGTTTGGAGGAGACTTCCCTTAGTGATTCTAGCATGCTTGGAGAAGGCATCTTGGTATAACACAATAAAAAGTGGCCCCCGAAAGACCTGCCCAAGGAGTCATTTGTAAATGACTTGGAGACAGACAGAACTAACTTCTAAGAGTTCTGTTCACTCCAGTACAAGCCAATCGTCATGATTTAATTAAAGCTGGGAAATACTTTCCAACCTTGAACAAATGCACTATGAACTGCTGTTTTGGGAGGACACAAAGTACTCAAGTACTACTAAGGCTTTCAGCCAAAAATATAGGATAGGAACAAACAACAAATGTCAGAAGAGCTTATTCAACATTTTCTATAACAAATTTTCCATTCTGAAAAAACGATGTTCATATCTTGTTCCCTTTTAGATATTGCTTTGTGCTTTTAAGACAACAATAATTTGAAAATTATTGAATAATAGAAAACACTTAATTTGGCTCAAACTAAAATTTTCTTTTTAGCACTGAATGATGCTAAAGCTGACACAAATTTCAATTTTGAACTTCCCTCAAGGTCAAAAAGAAACCCAGCAATACACATGTAAAAGCAAGCCCAATTTAGCAACTATTGAAAAGGCTGATACAATTAATTTTTTTTTTTTAATGAAAAATGAAACTAAGAAAGTGTTACATACGCTTTTATTCTATTTGGCTGAAATTCTCATGTACTTAAACCTTAGTATTTAATGGTTTTGGCTTATTTTTGTTTTCTGAAAAGCAAACGTCACTGCATTTAACAGGACAGTCACTTCTATAAAATCAGGGCAATTGCCAACCTCAACAAAATAATACCAACCTAAAACTTGTGTCACAAAGTAGAGAATCAAAACGAACATGTTGCAGATGAAACTGCCCACAACCTTAAATCTCAAAGGAATAAAGAATATATAATTATGATTACTACCGGTTTCCTGGTAGCCATGATTTTGGACAAGAAAATACACCATATTCTATGCTATAAAGTAGGAAGAAAACAGCCAGAAAGTTGTTTAATAAACCCGTGGAAAATACAGACTGTAAACAATTCCAACCAAGTTCCCCAAAAAATTGACGCAAATTCCTTTTATGAAAATAATAATAATAATAAGGAAGGGCTGCTACAGTTATCCACTTTGACCCTTTGAATCATATGGACTACAGAATTTTGCACATTTTCCTGCATTATACCTATCATTTCTGGTTGACTTATAGAACATTTTCTCCACATGGAACTAGCTCCAAGGCGAAACCACATTATAGAACTGCATAACAGAAATCAGTCACATGTATCTATACAGTTTATGAGTAGCATGTCTAAAAGATGGAAGTTATCTTTTCTAACAATGGCCCATGTCAAACCATGGAAGTTAAAATATTTTCAGTAAAATCAAATGCCTATCTTTCAAATTTAATTAAAATAGCTCTTCTTCCTAAGGTGGAAAAAGGTGGAATCCTAAGGTGGATTCATGCTTTAATACATTTCTGAGGAAAGTAGTTTTTTTTTTTTTTTTTTTTTTTTTTTTTAAAGTGGGCAAAAAGTCAGTCCTAAAGGGTACCTTAAATTGGTAATTTAAGGGAAAATGTTAAATGAAAATGGGCCATTGTGTAGTTTTACTCCCTGTGTATGTAGGAGCACTTACGCCAGAACAAAAAATCTAAAGGTTTTTCTGCCGCTCTTCTTTTTCTTTTTCTTTTTTTTTTTTTTTATGAATCAGAAAATTAATTACCCAGGAAATGGTTCCTCTATGGAGCAGGTTTAATGTATAATTTATATATGGAAATTTAGATGTCAACACCATGACAAATTGTCCCATAAATATTTTTGCGGTTAGATTTTTCTGCATCTGTCTTCCTCAAAGAATAAGCATAATCTAGATCTCAGCACTGTAACGTGGTTTTGGTATGTTAATTTGAACTGTATTTTTAATTTTTTTCTGTTACAAATCAATCAAAATAAACAAGGTTTTTGCACTGCATAAGAGCAGCAATATTGACTCCATCCTTCTTAGGAGAGAGCCATTCAGAGTAAAAACACCACCATGAAGAAAACAGAAATTAAACAGGATCATGTTTTCTACTTCTGCATTGTCATCTGTTAGGGCACAGTTTCAACTTCTATTACTGCTGAACAACTACTTTGCCCTAAACTTTCCCTTTATTTCAAGGCTACTACTGTAGCTTAAACTAGAGCCATTTCACAACAGTTCTTAACTCCAAGCAAGTCTCAAAGGCTAGTTTTATTCAAAGGACATGGTTATTCAATCCTAGTCCTTGAATTGCTAACTACCTAACAGAGTATACTTGGCACTTGGCAAGACTCACAGGCTCGAAACTTCTGCAGAAGTCCAGCAGTCCTCAGTTGAATCCAGAAGCCCATGTTTACTGGGGTGCTCCAAGCAAACCCTTTTATTCTGACTGTGCTTTTATATGAGCAATGCTATATATTTCGACATTAGAATAAAAAGGCTGTTGGGGCACTTTCTCAAAATCAGTTACTCAAAATTATCAGTCATTTCTAATTTTCAGACCTGACTGGATTTAAAGTTAGGATAAGATCGTTGGTATTTCATATGGAAAGGACTCAGATATTTGCAACATCTCATTGCTGAGTGTGGAATCATTGTAACTATATAGCCGTGATAAAACGATTTCCTATCCTGCATCAGCCTAACGGCTTCAGCACATAGAAGCCACTTACTAAGAGGTGAAGGTAAGCAAGAAAATAAATATTCCTGTTTAGTCAAAGCCACTAGGACCCAAAACCAGAAGCTTAGTGAAAATTGGAGAAGTTCTTTGATACTTTTTTTCTACAATTTTGTTTGTTTGCTGTTTAGGCACACACATACATTTAGTTTCCCTAACATCCTGTGAAAGGAATTCCATAATTGTTTTTACTACATGTTGCCTGAAAATCCAGCTCATTCTGTTTGTTTTTACATGCCCGCCCTATTCTTATCTAATTCCCTAGACATGCTCTTTTGTGGCACACATAGTACAACAGCTGGACAAATGTCCAGCTGTTTAGTCTCATATCGTGCAGCTGTTCTTATGCATGTCTTACAATGAGCCCTTCACAACAAGCCAAATTTCATGATCACACAGAAAAGCAGTGACAGAATCAGGAAATAAAACTAGATAACCTGAAGTTCATCTCCTGCTCTAGCCACTTGGAAACATTTCCACATTA
Organism: Tinamus guttatus; assembly: GCF_059628265.1. Lineage (NCBI taxonomy): Eukaryota > Metazoa > Chordata > Aves > Tinamiformes > Tinamidae > Tinamus > Tinamus guttatus. The sequence goes on from NW_028288780.1 coordinate 4,628,801, forward strand.
AATACTTCCCCAGATAAAGTTTTGGAGAGATGAGGAGCAGGAACATAATATTTTCGCTGCCTCAGACTCCTTTGCCTGTGGGGACAGTTCCCTCTTGCAGATGCACGTTGCATCACAGTCAGTTGCACGCTCATCTCCCCAGTTAAGGATGGAAGGAGAGCCCCAAGCTTACTTTGTTTGCACCTCGCTGTCTTTCGCACCATGGTCTCCTCCATTCGTGCTTTCTCTTCCCTCTCCTTCCAGCGCCTCAGCTGCTCTTCTCTCATTTTGTAAAACAAGATCTGCTTTTGCTCTTCATTCAGTTCCGCCAGGAGCTCTGGGTCAATGTACATATCACGCAAAATTTGCTGCAGCATGGTAACTCCAAAACAGAGACGAACCCACTCTCACCTGGGCTTGCTACAGTGACAAAATCCCACCTAGAGCACCCCACCAAGCACCCTGCAAAGGAGCTCTCCCACACCTGCCTGCCCAGGAGAGCTTGGATTCTTCTGTCTGTCTGTCTCTCTCCTCACAGGCATTGCCTGCTCCTCTTCTCTTACACTGACAGAGTTCTCTGCTTATCTCATCCACCAAAGGTAGCAGCAACAGGTGTCAAGTGAAAGGAGGCGGGGAGGAAAGGGGAAGGATAAAGGGGAAAAAAAAAAAAAAAAAAAAAGCCAAGAAGGGAAGGAGAAAAGATAGGTCACTTCACTCTCCCTGACTGTAAGTAGCTAAAAATAGGGAATTCTTGACAGAACCCATCATCTTTGCTCCCTTTACTAGAAGGAAATACAGTGCAAAGAAAGTGTCAGACTTTTTGCTGAAACGATTCCCCTTCAGAGCTAACGCACTCCCAAGGGTGTAAGAGTTGTCCTGGGGTTTGCAGTGATGTCATGGTTAAAAGTATCATCTATACCAACAATATCTATGTCACTTTGGGAACCGATCTCTTCCGACAAAGAGGAGAAAGTCATCTGCAGTGAAAGAGGCAGAAAGTAGTTTCCCAATCTAATCTATTAACTAGTTTCAACTGGGTAGGTCGTATCAGAGGTCATACTTAGTACTTAAAAATACGGTCATTCAGCAAACTGATTAAGATGCCTTTAAAATTAAAAGCAGACACAACAAAAACCCTCAAGAATCTCATTATCACTTTATAAATAGTAAATTAATATTAATTAAACAAGAGTCTGTTCTCAGCAGTTCATGTGGACCATAAGTCCTGCTGTTAATTCATTTTCCACAGATTTAGTGTTGCTCTTCAAGCAAATTGTGACCTTTCACTACTTAATAGAGTTTTACTGAACTCAGTAAAATAGTAGTATTTCACCACCAGAGCCAACCAACACTTAATTATGTGGGAAAAAAACACCTGCTGGATTCCAGAGCCAGCTTTCTCTCGGCCTGTGCCCAGCTTCTCAAGGAAAAAGTGACATTTTGTGGGAAAGAGGCCATCTTCTGAGGACAATAGAGATGTGGCCACTCCGAGCCTTAAGAAAACACACAATACATTTGCAAGCTGAGCTGCATCCCACTGTGTGATGTTTATACAACTTACCTTTTCTACACTCATTCCTGGCACTGGGAGGTGGGGTTGACTGTTTATGGAGAAAGCACACAGTGTGATACAGGGATCAGAGGGCCACCTCCAGGCTCTTGAAAGCAAGATTACAGGAGGGCAGCAGAGAAGAATGCTAGCCTTTCTAGCCAATAATTTTCAGGAAAAGGAAAGGGATCTCACTTGTGATATCTATAATAGCACAAATTTTTCCATCACAGAATGGGAACACAGATGGTCCATCCATCATCCACCTAGATCATTTTTCACATAAGGTATTTCAATTTACTGCTAATATACTCATCCTCATCCTTCACCAGCCACACTACCTTAACCATGACCATATGACAGGTGAGATGTCTGTTTACTTAATGGACTAGTATTGTACAACTAGCACAATATTGTTTCTTCCTGCTGCATGCCTACATTGAGAGCAGAAATGAAAAATTCTAAAGCTGAAAGAAAAGTTGTACCCATAACTAACCTTTAAGTGACAATATTTAGGGCAATGGTATATAATCTAAAACAGTACATTTTTACTGCAGATAAGAAATGTCAGGGCAGGTAACATACATCTGCCTTCATAGACTTCTGTCCCCAGGCTCACCCCAGCTCCTGAGCAGACACACACAAGTCCAGGACCCTTCTCCAGGGCAACTGGGTACTCTCCTTCCTCTAGGAAAAGGATGGAAGAGGGCAACACAAACATACAGATCTGAAGAGCAGACCTAATTAACCACATTCAACCAGTAGGCAACAGATTTCTTCCACTACTAGTTCATGCAGTTAATTCCCCAGCTCAGGTGCTGGCAGCCTATGCCACAAAGCCGAGTATCAGTCCGGTGTGATTGAATAATATGAATGTTACAGTTAAAGTTAAATGAAATAATGATCATAGTAATAATAGCAGCTCTACATCACCTCCACCCAATCCAAGAAGGCTCAGGCTTAGTTAACATTAATTCTGAAGTCTGACAAAACCGTGAAAGTAGGAATTGTCAGACATATTTTGTGCATCAGCCCCATACAGACCATCTGCATGCTTGTTATGACGCCATTCTACTATCGCATTATAAGGCTTTTCCACAGAATAAACCTGCTTTAAAGACCTGTATCTGTCAAATTCTTCTACAACTTCCATGATCTTCATATTCAAAAACATATCATATTAAGGCATCTCTTCCGATAACCTTCCTTTGAAATAAGTAAAATATGCTTCACACAGAGCAAAGCAGGATTATGAGTTCAACTCTGCCACTACTCCGCCCTAAGCTGTCTATTCCGGTTTCATGTAAACCCACACATTCATTTAAAAGGAACTTGTTTGCTCTTTGCATCTGCTTCTCCCAGCACCTTAACTTAAGCAGAAAATGCCACTGGTCTAAACTAAAATTCAAAAGTCTCTATTACCTGGAAGCATAAATCCAAAAAGTCCAGTTGGAGGCCTACAGTCCCTTTCTGTTCAGCTGAAACAGTATTTCAGATACCATCATACTTGGGCTTTACAGAGTTAGGTTCACATAAAGGCTCTGAAGTTCAGGGTCCCTTATGTAGAGGTTTTCTCTTCCAAAACAAAATTACTTACTTACCCCTCCTCCATCACCTTAAAAAAAAAAAAAAAAAAAAAAAAGTGTGGCAAGGGAATGCCTAGGGGAAGGAATACTTTACTGCTCTTCCTTTCTTCTGTTTCCCCTGGTCAGGTATAGAAAGAGCAGAGCCTGGGGGATCAAGCCTTTACTTCCCTGCTTTTATTCAATTATATTAGAACCGCGGCTACACATTTTGGCACTAATTGAAAAAGACTCGCCTTTACAAAGGCTTCAGGGCAAGGAGTTTTGCTGTTCTACCCATTTGTCATCTTCCTTATTCTGTTTGACTTCACAGAACAGAAATCAAATCTGGATCACAAGTGCAAAGAACAAACTCTTCATCAAGAATTATGTGCATTTAAGCATGACAAGAGGCAAGAACCATCTCGGAGGTGCATTTAGATGCAGAAGTAGCTCAAAAGGAGACCCTACACACAAGGTCCTAAATACCACATAAACAATTTTCCAGGCAACTATTGATAATGTTTGGTGAGAAACTATACAACAAAAATAGGAGGAACACAGAGATTAAATGAATATACTACAAAACACCTATGTCTAGAAGATCATTTACCCAAAATATTTGAAAAAGGTAATTGAAAAAAAGAGTAGATTTTGTGAAAAAAATCATTTCTCAAAAAAAATGGATTGATAACATCTAATCACAGGAATGATTTTGATCAATTCTCTGTTGAAGCCTTCCTACTTTGAATTGTAATAAAAAAGTAAAATTAAAAAAAATTTAAAAAAAAAGGTGGACAGGAGAAAAGGATAAGTAAGGAAGAATTACTTTTTCTGGCATAAGCCTTTTGGCGTAAGTAGTAGAAAGACACATCATAAAATTTGCTATTGGTTTCTTGTCCAGGATAAAGATGTTCTGCCACAGAACATTGGGACTTTGAACACAGCAGACAGCTACTATGAACTTTCTTCCTTTGCTTTTTCCACTCCCTAAGCTTGCTCTAAGCCCTATGTTTCTTTATGGTATAGAAAAATCAAAGACCACCAATGGGAAGAATGAAGTGTTTTTACCAGTCCCTTCCTTTCTCTTACTAAAAAAACATATGATTTGATAATTTGGAAATGTAATAAAAAGGCAGCACAAGAGTTTGCCTATCTGCTGTCCCAAAGGTACAGAAAACTTTCGATCATGTTAGTAAAGAGCAGCAACGCTTGAGAAGCCATTTGAGATTTCACTTATCAACAAAGCCGGACAGTGCTCCAAGCAGTACAAACTTTGATTATTTGGGGTCAATCAAATATTCAGGTAATTAGGCCTAGCCTACTAGCTTAATAAGAAGCTGACAACAGCCAACATGTCTGTGCTAAGTACCCTCCAGGACCACAAGGACTGTGACAGCAGCTCCTTGTTTCCCACAGCCTCTCTCGAAGTGTTAAGGAGCAACAGTCATCAGGAGCTCTCAGATGGCAAAACAAAACAGTCACCTGCTGTCTTGTAATCACTATCATGGGTGGATGGACTGCATGAAAACTCTTCCTTTTTTGCCACACCAGTTTGTTTCCAAGTCTCTCCACTTGCTTTCCTGCCCTCTGTGGTGAAGCTTTTTGAGGAGTCAGTTTTGTCAATTGGCACATCAAATGTGAAAGCCTTCCTGGCTGCCTGTGACCCTTTATCCAGTGTGAAGGAATGACCGTGCAAAATCTTTCCATATTGTTTTTGTCTCACTGAGGGAAGCATCATTTTAGATGATAATGCCCTCCTCACGTTTGATCCTTAGTGATCTTTAAGAGTTGACTATTTTCACACTTGGACCTTAGCCTCAAGCACACATAAGGCTGTGAAGATGATTAGCGAGACAGACATCTATACAGTCTTGCTTTCTGTTCACCCTCTTCACTGAGAGAAAGCTAGAGTCTGAGTCCTCTATGAAGGAGGATCCCTATAATGACCTAAGGTGACAACATATTTTGATGTAGATGATGTCTAACAGGCAAATATTCAAAAGTCGTATAACCCACCATAGTTATAAGTCAAAAAAGAATAAGGAAAAGTTAGAGAACTTCTTGCATAGTTGAGAACAGAATTTCTAATTATAAACCTATCAGAGAGAAAGAGTCTATTAGAATATATATATATATATATATATATATTTCCTCCTCATGGAAAGCATGGGACTGTTATGGAGACAGAACAGCTGCTCCTTTCTTAACTATCTCAGTGGAACCTGTTGTCCATATGAAGTGTTTCCATCAGCATCATACAGTGGATTCATTCTCCTAACAGCTCACCTTTCCTTAAATATTCCAAATGAATAAACAGTCTGAATTATCATGAAGAAACTCTCTCTCTCACTCTGAGAAAGTTTGAAAAATCCACGAGGTCCCTTTGAGAAAGCAAATTTTATTCAGCAAAAGAAAGGTTTTTTTCTTCCCTTCCTTTCCCAGATCTGATTAAGACAGGGATGAATTAATAACTTCCCAGGGTTGTTATTTGACGGGAAATTTGAAGTAAGGGTGCCTACTTGGACATTCTTTGTCTTCCCATTCTTCAGGGAAGTATTTTGAGTTATTTAGGAGGAAGAAAACAAATGCTCCATTGCTATCTGTGGCCCTCCCATTTTAGTTGCTCTGGTTCACCTGTTCCAAGCAAGCCCAAATCATTACTGTACAACACTGCATCCCAACCAACCGTGCACAAAATAACAGACTATTGTGAGAGCAGCTTTTGGTCAGCTCTTGTCACCTCACAAAACTGCCACACAATTGGACAATTTAATTAGTTGTGACCTCAACAAGGATTTTAAATCTGTTTAAAATTTAAAAATGGAGTTTCCTTTAATCTTCAACAGGGTCTTCTGGGACTAGATGCACTCTGTTCTAGTCTCCACTAAAGCAACTTTTTGGCTTAAGCAGTGTCACTAGAAACCAGCTACTGAGGAATGGAAAAAGGAAGAGAAGGGAAGGAAAAACAAAGGAAACCATTTTAGCTCCATTTTTAAGACAAAGGGAAAGTCCTTAAATGGATGAGGAAATGAGCCAATCTTGACAATTTATCTTGAGCATGCGCACCCTCCCCAAGCTGAACAACTCACCGGCAATGCTGAACTAGCAGAACTGCATTTCCCTTCAGATTTTATTACACAGCCATATTATCTACTTTGCCCATGTCATTTACACAGAAATATTCTGCCACAATCTGCATAACAGAGCAGGGGGGCGGGAAGAGAGAAAGAATATACCTCTGTAAATATGAGGATGAAATTATGAGGGAAATAGTAAACAGAAAACATGGCAATCTTGCATTTCTTCCAGACTCTGAACTCTGTAGCCATAACCATTTTCTGTGTTATTTTTCCCCCCCTCCAAAAGGGGTGTTTACAGTATCTGTAATTTTTCAAGTCCTGCTGTGTCAGCAATAAAATGAGAACATTGGAAACTGCAAGTGAGTGGTGCTGGGGGGAGCTGACAGCGTTCAAGGCCTTCTAAACACCCACAGCAAGGATGCAGTTCTGTTACGTGAAAAGCAAATGTTTAGAGCACTAACCACAACAAACCAGTCATGCCTGATTTGTGCATTGCTGTCAATTGGAAAAATGGTAAAAAAAAAAAAGAACTGTGAATTATTCCCTTTGGAGCTCCTCTCTCGTAGATGGGGAGTAAAAAAACCTGCCCATTTTTTCCTTCAGTTCCATTGCTCAGTCTGTGGCTCCCTCTAGGGTCAAAACGAATTTGGCCTCAAGACAAACTCAAAACGCTGCCTCAAAGTAGGCAGCACAACCTGCAGAGGGATCAGAATGATTAACAGATCATTTCCCTGAAGCTGCAGTTTCACTACAAAGTATCAAATACAGCAGGAGTGTGGATATGATTTTTCCCTTCCTATCCATATGGGGCTAGTATCAGTAATCAGATTGTAAATGCTGTGCAGTATGGACCTCCTTTGTCTGTTTGCCACCTTGTCTTGTACTAGTTCAGGACTGATGTTTTCAGACATTGCCCTAATTCAGAAAGTTAAGCAAACTTGAGTTCTGTAGAGCAAAATAGGAATGAAAAAAAAAAAGATGAAAAATTCTTAAAGAAATGAAACACAGCAAAAGAGCTACAATCCAATTAACGATCTTACTATACTGTCAGCTGAATAGCTGTAAAAGCAATAGCAAGATGAAATTTAAATGGTGAAATGCTAGTTTACATTGAGAAGAATCTCATCAGACATTTTTTGTTTTTGTTTTGTTTTTTCATCTCCCCTCAAAATTCAAGTTAAATGAATTCCACTTCAGGTACTGCTGGCAATAAAGAAGGAAAAGGGGTGCCAGCTAGCCTAAAGAAATCTGTATTTAAAGTCAAGGACTGCAAACTATAGAGTAATCAGTCATTATTCTACTAGCCTGAGGTTAATTCCGTGCTCCTAACACTACTTGCCCTTCAGAAGGGTCCCACCAGTGATTATTTTTGCCTCACAGGATAGCAATTCCACCCAACAAGATTGCTTTAGGTCTATCCCTTTGTGTCTTGTGTCACAGCTGTTGCACACGTGATCACGCTGGAGCCTGTAGATGTCTTCAGAGTTCAGCACAATTTATTAGACATTTCGGAGCTGGGTAGAAAGGGCAGCACTCTAATTTTTCTTCCAAATAGTAGTGGATATTTGAAATTCTATATTACAAAGGTCTGATTATAAGTACTAATGCAAGTTTTTCAACTTTCTTAAATCTATTTTTTTGACTTGTTTTAATTTCATTCTGCCTGCAGCATAGATGCAACCCAAACCAAAACATTACATACCTAATAGCTACTGCTATTAAAATGCTCATTCACAATAGCAAGATGCATCAAAAGGTGACAAGACACACTATATTTTTCATACGCAAAATGAAATGGCCACCATTAAAAAAAAAAATAAAACAGCATGAAGTTAGTTAAACGAGCCAAAGAGAAAAGAGTCAAGACTCCTTGAACAAGCTGCCTTGCAAAAACATGGTGCATAGGCCTGTGAGCAGCAATTAGCTTTCCAGAATACTAGCACTGCAAAAATATATCTTGCAGCAGAAGGGCAAAGGAGGAAAAGAAAAAAAAAAAAAAAAAAAAAAAAAAAGGGAAGAAGGAAAGGACTCACACTGCAGTTAACTGGAACAGAGCTCAGAGCTCTGCGGCCCTCTCACTTGGACTGTGCTGTCTAATTCAATTGTATCTTTGGAGTTATATCTCATTTACAAAGCAGTAATGAAGCTCTTCAGGCCAGACCCTCAGCTAAGAATGGGGGGTACTTGGTTGGCAGACAGCAGGCTCTATTTAGGAAGCAATTAGAGCTCTCTAAGTATCTGCAGGGATCTGCTCTAGCCTTAACATAGATTAAAAGGCCCACCGGCAGCAGTCACGGAGGAACTTCTTAGTTCAAAAAGATATGCAGAATGTAGTGCCCCTTGCTCCTATTTACACTTCCTTGCTCCTGTCAGACCCTGATGTTATGCCTCGCCGTACTAAACACGGCATGGTCTTACACGGCACGCTGCAGTTCAGCTTTGTGCTACTTGAGTACAAGACATATCAGTCATTCTGCTCCTCAGCTGAAGTCTCTGTAGCTGAGGGAGCTCATCCATCGCTGTACAAAATACTGGTTGCCTTTCAATTCCTAATCAATAGGCTATTTCTTAAGGCTCTCTATATCTTTTCATTGACATACTTATTTACTCCATCTCCTTGAATGTAATGAACCTTTGCAGAGTCTAGTTGGAGGCCTGTGGCTAGTGGGGTCCCCCAGGGGTCAGTCCTTGGTCCAGTCCTGTTCAATTTATTCATCAATGACCTGGATGAAGGCACAGAGTGCTCCCTCAGCAAGTTTGCTGATGATACCAAACTGGGAGGATCCTGGGCTGCATTAAGAAGAGTGTCTCCAGCAGGTCAAGGGAGGTGATCCTGCCCCTCTACTCAGCCCTGGTGAGGCCGCATCTGGAGTATTGTGTCCAGTTCTGGGCTCCACAGTACAAGAGGGATGTGGAGCTGCTGGAGAGAGTCCAGCGCAGGGCTACAAGGATGATCAGGGGCCTGGAACATCTGCCCTATGAGGAGAGGCTGAGGGAGCTGGGCCTGTTCAGCCTGGAGAAGAGAAGGCTGAGAGGGGACCTGAGCAGTGTCTAGAAGTACCTCAAGGGAGGCAGTGAGGAGGATGGTGCTGGTCTCTTTTCACTGGTGGCCACCAACAGAACTAGAGGTAATGGCCACAAACTGAAGCACCAAAAGTTCCACAGGAACTTAAGGAAGAATTTCTTACCAGTGAGGGTGACAGAGCACTGGAACAGGCTGCCCAGAGAGGCTGTGGAGTCTCCTTCTCTGGAGATCTTCCAAACCCGCTTGGACGCAGTCCTGTGCCACGTGCTCTAGGTGACCCTGCGTGTGCAGGGAAGTTGGACTAGATGACCTCTAGAGGTCCCTTCCAACCTTAAGCATTCTATGATTCTATAATTCTACATGGGCTTTATAATGACCTGTTAATTTAGGATTAAACATAGTATGTATAGCAACCTCAGAAGTTAAGATTATCAAATTCAGGGTGTAGTCTGTTTTTTTCTTCCTTTCACTTCAGCATAAACTTTTTCCAAAATCCAGCTATCTGCATAAAATTATCAGATGCATATCTATTAGTAAAAATTCAATATTCTTCCTTACATGAATTATTCATTTTGTGTATCTTTTGGAATCTCTCAGATTCCATGACCTAATTGCTACAGGAAGTAATTCCAGAGCTTGGCATATTTCCAATGAAATTCATTACAATAAGCTACCCAAGAGATTTCACACTCTAAATTATGCGAGTTTCTTTCCTCAGATATATTTTAACTTAGGAAGATGCTCAGTAGGTTCACCTTCTTCCATCTCACTGTAAATGCATCAAAACGTATCATGTGAGAGCTAATTTTCTTTAATATACTTCCTGGTACAATTTAGCTGCATTATGCATAAAGCAGCAGTCATATCATATCAACTTCACATCATATTAGACACTGCATTATGGCAGCTAAATTGATTACTAGTGTAATTGAAGACCAGTGATAGGAAAATTGTTAATCATTTAAAGGATGCATCAGCTTTATGTACAAAATTTCTTGCTTTAGCAGCATCATGTAAGTCTCTTTCAGGGTATAGCATTTTGCTCATTTAAAACACTTCTTATTTTTGTCATCCTGGTGGGCAATAAAATCCTACAGATTTACTAAAGGCAAAGCTTATTGCGCATTTCTGCATCCACACTGTGCAAGGTTTTTTTTTTTTTTCTTACAGGAGTGGATCAGCAATTGCAAAAAGAAACTTTGGCTGTTTTCTGGCTTTTTATACTTTACCATAAGGAGCCATAAAAATCTTTTCTTGTTGTTAAGAGTTGGGCAGGTAAATCCACCGACATTTTGACATCATTTTCTCCTTTAAAGTCCTCTGTAATTTTCAGCCTTACACGCTGCCCACTCCTTTTGTGGCAAAACTACAACCACAAAAAAAAAAAAACCACCCAACTTTCTGCTGCAAGTCATATTCAGTACTTTGTATCTTGACACTGAGGGGCTGTTCAAAGTCTTTAAAGTTAGTACACAAAACATGCTGAACAATCTGTACCTCATAGCCTTTTTGAGACCTTCTCTATTCCTGTCAGACACTGTGGGACAAAGAACAACCCAGGATATTACCTAAACTGACTTGTTTTTTTGACTCTAATCTTCACAGGCCCAACCCACCAGACCCAGATTCAGGCGGCTGACTCATTTTCACAACAGAAACCTTAGCAGCTTTGTCATTCACAGCTGTCTTCCATTCACATGACAAAGAAAATTTATTCTTTAGAGCTGTTTGTGAAACTATGAGATTCAAGTCTCATAATATGAATGTGCACTCTCTTATAATGGGCGTGTGAGGTAACCCTGTTTCTACTCATTTTCTCTTCCTTCAGCATACCCTCAATAGTAACGGTCACCTCCTCATTTCTTTCCAACAATGCTGTTTTCATGCTCTTATTTTCCCCTTTCTTTTAAGCTCCTGTGCTAGTTTCCACTACTGCTTCCTGTGCTAAGCTCCTGCAGTTATATCTTAGAAACACAAGCTACAGTTCCACCCACTTGGCCCATCTACCTGCTGAGAAACAGGACCAACTTGATTAAACTCTTCCCCACTTCTCTCATTATAAGAGAACTGTACTATTACTGCAGCACCCCACATTTCCTCTCTCCTGACCATGAGACAAGTCTGCTCCATAACTCACAAGAGTGGAGCTCCTTGCAGTTTATTAGGACTCTTCCTTCCACACATTGTGCCACTGCATAGCAGTCCACAAATGCAAGCCAAGAGAACAGAAGGCTTATTTGGAGAAAAAAATGCGTATATTGAGGTCCAGTACATTCTGTGGTTCAGACCAAGAAAAAGTAGGTGCAATATTATAACAAATTGAAGGCTTCTCTGGGCTACACAGGATTTATTTTAACTACTCCAGCTTAACTCCAGGCCTTTCCCAGGGAACCCAAGGCCCTATATAGAACACTCAGCTAAACCAAAGACTCTGTGCCTAGGATTGTCATTTATTGCTTTTTTTCTTCCTAATTTACTTCAACCTTTTATACTGGTTCTACATAAATATTCAGAGACCATACTTCTTTGGCTATTAGCATTCTGTTAAAAGAATGCTGCATTAGAACTCTTTATTTTCTAGAAAGAAAATCCACTGTAGAGCAAGATGGACAGTGTTTGCATTCTCCAGGAGTGGTGCTACAGACATTCATTATGCAAAATAGGGATTAAATAGGCTATTTAGAAAAGATCAAGCTGCAGGAAGATGCAGATGGTTGATAGGAAATCATTTTCAAGTTAGAGCTGCATTTAAAAAATAGACAAAGAGGGTGAAGGGAAGAGCTAACAGTGTTATGAATTAAAAATAAAATGAAGGAAGCAGAATATATCCTGGTTTAACAAGGAGAAATCCCAGATTGTACAATAAAACAAAATGATACTGCAATCTGGAATTGCAATACGAAAACTCTTCTGCTAGAAGGATAACAGCTACGGGCAGCGGCCAGGTGGAAATTCTGAACCTGAATTGCAACCAAGATCCAGATGTCCATGGCAATGGTCTCCCAGAAATTCACAGACCTTCTGTACTTATGGCCTTTTCTGCATTTGAGCAGCTTCACTTTTTCTAATTCAATATAGGGTTGATATAGCCTTAAAATAAAAGCAATTTTTAGTTACAAATATCATTGTGTCTTGCAGCTGCTATATGTAAAGGAAAGAGTTCATACATAATGGTCCATTAACAATACCTGATTTTGTAGTGCGCAAAGCCACTTTGTGATTCTGTAATATATGTTCAATACAAAATCATACACCAGGACATGTTTCTGTGTTTATACATTCCTTTAGAATACAAACACTGTAAATACACATAACAATTCTACTCTAAAAACTATATCCTAAAGTCATATCAGCTCAAGGACGGCCAACCTAAACCAGTCTAAAAGAAAGATTGTCCAGATGGCCCAACTGCCTCAGTTTCATAAAGTTATGATTAATAAGACCTTTTAATGGTAGAAAAACCTTTGGTGGTAGTAGTTACCAGCCATTCTACAGCTAAAAACAAGTAATCATTCTCATAATAAATCATAAAGGCAGCTCTAAACACAATAGTAGTATCTACCAATATGGACGGTCCATCTTAGAATTTCATAACCTATCCCAGCAATAGGTCCCTGCCACCAGGCCTAAATCCTAGGAAGTCACAGCTTTGCCCTCGATTGAAAATGGGAGGCTTACTATGAACCTTAAATCACTTTATTTCCAACTCTTTCCCCCTCAGAATTGCTGAAGCACAATCATGGGCACTTGTTCTAGTCTCTGATGTTCTCAATCTCAGCTCTAACTCCTCCACTTTCCCTTCCGCTCCCTTAGGTTTATTTTCATCACAGTTACAGAAATTTCATGCTGGACTAGTCAGTTAATGATAGTTCCTTGTCTAAAGAACTTTGATTTTCCCCAAATAATTGTGTTTACTAGATCTGTGAATCACACCGAAACATCCTTTCACTAATATGCTAAGGCAGGGGAGAAACATGATTCCATATAGGGAAACAATGTATATTCCCCAGAGTAAAGCAGCCTTTTGCAACATGTCTTTCTGTATTTTTACCATTCAGATCAACACAGGTATACAGGTACATTTTCTTTCTGAAAAGCAGCCAGTTTACTTGAAGCTGCAATAAAATGAACCACATCTCCAACTTTGCAAAAAACAAATAAAAAAATAATAACCTTCAGAAAAGAGACGCATTGCAAGGCAAAAGGCTAGATTAACTACTTAAAGCAATCCATCAAATCAGAAAGAAATAAAAGCCTTTATGCATAATAGATCACATCTTTTAACTTTTGCTGAAAATAAGTTCTCATAGGTATCTACAGAGAAAGTAGTTTCTTTACCTTGCTCAGTCCTGGACATGCAGAGAAAAGGAGGTATGAGCTTACCTTAATTCCTCCGGCCATAGTCCCTGCTTGCTGAATGTGAACCCGCCTCACTTGAGAAGCTGGGCAGTTGGAGAGCCACCAGCTTAGACCCACACCAACACACTGTGGCTCTAAAACAGTGCTGACTAGTTACTGCTTCACCAAAGCAGGACACGGATCTCCCTCACCTGGGGCACATCCTTGGGTCCTCTCACTGCCTCTGCCACTCACCCACTGCCAGGACACCGACAAGTCACTGCACCTCTGTTCTCCAAGATATTACCTGATTTTTTAGGTTGGTTGTCAACTTCAGGAGCAAAAATTGCTCTCACTGCATTTGTACAGCACCTAGCAAAACACAACTCTGTCATTGGTGAGGACCTTGGGTGCTGCAGCACCTCTTACACTAAGGGTGGCAGGGCTATATTCAAGGGCCACCACTTCAGCCTGATGTTGCTATTGTACACACATGGATTCCCATCCTGTCTTATTTTGCAGTAATAGTTGCAGCTGATTAGTTTGCATATAAAACAACAGTTCATTTGGCACAGGAATTCCATACCTGGCTGCTTGTCAGTGCCTTGTGCAATATAATGAACCTACACCTGATTGTTTCCTTCAGTCTTTTGCAGAGAAAAGCTGTCATTATTATTTTACCTTTTTACCATTGTAGAGATATTCAAGATTCTGACTCAGTGTCCTTTTGAAATCCTTGGAAAAATTCCCATTCATTTAAAAATAAACTGGAACCAGCCTCTGTGCAGGCTGAATGTGCCTGGCAAGACTAATGCCCACAGGATGCTGATATTCACCCCTCTCCCTTTCACCTCAGAAATTGTGCTGCCTCTGACCACAGTGACAGCATGTGCAATCCTACTTGCGCCCTGGTAAGTGCTCTGAACTCCACGGCAGGATCTCATACCCAGAACTGGTCAAGAAGCAGCTCAGGCTGTAAGGTCCTGAGCTGGCAGGAGGCTCCCCCACCTTGCAACACCCAACTTTTCTGTGACTAATCTTGGCTCTGTTTAAACAAACATACTTCTTATTGCTCCAGTAGCTGTAGGGCATGCTTTTTTCTAAATGTGACAGTAAACAACTGACAAACATGTGAGCAGTTTTTCACATTATACAGCGTAATGAAGCAATCTTCACCTCAGGACTTTCATTTTCCAATTCATTTGCAACTTTGCGAAACCTGCTATTATGACTGGGGGAAATGCAGAACACATTCACCTTACTCTTTCTCTCCATAGGGACATCCGAAGGGACTAGCTTTTTAATTATCTAGCAAGTCACTCAGTAAAGAGTCTCAACTTCCTTAATAGGATCCCTAGGCTCTAAACTCATTATCATATTGCTTTTTATCTTTAGGAATCGGTGATTTTAACTCCCTTCAGTGATTATAACACAACAGTGCAGCAAGTTTTAGAATGCTATGGATTTAGATCCCAGTGCTCCTATTACCACAAACGCTGCAACACGTAGAGACTGTTAGGCGGCACCACACTGGGAAGCTCAATCTACTTGCTGGAACAATCTTTAAATAGCATTAACTGCTCAAACACATACTACAGCAGTGCTAGGAGGCTGTAGGGGATCCTCAACAGAATACAGTATATATTATTTAAGCCATCATATAACTGGCTTGTATTTGTTCAACACTCAAGGTAAGGTAAGTTTGGCTGAAAAAAAAAAAAAAGAGACAAAAAACATTTGTGAAACTGGTGGCTGAAACAGCATCAGTCCAACAATTTCAAAATAAAATAAAAAAGACATTTAGAAGATGTTTACCTCATCGATGATAAAGGTAAATTGGAGCTGGCAGCTCTAGGTTCTATTGTTGTCTTTGCAGAATACAAAAGACTATGCCTATATACTTCAGTCACACCTTTGCAGGGGGAGGTGGAACAAAAATGACAAAATTAATTTGTATTAGACTTTCTCAAGTGCTCAGCATCCACCAGATAAGATTCAGGTGTTTATATAATTTGGCCAGATGTCCAAGGTAGATTGAGAGCTGCGCTCCTTTTAAACTTGGCTTCTGTGCTTAGATGCTGATACAGGACCTGGTCGTTCTTGAAAATTCTCTCCCTTATTAGGTTCAATAGTCATTCTCCTAAATGACAACAAACAGAAATTCAATATAAAGTATTTTGAAGATCTGAAAGGTTCTCTCCCAGTATGATAATTACTGTTGCAATTTCTGTTAATGACATTTAAGAACTGGAAACAAGCAGTGGTGGAGGATTAAGTAATTATGGAGTATTAGATGCATTTGAAGAGCAGGGTCACAGAAAAAGAGAAGGAGAAAAGAACAAGCGTGCTGTGGCTGTTCATCAGCCTGAAAGCTATAAAATATTCTCCTTTTTCATAGCTTGCTGGCTGTAAAGGACAGACTCTCAGTACAGATCAGTTCTTCTTCATTGTTCCTGTTCGAGAGCTACAGCCTTTATGGGTAAGTAAAGCTCTTGTTAACCATAGATAGATGTGAGCTCTAATACATTATTCATTTTCTTCTCGTATAGCAACATCAAGTGTATTTGATGATAGAAATAAGAAACTAATTTAGGATCATTTAAATATGAAAAGGTAAGGATAAATGCATTACAATAGCTGACCCAAAATGTGTGTCATATTTTAAAGAATGCTTGACAGTCACATGCAAACAAAGGTTTGTTTAAATAACACAGGCAAATTCTAAGGAGGTAAGTGAAAATTAAAGCACTTGAAACTTTTAAGCCTTCGTGAATTTAAATATTTTTAAGACACTAAAATTCTTAACTCTGCATTAACATCATATATATATCAATATACATCAAAGCAGCTACTCACGTATGGCTGTACATTCTTACTGTGCTTTGTAAAGCACCACAGAAAAGACTGGAGCTGCATTTAAACAGTCTGGCCTTTGAATATGCCTCCTTATGACTCCACTAGTAGCCTACATACAGATGGAGTGCAAGCCTTTAACTATACATGTTCTGTGTGAAAAAAGTATATTCATACTGGATTTGAAATATACTTTTGAGATTTTAATTTCCATTATTCTTTCAATCACTGAGACATTGGGTAGACAGGTCACAAGATTGAGCTTTCTGCCTTCATGCACATGATGGTACCTTGCTCCACAATTAGACCTCATGACATCAGCTGAACTAATCTGTATTACTCAACATGTTTAAAGGTGAAATAATCTGTCTAAGTGGAGTCTGACAAGAAAGCAGCTGTTTAGAATTACATTACTAGTCAAGTAAATAATTATTCAAAAGAAGTCAAACCTCTTGGTACTTTAGGGACATTCACGAAAAGCAGATTAAAAATTAAAAGCACCATAGTTCTTATACCAACAATATAAGAGATAAACAAAGAGGTAGAACCAACCTGTAGTACATAGGCATTTTGGCACTGCTTCTGGCCTAACCCAGGTCTAATTCAACAGAATTATTTCTGTGGGACTGGCTGCTCCTGTTCTGATACAGCTGAAGAGAGCAGATCTTTGCCTTGTCTTAGGGCAGCGTTTTCCTTCTGTTCCCACCTCTTCTATGTGTACCTGGCGTATTTAGCAAATAGCTCAGAGGAATGTTTGCAGTTCACATAGTTTTTACACCTACCTATATTGTTGCTCTTTACGGCATTGTTTCTGCTACTCACGTATGAGCCCTTGAGATGAGAATAAACAAATAACAAATAGCAAACCATACATTTATTGCCTGTTTGTCAAACTCCATTTCAAAACAAATATTCATTTACATAAAACACTAACAATTTAAGCAATTTTTACACATAGCCTGTGCTGGCTATATCATACTTCAGCACTAAAACCATCCGTGACAGTATTGCTAATTCCTTGTGTGTCTGGTTCTCAGCCTTCCCTAGCAACTTACTATACCCCGTTTGCTTCTTCAACAGCATTACACCTTATTACATTAATGCCACAGGGAAATCACAAGGTTGTTGATTTTAATTCAAACTTTTTTTTTTCTTATAGATTTTTAAAACAGCATGTCAGAGGCACTTAATAAACTAGAGTCAAAGCTTGCTGCTTAGCAGTACCTGAGGGAAATTCAGCCACTCTTGTTGAGTTAGGATCTAGACAAAGTCAATGAATTTACCTAGACCCGTATCAGCTGAGAGGAGGAAAGACCAGGTCCTGAACTAGACAGTTTTTAGCAGACTCCTCAAAGTCTCTCAGCTTCCTTTCAGCTGTGTGCACTTTATGCTTTGTAAAACACAGCTCTAACACTTGAGCAGAGACAGTGGCTGGCAGTAATACTTCACTGCCTGCGCTTTCATAGCATTTCTTCCTGGTTACCTCAGAGGCTTCCTGCTCAGCATGCAGCTTTTTCTGATCCCTCATCTTTACTTGTTTGTTTCTGAACTCATTAACTGGTTTGTGCCACAAGTTTTGACATTCTGAAAAACAACTGTTTTGGTTCTGTGACAATCCAGTGTTTTCATCCCCCATTCACCTAGAACTATGATCCCTGTGCTTTGGCTCCCTCCACCACCACCTAGAACTCTGATGCCCGTGCTTTGGATCCCTCCTCTACCACCATACATGCAAAACATTAACTTAAAATAGTGTTTCCTGGGAAGAGTTATCATTTTAGTATTCTAATATCAAAAAAACAGTTTGCGTTTTATGCTTTTCTATTGAACAGGCAATTTAAAATAAAAACTACTTTATTCAGTACTCAGTCAAATAAAACCAGAGGGAGAGTATATTCCTTCCTATAAAATGGCAGGCTGATTTTACTGAAGTGTTTTGTAGATCAGAGTCCAAAACTATTGCCCTCTTTAGACTGAAGATACTTGGGGCTAATCTGCTCAGCTTTAAAGGAACTCCAGAAGCTCCAAAGACAACTCCTTTCTTACATCCATGTATGAGGGGATACAGTGTCAAAAAGCACATTGTATCTGTTAACTATTTTTCTTCTGACTATGGTAGATGCTCCTTTAAAACACTTTAACTGTGACATGACAGCAGAGAATTTAGCTAGATACCCTATCTAGATAAATCTAAAGAAAAAAAAAAAAAAAAGCAACACCTATATAAACAGAAAACTTTATCCAATACGAAATGCTGAGAAATACAAATGCTTTTGGGAAAGACGGGTGGCATTTTTTTTATAGAAATATTTAATGGATGAGAAGTAGGTAAACAGTTTTCACAAAGAAAATGGGAATGCACATCCACTTAAGACTGAAAAAATAGCCACTGTTTAGAAGAGAGAATGTTTTAAGAGGCTAAGAAATATATAGAATATATAGAGGAAAATATTGCTGGAATCAAATTTGCAAAGGTATTAGGACACCTGTTCCTGTTTTCTTACATATTTGGCTAAATACTTTTGCAAATATGATTCTTGTTTTGAGTGGTAACTATAAAAATAACGGGTCATAGGTATTAGAAAGGCAAAGTATCAAAAAGCAGATTCTGCTGAGCAATCCAGAACTGGAAATAGAGCCCTAAAACATAGGTTTACACTGCATAATGCAGCCAGAAACCCCTAAAGAGGGATTAAAAAACAAAACAGAAAACAACCACCACCAACTAAGCACACCCACTGTGCAATAAGCTTTGAGGCCATCTTCCAAGGATGTTTTTCACATCCTTGGAAGTGATATAATGGGGTTGAATTGCCTGTCAGTGCCAGATCAGCACCAAGTGCTACAAAATACTTCAGACAACATCCTCAGAAAAAAAGCTGCCAGAATATAAATACAAGTTCCTAATACAGTGATATGGTGAGTTATTGCAGAAACTACCCAACTCATAAGGAATTTCAGTAACTTCATGGTGGATTGTGTGAGCATCCTTACCTACTCAACAGCGCAGGGGCAAGATACTTCTCTCAAGAAATTAGCAAGGACAAGGCAGCTGTAGGCAGACAGAAGTTCTGTCTTTTTGAGAATTACAGTACTATCTTTTAATAAATCACTAGAAAAGCAAGAAAAAGTCTTTTCAATTATCACAAGGTAGCTTTACCCTTTACCCTCTTAATTCTATGTGAGAATGTCTACAACGAATAGCATATGCCACATACAAGCAGAACAGAGATGCCCAGGCATTTGTATTTGCATTTGCTGTTAGCCTCTCCTGTTGAGGCTCCCTCCTCCAGTCACGCCATGTGGCTGGGTCTTCCGCTCTACCCAGTCCTGTTCTCTAGGCAGTACATGGTCATGCTCTCTTCACTGCAGCAGCACGTTCTGGCTCTAGCTCCGCATCTTCATGCTCCAACAACAGCTGCATGCCAACCAAACCCTCCACAGCCAAGCAAGTGGTGTTCCAAGCAGTCCCTGTTCCTAACCGGATTACATGACAACGCCGGGCCAGGGAAGAAATGGCACGTCCTCCTCGTGTCTGCCCCTGGCACACAGCCTGGGGTCTGAACACCACCGGTCTCTTGTATATTAATGTCTTCAACATCCATCTACACTCCAAAGAGACAGTTTAGTGCAAATATTTGAGGGTTGAGGGCTCTGGGGTTTTGTTTTGAAGGGGGTGGAGGCGGTGCTTGTTTTTTTCCCCACCCACAGCTGCTCTTTTTGGCTAAGCAAGCCTCTTGGAGGAGTTGTGAGCCAAAGGAAATTAGTGTTTTCTATGCTACAGAGTCTAATTGTTTTTTCCTCCACTGACAGCTCTTCAAGCTAAATTTAGGGAGCCAGAGAAAATTAGACTGAATGTCATTTGGCTGAGACTATGGCCTGCTTTCCATACACATACAATGGCCAAAGGAAAGGCTTCCTTTGCTCTGTGCTACACGACTAGCAAATATGAACAAACACCAAGTCCATAATCTAAAAGATAGTTACTATACATGTCATTAATGAAGCTATGTGATCAAGGGATCAAGGATACCTGTAGAGACCATGATGCGTAAGAAATACAGAAAACCAGGTATTCAGTGAGATAGTGACAGAGCTGGGATTCTATTCATTCGCATAAACAAAATCAGTCAATTTATGCCCAGCTGTCACAGTTTGTCCCATTACTTATCTGCTCCCACTGCTCTAGAGTCAGCACACAGCTTTGCCAGTTCTAGCAATTCATCCCTATGTTTCACAATAATGGATGAAACCAGCACCTCCTGGAATCATGTGGAAGAAGTTGAACTGTGATTAAAACCAGGAAGTTTCCCAACTTGCTATTGGAAAACTTCTTGGGAAACAAAGGAAAAACACAATACATTGTTGTTCATGCAGAAAAAAAAATAGGTGCATTACTCATTATTTTTAAGCATAGTATATTTGTAGCTATTCCTGCATGTCTGTCTTGTAAAACTGCATGCTGTTTTTTCCATGCCCAGTTGTGTAGGGAGTTAAAGCAGGGAGCTCAGGCTCCAATGTTAATCTACCATGCTAGACCATATCAAACAAACCCGTTCTCTATTAGGCACGTAAAAAAAGGACGCATACTTGTACACAAAGTTGCAGCAACATTTTGTTTCTTAAAGTGAAATTTATTCTTATTCACGATCCCCCAATACAAGAATAAACCTAGCAGAATAAGACTAAGCAGCTTTTCATATTATGGGTCATCTCTCAAGCACATATGTTCTCTCTGACTGCACTTGTCTGGCTTTTGTCTGACTTATCTCCCTGACCTATTTCAGGTTATGCTAAGACAGTCGTATCTTCCTCTGATCTGTTTCCAGTCCAGGTTCTGCAGTCTTTCTTCCTAAGGAGCCTGCAGGACACGGCATCAGTCACAGGCTAGTAGCACCTGCACCACTGCTAGCTTTTTTTCCCCCCTTGCCCTTCCTGTAATCATGCTTGCCCTCATGGACAAAACTCAATTACCTAAAAATAAGTTTGTAGAAAATAAGGTATTTATTTTCTGTCAAACTCCATTTTACAATAAATTGATATTTTTCTCAATTTCGGAGATTTTTTTTTCAGTATCAATTTCTGTTAACACCAGGAATGTGCAGGGGTTTTACCACCCCGAACCTGAATTTAGCTATGAGTTATCACCTTCTGATCATACACACAGAAATTTCTTACAGATATAGTATTAAAAAATGACTCTTGTTCATGCACTTAGTTTTGTATCAGTCACTGCACTGTGAAATTCTGTTCTTCAACCATGTAATTTCCACTCAAAAAAAGTAGCATTTCTAGAGGTCCACTAACTAGCTGTTAATATTTCCAAGTTCTTTACTCATTTATGTCACTTTTTCAAGTGAGAACTATGCCTACTCTTTTATCATGGAGGGGCAATCCTATTAGTAAAGTGCTTTGAAGAGAACCTCCCTGGTGCCCGTTTGTCCTCTGACATGAGTCTGGAGTAAAGAGTCAAAGGAAAATGAAGAGTGCAGGTCAAAGAAGATGAATTCTAAGAAACTCCATAGAAATAGAGGCTAACTGACGGTAATCTGCTCCCTGCCCCCTCACAATGCTCTGCTGTCTATTGGTTAGTGTTTAATCTTCAGAAATTCAACACGCTGCATTCAGCCACAGCAACCATATGCTGACCCACTTGTATTCTTCACCTGTTTTCTTTTTCCACTTTCTGCTAGGTGCTCCTATTATTCTTCACTTCAGAGCTTGACAAAAGGTCTTGGGGGACAAGGGATGGAGTTTAATGCAACACATACAGCACCAAGTCAAAGAGCTGTCCTACCTATCTGAGAATTATACAATTTCTAGACATAGATTATATAAAATATTGTGTAATTAGTAGAGAACATTAACTACCAGCCAATCAAGCTTAAACTCCTGCTTTCATCCCCCCTGCACCCTGCAGCTCAAGCACCTCTTCTGGGCAGTGCAGGCGGATTTATTTGGTGACCTCTTTTCCCAAATTAATAATCTAGCTCAAAAAGAGAAATGGTTTTGCTTCGACTCCAGAGATGACTAGGTTGAGTCACTCTGCACACACCAATGAAAGAGTAAAATGAGAACTTTCCAAATCGGCCTCGGAGTCTGTTTTCCTGCTTATAGTGTCAATTACTGAACCTGATCAATAATTTTCCGTTGAAAAATGCTGATTTAAGAGAAATAAAATATGGCATGAGAACATGTTTATTCTGCTGAAGTTCTGCTTGGAGAGCAGGCAGGCAGGCACACGGGCCGACCAGCTGGCCAGCTTGCCTGCCAGGCGGCCCCTCGCTGCCAACCGGGAAACCAGCAGATTTGCAAGAAACTGAAACAAATTGTTCTGTTTTGCCTGAAGTTCCAGGATGTCAACATTCTGTTCCAGCATGCAATGAAACAAAATGTCAACAACCTAGAATTTTCTACAAAACAGAAATACCCTTTTCTCGCCAATTCTAGTCACAGTCTGCACGTGTGCTGTTCTAACTGCCTCTCCACAAAACAACTGTTTTTTACAGCATCTTCTTTATAATTCCATTTCACATGCAAGGACTGAAAGACAATGAGTATTGAGCAATCTGTCCTATGTTGATTAAACAATTTCAGCTTACAACATGAGAAATTTCCTGAGCAATAGTTTTGAAAGGATGGTTCAGTATTTTACGTCCGCTGTAGCTAAAGACAGACTTTTACAAGATTTGCATAAAAACAGCTTGGTCAGCTAATTGGTTGATTTTGCTGCTTATCGTACTAATTTCACAACACACTGTAACCAGATGGGATATTTTCAAGGACTTTGACTGCCATCACATGCATGGTGTTATTCAATGGATCCACTCCCCAGAGAAATAACAAACCACCTGGATTTCTAATTAGCACTACACCAACTGAGTGCCCAGACTTATGCAGGCTCTAGTCACTGCTATTTGTACAATCTCCTCCCATTTAAGAGATTCTACTGACTTCTACTTTTAAATACATCTAAATCATGTTACAAGGGTAGCTGAAAATAACAAAATTGCCCTGACTGGGGGGATGGCGTACTAGAGATTAAATGAATTGCCGCATGCATTTGAGGTCTTGATTCAGAACACCCAGGTATTCTGAAGATGGTAACTTCTTTAGAGCACAAAAACATAAGATTGCCATTGTTTATAAATACTTTTTTCTCCCAAACAAAACACAATTTTTCTCCTCAAAGGACAATAACGGTCTTTAATAACACTAATCCTCTTTTAAACTGCTCAAGATACTACTACTTGCTCTGAAGTCTGTTCCTGCATGCACTAAATTCTACTAAATTTCTAATAATTAAAAAAAAAACTCACAATTACTAATGGACACATTTAGGAGAGAGAAAAATACTGAATCCATCAAACAAGAAACAATAAACTATTAATCCTAGACAAGCATTGAGATGTTTCTAGGCCATGACTCATCTTTTTCAAGGTAACAGCTTATGGGACAGAAGTGTTCCACAACACTATAGTTCTATACACTATAGCTTTTTACATTATGTCCTACTACTGGCACTTGGTTCAGTTATTGGTTTCCCAGTGTGTGCATGTATATATGTAATTTCTTACATTAATTTTAGCCTCACTAGGTCCTTTCTTTTTCAAGAAGGAGCTGCAGCAACCTTCAGCTTAAAAGGGCATTACAGGTTTAAAACAAATCAGTAGAATAAATGGTAAATTGGTAGAATTACGTGAACTGTATAGTATTCCCCAGAGTTTAAAACGGATTCAAAAATGAATCGCCAAATAATGAACTGATGCACAGAACACCATTTAATCAACTACAGAATGAATAAGTGAGAAAGCAGTACAAATGGCACGGATTCATAAAAGCTTTTACATTCAAAATTCCAGAAATTACAGTCTGATCTCTTCGCATGGCAAAACGGGATGGAATTTGACTTCTGCAGAGGGAAGGATGCTCGATTTTTCTATCCTTCTCTTTTCCCCTCCCAAAACTATATATTTTTAAGGAGATGGCAAGATGATGAATAAAGGAGATATAGTTAACAGGGCATTTTGGACTTCCAGAAAGCATTCAATAAAGTGCATCTTCAAAGCTATCTTGGGATAACAGTGATGATTATCTGGTGACGAAGGCTGAAGGGCAGAATAAAATGAATTATCTTTGTTGAAATCTGCATCATTCAATATACTAGAACAACCTGGAAATGGTGGAATGATAAAAAGTTTACTGATTATTTGGAGTGTTCAAAATTAAAAATGACCATAGAAAGTTGCAGAAAGATATGATAATACCATATGATTTAGGATCATATCCTTCAAATTTCACCACCATTACTTTATGTTAATTTCTATTTCCAGAAAGAATTTATCACTGTGTGTTTATGGCTGTACAAAAGCTATGTGTTGTCTAAGCAGACCAAACACCCACTCAGACTTGAGGAGAAAACTAATAATTTAATAAGATTTGAATTCTTCAGATGATGAAATTATGGTCAACCATTGTCACTGGAAATAAATACCAAAAATCTTAAGTATTTTGCATACCGTCTCAACACTTTTCTATCCCATTCTGTTTAGAAATCCTGAGCAAACACCTGGAGCACCTCAGACTCTATGGAGGTGACGCAGATGCCGAAGAGAAGATCCTTGAAAGTCTGAATGGGATTCTCCTGTCTCTTACTGAAGATAGCTAAGTATCCCTCTATGCTGCTTTCTAACAACCATTTACACGACATAAAAGCATTCCCTGGTGCTTTTCATCTATCACAGAAAGCTTAAGGTTGGAAGGGACCTCTAGAGATCATCTAGCCCAACCCCCCTGCACACGCAGGGTCACCTAGAGCACGTGGCACAGGGCTGCGTCCAAGCGGGTTTGGAAGAGCTCCATGATAATAAATACCATTTTGCTGGATCTATCCAAGTGATCATTGGTAGAACTATCAAACCCCTCAGCCTTTTTTGTAGTTTTATTTTTTCTTTGTATACTCTCAAATCAAAGAGACAAGGAAAATCTTTCCTTTTTACTCTAAAGGATCAGTTCAAAAATCAGTCTACTGGGAATCTAAACATTAAGAACACTGGTAGCAAAAACCATCTGTTATTGACTTCACCTTGCTTTCCACTTTTTAAGCCAGTGTTAACTTATTAATGCTGTTCCATAGATTTATGGAAAAACTGGATATTCTGCTCAAGTCCCAAGGCTCTTTCAGCATTTCACAGGCATCTTATTTACAAAAGCAAAGAGTAAAAAGGCCCATCAAGGGCTCATTGTTTGTTAATTGAGAATCTGCTTAGCCTTTATTGAGACAACAATAGCTCATTTCACCTGTCAGCAGTTCTCTCTTCTCCAGGGCACAGGGACTTACTCAGCTGCCATCGTGATGTGACTATATTGGCGCAGCAGTGCGCTTCACACAGCACACATGCATACTTCATAGTTCCTAGAGAGTTTTAAAACACAATGAATAAGACAACAACTCTAAATCATTTCAGAAGTAAATATTTCAGATGACAATATCTGAGTTTTCAGACGTTTACAAGTCCTTTTGGTCTTTCTTCATTAGCCATACTACTTAATCCAGACACAAAATGAATTATTTTAAGAGGTCTTCAATGATATCCAAGGACCCAAGTAAAACAGGTGAACTATATTTACTATATGTTGGCACATCGGGGTTGTAAAACTATGCTTGTAGTTAGACAAGTGATGGCAATATATTTTAGTCTATTTTTAAAAATGCATAACAGACATACCTGCAGATGTATCCAGCATTCTAGGCCAGGAAAAGCAAGGCACCTTGTATAAGCAAACAGATACAGTACAAGTGTTGTGAGAAATCTATATCCACTAAATGAGCATTTTAGTACCAAATGAAGCAGACAAAATGCTATACAGCTTGACAGCTACAGTAATGCCAACTTTGACATATAAAGCAAGATCTCAGTCTCTCTTTTTTGTAAATTTTAGTTTAATTCTTAAGATGCAGCTCTGCCATTAAAACTTAACAACAACCTTTTACCATATCATTAGTGCATGGTGCTACAGTATTTCCATATGTGTTTTCTAAAAGATGGTTTTGCACCACATACTCCAGCACTCCATATTTAAGCATGGGGAAATATCAATATTCAATAAATAATGCTCATTATTTGAAACTAACCAGGGTATAGTCAGTTGAAAGCAAAATAATTGAATCATGCACATATCAGTGCTCAGATTACTGCATTAGTATGTCTGGGTTGTTTATTAGTTACAGTCACATCATGTGTGTAGTCACAGTCAAAGCAAAACAAAGAGATGTATGGAAATGGCTGGCACTGTAGTTTCATAAAGCGCTGTGTGCTGCAGTTTTCATACAATAATGTCTATTTGTCACCATTTAAGTAGAAAAAAAATCACTATCACCTCAGAGATGAATCTCTGCTTTGGAAGCAGTTAAAACAGGGGCGTCTGCTTGGTTGGTTATCCTGTTTGCTACCTGCAGTATCAGAGATATTCCTATTCTTGCACACCAAGGACATCAACCAATCACTTCATGATTGAAAGTGTCCGTAAGCAGTTTAGATTAGTTGCACGCAGACAGCAAAAGGTAGAAACAACCCACACAGTTATTTTCACTGTTTAGAGCCTGGGCTTCCTTTAGTCTCAGCATAAAAAGTTTTCCATCAGCCAGACAGCAATTATCAACTGGTACTTATAGCTCTGGTGAGAAAGTCCTTAAGATTTCTGCACATTTCTCCTGCAATTGCATAAACCTGCATTTATTCAAATCTCCTGGCAGATGGTAATTTACTACTTTATAAGGCCAATTAGTTATGTTTCTGATGGAAAAAAGCTAAGGGAATTGACTAATTACTAATCTAATAAAAGCTATTGTGCCTACCTATAAATTAATTGCTAGACCATACATCAGGAACCAAATGTTGATCCCTCACTTGCCATGCCTCATGCAAGCTCCCTTTTATTGTCAGAGAAGATGAAAATGTTTTCCTCTTTGCTCTGCTACCTGTGCTTTAATTCAGCATGAATTAGCCAGAATAATCACCTGCATAGACACTTCCTGCAATATAAGAAGAGTGTTCCCATACATTTTGACTGAGACAACCTTTAAGTACCTTGTTAAATGAGGACCTGGATCCCGAAGATACACACCGAGAACACCACTGAAGCAAAGTAACATACGTAAACAAACAGTTGCAAACTGCTTTGCTGACATTGTTAACACTCTTATCATTACAGAGCAGAGATGCTTCAGCCTACTCAGAGAGAGTGGGATTTTCCTAACTCTGGCACAAATCCTGAAAGGCAATCCACGCTGTGCAGTGAAAGCCACCCAGGTGCTTTCAGAGATAGCCAAGAATGGTACGTTGCATTAAAGCGTTACTACAAGGCAGGTTATGGCACATCTCCTCTGTTTCCAATCTTGAGTTTTGTTTCATGGCTACCAGTTATTGCTCATGCAATTGTAATTTTTTTTAATGTCATTATGGTCAAAATTCAACAGTTTCTCTCCTCTATCTGCACAGAGGAAATGAAGAAACCATGTATTGAAGCAGATTTGGTTCTAACTTTGATACCTCTCCTGGAAAGCACTGACCAAGAAATGTTGCTTCATGCTGGGAGAGCTATTGGCCGTATCTGTTATGACAATCGTAAGTATCTAGCAGAAAGGATTCTATTTTTTCCTGGCTGTAGGGCATTATTTTATAAGACAATATTATGAAAAGCTCCATAGACTGCAATTTTTGATGAGACCTGAACCCACGATGCCCTTCAATCTCTAGTTAGTTATATAAATTACACAGGTCAACTGGCAGGCTGAATGCATCTCAAACAACACCTGACTATGAGCATTCTTACTATATTTTTGACTTCAAGGCCACACATCTTTCTCAGAATGGATACAATTACCTTGCTCTCCAATTGCAGAAGTAGCAGAACTTCACAGATTTCAAACAGTCAGCTTTACCAGAAATGCCTTGGGCTAAAATCCTGGAGAGTTTATCTTCTTTCAAAGTAATAACAGTATCAATAAGAGCAAAACGTTTTTAGAAATGCATGCCGGGAGGAAAAAAAAAAAAAAAGCCACCACACTGCACCAGACACAACAGAGATACTGTCTTAGTTCTTCTCTAGGAATTATTGCTTGCAAATAGGAAATTTCTCCAGACTTTGGAGTAAACCAGCTTACCAACCAGTCTTCATAAGAAATACCCCTTTTTTACTTGCCCGTCAAAATATATATTTTAAAGCTTCTAAATTCCAGACTAACTCAAAAGATTTATTGTCTGTTAGAGTTAATACGAAACTTTTCACCCAGTATCTTTTATTCTGCATTGTTCCTGGGAATTTCAAGAATAGGGACCTAGTATAGATTTTACTAACTTTCTGCAAATGAGAGGGATGTATTTGCTGAGGGACACAGGACTTATACCACTACTACACACCAATCCTCATTCAGCATATGGCCATGTCAGAGCACAGACCAGCAGAGATTTGACAACATGACTGTGACTAAGGTCTGATAAAAACATCAACAGCAGCAATAAAGACACTATAGAAAAAATAATTTTAGTCCTTTCCTAATTAAATTGCACTTATCCTACAATAGCACCTGGACATTCTTCCTAGTGTTCTTCTTGCTTGCTGTCAATCTGAGCTGCAGTCAAGACACCTTTAGAAGTGTCATAACACTGTTAGGCACCTGTCACTGACAAATTCTGCATTCACAGCTCTTAGCATTCTCAAAATGATTGTAGATTTTAGGCTTCATGCATTTTAAAACAATCTACAAAATAGTGCTTTCTCATTAATTCTGCAATTGGATGGAGATAACCCCAAGAATAGTATGTACAATTAGATTCAAATTTTTCATTTTGACTTACTGTACTTCATTGGCTTCACATAATTTACACTGATATCACTGTTATCCAGCTGTTTGAAGATCTAGCTCTGGCTATAAAGATGCCAGACATACTGAATTCAAGCACTTATATAGCCTAGAGACTACCAGCTTTTGGAGCAAATAACTTGAAAAGGCTGAAACACGGTAATTCTCATAGAACTTTGAAATAGCCTACCTCCCAAGAGCATCTTATAATAACCCAGGTACAAGAAAAGCTTCTTATTTCAAAGACTTTAGGGAAAGAGGAAAAAACAGCCAAAATGGAAAATAAGCAAACAAATAACAAGATACACGCACAAAAACCCCCAAACCCCCCAAAACAAAGCTCAATTCTCCCCCTCGAAGAATTAAAAAAATCCCTCAAATTCCCTCTAACCCCTCAAAAGCCTCCCACCAAATGCCCTAAAACCTCTCCCAAAACCAAAAATTCCCCCAAAACAAAACAAACCAACCTCATAGCAGAACACCAAACTCCGTTTTATTAGTGGTTCTGGTCCCTTCCTTCTCCCTGCCCTTCAGGTCAAAAACACCATAGGATAATAATGTGTACTACTAGCTGAGATGCTCGTTTCACTGCCCTTATATTTACAATGATATAATTACTCAAAGCAGAGTTA
This sequence comes from Tinamus guttatus, assembly GCF_059628265.1. NCBI lineage: Eukaryota > Metazoa > Chordata > Aves > Tinamiformes > Tinamidae > Tinamus > Tinamus guttatus. The sequence goes on from NW_028288780.1 coordinate 4,658,687, forward strand.
TAAAAATAGAATCCTTAGACCTCCTAAGTGATAAAAACCAAAACTCTAGTCTAAATCTAGACTTCCTATGCACACACCCATTCAGAACACACATTAGCCTGAACACAAAACTGCAGATTTGTAAGAATTAGGCAGACTATCTTGCTGAACTCACCTCAGCTGTCCCCTTCTACTGATTAAATTGGTCCCGTCTAACCACCTTTAATCTCTATGCCTGCTGTTATCAGGGGATCTTCAGGAAGAGCTCGTGAAGGTGGGAGTTATCACATCCCTAGTACGAATATTAACTGACTATGCAGAGAGTGAACCGCTTGTCCACGTTGATCTACTGGCCTTATGCAATCTTGCAGACCTGGGTAAGTAAAAGGTTTTATATCTTGCAGCAAAATGTTACTTTCACTCTGCCATTATCCTTTCATGCACATACAGAATGCCCACAGACATTTTTATAAAGCTAATACGCAATCATGGAGTAGCCACAGAAATTACCACCATACTTCATGTAAGGTTTTACTTTACAGCTGATCTATTGCCCCATACATTATGGGTGAGAGGTAGGAAAGCGGGTACAGTATCACATTTGTTATCTTCCAGCCAGCTCCATCCTCTGTAGATTTCTTATATTACTGAATACCATTTTCTATTCAAATTTTATTCATTTTCTGCTATACAGCAGTGAGCTTTAAAATGTGTATTTATCAAGATGCATCTTGCAGATGTTTATGATACCAGCTAGATTAGAACCATCTAATCTTAGACAGAACCATCTAATTAATCAAAGCAGAAAATATACTAGTACAGCAAACATGCATGTGACATGCCATTTTGATAATGGAAATGATCATACTGTGGATGAATTTACATGTGGAATCAATGGAATTAGGCTAGTATTAATTTGACAGCTACTATAGGGTTATAGCTAGAAGAATTACATTAAAATGCAGTAAAGAAGAGGAATTCAAATACAGAAACATGCTAAATCCTTACTTTATATCATATACAGATACAGCTAAGGAAGCTCTAAGCAAGACAAAGGTGGCTGAACAGTTGGTGAAGCAATTGAGAAGAGCAGAGAGCCATGAGAGGTTAGAAATTGTCTTTGAGATTCTTCAGGCACTTGCAGAAAATGGTAAGGCTTCTGTTGGCTTACGAGAACAAGGGGAGAGAGAGTACTAGTATTTAGTTTAAGGTGAACATTTTGATTTTGATGTGGAATCCCATCAATGGAACCAGCAACCCCTTCTGGGGAAATAAAGCCCCAAGAACATATGAAATCCTGGTCTAAGACTTACAAATTTATCAGGGAAGGCAACAAAGAAAGGAGGGAATAGAGGAGCATTTTAATTATTTTCTTGGATCTATGACACTGCAGATCTATACCATGAGAGAATATGAGTTTGAAACAGAAAAGCAGTGAAGACCAGTTTTCGTTTGGACAAATTAATTTGACAATCACGTATCAGAAGATGCCTAGCGTAGCAAAAACTGACAAGAACCCATCAAGAAAAGCAAGACAACCCATCCAGTTTTCAAACTTATGACTGGCAATACAAAAAAACAAAGATCAGTGCAGAAGTTTTACTCGTTATGCTGGTGGTATTTTTCTGATAACAATGTTTGTTACAAATAAAACAGAAAAAAAAAGCAAAAACAAATAAAGAAAAAAATCACCATAGCTAGAAAGAAATCATCTTAAATTCAAGGATTTAGCTTCCTAGTTTAAAATATTTGGCAAGGACCAAAGAAGTTGTTAGTGAGCTCTTACTGTGATCTCCACAGATGCTTTGAAAGTACAGTTGGTGGAGGCAGGTGTGCAAGAGGTGCTGTCTGAGATCCTGCTGAGGCTCCAGGGTAGTTCACAAGCTGAAGACACATGCATTGTGAAGGCTGCGTCAGATCTCATTGTCTCTCTGCTTCTTGGAGGTAATAAATAAATAAATAAAAAATGACAGGCCAGATAGCAACTCCTCTGTCAAAGGAGTTCATTCTTTATTTATCTGCTCCATTGCTTTTACTTCCTTAATAGCGACACATTTGCAACCTGTTTCATAATAATCCTTAAGGGATTGTGTCCATAATAACCTTTAATGGATTATTATGTCCTTCTCAGACATTGCATTTTTTCATTTACTGTATAAACACAGTGCTCATGTTGTCATGTTTTCCTTCAAGCAAACACACGCATTGCCTCAGGCAATCCAATACATCTGTGATTGCTCCTGTACAGAAAATACATGTAGGTGCAAAAGCTTCCTGCTGTTGTAGCTGTATCTACAGTTGGGTCAGTGCAGACACAACTTTCATGACTATTTTCAGCACTGGCTTAAATGCCAGTTTTAAAATTAAAAGCTAATTAATAAATTAAATAGAAAAGTTGACATGGTATTCGACTACTTGCTATTCCAAACCTATGTGCATACTTCAAGAAATTGGATTAATAGATGAAATATAAGAATCTTCCTGTAGTGTAAATTGTCCTTCAATCTATTATTAAGAGCACCATCCTTCCAGAGGACACACACTGCTGTTCTAGGTCTCTAGCTTGCTTAGTCTCTTGTGTTATTCCTGAAATCTGCCTAAAAAAAGCCACAGACCTTCAAAAGTAACTTAAGTTGATGTTGCTATTATATTTGAACAATACAGAACAAAGCTTCTAGAACTGAACATTTACATCTTATCCCTAAAATCTCAAAGCAATTGAGAACTTAAAGGTCTTAATTATTATAGCAACAATCCTTAAGTTCCATCATTGATTGGAATTTCCCCAACAAAGAAACAGAACAGTTCACTATTTGGGGCCACAATTATAAACAGAAATGATACATACTTCTCACATTCTCTCCATTGATAGAGCCAGAGATAGGTCTGTGTAGAAGAATTTTGCTAAGGGATTTGGTGTTATCCACCAGAAGGTTCGTGCCTGGCTTGCATCCAAACATACGCAACTACAGAGACAGAAAAAATGACTACTGCTAGTTTCAACAGAAATAGTAAGATTGTTTACTTGCTACCCATCCAAGCTGGAAGAGAGCGTGGCACTGCTGGGTTTCGTTGCTCCATGCCTCTGAAACAAAAACTCTGTTGCTTTTTTGCAGACCAGAGACTTGCAAAGCTTTAAGTAAGGCAGGCTATGAGTACTGAAGAAATCTGTGGGTTTTGTCATAAAAATGGGATAAGCTGGCTATACAAGCTTTCATACTTCATTTTGCCTAGTTCATGCATATTGGAAGTGAGACTCTGGAAATATTTCATGCCAAATATATTTGCTATAAGCAGAAACTTCTCTGGCATCCCACAGATCCTCTCTAGACTTCCATTCTTCATTAAAGAACTACCTAGCTCTGAATCTGCCACTGTGCATCACAGCTTTACAAAGGCCACAGAAATGTTCTGTGCCTTTAAACTTATTATCTGCAATTTATTCAACCGAACAGCTGGCTGTGTCACTTGCTATTCTCCCTTTACCTCTCCCACAACCCCATTAGATATTTCATAGAACAGAATAAACTCTTTCAGGTCCCAGTATGTGCCACTGACACATGCACAGCCTTTAATCTAAGAAAAAAAAATCCTATGGAAATCTGATCTCAGCATCAAATGACTTCCAAGACAGTAAAAAGATGACAGCTTTTGCAGCTAGGAAAGTGGCTGTTCCTAGCAGGCTTTTAACTACAAGTCATTAAATTAAAAGTTCTGCTGCTATCCAAGTGAAAATCCATTGGAGAGAGAACCAAATTGGAGCTCTGTGGCAATCAAAGCAAGGCAGCCACTAATGGATTCTGGCCATTTACACATTAGTTGAAGAGGGGAAAAAAAAAAAATATATATATATATATAGTTCTGCAATTCTTTGGCTTGAAAGGAAGGGAAGAGAGAGAAATTAAGCTCAGTTAAGGGTAGGCTATACTAAGATCGAAGTATTTTGCCTGTAGAATTCTGTCCCAAGATAACCTATTCCTTCAGAGAACTAGATAACTTACTTTATGTATTCTGATACAATAAATAAGCAAAAACACCACCTCCAGGAAGTACATACATAAGTGTAAATCAAAAGACTCTTGCATGAGTAAGATTTGAACTATTGCAGACTGACAGTTCTCACAAAAATATTCTTTTTTAAGCAATTGACAAACTCTTATTTAGGATAAGTTGTAATACAGGGAAAAATACTAGATGAAATGCAACAGTAGTAAAAGTGCTAACAGATAAAAATGGTTGCATTAGTCAAGAGGGAATATGGAAGAGTTTCTAAATCTCTGGGATAGAAATAACATTCAAATCAGCACAGTTTTTAACACCAATTAAATATGGCCATACATATTTAAGTGATATACACACAAGTCATTAGAAATCTATCAATCTTCACACAGCTAGTACCATATAAAGCTACTTATGTTTGGATTCTGTATTGGTATATGCTTGTTGATAATTGTTTGCTCCAGCTGAAGATGTGGTCTCCCTAAACAGCCTTCATATATTTTGCCATGTTATAATAAACAGCATTAAAACTGTAAGAATAGAGCAGTGACAGAATGTTAAATGGCGTCAGGAAGATTCTCTTGAGATGCAATAAACCACAGGAGACAATATATTCACCAAATGGCAACTTTAAAACACTTTATTCCAGAAAGGTGGAGATTGTAATAGTGGAAGGAAACTCTCTATTGAGAGCAGCACATTTGCTCTCAGCGCTAAGGAATCTTTGACAACAAAAGTAGTTATCTCTGCAGAGCAAGATCTCAAAGAGAAAGGGATATACACAGACAAAATAACCAGTACTCCAGTCACCTCATTTCAGAAAGTAGGCTCATCAGAACAGGCAGAAAAAATCTAGGTGATTGTTTTGGCAATTAGTTAATGAGAAGCAGTTCTATTGTCCAATGAGTAAAAGCAGTACAAAATTAGTAATACCAAACTCACCATTGCTAGATCAGATCTCCAGTCTCTTGCAGTGATCTCTTGAATCAGCAGACCTGGAGAACTAAACCAACCCTATGGAGAAATTGAAAATCCTACCAGTATTCTAGCATGCGCATGCTGGAAAACACAGTAGTGTCAAGGAAGAAATTGTTCGAAGATAAGGCTTTGAATTTTTCTTGGTCCGGCCCTATAAAGTTGTCCGAAACTTTATCAGAGGATAGATCTCCATCGGTTCACAGATGGCCAGCATCCACTTCTATCTCTAGAGTGCTGAAATTTGTAAGGACCAGAGCTACAGTATCATTCCTATGAGAAACAGCCAAGGCAAAGGTTCCCTACACTGTGGGGTTCACATGCCTAATTTCTGTCACTGCTTTCATTCCACCTCCTCTCCCACCTGCATGCCTCCTCCTCTCCCTTCAGATGGCAACTGTGAGCGAATGGTACAGGTGGGAGTCATACACCAGCTTCTGGACCTTCTGGAGAAACACGTGGAGAGCGCGGATGTCTCTGTTCAACACGCCGCACTCAGCGCACTTCGAAACCTTGCTATTCCAGGTACAGAGCCCGAGGACACAACTTACTGTGAACCTTTGTAAAGTTGGGACACGCAGATGAGCACAGCTCTGTCCAAGTCACCAATTCCTGCCCCCTGTACTCTGAGAGAGATTGACCTTTTTCCTCCTGCAGAAACATATGCATTTGAATTATTCATCAGAACTTCTCAACTACATAAAGAATCTAAATATCATACAGTGCGACCTAATACAGTGTGAGCTGCTGAAATTGGTTTACGCTAACAGGGAACAGCAATATAAGACAAAAAGTGTAGAACAGAATTTATGGCTTAAAGTGGGATGGCAACTGTCACATCACAACTGATAGGGATTTTACAAATCTGCTGTTCTCCTTCTGCAAAGATAGTGTTTATTGCAAATTTGGCCTGCATAACAGTTAAAAACTGCATTCTTGTGAGCTCTAGCTACACATCAGAAAATTGTGTTGCTTCTCATCTCAGATTTATTCCTTTCATAAGGAAACACACATCCATACCAAAAATTTTTGATAGAGAATTAACAGTGCAGTACCCTTTAACGCAGTCCTTACGCTGTTTTATAGCACTACTCAGATGATAGCATGATACAAACACGATTTTCCAAAATTAAAATTTTGACGTTGCTGAAGAAACTCCTAGTTATACATATATGTCCACGTTAACTTCAAGCTGGCCATAACATACATAGGGACATAGATCTAACTTGTATAAGGCCTATGCCTTACGTTGTAAGGTAGGCTGGAGAAAGCAGCTCAGAGAAGCACGTGCCACAAGAGAGGAAAGCACTTCATCAGCACCCTATAAAAGAGGCCAATGGCCAACACTGTTTCTGGTTCTAGAGAGCCCAGCAGTATTAATTTCAGAAGTCTCTTTCTGAGGGAAATACCAGGATACATTCACTACTCTAAGTTTTCTTTGAACAAGGTACTGTACAGAGAAACACAGCATGCTTAAATAACTGAGCACTGGTTTCCAATCTAACCTGGAGTTTCTCCAGTTTTCAGGGCCAACCTTTTACTATTTCATTCCCTAACCACAAGTACCTCTCCCTTCAGTACCTATTAGGCAATCCTCTGAATGTATCCTACAGCATTCACTTCCTTCAGCTGCAAACTATTTTCAAAATGCAACAAGCAGCAGCAAAGCAGTTTCAAGCACTGAACTTGAAGTGCAGACCATTGTAAGAAGAAACATAACTGTTCTTTAACAGCAAGAAGCAGTGACACATAGCATTAAGACAGAAAAAGAAAGCCATCCAACTGAAATCGAGTGTAATTTAGGTAGGTAAAACATAACTACCTTCTTCAGAATGTCAATCTGTGGTTTCTCTATAGAGCCATGTGCTCAGCTCAATATCTCATTGCACATATTGCAAGAGTAGATTCAAAGAGAATTCTCATCAATAAGATATTCAACAGTTACAAGGAGCAAAGATACCACGTTTTTATTTGAAAAATAACAATTTGATGTAGTTTCCCTTGACAGCATACAAGGACAGTGGCAATACTCTAACTCAAAGCAGAGACCAAAGGCTTCTCTGTCCAAACACTGTTACAAACCATCTATGATCTTTCAAAATGTATGTTTCTTCCACAGATTTTTAGTCGATATAATCAGAACATGAAACTCAGAAAAAAATCGAAAACCTGAGACACAAAACTATGTAGCATGGAAGAAAATAATTGAAGAAATAGATGCATTTTAAAAAGATGAACAAAACAGCATAGGCACAATATAAAACTGTAATGCGGACAAGACATAGCACTTGGATCTTCAAATTCTGATCCTAAACTACGCTTCTCCTTATCAACTCAAACACAAACAGGAAAGCCATAAAGTCAGGCCTGCGTAATAGTACAGCACTTCTAGCAATACGCAAGAAATGCACATCCTATCACATGGAGAAAATGCTTACTGAGTGCAAATCTAAGTATACCATAAACCAAAAGTGAATCAAATACGCTCCAACACTTGCAGACAAGCACAAGAGATGCCCTTAATTCAAACAGTGATCTTAAGAGTACTTATTAAAAAAAGTAGTAAAAAGTTATACTTTAGTAGCCTTTAGTGACTAGAGAGTCTGTGCTGCCTGAAGAAAATAACTTGTTTTTAATTTATCTAATAGTCTTTGCTTCTCAATCTGCCAAAAGGAAGAAAAAAGGGATACAATAAATTTCTTGCCTAATATTTCACTTTCAAAAGAAAGAAAAGGCATACAGGAGATTGAAGATAAATTGTTCCGGGAGGAAGCAACACTTAGTAGAGTTAAGCAGCATTAGGACTCCTTCCAGACAAGTCTCTGTTTACTTCCAGATTATTATTTCCCCACTAAAGGCTGGTGCAGAGACATTAAGATTTAGAAGCAGAGAAAAAGCACAGAAGGAAAGGCATGAACAACATAGGATGAGCGAGCTCAAATGTAAGAAACTTGATTCTCAAGAAATAAGGTTAAGTCATTCACTTTTGCTTCCCAGTTCTATAAAGACAAGCAAGCACATCAAAGCCTTCAGAACTTGGCTAATACGGGTTGGTGGTACGGAAGTGCTTCCTTTTTCCTCTTATCACTTCATTTTGGGCAGGACTAAGATCGTAGTGTATGCAAAATACACAGACTTAAACAGTTACATTGTTCCAAATTCATGTCAGAATGCTCTTAAATTGGATTATCTGCAAGCGCTAAGAGCAAAATACTCAGTGCAAGATACGTCAACTCAACACATTCGTGCAGCTGCTGAACTCCAATTTAACATCCTTTTTTTCCTCCGGTTCCATTTTCTAGTTGCTAACAAGGTTCAGATACTGGAGGAACGTGTGGCGGAAAGAATTCAGGCACTTCTAAGGTCAGAGTCGCCTCCTGTGCAGTTTAAACTTCTCGGAACACTACGAATGTTGGCAGATGGTCAAGGTAGGGAATTGCTAATTTTTTACTAATGTCACCTTTTCTCCTCCTTCCTGACTGCAGAACGAGAGTTGTGTGAGGCAACAACAGGCTCAGTATTCTGCTTAACTCCATTCACTCTGGAGAGATGCTCCAACACACAAGAGTGATTGATGCTTCAAAGTTTTCCATTCTAGCCCACACTAACCTCAGAAATAGATGAGTAATTGAGAAAAGAACTAAATAAAAGTACATGTAGTAGCCAACATGGACTAGCAGAGGCTTAAAGGAAGATATTTCCAATGCAGACACATCAGCAAAGCACAAGTACCATGGAGGAGAGTCAGGCTGCAGATTTACAAGGCCAATGAGCAGAAGAGCAAATGAACAGCATAACTGGAGAATGTAAAAGGATCCAAGGGAGTTGGGGTTGAGCAAGAAGACAGAGGAGAAATGAATTTCTATTAGTCACCTAGTCTCTCCATACCCTTGTTCCCAGTCTTATCCCACTACTTGCTTAAATACTGAATCAACTGAGCCTTGAAATATCGTTTCACCTACTTGCCCATCTTTGTGCAAAACTGAAAGACAAGAAACACATGCAAATGCAACAGTACTCATTTTATGCATATAGCTGCATTTTGAAAACAAAAGTGCAGTATTTAGGCACTAAAGAAAAATCAGCACCTTACAATAGCATTAAAATCTACAATATTCTAATTCATCCTTAGACGAGCACATTTTTACCTGATTGTAACATCTGAAAATAAGTACTTTTTTATGATAGATGCCTGCCCTAATCTTTCCAAATCATCACAGAAACAGCTCTAGAACACTAGTCAATAGATACCATATTGATGTGCATGAATCAGAAAACATTACCAGCATTTTGAGATGGGAACTGACAGTTGGCACAGAACAAGTACTAAATCATGAATTCATCAGTTATACGGAAAGGGAAAAAGCTCATTCTCTCTTATACTCCATGCTGCTGTCACTTACAACCACTTCAGACACCACTTTGGTTTGACAGCAACTTACACCCATCTCCAATATGCAAGACACTAAATTAAGATTTTGAGCTTTTGTATTAATTGTTAAAATACAAAGGTTTTTTTTGACTGAAATTATTGCCACTGAGGATGCTGCTAGATACACAGAAATCCAGCCTTTTTCTCCTGTCAAGCTTTGAATTAAATCATTAGACATTGGCATAAAGACCTCAGTATAAAGAAAGTCTGAATTTTGCACTAAGAAATACAAACATTATAGGTATCAAAATGCAGAGAAGAAAAAGAATTGTATAATACTTAATGTTTACCCTTTATGCCTGTGGGCACAAAGTCTCCCCTTTTAATTACTTTCTGTTTATCCAGGAACCATAGCTCATTGCTCTTAATTAAGTCAGCCTGAAACTCTCATAAAGACACATCTACTAACAGGTCCACATTAAATCAGTTAATTGCATTACCTAGTGTAAATTCGTTACTTAGACAGTCACTGGACATGCTGTGACCTGCAAAACAGAAAAGGTAGGTGTGTTTCTAATTATGGAAAAACGCACTCAGACCTATCACATCAGCTCCTAACTAAGATGTTAACAATAACTGATTCCCTGCTGTGCTTCAGAGAAGAACCTCACCACACAGCCAAAGGACTTTCGGCTAAATGAAAAGTTCAGTTATATGCATAATTTCAGGTTTATCATTAAAAGGTCCTTCCATTCCTCTGAACGATGACTAAATGACACTTGGACTAAACAACAGGCTTTGTTCCACAGACATCCATTGTTAGTAGGCCTCAGGAAGTCCCCTTGAGAACTGGGTCAAGACCCCTTCTTTAAACAAACCTCTTAAACCAGTATCATTTGCCATTCCTTCACCTTATTTAAGCTTTCCGGACTAAATTGGATTATCGTGATCTCCTCAGACAAACGCGTAACATCTGACCTAGAAAGAGCAGCCTTTCTGTCATGTGAGCTGATGTGTGGATTGAGTAATGACAGGCTAACTTTATCTCAAAACAAACAAACAAACAAACAAACAAAAAAACAAAAAACCCAAAACAATTAGGCTAGAAGCTCCCAGATCATGGAGAATTGAGACTTTGCCTTGTGAAATCTCTCAGGATTGTGGAAAGAACAAAGGAAGTGTCCATGCTTTCTCATCCCTCTCCTCTAAGGAGGAGGAAAAGGTTGACTTCACATTTCTGTGAAACATGCAGAGTAGTCACATGGTTTTCTGACACAGACTTTCTGATTCACACTCTCTCTGATCCTTAAAATATTTCAGAACAAACACAATATGCAGGAAGGAAGGGACAAAGGAATAGGAGCAGGGTGATGCTCTTGTACACCAAAACTATCCTTTCTATTTTGGATCTTAACATCAGTTCTGCCTCAAGTCCCTTTGAGAAACTTTTCAGCCTCTTAAAACCACACACACATTGCTCACACTTTCCTCCCCTCTTAATTACCTTCCAAACAAGGAGGAAACTCCCCGTTCATCTTCTTTCAGGCCTGGAGCTCATGGAAAAGATTGAAAGAGTGGAGGTAACTGTTTATAGGTCCTTTGAAATTTAAGAACCCCTTAAAATACTTTACCATATCTCTCTCTCTCTCATCAGATTTATCATCATTTGGGAGGGGGAAGACAACCAAGTGTTTAAGATGACCAAAATGAAGTCAATAGGAAAGCCCTCAGCTACAGCTATACAAGACTCCCAAGTTTAAGATGGGAGCCTTATAAGCACATGGTATTTTTGCAAATACAATAATTAGGATAACAAAAAGGTAAATACAAGCTCTATAACTACTTTGGTTGGCAGAGACAGAAACTGAGGGGCAAGTCAGAAATGCTGTGTATCTATATACTCAACTTGCAAACCATTAGGACAGTAGAGATATAGGGATATAATGGCTTGGCATTTTACCCAACAGCTGTTCTAGATGTTCTCAAGGCCAAGTGGATAAACACTCGACTCCTACAAAAAGAAGTAGTAATGTGCATAATTTAAGCTTATCTTTCTCCTGCTTCCCTTTTGTAGTTACCACTGTATATCTTCAAAGTCTTAAGTACAGTATCAACTAACTGAATTCAGTGAAGCAGTTAGTATTTACCAAGGTTCTCTCAATGCCTGGATCTCTGTTTAGCATACTTAGTTAAAATAGTGTATTCCACAGTCCTTGGTGTCTCATATCAGTATTTTCCTTTGCTTAGGAAACAACTTTATAGTATTTAGCCACTTTTGACTCATAACACTTTCAAGATGTTATTAAATTGCACTAACATTTATGTGGAACCATGCATTAGATCAACACAACATTAAAAGTTTATCTTTGGCATTAGCAATGTTCCTTTTACTGTTGAACTTTTGAAAGCTTTGTGAGCCAGCTCCCACATACTGAGCAGTTCAGCAGCACAAACCTTAAGTTACAGCAGCTCATTAGTTTCAGTTCCTTAGGAAAAGTTATCTAGTCATTTCATCCTGCCCAAGTGCCAAATCCTGAAATTTTGCCAAATCCTGAAACAAGGCCCCTGCAACACAGGGAAAGGCAACTTAACAGGCTCCTTCAAACTTTGGAGGAAGTTTTAATGATGCCTAAAAAGCAGTTCTACACCTATATGCATTCTTAAGACATGATAATTACAGACATGCTGCAAATCAGTACTAAGACTTGTTTTCACACATGCTGCCTGCAATAATCTTCACCATTGCTAATAACACTGAAAGGGCAAGGAGATGCTCTGAAGAGCCAATTCTTGCTTTCACACAGGTCTCAGAGCAAATGCAAGTAAAATAAAGGACTGACGAGAAGATTTCAATATAGCAGTAAAATATATTCTCTCAAAGATTTTATGCCACCCTTCATTAAGCCCTGCTTCAGCACAGTCAAACATTGGTATGTACTTCAAAGTTTCAGAAGGGCTGAAAAACAAACAAACAAACAAAACCTGCTAGGTCTGCAGCAAAAGCAGCTTAATTTGTTCTTGGCCTCCAAAATAGGCCTTAAAAAGTCTGCTTTACAGAGGATGTCAGAGAACACTGAAGTCCAATGCCCTAAAGAATATTGGGCTAGAAAACAAGCCATCCTGGCTATTTTACACTCACATTTCTGTGAACGCAAAAGGGCCCAAATTACGTGTTTCCTGATCACACTTTCCTCTTCAGCTGACGCAGCTGAAATCTTGGGCCAAGACCCCACGCTGCTCAACAGACTCGTGCAATGGTGCGACGCTAACGACAGCGCTGGCATCCGCGGAGAAGCACATCGGCTGCTGGCCTCCATCTTGCAGCACAACAGATCTCAGGTATGAGAACTACCGCTATGTTTCTATTTTATCTTTCTCAAGTATTTTTAAGACCCTTCTATTTTACTGGACATTAAAATGTCAGACACATTGCTATATCACATTACAATAGCTTAAATCATATTAAAAAGCTTTCCACAAAACCCTTCTAGCCTGCCTCAATACTAAGTAGGCGAAGGGGAACAGGAAAGCAGAGTGCCATCTACCACCACAGATGTGGCACTAGCAGCACTTTAATATCATCTATCAAATTTTACCCAATTTTTTTGCTCAAATAAGGCTTAACAAGTGGCAAGCATTGGTAAAGCAAGTGGTAAGGCTTTATTTCCATAAACATATTTGCTTCAAATTAAAACTACAAAGATAACCCAAACGTATCACGAATGTCAAGATTTAAGGAACTTGCCTAAAGTGATGGATGAATTTAGTGATCTGTATGAGAAGGCACTGGTGGCATATTGAAACTAGCATTTTTTTCTTACAAATCATACAATTTTACAAAGGCAGACCAAGTGTGTTTTTATTTTTAATTTATTTATTATTTGAAGTAGTGCTAAAATATGTAGATACTATCTGCACAGGTTTTGATAAACTACAACTAAATCTTTTCTAATTTATATGCTTGAATGAAAGGCTGGAGTAAGATCAAACAAAAACCATTAAGAGATGAAAAAAAAAGTGTAAAGTAAGAACATATGCAAGTACCTTCTGGTAAATTAAACCAGCCTTAACCTGGTAAAACACACAATCAGTACCACAGGAAAAGTCTTTAGTCATAAGATTCATTCACTTAAAAAAAAAAAAAAAAAAAAAAAAAAAAAAAAAAAAACACACACACACAAACAAAAAAACAGCTTACATTGCAGCAGGCGAATCATTTCAACCTTTTCAAAGACTGAAGAGTATAATCGCAATTCTTTCCATTCTGCTGTTATTTACAACTCAGATTGAGGCGTGATATTTTACCTTTGCTTTAACAGGAAGTGATCAAGGCCATGCAGGAAGCCCATGGAGTGAAGCATCTGGTTTCCATGACAACAAGCGAACACATTACTCTACAGAAGGAGGCTCTGAATGCCTTGACAATAGCATCCACGATCAATTTAGGTATTTTTTCTTCTAAATGCATTTATCTGTGTAAGATCCTTATTGTTAATGCAAACCACTGTCATGCCATTAGCTCCACACAACACGTAAGAAAATACAAGGGTCATGTTTAAATTCAGTTCTACGGCATTATAAAAAGGAGGCCAGTCATCCAGATCACAAAAGCAACAGGATTCAGAAACTGCCTGAAAAGTGTCTTTTGGATTTTTTTTTATTATTATTATTTATTTTTTTTTAAAGAAGATAGAAGTCTCCTTCTCTGGAGATCTTCCAAACCCGCTCGGACGCAGTCCTGTGCCACGTGCTCTAGGTGACCCTGCGTGTGCAGGGGGGTTGGACTAGATGATCTCTAGAGGTCCCTTCCAACCTTAACAATTCTATGAATCAAAACACCAGGTTGGAGAGGGACAATATGTTGAACAGCATGATACAATGCAAGAAACCTGCAAGCTGGCAAAACAGGAAGAGCTGAAGATGATCAGGGACGAAAGGAGAGAAAAGATCTAGATAAAGACAAAACTAAAGACACAACTAAACAGGGACACACTAAGGGATTGAATCATCAATCAAAACTAAAAGGAAGAAATAATCTTTGAAGACATACAGAATGCAAGAGAGAATAAAGTGGAAGTGTAAAATTGTGTACATTTGTGGGAGCTGCAAATGATGGGGAACAGGTATAAACAAATATTTTATTTTGCAGAAACCCTCGAAGAATCTTTTAAGGAGTCACGGCTAGTTCAAAGCTTACACAGACTACTACAAGATGTGAATACAAGTCCTGAGGTGACATATAATTCAATGGGTCTTTTGTGCAGCCTTCTTAAATCAGGTAAGTTATGTAGTATTCGATGAAAGGACAGTTATTTATGATCAAGACAAGTGTTTTCTATGATAAACATGTCACTAGTGATGCTGTCACTGTGAACAATGTCAGTCAGAGTCAGTGAACAATGAACTCATTCATTTTTCATTCTTTATCAATCACTGAACACTCCACTCTCTCATCAAGTACTTTCTTTTCTCATGAAAAGTTGATTAAACCATCACTTAAAAAAGGCCTTATTCCAGCAAGAGCCAGTGGCATAATCAGGTCCTGAAATAGCAAAATCACAGCCTTGGAATAAAAGCTTCTTTGTCAAAACTCACCATGTGCAAATGTATTGCTGTCTCAGGCCCTAAACATACCACAGCAATTTTGTGTTCAAGGAAGTAAAAGAGTCTGCATCATATTTCACAAACAAGCATATACTTGTTCTGCCTGTGCTATAGGCAAGCCAGGAGTTGAGATAAAACAGTTATCCCTAGCAATGCTGGATTCAAGGAATAGCAACTTCAGTGCTACAAGTACTCTAAAACATCTGAAGGACCCAGTTTCAATTTCTTTCACTCATTGTTAAAAAAGATTTAAAGCACTTCCAGCAAGATGAGACTCCTTTTGGAAGAATAGTGTCTGCTGAAAATAATCATATTGAAACCAGTAGTCCAGATGTTTCAAGCTACGGTTCCCTACAGTGTATAACCAAGGAAATTAAAAATCTCAGGCAAAGGCCTGAAGGGGGAAATTGATTTTTCAAATTCTGGTTCCATCCTCTGTTGACATCCAGACATACTGCAGTTTATACTGCAGCACATTTTCCCCCTGTAGTTACAATCATTTTGGAATTGGCCTAAATATCTGCTTCCTTTTATAAATCACCCCATTATTCCCTTGGTAGATGAATTCCTATCTGATTTCCAAGACACATTTTAAGTCTCTAGTCAGTGAGCTTACAATTATATCACCCCTCATATTTGCAACTTTTTTCTTCATCTGCTAGTACTGACAGAGAACAAATAATTTTCCTTTGCAGTGTATAGATTTTTATTTAGTCTAATACTAGCAGAGAGTACAACAGCTCTAAAAAACCTCCTGGGCTTGTTTTGAGCTAGTAGCTAAGACATCCCATGTTGGGGTCAGATCCTCAGATATTCTGGTAGTATGAAAAAAAGCATAACCATTTATTTCACTGCAACAATGCAGTATTCACAAAGCAGATCTGACTTGCAAGATATTATTTCCAGAGGTATCTCAATAGTACTGTATAGACTAACAGTAAGAGTTGAAACTTACCCATATGAAAGACTAATAAAAATATACCATAAAGGGCAAAAAGGTCAGAGCATCTCCTGTAATATATATCCTGTAATATATTCCTTCTGTTCAATCAGTTGTTCTTGGAGGTCAACCAAAGGAAAAAGTTCCTAAGCAGTTCAATACTTTTATGTATTAAAGAGTATCTGTTGAGAGAAAGACTTTTAAGTCACAGCAACTGACTTCAAACAGTAGCTACTTAAGACTCATACCTTAAAACAATTGTTGGGAGTCACTGTGCCTTTGCATGCTATTAAAACTCAACATTCAATCTCCCATTCAGGTGATTTGAGACAAGAAATTGAGGAAGAGAAGATTAAAGAAACCCTGGAACAACTCTGCAATCACAGCAATGCAAACGTAGTCAAGGGAGCTGTTACAACATTACAGATTCTGAGAGGAGAGCCACCCCATTAGCCTCCTTCCCTTCCTCACAGCAACCTTGCACTGTTGAAGCAACTGCAATAAAATTCCAGCTTTGCCAACACGACCTTGCATTTGTCACCCTGCTGCACAATAAACACTACTGAAGCTCTGAGATAGCTCCCATTTTCCAACTTGTGCTTACAGAATTACACTTTGTTGCCTATTTGACCTACAGATTATTACTATTAATTATTACTACTGTTCTTTGAGTTAATGCTGTACACAGCAGTAGGTATAAGATCCATCAGAAAATTGGTCTTAACTTGGTGTCATTTGAGAAGCATAAGGCAGTTACCTCTTTTCTATGCTAGTTTTTAAGCGCCTTAGTTTTATTACCTCAGGATACCATTTGCAATTTTTTTCTGCTATCAATAGAACTTAAAAATTACTACAAAGAATGAAGAGCTTCTATCCAGCAGCCTAAACAGCAGTATTAGACACAGACTGCAGGTTAAAAAAATCACTTTTGGACACTTAGCAGCTATTCCATCTCTGTGCCTGCTGTATCAGTCTGTATTGCCAGTTAATTGAACATATCAGCTTCCCTCTGCTCCAAATTAACTCCAAAAGAACAGCTCCTACTCCTTTTTTACTTCCTGTTTAAAAAAAAAATCATCTCTGAGTTTCTATCTGTTTGTGCCACAAGCTATATTCCTAAACCAGTGAGTTGATTATGATGCCAGATACCTGCATTAGAAGCACAGATCGCAGTAAACTGCTGTCAGTGTCTAGACAGTAGTCAGTCAGGGATACAGATTAAAGAGGGATGGTAAGAGAGGGAGGGCGAAGATTTGAAAGTGGCTGAAAGTAATCTCCAGTGACAGAACCTGGATTTAGTTTTTGATAATGAACTGCTATAGTAAAATGAGTGCCTCTGAACATTTCTGTAACAACTTTGCGTGCACAATTCTCACTTGATAAAAGATAAAAAGCAGGACTTACTCCACAACTTTAACAGGGAATTTTGAAACAGTCATAGGCAGTAGTCTTCATGCAGAATCACACTGGCAAGACACAAAGACCCCATTAAAAAAGCAAAAGTATTAGATTCTGAACCAGGGCATGAGGACATGCATGTAAACTAGCAGTAAAAGTTACTTTTAGAAAAACAAACTGTTGTCTTTTAAAAATAATAAAATTGAGAATATTTAAAAGTCAATAAGTCTTCCAATTCTCAAACAATTTGAGTGTGACTTGCTTAGGCCTACATAACAACCATTATGACTTCTTGTTGTAAAAGCTAGTTTCAACAAAAGCTTTCTAATTTGCAAAGCTCACTAAAACTAGTTAGTCCATTCCACTTGCAATTAACCCTCAGCAACTATCACTGTCAGGAATACTCTGGAGAAACAACACTCTCCAAAACCACTCCAGATAAGTCACTTACGATATGAGCAGATTGTGATTGCATACTGGAGAGAAGGAAAAAAAAAACAGCTAATGTGCTGGCTGTGACTCCCTCTTTCCCTCTTTCTTAAAGCACAACAGCATGGGTATTCCCACCCCCCTCCTTTTATATCAGCATGAGGAGAAAAAAAAAAAAAAAGAATATAGCTTCAGACAATCTCAGATTGTGAATGAGATAGAGTTGTTACCACAACACACATTAGTATATGTTTGGGATCTGGTACAAGGTATACACTTGCAGCAACCGCATTTAAGCTCTCACACTAACAAAACAAGTAAGAACCCAGCCTTAACATTCCACAATGAGAAGTTTTAGTAAAACGAAGCACAAACATTATGCATTAACTGTAGAAATGCTAGAGAAAGCAGACACCTATTTATGCAAAATGCCTCCTGCAAACCTGTAAGTAATTTTTATTCTGCATTCTTACAGTAATTTCAGGAACCTTGCTCAGACATGACAAATCGTGAACTGTGCATACCACAGGAGATAACAATGGACAGTATTAGTCATGGGTATCATGGGTATCTAGTAGCTTTGAGTATCTAGATGTGATCATTTTATCTCTACACTGTTCGCAGATCTTCATAATGGCTTTTAACTTTTTTCTTTCAGAATTTATTCATAAAACAAAAGCATCTAGGGACTCTAATATTCAGAAAACAGGAGGACAAAAATAAAGCAACAATTTTCAGCCATACGCACATGAACATTAATGGATTTTTACTATTTTTGTAGTCAAAGTGCAGTGTCAGCAGTCAGTTTAAACCCCCCCAAAATATTAAGTGACAGCATACAAATCTTAAAAAAGAAGTGCCAGCAGTATAAAACATTAAAATTTATTTAATCAAATTTAAGGTTTGACAAAAATATACTGAAAGTCACTCATAAAAGCCATCACAGAAGAAAAGACAGAACCTCACCTTCTAAACAACATTCAAGCTGCATGATGACTCATGACAGAAGCGATGAGTGTGGAAACAAAAACCAAAGTCATTCTCGGTATATTAAACAAGTCAATGCATTAGTCTCATTGGAGCTGGAGCACAAATCAACCTACATGGCATGGTATAGAGGGGTCACCAAAACTCAAGACCCTTTGGGAGAAACATTCAGGTTTTCATGAGGAGATTAGAGCCTCTCCTTTGGTCACTTCATTTTGTTCAGTACTCGAGATTCAGCCCTTCTCTTCACCTCCAGGGAAACTTCGTCCAAATCCAGGTATATTAACAGAAACAAAAAAGCAGTGGCATTGCCAAACATACTGACAAATAAATACACTAATTCACAGAAATAAACTGCGCTTATAACTGAGAAATAAAACAATCATGTTGAATGATAAGTTTTCTTATCTCAGTACAGTCATTCAAGCCTAATCTCCTATTTGACATTGTTGTTAAAGAACTTGTTTCTATTGTAGTGTTAGTGAAGATGTTCCAGATGCAACCACTGAAGCCTCACACTTACCAACATCTCCTTGGAAAGTGGTTGATTTGCTTCTCCTTCAGGTGTGAGCCTGCCTCTATCGCTCTAGGTGCTTTTGCTGACAGGACTTGTTTAAAGCATAACCTAAATCTTCAGCATGAGGTCACTGCAGGCTCATAAAAAAGGCACTAGAAATAACTTTAAGTAGAAAATAAGAAAATTGCCCAAGACTGAAATTACACTAGCTATGTATACCACCAGTGGAGGTATACATTAAAATATGTTGGGACAAAAAACAGTCCTGATTGTTGTGATTTTAAAAAAGTGATACTGAATGAACACAGTATATCCATTGTGAAAAAACAGAAAAGACCACGAATTTAAAGACCCTGTAACACACTGAGCTTGCTTTCTTGAATTAGGTTCCAAACCACTGAAGTTCTGATACACTGCTGCTGCTAACAGGGCCAGAGCCAATAAGAAAAGGTAGAAAGGTGATGCTTGAAATAAACCGTTTTGCATTTAAATTGTATTTCAAAAAGGATCTGAATACTCATTTGTCTTCAAGTAGCTTGGTGGTATTTGTGGGGATGGCTGAATTCTGATCACTGACATTGGCCCTTGTCAGCAGTTAATTTTAGTGCATGAATTCTACTGGCTTTCGTGAAGCTATAATGATTTATATCAACAGTGGAAATGACTTCACAGCATTAGGAGCTGACTAGGTCCAAAAATGGCAAAGAAACATATTCCCTAAATACTATTTTCACTCAAACATTATACAAATATATAACATCCCTCTCTAATTTTACATGCATCAGATTACTATAAATAACCTAAACACAATAAGTTGCATGACGAGGCTTTACAAAATTTCAAGCAATTTAAAGCAAAGGTTACTGAACACTGCTTTGTTGCTTGCAAAGTAGCAGCACCAGCAGCAAGTTTTTGGCTGTTCCTAGTGGACTAGATAAAATAGGCTCAAATTCAAGGCTCTGAAGAAATGCCTCTTGCTCTCTTTTCAATGACCTTGCAAGCTCTCATCTACTGCTTTTACCTTGTTGTATATCGAAATTTAAATCACAGTGCACTTTTGCAGATTGTACTTTCAGGTTTTTCAGATGAGTAATAGCAGACTGTTCTTTGCTACTCTAAGGAAATCAGCCATGCTTAAACAAGCTTCCTTCTCCTGTTGTGCCTCAATCACTGGCAAAAAAAAAAAAAAAAAAAACACACCTGTAAAAGCTCAAATGAAATATACATGCAAAATACAGCACTGTGTGAGGTGTTTCACAGATTAAAAGCTTGAAGAATGTCTGGACACTCAATAGAGACCAAAAATTCTTACTCTAGATCAGCTTTTGCCAGTGGAATGTTATCACATGCATAATGCAAATAAAGGTATTTATAGAGATGCATGCAGAAGTCTGGCTTCCTAATAAAGTCATATGTACTTTGGAAATACAAGCATTAAATCCTTCAGGCAGACTATAGGTAACAAAATACCATTATAAAAATATATACTTTTCTAGAATTTATACTATGTTAGGCACTGTAAATAAACCTGCTCTCCCTGAAAAACACAGCTGTCATAGGAAGCAGTAAACAATTTGTTAGTATACAGTCCACAGTAAAATTGACATCTATAACTATTTCCAAGAGCTTTTCAGTCACATACTCCTATCTTTTAAAGCTAAAGATACTATGCCAAACATGGCACAGAAAACAGAAGAGCAATACCTTTGTAGCCACTATAATCCTGATCCAAAGGCTTCTAAGCAAAGAATTCTCAGTAAGTTTGAGAAACTCTTGACAGGTCTTCAGATTAAGCCGCAAGAATGGACGGCGGGGGCAGAAGAATGCTTTTCTTCCAGTAAAGCCAAAGAAAAATTTTACTTTAACAGTAATACTTCAGTTTGCAGAAATGGTTCCAAGAAAATGGTTCTAGTCACCATATTGCGACTGGACTGGCAATTGAACCATGCATTAGAAAAACAGAATTGAAGACTCAACTGCATAAAAAGGTTTTGAAAAGCTCTGCTCTAATATTCTACTAAATTTATATTCCCTGATAAAGTTCAAAAGGGATTAATGTTGACTATGTTTTGGGTCTACATGTTGACCGTATTTTGGATGTTGACTCAAGCCTTGATATTAGCAATCTGAATTTGTGATGATGAGACAGATGGGCCTAAACACTCAAGGAAAAACTACCTCTAAATAGCTGCATTTTGAAATTTCTGTATGCCTCACTTTTAGAGATGTTATTGATCAAAAAAAGCTAAGTAGTTTTCTTACTCTATAAATAAAAGCTATTAACAAGCTTTTCAGAAAGGAAATGCTGCATCAGGGATTCACCCCCTCACACCCAAATAAAGGTATTTGTAACATATAATACTATGGATAGCAGTCAGAATTTTCCCCTCAAGAAAATATACGATCTTTCAAAATCTCTGGGTTACTCCATCTCTCAAGTTCAGCACAAGTTCCTGGCTCCCGAGACATCTATGTTATTCCTAGTCAGAGGAAAATATCCCCTACTTCTGCACAACTGAGAATTAAACAAACTAGAAAATTAGTCTTTTTCTCTCCTTTCAAATACCATGACCACTACAGCTCCTGAGTATCTTGCCACATTGACAACATGGGTCTTCATAGATATTCAAACATTTTCAAGACTGAGGAGATCAGCATGTCTTCAGAAGTGATTACAACACTGAGATTGATGACAACAGTTGGGAGTAAAAACTGAACAATCTTCAAGACAGTTCAAGAAACTTAATAGCAGTTGTGTTTCTCCTTGCTACATTCTTCAAAAATCTGTTCCTCTGATATTTCATTTGTTCCACAGCGAAGAGCAACTCTGGTGCAATAAGTTATCCCTTTGGTAAAAAAGGCAGACAGGTGTGTGTGTTCAAGATCCTTTTTTGTACCAGTGTGTAACGAAGTACGAGCAGGTGAGAGCCACATATGGCTTTTAATAACAGGCATGTTTCATGGTCTGCGCACTTTTCACCTTGAAGTCCAACCAATAGCAGTAAAACATACTTCTCTTGCGACAGATCTGTGCATTTACATTCAGAAGGCATTACCTGCCTTTACAGCTTCAATATCAGAAATCAATGTCCTGGCTAGGAAAATCCCAAAAATCTAAAAAGACAAAAAAACAAGCTGAGATGAAGCATTCTGAATGTATCAGTCTAGGACAACTTGAAAAATTAGAGCATGTTGCCATTAGTCATTACCACAGAATGAGAATCAACTTTTTGCATGGTCGAGTTACACTGTATTGAATTCAGCGCTACTGTTCTTGTGAATAAGGACTGACATTCATGAACTGTTTGCTGATTTGGATATCTTTTTTAGGCAGGATCATCTGTCAAGATCTGGGTCCTAACAAAAGACTCTATTAAAACAGCTATAATGGCAGCAGAATCTAGTAGAAGAGATAATTGACGATAAAAAGATATTTTGAATGCTCCTGAAGCATCAAATATAAACCTCTCCATGTTCTACAGAAAAGAAGGATCCTCACAGCCTAGTGAACCTGGGTCTTGTAACACTTGCACTTACATGTCACTAAATCATAAAAGTCTCATTTTCATGCACTGCTAAACTGATTTATCCAGTCAATTTTTGGCATTTTGTTATGTATACACATATATAGTGCACAGTTAGCTATGCTAACTCTTACGAAACTCTGACGTTAACTCTTATAAGAGTTATGAAGCTCTTATCATAAATGGTAATGAAAGAGGTCTCAGATCATGGAGACATCCAACTTGAAAACTTCCTGGAAAAGTTGAATGAATTATGAAATTCCAATTTACAAGTTGAAAATATACTCTTAACTCAGCACATTTCCTGAAAAATATTATTAAAAAGGAAAAAAAAAACAATGGAGTGAAGTTTTGGGAAAGTTTCAAGTTTTACAAGTAGACAAATTATGTCTAACTCAATCCTACCATGAAACAGCTTAGCACCCAAAGATCCAGTCTGAAAATACAAATGAAATTTGTCTCAGAGGCTCAGTCAACGCGCTGCCAGATGATTAAGCTTTATGTCTTGAGCATCCTCCTAAGTGAAGATGTTGCTTTCAGGACAGCAGGACTCTACAAGCCAAGGAAGCGCTACCAACAGATTATGGACAATATTTCAGAAAGAGCCATAAGGGGACGTGTTGCAAGGCTAGGAAAAAATGTGTTGTGCCTGTTTGCTAGGGCTATGGTCAACACATTCTTCCAGTTACAAGGAAAATTTTGCGGTAGAGTTAACAAGTTCATAATTTTCCACTACAAACAAAGCAGCATCATAGGATTGCAACTTAGGTAAGTGTAAACAACTGCCACAGTAAAAGCAGGATCCACTTGGAAAGATGAGATCACTATCTTTTACATTTTAGTTCACTTTCTCTGATATACCAAATGGAGACAGGGTACTGAAAGAGGCTACAGCAATTCCCTCACCTAGTTCTGCTAATATCGTATACACAACTTGTTCACCAACTTCCCTATTGTTCTATTTTTGACTTTCTGAGCAGTTTGATATATGAATTGACCTACTGAGTGGCAGGTCTCAGGAATATCCCAAGAAAGGGATGTGAAAATAATGAAATCCACTTATTTGTGATAAAAAGATGTAGTTCAGACCTACTTATTGATCTCTCACAGCACACTGAAGTTTAAGACATTATATTTATATATGTTTAAAAATATAAAATATTTTTATATCACCTAATGATGTAACCGCATATTATAAATATACAATAATTAACACGTGCTACCATATTAGACTGCACACAATATATAATTTAATGCATTTTTAAATGACCTCCATTTCTCTGAAGATCATAATTTTGCAAGAAGGAAACCAATTTCATTATCCTTATAAAAAAGCTGTTTTTGCCAAACTGTTCTTATACCTAAAAGCATCCAAAGTGTCCAAACATCTGCTGTCCCCTTCCATAACTACTTAAAAAGCCACTACTCAGTGGCTCTGTACTTGTAAAATTGAAGACAGCATAACAAAAACAACCAACCTGCAGCAGGGAGATAGCTATGAAGACACCTGCAACAATGTAGATATTTCGCGGTAACCAAGCTTCAAGTGCAAGAATACAGCCTTTGATGAAGATCTGATCATCCCACTGGCTCTTGCTCTAAACACAGAGAAAAATTTGAAAACACATCACTTTCAGTCAGGTTTGTTACACCACCATTTGATATCATGGCATGCTATAAACAAACTAATGCTTCTTCACATATGCTGCTAATGTTCCTAACCAAGCTCCAGACATAGATATGCCCTAATTAACTCGGGGAATGCCAGGACAATGATGTTAGTATCTAATCGCAAATCCTACTTATGTTTTATAATTAGCATAGAACAGAATTCAGAAAAGATATTAAGAATAATTGAGACTTCTGAATGCAAGTTTTACCCCTTTCCAAAACTAACTTTTCTTTCTACCTGTTCCATCACTTGCTTTCTCCACCTTCCCATAGTCCAGACAAATTTACCTTAAACAGAGGAACATTTCCCCCTACTCTACTAGCATGCTGCAGCACAATTAATTAGCTCCCAGAATTTCAGGCTACTGACAGTATCACTAGTTCCACATAATTACTTATTTTGCCTATGCAGGTACTAAGTGTGATTTGCAAGATAGTTATATCTACACATCTAGTAGCAGACAGTAACATCCTAGCACCTTACCTTCTTTCTGACATCATAGCCACACTGTGTATTCACAACTTTTTGCTGCAAACAAACAAACAAAAAGAAAAATATATCAATTTATTTCTAAGCACTTATGATTACAGAATATTTTTATCTATCTGCTAGGTTCCTGGACAAGCAAAAACTGCCAAAATCAGTATTTTTGTAAGAGCATTTGGCAAAGCAGTAGCAGAACACTAGCACTTACAGATCAAGACTATACAAAATTTGTGGTGACAATACACTCCCACCTGTATGACAGTTGCCACAGTTTGATAATAAAAAGAATGAAATAGACATTTTCTTTTGTTTCTATCACAATAGTATTTTTGATAGTTTAGAAGCTCTTTTACAGTTCTAGGCATCACACCATATTCAGGATGTGCTTCCTTTCATAATTCCACAACATCACAGCAATACAAAGCCAGGAAACAACTTACAGCAGGATCAGGTATACAACAGGAAAAAGGAACACCACACTTCTCTCGACTTTTGCTTTCACTGCTACAGTTAAAGTATATGTTAAGATCCCAGTCATCTGGGCCCTGGGCACCACAGCAATGGTTCTGCAACAGATAAACAAACACTTAGCATTCGGGGTTATTTTAAAGACAATAAAACCATTGAATAGTTCTCCAAAATGGTATCTGCTGACTTTCATTTTCCAAAGGCTGTGCAGATTTAATTTTGTACTGTAGTACTGCTAGTGGATAATCTATAGCATGGCTCTACGAGATCAACAAAACTAGTCTGGCACACTGCTGCTGGAAATGAGTGTCAACATGACATCGTAAGATTTGTCACTGAAGATGTAATTCCCATATGTAATTATAATAAATCCATAAATGGTACAACAAGAATTTACAAAAATACTTTGTTTTTCATTATTTCCAAGTCAACCCAAAACTGAATTATGGGGAATGTCTCCTGAAATTTGTGACTGGAACTTTAAATCTTCATGAATCAACAAGTTTTCGCCTCCCTACATACTGCAAAAAATGATCAAATATTTATTTGCGAACATGCTCTTTTAAATTAACAAGATTTTCATTTTCAATGGCACACTGATATGCTCTGACATTCATATTCAAATTAACTGATAAAGACAGTCAGCTCTAGAAGTATTTCATACACATCTCTTGACCTAAACAGTGTCATTACTAGAATCCAGACTTTTCAGTCAATGTCCAAGTTCTGGAATTAATGGAACTTAAGCTGCTCCTAAATTATGCCTTGCAGTTGACCGACCTCAATAATTTAGGGTGCAAGCCTTTCACCATAATTCAAGAATTTAAAACATACAGCCACACAGATTTTCCTGGTACCTAATACAGTTCCCTCCTCTTTCAGGAGGTCTCTAGCTTTTCTTTGTCCACAGCCACTCTTCACAAAACTTATATTATCTTAATTATCCCTAACATATCCCTAAGCTTAGTTTAATTCCATCACCCGCCTTTCCCCATCCTTTGGTTCACTGTGAGATCTGTCTCAGAAGATAAGAGGCCCTGTACATAACTCATGTCTCCTAAAATAATGTAGGCTAGACACTGTTTTATTTATTTTTTTTAGGGGGGGTCAAGATAGTTTTGTTGCTAGCTTTTTAAAATGCCGCAATATCATGATCAGAACAGGGAAGCAAGTCAAAGGCATCAAAAAGCAGATACGTGTTTGGCAGACCTGCTACATTAGCACTTAGAAGAGCATGGTAACTCAGAAGTCTTGCCTCCCTAATGCTTTCGGTACAGAAAGAGCAGCACCATTAACTACTGGGGATGATAAAAGGGTATAATACACAAAGGGGAAAACTTCTCTAGCTACATCTTCTCCTAGAAGGCACAAAAGTAACACGGATATTAACTTACAATTTTCTGTAGTGAATCAATGAGGTTCTGAAGGTCAATATCATCTCGGTAGGACTTAATGTTATTCTCAAAGAATTCCTTGACCCTGTCCCTCACCCAGTCCTGAAACAGGAAAGCCAGAACTGCCACTGCCATCTCCAGAAGAAATATAAACATAATCGCTCCACAGAACTGCAAAATCAAAGTCACAAATTAGAAAAGATAAATCCAGTTTAAATGCATGCCTACTCTAACGCTGCCAAAAAAGACTGTGCTGGCCACCTCTCATAGCAGTACTGTGTGAGGATTTTAATCTCAGTAAGCATACACCAAAAAAGTCTGGTTAACTGAAGAGTAAACAAAAACATTGCATCATAGTCACTTTGCACATGCATGAAAATACTGACAAACAAGAGGCTACAAAAAGCAAGACTAAAGAAGCCCTGACAAAGTTCTGCTTGCATTGTTTCAATCTTCATTGCTTTTTCCAAGGTTAATTGTTTCTAAATCTGAAGTAAAAAAAGAAATCTCAGTACCAAAAAGAAATGTTTGATAGATTTCATGTTAATCATTTAAGTTCCCTAATTTTGCTTACCAAACACACCGAAGATTTAAATCACAGAATCCCTAAAGTTGGAAGGGACCTCTAGAGATCACCTAGTCCAACTTCCCTGCACATGCAGGGTCACCTAGAGCACGTGGCACAGGACTGCGTCCAAGCGGGTTTTGAAGATCTCCAGAGAAGGAGACTCCACAACCTCTCTGGGCAGCCTGTTCCAGTGCTCTGTCACCCTCACTGGTAAGAAATTTTTCCTTAAGTTCCCGTGGAGCTTTTGGTGCTTCAGTTTGTGGTCATTACCTCTAGTTCTATCACTGGCTACCACTGAAAATAGGCTCCCTCATCCTCCTCACTGCCTCCCTTGAGGTATTTATATACACTGATCAGGTCCCTTCTCAGCCTTCTCTTCTCCAGGCTGAACAGACCCAGCTCTCTCAGTCTTTCCTCACAGGGCAGATGTTCCAGGCCCCTGAGCATCCTTGTTGTCCTGAGCTAGACTCTTTCCAAATTTTTAAGGGATTTCATTTTCCTCAAGAACTAATGAAAGGAATCATAATGCCTTCACTGACTCCATGTGTTCCAGAATACCTTATTTTGGGAGATAATAAAATCATTATTTTATATTTTGAAACACATACTATAAAGATACCAGCACAAGGAATAGCAGGAAGGTAACAGCACAAAGAATTAAATAATGCAAGAAACATTTGCCAAAAGGGAGGAAAAAAAGATTTAAACCTACATTGCTTTAAATGCCATTTCCCAGTGAGGCTTGTCAGCACAATAAATTTACCATGTATATTGTAATATTCATGCTCTATAAAGTCATTTTCTGGTTTTGCTCACTAGTCTATCATCTGCTTCTCTCTTATGCATAATCATCTACTAGTATAACGAAGTTACTTACAAACTTTAGAAGGCAGATGTTTTCTCTCAGTGCTCCTACACAACCAGCAAATCCCAGAGTAAACATCACTATTCCCACCAGTAAGACTAGTACCACTGGGTCCAGACCATGAAGACCAGTCACTTTCGTTAGATCAGACAACACACCCTGAAAAACCAAAACAGGGTAAGGGAAAAGGTTACCACCATGCACGTTTTTTATTGAACTTTTTTCATTTAACATGTTATTTCCATGTGAATCACTCAAGTCTACTTGTACACCTTCAGAGACCAAAAAAATCCCCATTTCATAAGCATGTTTAATAAGCAAATTCAATATGCTTGTCAGAGATGTTTTTTCAACAAGATCTGTAAAGGTTCAAGAAGTAATTTGCACAGTGAGCCCACAAATACCTGCTATGGATTTACATGAAGTTTTATAACAGGACCATGGTAAATAGACAAAGAACAACATGCAACCCTTACAACTTCATAGATAGCTTTCACAGGTGACCCTCCAGAGAAGTCTGTGACAAGAGTTATTTGCAGTACTATTTTTCTTCATTCCAGCACAGGAATTTGACTGAATGCAAGGTTAGATTTACTAAGCCTTCTACAAAACAGCACAGTCCCACTGTAGTCAACTTTATAGAATACCTTTTCCTGGACCTATCTGCCAAACAAGCTTCCACAAGATGGTGCCAAAAGCTTAATGCTATCACAGAATACTGGCTTGGTTTTGAGGCAAAAGATTTAGTATTTTATATTACTTGAAAAGTGTCAGTTGGAATAAAATCACACCAGTTTAAGTCTTAAAAAACAAACAAACAACAACAACAAAAAAACCACACACCCTAAACCCCAACAAAACCTTCATATTCAAAACATTCATATTAACCATTTAAACACTTGTGTGGCAGAAAGGGACATAATATCCTAGCTACAAAACACATTATGGATAATGTATTAAGGGAGGTGAACAAAATTTTAGTTGTACCTTTCCTGTCACTGAACATACTTCGGACTGCTCCTCTAAAATCTTTCAAAATGCCAAACAGCCCTGATATTTCACCCCCCACACCTCAAATAGTTCTCACACCGCAAAGTTATATTCCCTAAGGGACATCTTACAATCTTAAACAACATGCATTTTTATTAACTATCCTAATGCTCCACTTAATTTTACTTATCACACCTGTCTGCCCAGATCTTAGGCCAGATTTCTGCGTCTATGTCAATACAGGGCTAACGCAATGAAGCTCTCATTCTTTCCAATTTAGGGTTTAGAGAAATTAACAAAAAACAGTCTGTAGGGACATGCAGGTGGCCATGCAATAGTCTGAGCATTCCTCATTTTGCAATAAAGAACCATTTTAATAATAGAAAACCTTTCCTTTAACAATAACAAAAGAAATGGAGCTTCACACAGCAAGATGAACTTTGCAGAAAAGCAACACTTAAACACATCCTGCAACTAAGGGATATATTCTCAATCTAGTTATATTCAGTACAAGAAGCTTTCAAATAGACATCTAGAGGTCACAATTCATAACAGCCACTTATTTATGTTAAGAACATATAAAGCCATTTCACTACTCAGGTATTTGCACTAGATTAGGAGTGAAAAATAACACATTCCAAGGGAACACCATAGAAAAAATCCATGTTACTTTATGTGCATACATAAGCGAAATATCATCTTAGAAATATTGCATTAGAAGAAATTTGACATGGAATAACTTAATTAGCTGATAAAAATCCATTAGCAGTATCTTAGTGACATATAACAGTTTATTTCCCCTCCCACAATGTGCTCCTTAACAAATTTGTTAGAATCATTTATTTAACAATGGGACAACAGAGTATTTTTTAAAATCAACAGTCCAAAAGAATGAAAAATTAATTTTACTTTAGAATTGAAAAATCACCTTGCAACAGCTAGTAACAAAGAGTTGAAATACTCCATGAAAAGGTGAGGTCATTATGATTTATAGTCTTCCTCTCTATTCAGAAAGGCTTAGGCAGCAAAATCTCACTGGTGACATTTTCATCCTTACAACTACAAAAGCTAACTGCTAACTTCAAGTTTGATCTACTGGGACATTTTCCAGAGTCTCACCTAACCAAAGTCCTGTATCAGAAGAGGGATTTAATGAGCAATGCAAAGAGCATCTAGAGTGATTTTGAGTATATTCTACAACCAGTAAGCTTTGAAACCAGTCAGTACATGAACAGGATGTTGAAGCTTTCACAATTGTTTCTAGTCATCTCCTCCCCACACTGAAGCATAAGATTTTTACTGACAGTCTCTTGCTCAAGCAACATCTCTTAGAAAAAAACTTCCTCTGATCAAAGCATGTTACAAAGACAAGCACACATAAACTGGGCTCTATCATTCACTTTCAGATATAGCTGGTTCACAACACTTAAAATGTTCATATTTGAGGTTCACAAAATTCTCTTTTGAAACACGACTTTCTTTTTATCTAACCAAAGTGAAAAATCCTGACAAAACAAAGAAAGTGAGCAACAAGAAAAATAATCTGAGGGATTGCCTCATTCCACCTCTAAAGGTAGTCTTCCCTTCCACCATCCATGACATGGTATTGAGGATCTGCCCTCCCTTGCAACCAACAGCCAGGAATTCAAAGTGTCACTGACAGTGATTATAAAGGCTGTAGTAGAAATGAATTTGGAGACTCCTTCCCCCCTCATTTTTAAGGAAGAAAATTCTCCAAACAAGCAGAATAAACTGAACAACTGACTGCAATTTCTTGTGTTCCAACATGTATCTTTTGCATTTCAACCTGTCATGTTGCACCTCTGGTCTCACCTTCCATATACCCTCCAAATCAGCAGGTAGATGGTAATAAAACTTCCTCTCAGCTATCTTTCATGACTAAAGAAACCTGGTTCTAAACCTCTCCTCATGTATCGTGCTCCAGTTCTGATCATCTTGATAATCATCTCTTGGACTCACCACAGTGT
Organism: Tinamus guttatus; assembly: GCF_059628265.1. Classification (NCBI taxonomy): domain Eukaryota; kingdom Metazoa; phylum Chordata; class Aves; order Tinamiformes; family Tinamidae; genus Tinamus; species Tinamus guttatus. The sequence goes on from NW_028288780.1 coordinate 4,689,842, forward strand.
CTTCTACAGAGAAGCCCAAAGCTGGACACAATACCCTAGATGCAGTCTGTTGCATGTGGTTGGAAGAATCTCTTGTCTTGCTCACTGGACACACTACTAACATAGCCCAGTATGCAGATGGTCATCCTTGTCATAGCTGACTGATATTTAATACCTGTCCACCAGATGACCAACCACTTTTTCACAAAGCAGTTTTCTGGGTAGTCAAGCCAAAAAACTGTACTGCTGCATCAGGTTATTCCAATCCAGATACAGGACTTCATTTACTATTTTGCCTCCTTAAGTTTATGAACCCATTTCTAAAGTGCAATGATGTCTCCCTAAGTAACAATCCCAGTTTTCAGTATACACAAGGTTTAAATACTGACAAATCACTGCTGAGAAGTCAAAATGAAGATGACTTTCACTAGAAGAACAAAGGGCTGAAAAATTAAAAGGAGCACCATGTACTCCAAGATACACTACAATATAGGATGTTCCAGTGATTAAATTTATCTTTAGGCTTATGGCTACAGCAGGACTTCTAGAATTCAGGAATTTACTTCTCATCTACTGCTCACCGAGACTTTCATTTGTAATATGGCATATCCCCACAAAAGCACTAGCGCTGAAAGATGACATTAATATGATAGAATATCTGCATTGCATAGAAAAACTGAAGTAAGAAGGTACAGATTTCATGAACCATTCAAAAGACTAAAGGTGTAAAGTTTAAGCAACTTATTTTTAAATAAGACAGACACCAGAAATAGTCCAGACAGATGTTAAAAGACAAAAAGGAGCCAACAACAAATTTAGCAACATTTTTCCTTTCAGTAGTTTAGTGTACCATAAAGGTCATTGAGCAAATGGAAGTAATTAAAAGATAGCCATTTCTGTCCACACATTTGATGTGCTTCTTTAACAGAAAACATTATATGCAATAATGAGATTTAATATGAGTTTAACTTCCCCTCTGAAGAAATGGACAGAAAATTCTGTTCTAACAGAATACGTGAACATACTTCTGCATGGAATTAGATTACTCACTGTATACCAAGGATTTATTTGCTTGGGTATGCCTAACACTTATTTGGTTGTGCAAATGTGTGTATGGGAATGGGGAGAAGAAAAATACCTCAGTATTAAGTTTTAATAAATCATTTCATTTTTAACAAATTCAGAAACCCAAGGCTTCTCTATACAAGGGTAGCTTCTTTGTATAGTCATTCTGAATGACGAAACTATACACTTAAATAAGTTTGTAATTAAAACATACTTACTCAGCAACACAGCTTCACAAGGGCAATGCTCTTTACTGTAAGCTACAGTGCAGATCAGTATATCTGATAGTAATTGTCACTTCTTCCTACTGCTCACAGTGATAATATTAAGGACATGGTTTTACATTTACATCAAGGGGGCAAAGCATTCATTTTCACATATATATTGCCTCTTGTCCTGTAAGAGAAGCATGTACATATGTGTCTGCACAGACTTGCCCAATTGAAGTTATTCAGCTGAATAACAGACTATTTTTGGTCCAGGTTTTTCCTTCCAGCTGGATCATATTCCCCAATTTTTTTCTTCTACATAGTCAACCACTTATGCAACTCCATAGAGAGAAAGGTGGAAGACTACAGATGGCTTTAAGCTGGCATTACTTCAGAAAGCTGGCTCCAATGACAGCCCAAAAAGAGAAAATAAATGGTACTAAAGCTCTCAGGCCTGCCTTTGCAGTAACGTAAATTCTAAAGTTGAGTTTTAAATTCTAAGCTGAGTTATGAAGAATGCTTTTCTTAGCAAACTGGTAACTATCAAGCCAGATCTTTACACTAAGAAATTGTTTTGCTTTAGATTGCTGTGAATAGAAATAGACAGAATGGCTAGCAGCAGAATAAACAGAGGGAAGAAGTCTGAAAGACATAAAATCTCAGAGAGAAAGGCTAGTAACACTTTTGTTCTTAGTTCTGCAAGGAAAAATACCATACTATCTTTCAAGCCTGGATCATTTTGCGTTTTTCACGCAAGAAATTAGCAAGAGAGTCTGTGTAGTTCAACATACCTTGCAGAAAGTGCTATCTAAATTTTTGAAGACAGTTTTTCCCAGTCTTCAGAAGGAGAATTAGCTGGAGGGCTAAATACTACACTCCTGAAGTCTGTCACATTTATTACTGCGTGTGCTTTTCTTGGTGTGTATATATAATAGTTATCTTTTAAATTCTTCGGAAACACTATTCCTTTCTAAAAAGGATCCATGGGGTCATTACTATATTTTTAAAATGTATTTTCTAAAATAACTAGTTTATGAACACTATATAAAGATTAAATTCTCTGTAAAATCCTTCTCACAGTTTACAAAGGTGTCTAAGCATCCCGCTCCACAATTTAATCTACTAGAAACTAGAACAAAACTCCAGCTAATTTCAGTTTAGACCATCTGAACACAGTCCTTTGTTTAGACACTATTTTTAATTCTCACTGCTTCCTGAGGAAGCAAAATGGTTTTAGATGGGGGCAGGAAAGTCAGGAGGGGGCCAGCCAGAGTAATATCAATCATTTTCTACGCTTACCTTTTCACTCCATGCCCACAGACCAGCTGCAAGGAAGGCCACTCCAGCTAGCTGAAGGGGAGGAAAAAAAAAAAAAAATTACATATACTAGTCAATGAGAAAACATATACCCAATCATGTAGACAGTAGGATTCTTGCTCAGAAAGAAAACAAATATTGCCTCCAATCCCAGTAAATAGTAACAAGAAATTCTTCCCCACTCTAGTAAAGGTGATTTAAAGTTTTCACTGCATAGCATTCCCACATTTTAAGAACTATTTTTCTGAAAATATTTGAAGTATATTGTGCAAGAAACACACCCTGCTAAATTAAGTTTGACATGTTCCTGTGCAGTGGAATTATCATTGGCCCATTAGCTTGTTTTAAACCGCTGTACACCATTTAAAAAAAAATCAGATAATTTAATGCACTACTTGAAGATTATTCCTCATTTATCATTCCTCTGCACCACCTCAGACTGAAGGTAACCATGGTTGATTTTTCCTAACTTCAGGCTCATTACATTATCCTCTATTGCAGAGTTTCTCTTCTTCCATTTCTTGACTTCCTTAAGGTCCTTTAAATTAAGCTTAGTAAGTGGATAGACCACTACATACCAAACAAATTTAACAATGTACAAACTCTATATCAATGTTCAAATAATTAATATTTCTAAATCAAATTAATTCAAATGAATCAAGAGATCATTGTTCTACTCTTTTACCCTCCTCTTTACAGACTTCTCTTAAAACTACTGACTTTCAACATAAGCATCAGCTCCTACAGGACAGTCCTTTCTTTAGTATTTAGGTAAGTTTACTTTTTTGCAGGATGCATCTGTAAACAGAAGTCACCCCTCCTGACCAAGGATATATTCCAGATGCACACTTGTTAAAAATGAAGTTAGCCTAGAGTACCTTCCACAACTTCTGCAAGAAGAGTCACACAAATAGCCCTTTTACTTCTTGCACAAATTGCAATACAAGGCTATGCTGGCTGGCTCAGAGTTTCAGGGACCATTACTAGAGGTGTTTCAGGTAACCATTCTCTATTATTTGCTTCCTATTAGATTTCCCTACTATACTGAAACATTTTGCCTATCTGAGAGTCAGGCAGTTAGTTCTTTGTAACAACTGATTACTAGCGATTGCCGAGAGAAAAGAATTATGCTCAACACTATTGCTCCACTGGCCTGTGAAAGCCAATATTCCTTCTCCCAGCCATTACTTTAAATGACATTCTAGCCTGACATGACAAGCTAGACGTATAGTGAGCTTCCCTAATCACATGAAGGACCAAGGCTGTTTCCCCTTCCCACTGTCAAACCAAGATTTTATCTCTACTGACAAGTAAAGTTCAAGTGCAAAAGCCTACCTGAAAAAGAGGTCCTTTTCTCTAATAAATGGACCACCTCTCATGAGCTAAAGGGCATTATAGGTTACTCCCTATAGGCACAGACAGAACAGAAAATGGGATCCTCTTGCACTTGCACAAGACAGTAGATGCGTGGATTTGAAGTGGTGCAGGATTTCCTGTTGCTACATCATGCTCAAGAAATAAAACTGTTTCAGGTCTGCTCTCTTGTTGGGAGCCAAGAGGGGGCAGTCACTCAATTTGTTTTATAAAAATTACACCAGTAGTGGTGCATACCCCTCTGGACATGAAGTATCATACCATGGGCTTAAACACTCAGATGTAAAATCAAAGCTGTTGCTTACACATGGGGAAAAAGCTGCAAGTGGTCAAAGCATTGCTAAATAAGTTAAATTTCCAGATGCTGCTTAATAAGCAACAGCACAGTGACTCCTGAAGACTGATGCAGCTAAACACATTTAAATTTTGAACTAAATCATAGTGACTTTAAAAACAGTATAAAAATCAAAACATATCAGATCATCCCTAAGTCTAACCATAGTGACTTCTCAGAGAAGCAAACAAGTAATCAATAAATTAATTTCTTGTACACCACTTGTTACGTAGTGCATGAGATTGACGCTTTTCTGCCCTTCCTCCTTCCAAATACACCAGGAATGCTGGAAGTCAGGGCAAGACTCAGCTGCTACAATTTGCAGTAAACAAGATAATTCACACAATTGTTACAGGATAAAACTTTTCCTTTCCTTAGACAGATAGATCTTGAGAAATAACTTCTAGTGAAATTAAAAACTGGGAAAACAGATATTGTCTTCCACATTCTGTATGCTAACATTGTTTCCAAATAAGCAGATTGTCCCCTTTGGACAATCTTTCATTTTTACCCCAGCTAAATTGGAATTGGTTATGGAGTAGCTTTGCACTAGCATGCTTTATCCTTGCCTACAGAGCAGGAGGCTTCAGGAATCCAATTAGGCAATGCTAACTCAGGCTCTTCAAAAACACTGACTTGAGCATTTGAGAAGATTTCTGTAGACTTTCCACTTTTGTAGTCTGAATAAAAACAATTGCAATATCAGCAAAGAGCAAGGGATAAATATCAAGAGCTAAACAATTCTTTGCAAAGCCAAAAACATGTATGGAGACACTCAGGAGTGAGTGAAAAAAATAAAAGCAGAATAAAAGAACCTTATTTCTTAAAGCTAATGAACAGCAATTCATTACTGCTTCTCCAGTTCCAAGATTAGATGCGAAACTGTCCTGACAAATTGCTCCTTTTCATGACTTCTTCCAAATCACAACTAAGCATTAAAAAGTTACAAGTAGCAGCAGAAGGAAGGGATAAGCACACAAGGGGGACACACCACATCTCTTTATACTCAAAAAGTCACATTTAAAACCAGTAACATGAACATTGCTTCCTTTTTTAAAAAGTGTTCAGGTACAGTTGCTCAGGATACTTCATTTTGCAGCATCATTTTTGAGGACCTATGAAAACTATCTGCAAATAAAAATGAGTTAATCAGCAGAAAAATGAACTTAACTTGCAGAATCAACATAAGTAAGAAATAAACTTATTCCAATTGACTTAAATGTTTCAAAATTCTCATTGGCAGCAGCCAAACCACATGTATTAAGTCAAGAGAGCCAGCCACAACTTTTTATATTTGAAAAAAATATATATCTGTGAAATTTTAGGTATGATTACCAAGACTGCTAATTTGCAAGGCAACAAAATGAGCACACAAGCTCATTTTTAAGCCTTAGTCATTTAAGCCATTGCCTGACAGGTTGGATGGAAACATACATGACACCACTGTACCCATTCAAACGGGAAACTAAACCCAGTAACCAGCATTTGGGCATTTCCTGCTTTCGAACTGAAAAACCCACAATATTAACATAATGCATTGGGCTTTAACCTCTGCTCAGGAGAAGCAGAAGCCAAAACCTGGAACTATAGGTGTATAGACACACTATAAAAGGGCACTTAATGTTTAAACATTATCTGTTCCTAACCACACTTCAAAATCCTTTGACTAAACTATTAGAATCACTCTGAGAAAATTGAATCCAATTGGTTTCTCACACCTAAGTTGCAGCTGAATAACACTCTTGCAATAAGACCATTGCACACAAACTACTTGTGTGCCAGACTGCTGTTTAGAAGCTATAGGAATGCATTCGCACTGACAGTTCAGTTTTGGCAGGTGCAAAATTTATGCATAAGAACACTTTCTCTACTCCCTGGACAATCCTTTGCAACATCTTAACTCCACCCATGCTGGCATATCAATGACCTACCCCTTCTTTCCTATCCTTTCTTCTTTGTTTTCTGACTGTAAGAGGAAAAGTCAGCAATATGACAGTAAATACTTTCCTCTTTTCCTGGCACAGCCTCTCTAGAAGTTCCTGAACGACTACATAAATTGCAAAAGTCTAGAAAGTCTGACACTACTGTTTCTTCTTACTTCTTGAAAACTAGCCCAAAATTCTATTTCAGAGTTTAAGAAATATTTACCCCTTTATCACTATGTTCAAAGCAAAAAGGTTTGCTAAGAGTCTTCTAAAGCAGAAGTGAAAACTTTTGCTTCTTCCAAACCCTGAAGAGCCATACACAAAATGCACAGACAGAATTAGAAATCGAGTTGACAACAGCCAAAAGCTATTTTACCATGTCCTCTCAATTCATCTGAGACACACTGAACTTGCATCTTACTTGCAGGCTTTGTCAGGGAGCGCATGCCATCCTTCAGTTGGATTTCAAGAACAATTCTTGGACTACCTCAAAAACACAACTGGAGACAGAAGAGTGAGCACAAAAGACAAGAGGAGACTGAGACACTTCCACTCATCACACAGAGCTTTCAAAGTGGGGACTTGAAGGTTTAGAGCACTACAGGGCTGTGACAAGCCACACCACAACACAGCACTACACCCTGGGTCAGTCACAAGAGCCCCCGAGATCCATGATAGTTACAGAATGCATCTTTCAAATGCAAAATGACTCGGCATAGAAAGGTGCCAGAATCAACCTTATCTGTTATTACTACTCTTAATTATTGTGCCAAATAAAGCCATTTTGAAAGCAAACAAAAACACTTTAAAATTCAACTTTAAAACTCAGTCTAGTTTTACTTGACTTTTGAGCACTCACTCTGGGGCTAGCTTTAACAGTTGCAGCGTGGCCTCATCAGGGCTCAGATCAGTGGACTTCAAAAGATTCAATCTTATTAGCATGTTTTAAAAGCAAGAGGAAAACAGGAATTCTGCATTAAAGCCGTGCCTGGAAAGACAAACCATTCCTTGACCTCCATTCCTTTCTTGTAAGGAGACAAGCACAAAGACCTGAGAAATATCTTCACAAACCAATCTTAAGTACACAAGCGCAACTGATAAACCAGCTGAACTGAATAGTGCATTGTCACACTGCCCATACGACAGAAACTTTGGAGAAAAGTGAAGATTTACAGATGATTTATAAAGGTTCGTTTGGCTCCAGGCTTTCTATTATTAAAATACGATATATTTCTATTATTAAAATACAATTACAGTTTTTTTTTTTTTTTTTTAAAAAAAAAAGAGTTTTGAGTTTGGCATTTTATTCGTTCTACATTTGCATTTACAGGAACCACATTTGAAGCATTAAGCAAACCGTAAAGAAAAGCAATCATTCACTTAATTTTACATATTCTGTAAACTAGTCAATAAAAGATACAATGTGTTTTAACTTCAAAGTTTACAGAGCCACTGATCTTATCTCCAGAGCAACCGCAAGAGAAGTCAGAAGTCTGACATGTGACATCTTTAGTAAGCACAGTGGAAAAACAAAATCTTTATTCAGAAGCAGATCATCCAGCCAGTGGATAAACTGTGCCATGAGTTGAGACTGACAAGCTCCAGTCATACTTCTAATATGTGTCTAAACAAGCAAAAAGCTGCATGGCTGAAGATAGAATACAGTGTCTGAGAATACTGAGAATACAGTGAACAAAATTTTGGAAGAAAACAATCATTTTCTGTAGGGAATGAAAAAAAAAGAAAGAAGAAAACAAAGATGAAATGCATTTCTGTAAAAAAGATAGGGGCAAGCTGTTGATAGTCTTCCTAGTAAAGACATTAGGAAACAAGTTTTTTTTTTTTTTTTTTTTTAAATAAAGACTGTTTACTCAACAGGAACAGTAATGCTGTTTCATAATAAGCTCACTAGAAAGGAAATACAGTTCTAGAACAATCCTACACTACTCATGAAAAAGTCTATCCATTTTTCTACATACCTGAATAGAGTATCTGCTTAAGAGCATCTGTTTAAATGAGTTATTTCTCTGAAAACCAGAACATTAAAGAAAGCACAACATACGCTGCTACTCATCACACCACATTTCACTACAGATACAGGGAAACTACACTATTAGTAGACGGAAACTAAGTACAGAACTAGTAGCTTAGGAGAACATTATTTATGACACATGAGGCTATTAAGAAAACCTTCAGTTACTAGGGGAAAAAATTGCCATTAACATTCAAAGACTTGATTTATGGCAAATACTGTGGCCAGTTAATCTTTGTGTAGAATCTTTATTTCAGTAAAGCACACAGCTTTGCTGCTGCTCTGATTTATTGCTGCCACGCACTGGGCAATTCACTACATGGGCACTTCATGATTGCCTATGTCCTTCCATGATTTTAGGCATGAACTTAAGGCTTGACTACAAATTCTGAGGAAAAGGAGTTCTACTAACCAATAGCCTCATCTTAATTCTTCTCACTAACATGCCACTTTCTAATGCAATGCTGTGGTCACCTTTAAATACTCTTCTTTTGTATGGCAATTAGGTGCTTCAGTGACCTTCACTGTCTGTTAAACACACCTAAAAATCACACATCTGATTTCCACATTCACAATAGCAAAAGAACTCTACAGGCAAGCTAGTTACTACCTTAGGATTTCAGCTGTATCAGGCAATATCGTTGCTGCAAGCATGATCTTTAAGATCTTAACTGCACTGTAGAGCCAGCTGTTGACACACCTCTGGCAACTTCCCCCATCTCTTCAGCATAATACATTTACAACTGCATCACTCCAACAGAAAGATCAAAAGGTCTGAGACTTCCTTTAAAATGCAAACAATGTATCAGCTAGAAGCAGGAAAGGAAGCTTTAACCTTCCTGTGACCAAAACACGCTAATATTTAATGGTTTGTATTACTTAAGAGATAGACCTGGTCAGCAACAACCATTTTCTTTTGACGAATCCTCAAAGCATCCCTTCCCCATCTCCATAAAGACAATAAGGCAAACAGTTTTCTCTGCTTTGTTCCTTTATCTTCACTCAAAAGTCACATTGAGTAAGAGGAAGAGAAAGATTGAGGAATTAGTATCCGTATCATTTTCAGTAATAGTAACTTTCTTAAATGGAAAGTAACTTCGATTCCAAAATACATACCCCAAATATACCATATACCCCTTTCTCTTGTAAAAAAAAGTTATCCACTCATTTAAAGGAACTTGCAGGAAGCTAATGAAACTGAGGTATGCCCAATGACCAAAGCATTTTGATCTCTACATTTGGTACTCACCCAGAACACAATGTTGTAGCTGAAGAGCAGATATTTGTACCAACAGCTGACCTCTGCATTAGAGTATCGGTAATAGTGCATCTTCTATAGCACAATGTCTGCACAAGACAGAAAGTAAGAAAAAAGTCAGTGAAATATTTTTTTACTTTTCTACAACTAAAGAGTTTGGGTTTTGTTTTATTGTTTTTTTTTCCTCCCCCTGTCTAGATCTCTATTGGAAAAGGACTATACTAACCAGCACTCCAATCAGTTCAGATGTTCAAAGTCAGCCCAGAAACCTTAGCTGCCTTTAACCTCCAAGTATTTGTTGCTTAGTAGTCCAATCTATTATCACTCTTTTGCAGTGACAGACACCCCTGAAAAAGAAACTTGCTACACACTTAAGACCAGCATCAGCAAACTGACATTCATCAGCTTTCCCATTCCCTCAAAATCATTTTATTTACAGACAGCAACTTGGATACCTGCAAAAGGCTAAGCACACATTCCAAAGACTTCCCATTCAACAAGATATTGAAAGTGGTTACCTGGAAAGCCTTATTGTCTATAGGTTGTTAAATGCAACAGGCAATTGTACTTCCTATATCTTTCATATTTTAATGTTTCTTTACTAAATCCATGTGTAGTTTTATTCTTGTTAAGAACAAAAGCCACACCACTATAAAAGGGCTGAGGGGTGGGATTTGCTTCACAAAGTTGTTTTCTTGCTTCCACACTATGTACTGTGTTTTTCTCCTGTAAGATGTTAGTGGAAAGCTTAGAATGGAAAAATAAGTAGGGATTTTTCAAACACCTAAGAAACTGACTTTATGGACTGTGTTGACTTGGACATTTGCAAACATGCTAAAAAAAAACAAACCAACAAAAAAAGATACAAAATAAAAAAAAAACCAACCAAATAAACAATTCTAACCAGCAGAGCCTGAAGAATGGTTAACAAGAAAACTCCATATAGAGTTACGAAAACAGAAAAATTCAGATGACAGTTTACCAAGAGTAGTTGGGTATAATCACAATCTGTCCCCTTCATTCAGTACTATCAGCCTTGTAGTATTGGAAGGGCTTGCTTTTGAAGTCTTGACATTTCAAGCCCCCACCGCATTTAGAACTTTTTCCCTGAAGCTAAACACATACACAAGGACACAGTACAGACAACTTCAGGCCAAGGGATTACAGAGAGAGATCCCAAATAGGCTCTGATATTCCCTCCTGAGGTCTCTCGGCTCTAGGCTTAGCGTCCACTCAGAAGCAGACTAAGAGCCCTTCTTTGCATCCAGATAGCCCTTTTGCCACCTTCAGACTCAGTCAGGAAGTTTCTTTGATGCCCAAGCAAATGGGGTCAGTTTTCAGAAGTGCTGAGACTGCACAGGAAATTGAAAGAAATGTTCAAGACCTTTAGCTATGAGAAACAATTGGGAAATCATATGCCTCAAAGTACAGAACTAAGGCTAAAAAAAAACAAAAACAAACAAACAAAAAAAAACCCCAAAACAACAACAAAAAAAAACACTTACTGACAGGATATTTTTTTCCTTTTTTTTTCCCCGTCAATTTAAGATGATCTATAGGTTCACGATAAAGCAAATTATCAGTTCTGATTTAAAATTAATAGAAACTATACTTGTCAGACTGATTCATGCAAGCTAGAGCATATAGGATGATCTATAATTCGGCAGCATGCCTCAGTACGAAGGAGTGCAATAAAATAGAAATGTGCAGAACAGTTATACCTTCATATACCTTCCAGGGATTAACAGAAAGACATGCACAACCAACGTTTTTCTCCATTATCAGCTTCTACCACTGAACCTCAACTCCTACCCCTCCATAAACAAAGACCTATTCACACTAGCAAGCCAGCATCCACATTTTGTCAACTGTACAGTGTGCTAAAAAACCCTCCCTTTTTCCAGTTACTGCCACAACCATAACTTCCATGAATTCCTTAGATTAACAGGCACATCCTTTGCAGCCCTCAAAAGCCTGCTGAGTATCAGTTTTGCTGCTGTCAGTAAAAGTTACAAGTGTAAATACAGAAACAGGAGGGGCTGTCTACCATGTTTTGATACCATTATGTACAAAACTACTCAAAGCAGACTTTTAAGTTCAAGCACTGGAGCAGAAAAGGCTGCTTAAAAGCAACAAGAAATAGACAAAACACCACAGGATAGAGTAAAACTGAGTCTAAATCAGAATTAAAGCACTGTTTCCTCAACAGTCACAGTAAAAAAAGAGTAGAACGCACAGAATTAACTATTCCGCTGGGCTTGGAGAAACAACAAAGCAATAAAAAGATTACAGGATATACTGCACATTTGTTCAGCAACAGGACTTGTCAAACTTCAGTCTGGAGAGTGTGAAGATTCACCACAACACAGAACCACCCTATTCAATTTTAAACAAATATTGAAAACAAGCTTTTATGCCTTCCTCCCATAAAGTTCTAATGCTCATAGTTCATTTATGGCAAAAGACAGACAGCCTCTGTTAAAACAAACAGAATTCTACTTCACAGCCATACAGGCAGTGACTAGAAAGCATTTTTATGTGTAATCCAGTCATACAGGTCAGCTGAGTCTTGCAACGTACATTGCTAAAATGTAGACAGTTTGCTTTCCTCACATGAGCTTTAGTTTTTAGTCACTGACCTTTTCAACCCATTCAGCTTTGCTTCAAAATAGTATTTAGGAATCTTACTATGAGACACAGTGAAGGAATGCTTGTTCAAAGACTTTTATAGTGTCCTAAACCCATAATGGAGAATACTAGAAAAAGAACAAATGGTAGATTATTCCAACTTCATTCTATGCTATAAATGAATTAAAAATAAAGTCTTAAGCTCCAAACAGCAACTTATTTGCATAAAAAGATAGGTTGACTTGTCCAAGAGAGTAAGCCCGCTGGATCTGGGAGAAGCAGGCGAAAGAAGGAACACTAGGAACAAAAGCAGAACCTCACTTATCTAAAGAGTCTAAGCCTCCATTTGCATCAGTAGAAGTCTGAATTACAGCAATACAGTGGATGCCAGCGCAAGCACATTCTTTAGACGCAGGCATGCTGAGGCTTTCACGGCTCTTCAATCTTCGACCCTCCTCCACAAAAATTAGAATTCTGGCAAGAGACATGAGCAGCAGTTTTAAAATGCACATACTACAAACAAGAATTGTTGCTTTCTCTGCTGCTACCACTAGCAAAGAGGAAGGAGCAGAAGGCATTTAGCTAACCAAGTGCTTCACATCATTAAATACTGTAACAATAAGGTTCTACCGAACAGAATAAGCCTTAAAAAATAATTTGAAGCAGAAAAGCAAGTATTTCAGGATCTATATTAAAAACAGCCTCAAGTCTGTGTGTTAAATTGCCCTTCTCAGCATTGGAACAACTGAAGGCAAGCCTCAATCTCAGCAAAGTTACTCACAGAAACATCAGGATCAGAAATATCCTTATTGTTCCTCAGATCACTAATCATTTTCACCAGTGGCTTATAAAACATTTCTCCTCACTTCCCCATACAATCAGCAAGATGCTAATCATTACTAATGAGAAGACTGTAACAGAATGAAAAAGCAAAGCAAGAGCATATGCCCTGAAATGGCAGGGAGTCCAGCATTAGCAATGGTTCTTTGCTGCAGGAAGCTGTCCTCCAGCAGGAAGGGCCTGCCCAGACAGATATTGCCCTCTGAAATGCCAATGTTAAAAGTAGATTTGACCTTTGACTGCCTTATTCTCCTCCAGAGGCCTTTGTTTGTCTTGCTGAACCATGAAATGCCACGTGCAACAGTATAATTACTACTAATATGGAAGTGACATTCTGACATACTAAATGCAAAGGCAGACAGTGCTTCCTAAGGTAGGAGGCACTCAACCCTCCGTTACTAGTCTAGGAGCACGATACATCTGTACTTCATTTAATTCACATCATAGGCTGCATAGGGTTAGTCAAGCCTGCAAAGCACTTTGAAGATTTGAGTATGCATAGGCAGCATTGAGTAGTAACTTTCCCTACTGTATTTCTGACTAAGCAAGTCACACTGAATCTGTTGATGGTTATCACTCATTCAAGACAGCAGGAATTTCTGAAAGTTAAATAGAACCCTGTAGTTTGACAGAGTATAGAATTTTGTCTTGGCATTTACAGCTGCAGTGAAAAGACAGCCATTCAGCAAAAGAATACTGACATTTGAAAAGCATTTCTATACATACTGATTCTATTCTTGCCTCAAAAATGCTACAGCAGTGATATTCATAGCATATAGACCAACTCTTGTAACGCATCTACTGTTCAATTTAAGATATGCAGACAAATACTCAAAGACAAGATACAGGAAAACAGGAACTCCTGGAATGTGAATGTACGTCTGTAGATCTAAACAATCCTTTGACTGAGGTCATCAAAAGTAGAGAACCTCATGTGGCATGAGCTTTACAAAGCAGACTTAAATGACACTGAAATTTCACATCTTCAGCCAATATTGTCACCACAGGAAGCTGTGCTTCAACTCCCTGCCTCCCCTCTTGCCCTCTCCTTGCAAAATCCCCAATCATTAATCACTCTACTCTTGTAGAGATGCAGACAACCTCATAAATCAGGTAGTAAAAGTCAAATCAAGCCTGTGACTCTACAACGCATTAAGAAAATAATTAACCTGAATCAGTCTTCCTAATTCACCTCACCATAGGCAGACTAATGCTAGCAGTGAATACAGTGAGGAAATGATCAAACAGAGAAAAAGGAGAGGATGTGGAGTTTTGATCAATCAATTCATTTCTGTAGAGATGGAAGCAAGCTTGCATCATCTTCACTTCTACAATTTAGTCTCCAAGCAACTCTGAGGCCTCACACAAAACACAAGTTTTAAGAAATAAGAGCATAGTGTATTTATACCAACTACAATCCAGAAGTACACAAAAACAGATGCTTATTCCTGGATAAAAAAGAGGTTTAGCCTGAAACACTCAATGCAAGATGCATTGCTAGCAGGATATCCTTATCTTACTAAAAAAGCAATGGCAGGTAACATATCTCTGAAGTCAGAAAACAGGACCAAAGGCAGATTTCTTAAAAGGATGTCTTTGGAAGCTCTTACTTTTACTGCACATTGAGGACTCCAGTCTCTTCAATTACTTGAGAAAGTATTTTCAGCACAAGTTGGAACAATGCAAATTGCAGCAAACAAACCCTCAGAACAGATCCTCTATTCACCACATTACAGACTGCAATTTAGGAAAACCCTCAATTCAGACTAACATTCTTAATATACACATCTTCAATTCAGAAAACTCAGACACAAGCACCAAAAAGTACCATCTCAAACTCTTTTAAGCTGACCGCATGACCAAAAGTCAGCAGGACTTTTGCATAAAAGCTCTACACTATGCACTGCAATTCAAGGAGCCAAGCTCTTGTTCATTTCTTAAACTAATGGAAATAGACTAAAGCAAGACTTGAAAAAGGAAAGTAAAATTAGGGAGCACCACCACAACGAACTTCAAAGGAACACAACACTGCCACCTTTTCCAGTTCTTCACAGGGAAGTTTACAAGATATAAGGCCAGCCTCAGTTTTGCATAGGAGTAAAGGCTATTTACTAATATTTAGCTTTAAAAGCTACTAGCTATGCTAAAAGAACAGAAAAGTAGAAAATTAAATTTATCCAAGCTCACCCTAATTATAATATCGATGTAGTATGCAAGTATTAACCCTCTAAATCTAATCTGCAAGTAGTATTAGTCACTGACACTGAAGAAAGGTACAAACTCAATTATCCATTGAATTTTACTAGGTTTATGCTACTTCCACTCTGCTGACTTCAGGTTCATTAACACAGTAAGCAAGCACTTACCTGGAATATTTTGCTCCAGGGTACATAAAGAAAACACTCCTTTTGAAGCCCTTTATTTTTTTCCTTACTACTATACTTCGTTATGTAAATCAACTAAAAATGCAGAGATCTCTGACCAAGTTTACAGGGTATTCTGCTTGTCAAAGTAGATGACTGCAAATAAAGTACATTTTGACTTAAGCAAGACACAGCAAAGGAGGCAAAAAGAAAGGCCACACACAAGCCAAGTTCGAGAGTCAGTCATTTCCCAAACATGTGCAGGAGAACCAGAGAGAAACAATAGTAAACAGACTTTATTTCTAAGGTTCAGACTCCGTAATGTAATTCGAGAATTGTAGACGGCAGGAAAAGTACAAGATGAAGGGATTTTTACAAACTTTAAAGTAGAAAGCACTATGAGGTTTCCCATGCTCATACAAGTTAAAACTCAGTTGGATTACACCAAGATAACCAAAATGGACACTATAGATATCACTAAAATTCAGTGAATGCTTATTAACATCTTTGGGAAAGTTAAAAGGGAAAGATTTTTTTCTTAAAACTTAAAACTAGCAACAATTTCACCTCCTGAATAGGAGCTTGCCTATATACTGGAAACCTGGCATACAAACCATAAGGCATGTTCTTTACTTTTCAGATATTGTGAAACATGCGGAAGTGTACCCAGGCATTCTGACCAGAGATTTACTCACACCGGAGAGCAACTCCTGTTGAAACAAGCCCTGGAGGAACCTCAGCTAATCGAAGTTCTTCAGCTATTTTCTACTGCCCCTCATAAAAGTAAGCATATTTCCACCTCCTGTAAGGCCAAAGCCAGCAGATCAAAACTCAACGGCTCAATTTAAAGCAAACATGTAATTCTCTCTCCAGCTTCTATAGATGATCTTGGAACTCTTATGAAGTATACATTTTATTTTAGGTGCCAGAAGTTTCAGATTTAGGAATAATTTTATCATTTAGTGACCCTACAGTTGTAGGGCATACTCTGCACACATTGCCCACTCCTTCCTTTACATCCAGGCAAAAATGTTTAAAAGGCAAAACTGGTCCTCTACTCTTTTGTCATAAAAAATAACAACTTATCTAAGACAGGAAGCCACCAACTTTCTTTGCTGACATATCTACTCTTTCTTCAGAGAAAATCATCTCAAACCCTTTTAGGCATACGGTGGCTTTCCTTCATTTTCAGACATGTCACTTGTTCTAGTCTCATGTTACATTTCAACCAAAAAGGATACCCCTATCCAAGAGATACTCCTACCCCTTGTTTTCTTCCTAAAACAAACAAAAAACATGATTATGATCATAGATATGACTATTATACCATCTGTTCCTTCTTAGCTATGCCCCTTACTTCAAGTATAACAGGCTGTCCATCTGCATCACATTTCTTAGTAGATTAGAATATTTTGTATTGAGGATATTTTTCACAATTTAAACCAGACCAAACTAAATTAAGAAGAAAATTCCAACATTGTCAGCTGTTCCCTTACAATAAGCATGCTCAGAAATGATTATGCATCTGCTCAATACCAGTTATGCTCACCACTTGTTTAGCTTAAACAATGCTGCACCCACATCCCAGGGACATGATGTGGAGCTGAATCCAAAAATTGTTCTGTTTTTCTTCACAGGACACATACTTGCAAATACAGAAATACTCTTATTCCAAGCCTTACTCCTTCCAAGCACCACAGGATACAGTTTCTTCAGAGCAAAAACAGCAGTAGGCTTAGGAGTCATTTATTCAAAGCCTGCATTCTCTCAACCCACTCTGCATAATGTGGGCTGCATTTAAAACACTGGGAGAGCCTTGTTTTACTTGTCATTCGCAAGAATATCAAGCCCATGGGCCACAACAGAAATTGCTCTCTGTAGGCTCACAAACAGCTCAGGATCTGTATGACAATTATTCACCCTATCAAACGACTTTTTGATAAGGAAATAGACTCGAGTGACTTTCAAGAGGGCTAACATGTAGACCTGTAACAAAACACTGGAAAATATTAGTAAGAAAAGAAATAAAATGGCATTCACAAGCCTATTCAGCTCAGCTCTTTAAGCAAACACATTTCTTGGCCCAATGACGTAGAAATCAAGCTAATGCTTCATGAGACACAGCAAAAAGGTTTGCTGAGCACCCTGCACATGTTACAGCAACACAAGGAAAACAAAACAAAAAACACACCACAAGTTAGTCCTAGCTGTTCAGGGGCTCTTGTAAGGCTGGGGCTCCTCCCCACAGGCAACAGGTCATGAGAACGCAGCCATCCCTTCACTGGCAGCCTCGGCACCCTCCCCAGGGACCCAGCAAAAACAAGTTCCCCACCTCACGAGGAGGATGCCAAGAACAACATGGTGCAACTACACCACCAAGGCAGAGGCTATGAAATGATACTGTCAGACTTCCTTAAAATACTGACTTTGGTTGCTGCATTAACTAAGGGCAAATTCTCTGGCAAAATGAGAAAATACAAAGGTTTGCACAAATCAGAAAACATGCATCTAATAAAAAGAGAAAACTTATTTCTAGGGAAAAACTGTGTCAACACAGGAAACTTCCTCTCATAACAGGCCAACAGCATTGCTAGTTACACAAGCAGCACAGCCCAGAAAGAAAACCAGAGCAGGAAGACACCTTCCCTTAATTGTCCAAGTTGGACCAGTTTTTATAGCTGGACTCCCTTCCGCTCTGCAGGAGGGGCTGTTGTTTTGACCATTGTCAAAAACCCTTTTCAATCTCAGTGTGCTGTACTCTTTGGTAAAAAAAAAAAAAAAAAGTTTACTCATTGCTTTCCAAGAAGCCTTTCACATTAATCCATTAGTTTTAAAATGGCAAACTACTTCAGGCACAACTCATTCTTCCACAGACTTGCAATGTAGTCAAACTGGAGTAAATTAATCCTCATAAAGAGTAGTAGGCTATTATGTTTAGAACCCTTTATTATATGCCATTCCACTTCTGTATTCATATCCCACATGAGTATTAAGTGTTTCCCTGAGTACTATTTAATGGAAAGTTGAGGAAATGAATATCAGGAGAATCAACTCCATATATCCTGGCAATCAGTCACCTGCTGTTGCACAAGGGACCAAAGTCCAAAACATGTCTTCACATATAAGTTACTTGATGTTATTCCTTATTTTCTATTCTGGTGATCTCTAGATGACAAACTAGATGTTTCAGCACTGACTTGATGCCCAAAAGCAAGAATAGACAACTCTTGCTAAGCAGACCTGGAACAAACTACACGTTTTGAAATGTTAAAATTCACAGTATTCAGCTGCCTCCACAAGCACATTCTGCTTTCTATAATTACAATTGCAGCAAGAAGCTGCTGCCTTGTTACCTCTAAGTATACACATTAATTAGAGGAAACACCTTTCCCAGAGAAACAAATACCAAATATTTAGTCTTCAAGCAGAAAACAAATGCAATTAAACCAGGAAAAAACATAGACTGCTGAGAAAGATTTATTTGCCATAGGAACAAGTTTGGGTTTGGACGACCTATCTGAAACAGAATGAAAAACCAAAGAAAAGAACAACACACAAAACAGTCAAATTGTCATATGTAAGCACCCTTGCAGCAAGTGCCTTAGACTGGCAGGGCCAAGGGGAGAGTTAACTACCTCCCTGGTCTCTACAAGAAGGAACTATCATTATTTGCTAGAAATGCAGGCTCTCTACATTGAAAGCACACCCATACACCAGAAAAGCTCCTTTGTAATACCAGGAAAATGTCTAACAATATCTGTTAGAAAAATAAGAGGTAGCAAAGATCTATTTCTTATAGACTTGCCTGGGACATTCAGGTTCAGTTTAAGGATAAAAATAGCACTAAGACTTTTAGTTGCACAGATATCAGTCAAGACACAGAAACAATTTTAATTTTAAGTAGGCACTCTGGATAAAAGATCAATACTTACAGATATCTTATGAGATTTACTTCTAGGAAAGGAAAACAAACAAACAAAACAGCCTGCCCCCCTCCCTGCCTCAAAGCTGCTGCTTTGCTCCCCCCGAAACAGCACAAGAAAGAGAAAGCTGAAAAAAAACAAGCGACTGATCCTAACACTAACTCTTTGGTCAGGTGCTCTTGGCCAAGGGTGATCCAAAGGGTCAAGGAGAAGCACTCTCAAGCAGCACTACGGAGTGGAAGGCTGTTAATTCTCCTGACACGAGCTACCATCACTACTGTTCTGCAAGTGGGCTATCACTATCATTTGGCAGGTACAGTCCAACGTCACCTGAAAAAGCAATGCAATATTCCCTCCAGACTAAAAAAAAAAGTTCTGATTTAGCTTTTATTTTAGGTGCTTCTGTGAAAAAGCTTGACAAAGGGAGATGAAAACTATGTTTTTGTTCATTTTGTAAATTGTAGCTTGTTAGCTGCCTGAAAAGACACGACAGATGCCAAAGCGAGAAAGTCTAGAGGCCCCTTCTACCAGAAACAGGAAGTTTTGACCCAGGAAGCCACAGTGCAAAGTAGCATGGCACAAAAAAGTAAAAAAAAAAACATTCTTCACACACACATATGAGCTTGCACATAAGTGCCTCAGTGCTTTGCATCTGCAACTCACAGAGCTTACCATACACCATGCAAGTGGATTTTTTGACAAAAGACAGACATCTTCACAAAGGAAGGATCCTATTTTGACAATAGCCCTATGAACTCTGCTCCCCTCCCCACCAACCACTGATCTAATCACCATAGAATTAGAACAAGAACTTATTCATGCTCAACAATACTCAAACTTTGCCACACCTAATACAGCGCAGAGAACTTGATGGAAGAGAATTTACTGTAGCAGGACCTTGGCAGAAGCTTTTCCTCTCTCTTCCCAAATCACATACTTACAAGTAATGATTGATTACTACTCACACAATGCTTCATAAACTACAATTATATATAATATCTAGGCAAAAGTGACATATAAGGGACATACCCCTCAGCTACACACTAGAGCTTAGCCTTTTTAGCTTTTTCATACAAATTATCTACACATTTAATTGCATATGAATAAATTCATAATGTTCCATGTCAACAGTTACTCCATTGCATCTATAATGAAAGAATCATCCTTAAAACCCAGAGGAAGGGCCTCAAACACACTGCACTTCAGGGCTCAGAGTATAGGACTTTTATGATCTCTTAACAAGAAATAAATCTGGTAAAGAGCTGGCCAGAACACACCCAGTTTCAGTGCTGTCAAGGAGGCTATGTGAGAGCTCTTGCACAGACATTGCTCCTGCATACCTTACAAAATATAAGATACTTTTGCTTATCTCTCTTCACCTCAGCAGGGCAGAGAAGGATGGCAGTCAGAAACTAGGGAAATAGCATAAGGTTAATTATTCGACATAGCACAAAACAGCGAGCAAAAAAAAAAAAAAAAAAAAAACACTATGCTATTACCCAGAAACGAGAATAAAACTTAAATTAAGACTCAAGTAAGGGTTCCGATTTGCTCTCCTTACCTAGGGAGCACAGACAAAATTTTTTTGACACAAAGTTAACTATCAACATACACTAAATGAAAGTCATTCTTAAAACATAAAGCAGATGAACAGCAGCATTCAATGCTTGACTTAGTTCTAGACCTCCGCTTTAGCAAGCTACCTACCTAGGAATGACACACCAGGAGCTAAAATACAGAAAAAGCCAGAGATGTAGCTTCTTTGCACAATGTTTTTCAACACTACTATAAATCACTTCCATACTTTTAGGAGGATATTTCTAAAACTTGCTAGTTTATTGATACTGTACCTTTGAACATGAAGATCTTTTAATGAAAGGCAACACTTTTCCCTCTCCCTCCAAACTAGATGGACATATCATGCCTTATAGCATCTTCTTTCAGGGTCGTTAGCCATATGGCAAAGAACATCATTCCAAAAATATAGATGTCCTGGATTTATTTAAAAAAGCTGCTGCCCAGCTCAGTCACATTTCATACCAGTGAAGAGACTGTTGGAGTTCCTGCTGCACCTTTTCCTCTCCATACAAACTATCAGTCAAGCAGATAGCTGTAGCAGTCTCTCATAAACACCCATCCAGACTTAAATACATAAATTTGCACACATGTATTGTTAGCTGTATCTTGGGTTATTTCATGCTAAAGCGAGTACTGACATCTAACTCACTGATAGAGACTCTTGAAAGGAGATGATCATCCCATTGAACATTTTTAAATAAGAAATACTCTGCACTTCCATCCTCAAAGAGCTGGTTTCCTTCCATTTTAACCAGAGCTGTGTCCTAAACCCTAGGTCTTCCCTCCCCCACAAAAAGAGTGTGGTACTAGGAAAATCTTAACCTGCCAAACATCTTAAAATATCCCTTCCCACACGTCCTCCCCCAAAACATATAAAAGGCAGTTAAAGAAAGAAAGAAAAAAAAAAGTAATTTATTTTTTACAGCGTTCTCCATTCAAAAAGACTCCAAACAAAACCATTCATCTTCAGACTCGACTTAGACTAACTTAAATGTGTGGTCAACAACATGCAAAAGTCTAGTCTATTTTACACTCACAACAATTCCAGTAAGGATATTCAACATGCATAACACCAAGGAGGCTGCCCTTTTTCTGCACATTAGCAAGACTTTTTCAATCTAGCTTAAACTTTTTCTCAAAAAAAAAGTAAAGTAAAAGGCAAATAAAAAGCCCAATTGCCCTTCCTCCACTAAAAAGCTTGCATCAAGAAAAAAATCCTCTCCCCACAAACAATTAAAATTACTTGAGCTTTCTTCTTAGAAACTCAATGTGGCAGCTTCTCAGCAGCACTCTGTAGCACTAGCACAAGGCAGCAATATAATATCCACCTAAAACTACAAAGACAACTTAACTAGGCAGAATATAAATGACCAGACTGGAACTAGTGATTAATATGGTGCCAGGTATCTACCTGGGGAGGCAAAAACACAAATATGATGTCACTTCTAATGATTCTAAATCCACAGCTTATAATACTCCCATGTCCCCTGTGAGAAAAGGGCAAGTCTTCCTGCTTTTCCCTCCCCTATTTAAATACACCATTTTAGATGCAGCAAGAGCCAAAACAGGACCACAGCTGAAAGGTGATCAAGGGTTCACCCACACAGAGCAACACAGTGAGGACGCTCAAAGCATTTCTGAGAGCCCATACTAACACACCTTACAAGTATTTAAAGACGATAACCTAAACAAGGCCCATGCCCCCACACACCAGGTAATTTCCGTTTACAACAGTTTGGCCTCGGCCCCGGCTGGGCAGGGCAGGCCGGTGCGGGAATATGCAGCACTGGAAGCACCTGGTGCAACGTGGAGGAAGGAACCAATAACCGCGACCCCGCAGCAGCCCTGCCCGGGAAGGCCTCTGCTCCATGGGGCACCTCGCTCAACAACAACTCCGTGGAAGCTCTCACAGGAAGGCTCTTCCAGCTCCTTCGGCTTCCTTTCATGGAAGCGGACAATGGCAGAGCCTGCCAGAGAATCGCTGCATTCCCCCTTTCCCCAAACTCCCGGAGCCGGGGGGGGTGTTCTTTTCGCACTGGGGGAGCACGGCTAGGGAACGCTTGCTCTCTGCCCGTCTTGTGAAACCGAGCTTTACCGAGACGTCCCGAGAAAGCGGCACACACCCAAAGCCGGCGCCCTGCGTACACGCGCTTAAATGGCTGCCAGCTCGCAAGGGATATCGCAGCGCAGAGCTCCGCGCTCATTCATATTCGCGACAAGGGTGCCCAGAGCGCGGGCGTTTCAGAGGGCAGCGAGGAGCGGGCGATGTGCCCCGCGCGAGGGCCCGCGGCGGCAGCGGGGGGAGCGGGCCGTGGGGCACGAGGGGCACTCACCGGGCAGCAGCCGCTCGCGGAGTTTCGCCAAGTTGAGGGCGAGGCGGCGGCGCTTTCCGGGGTCCCTCCGCTGCCCGGCTTAGTCCATGGAGCGGCAGCAGGGGCAGCCGCACAGCTCAGCAGCACCGCAGCGGGGCGCTCCCCGGCACCTTCCGTGCTCGCTAGGCGTCCGAAAGCGAGGAAATGCGCCCGGCGCCCCAGGCCACGCCTGCCGCCGCGCACGCAGCCGCGCTACACACAAAGGCGGCTCGCAGGAAGCCTCGCTCCGTCGCCGGGCTCGCTGCTGCTCCGGCTCCCCGCCTGCCCCTCGCACCCGGGCTCTGGGCGCGACTCCGCTCCGCTGACTTCGAGGCGCCCGCGGGGGCTCGTTCCACCTCAGCTCGGCCGCCCCGCGCGCAGCCTGGGCTGCGGCGGCCTTCGCCTCTCCTTCCCGGCAGCGGCAACGGCTGCCACTCGCCGCCCAACCGCCCCTCCCTCTCCAACGGCTGCTCCTTAACGGTCGCCCAACGGCCGCTGGCGCCCAACAGCTGCCCCTCAGCACCCCAACGGACGCTCGCGCCCAACGGCTGCCCCTCAACGGTCGCCCCGCCGCCGCGCGCGCCCCAGCGGCCGTTCCCCTGCGCCCCACGAGGGCGGTTCAAAGCCACTAACTCTCTTAGCTCCCCCCAGCATTTGTTCGGGGTCAGTTTTCCAGTCGAGAGAGCATCGGCCGGGCCGTGGAGGACGCTTAGGAAGCTGCCGGCGCCCTGCACACACCACCCTCCCGGGCCAGGGTCCTGCCTTGCCCCACGGGCAAGGTCTTGCAGTTATGAAGTACTTATTCCTTAGGGACTCCCAGAATAAGAATAAGCCCACTGGGAACAGCAACCTCAGTGCAGCCTTAGAGTACACTCTGAGCTTACCTGAAAGGCTAGAACACCAGAAGGAAAAAAACTAGCAAAACACCACTTTTTCCCCACCCACACCCAAAAGAGTATCTTGAGTCAGCAGGATTTCCCAGGCTTTATAATCTCCCTTCAAGGTGCAGGCAGGAAAAGGAAGGAGGAGCTGAGTCATATCTTTTAGAGCTGTGTGGTGAGCAAGGGAGAGCTCACACCTGGGTCGAGTTCATGCCTCAGGACATTGTGCTGCCTCGCATGTGGGGAGATGCTGCCCTTCTCAACCTGCTGCCTGTGGGAGATTGGCCCCCCAGCTTCCCTACAAACCCATCCTTATGTTGAGGTATCCAGGAAATGCCTTCTAGTCTCCTGCTGGTTACTTCAGCGTCTCTGTCTCAATCTACTTTTTCCTTCTTGAGCATCCCTGTCTTCTTGCACTATGGAAAAAAGGCCCTACCGTCCTCCTGTCCATAAGACTCAAGCACACAGATCAAAAGCAGTAAGGCTTGCTTTGGAAAGGGATTTCAAGAAGCAGGCTGAATGTGGATGAGGATGTATACTGAATAACTAGCTGTAAAGCCATGGCCATGGATGGGAAAGCAAAGCTTTCCTCAGGGGTGGTGCTTTGTACCCCAGTTGCTTTCCAGCATAGGCAATGACTCACTGTCTCCATGGAGTTCCTCATTCCCTTCTTCATGTCTTATGATGGCTTTTGACCCAAGGAAAGGCTTCTGGTAGCCTCTCTATTCCTTAATGATAAAGCAAAAAAGTATTTTCTTTAGTGTCTCACTAACTATGAAAACTACCACACATTTGTGAAAGTTAAGGAAGGTAGCTCAAGGCCAGAGGCAGCGTGACAGGCCTTCTGGTGTTCTCTAGACTTCATCTGCTACAGGCCTAGAGCTTCAGGGCTTCCTTTTCACTCTTAGAAACAGTAGCAGCAGTTCCTCATGGAGATGGTCACAGTCTCATTGAATGTTTGCCTAGAGGGTAAGAATGGTTGAGGGAATAAAGTGAGCTCAGTGCTTCACTTACGTGATCACCCTCCGCTGGGTGAAGGCTGACAACTAAAACAGTGCTGCTTAGAATACACCCTAATAGTAATAAATACACCATAAATATGTTCTAAATGCACAATTCCCTCTCTCACATCTGTTTGATGAGGTTTGAGGATGCATACAGATAGCGTAGATAGTCATCAGCCATGCGCTGGTCACATTATCAAGATTCCTTCTTAGTCTTTGTCTGCAATTGTTAAAAGAAATGTTAAGAAAAAGGTTTTGTTTATTTCTTCAAAGCTTAGATTCTCACACAATCTCACGATTGGGAGAGATTACATTTGTGAACGTCTTATGCACAGGCGTCATCACTAGTGCCTTAAACCAGAGGCAGGAAAGGCCGAACATTTCCAAGGGCACAGCTAGATTCAGCTACCTTCCTTTGCCCCCAAGCACCCTTGTAGGTATCTGATTTGAGACTGGAAAAAGGCATCTATTCTGAAGATTGTTGCACTATTAGCAGCTCCCCTAGGCTCCTCTGTTTGCAGACCTTCCTGAACTTCCTAAAGACTTTTTAGAAGCCAAAACAAAATTGAATTGACTGGTAAATCTGAAAGAAGATGTTAGAAGAAGCATCTAAATTTTGGGGAGGCTATAAGTGAGTAAGGGGAGCTAGGAAATTTCACTCTAAGTATTAAGGTGGTAAAAATAGCTAGAAGGGATTCTTTCCCCATCTCAGAAGCTCCTACTTCAATCATCTTGCAGAGCATTGAGCTGCATCCCCAGTGAAGCCCAGAGCCAAGGCAGAAAGCTCCAGGATGCTTTTTCTGTAGGAGATGAGAACACAGAGGATGCAATAGTAGCAGCAAAGATTTGGCAGGGGAGACAGTTTCAGGAGTTAAGGTCTGCAGACTTAGGGAGTAGCTCCTGCTTAGGAAACGTAAGTGTGCAAGTCCCCGCTATCACCTTCTCTATTAACTCAATCTAGCTTTGAATCACCAGCACAACCAGCATTCCAAGTTCTTGCTTGGTATACCCTAGTCAGTAGATTAGGGATCTCTTGCAGTTTAAAGCAGTCTTGCAAAATGGTTCATGTTAGTGATTTGCAGGGTAGTTGATTTGATTGTATTCAGTGTTAACATGGAGATAGCTGGAAAAAGCTATCTCCATGCGAATTTGCAAATTATTTACCTTTTCCATTGGCGCTATCTCTGTTCTGTATGCTTCACTTTGATGCTGATGAAGTTAGGGTAAAAATGCTATCCATCACAGAAACATTGAAGTGTGAGGGCCAGTGAAAAGACAGTCACTTCAGCAGTTAAACTAGAGTGTAACGTACTGCAAAAGCAAAAATGGAAAATTTGATTTTAAATGAACATGTACAGGCCTAAGTTCATAATTTGTCACTGCTGTTTCCTCTTGCCATTACAAAACATTTCCTGAAATTAATGAGTAGTAGTAATGAAAAGTACCAAGTCCACAACTATTTACTAATTCCACTGTACATTTGACAGCATTATCAGCAGCAAACACAACCTTGCAGTAGAGGAAATTCCTATTTATGCAGAAGGGTTTCTGGAAATCTGCAGTTACCCTTGGAATTAATCATGTGTGTGTGTGTGAGAGAGAGAGAGAGAGAGAGAGAGAGAGATTTTCACACCTTTTTTTTTTTCCATTTTCCCAGGTCCCTCTACTGTTATCAAGTGGCCATTGCACTTCTCCACTCCTCCACTGAATAAGCATTTGACAAAGAGTGCTTTTGGATAGAGGAAACCACTGAGGTACTAGCTGTATCCAAAAGGAATATTACCAAAACATCAGTGAGGATTACAGTGAGTTCGTCAATATTTTTTTTTCTCACCAAACTCATTTATATAGCGCAGACCATACCATTCAACACAGCATATTTTTTACTTCCCTTATTTAAGAAGGTGAATGTCCACATGAGTAATAAGTTTGCTGCAACAGATGCCTTTCCCAAAAGAATTCCTCTAGTGTAGTAGTAATCTACAGTGTTCAGCTTCTGGCATATTTGTTATGCAAATTTTTTACTGCAGAAAAAATCTCTGGTATACTACTGGCCTTCAGTTAGGCTGGGGACGTAGTGCCATCCAGTGGTTCAAACAGAGAAAGAAATCGTTCATTTCTTTTATTTCTACCAAAATGCATCACAGAAAACACTTTGGAAAGGGACCCTTCGGCATTCTTCTCTCTAGGGATATTTGCAATTGGCACGAATTGCAGAGGAGGAAATAAACAGAAAATGCCCTCTGAGCCAGACCATCTTTCTAATGGATTTTAAATGACTGTGCAGATAGGAAACATAATTGGTATTTTTAAAAGGAAAAGTAAAAAACACCATTCTCCATTACATTTAGTCCATTGATTTCACAGCATTTTCCATTTTTTTCTTAACCTTGTTTTTATCGTGGAGAGAAGAGAGGGAAAAAAAAGAGTGCTATGAAGAAAGTTGATTATAAAGAAATGACTGGAAAGGAGTTTGTTGCTCATTTTTCTCTCAAGCCCAGAATAAACAAACTTTCAATTATTAGAGCTGCTTAATTCAAGCAGCTTCTGGGAGCCAACTGAGTGTTGAATTGTGATGTCATATTTGATGTAGTTTTGAAGGAGCGGTTGAGATGTTGCAAATATATTGGGTTAAAAGAATTTTAAAATATTAATATGTATAACTATTAAGAAACTGGGCCAGCAGAGGTAGCTGTTGCTACATCAAAATCAACAACTGTTAAAAAAAAAACATTTTTAATGAATGTTCTGCTTTTAAAGTAGGAACACCTTCTTAAACCAGCTAATTCCAACCTTATACAGGCTCCAGCATTATTCATCTAGAGTCCCTTTGTTTTTCATTTACTACTTTTCAGTCATTTTATTTCCTTAAAACTGCACATCTCAAATTCCTATTAACAATTCCTAAGAATTTTCCATCATCTTTATTTGTATTTTGTTCACATGGAGTTCAAAAGGGGCGAGTCAGCTCTAAATAATCCCAAAGTAAGCTTTAAGAAACATATTATCAGTAATAATTCTCCTGATTTTTAAAATGCCATTTTGACAATTTGTGGCTCCAAAGTTAATCTGTGAAAGACAGGTAACAAAACTTTGAAGTTTGGGTTACGTAACTGTAGAATCAAGAAGAAATACACTGTTCCTCCAGCTATTTACATGAACTGTCACTGTTAACAGTCACAAAACACGCTCTCCCAGTTCCAGAGGTCTCACGTGCTTACCATATATCTGCCATTGCTGCTGCTGAAACTGGCAGGGTGCAGAGAACTTTCAGTCTTCATGAATATTTTAACAAACAGTTCACAAAATGAATACAGGAGCCTTTAAAAAAAATGTTTTTATACCAACAGTACCTTTAACTTTGATGAAGCATTAAAACACTGGACGTGATGGCTTTCTACCTCTATTTCCGGGATTACAAAACACTTGAAAAAAACATTATTGCTTTAAGTGGCCATGGCAACCTTATCTTAGACCTCCAACAGGCTGATTTAAGAGAATCAGGGGTCAATTCGGTCACACCAGATAGAAGCCAATTACACGCAGACAAAACTGTGATGCCAGAAACCCTCCTCTTGGAGGGGATGCTTTCTAGATTTACTAAGTTATAACAGCACTTAACTTTATCTTAAATTTCTTAAAATTTATTGGACTTCTATTCCATACTTCAAGGACTGTTTCTGCATTTTACATTTCACGTTTATGTGAAATGCATAAACAGCCCTTGAAAGAAGGCCACAAAAGCAGATTTCTCTGAGACCAGTACCTTTTTAGCCTGTCTTTGTGCAAGAGCTGTATTCTGCAAGTAGCAACGCCTTCTAGGCCCTACTGGAAAGAAAACTGAAGCCTCAGCAGGAGCTGTGATTCACACATCTCCTCCTCTACTCGGCCCTGGTGAGGCCGCATCTGGAGTACTGTGTCCAGTTCTGGGCTCCACAGTACAAGAGGGATGTGGAGCTGCTGGAGAGAGTCCAGCGCAGGGCTACAAGGATGATCAGGGGCCTGGAACATCTGCCCTATGAGGAGAGGCTGAGGGAGCTGGGCCTGTTCAGCCTGGAGAAGAGAAGGCTGAGAGGGGATCTAATCAGTGTATATAAATACCTCAAGGGAGGGAGTGCAGAGGACGGTCATGGTCTCTTTTCAGTGGTGGCCACTGATAGGACTAGAGGAAATGGCCGGAAACTGAAACATCAAAAATTCCATAGGAACTTAAGGAAAAATTTCTTAACAGTGAGGGTGACAGAGCACTGGAACAGGCTGCCCAGAGAGGTTGTGGAGTCTCCTTCTCTGGAGATCTTCAAAACCCGCTTGGATGCAGTCCTGTGCCACGTGCTTTAGGTGTCCCTGCGTATGCAGGGGGGTTGGACTAGATGATCTCTAGAGGTCCCTTCCAACCCTAAGCATTCTATGATTCTATGATTCTTAAAAATGAGATTTTATTAATAGTGGCTTGCAACTGTAAGAAACAGTAGCTCTCAAATTTCCTTCAGCATCTCATTTCCCTCCACTTGCACTCCAAGTCACAATATGCCAACTGCAAACAAGCATCCATTTACATAGTGTTTCACACATAGTTTCGTAAAGGAAGAGTTTTGGGAACCAGTCATCAAGCAAGGCCTCATGACACCGGCCTTTCCTTTCAGTGATAGGACCCAGGACAAAAAGCCCTCAGATCCTTATTTCTTGGAACAAACCCTTGGCAGCTGTGTCTTTTCTGGATCCCTTTCAAAGTAGTCCACTTCCATTCGGGCATTTTGTATCTCCAAGCACCCAGTGCCTTTTCTGGACATCATTACAAACACCAGGGACCTAAAAACTAGAAGCAGCATACAGTTTTTTTTTTTCATTTATCCCCCAAATTAGAGGGACCATAGATGATTTAAGATTTCTCATCTAGAGAAATCAGAATAAAGCCTCCTAAGTTGGATTCAACATCCTCCCTTTAGCCTTTCTTCATGCCTTTCTTCCTTCCAACCTTTTTTTCTGAAAAAGGAAAGACTAAAAACAGATGGTGGGGAAGAAGGTAATTTTTATTATGCTACTCTCATTAAAATGGCATACCTCTCTACTAGGGAAAGCTCTCTTGCTTTTTGCACCTGCACAGCAGTCCAATGCATTTTTACAGTTATAGGGTTTGTCACGTCTCTCAGAAACCTTTATGTAACACTTAAGCAGCTAAACTCACCCAGAGAATCAGTATATTTCAGCAAAAACACACAAGCATCTATTTGAATTTTCTAAGGCAAAGGTGGGAGGAGACACAGATGTGCATAGAAGATTTTGTCACTGCAAGACATCTGGCCAGAGTCAAGAAGTGGTCATTTTTAAACCCCGAAGAGAGCAGAATTGCTGCTTAGTCTAATCTCCTGCCAAGACACACACGAATTCTAGCTTAATGGTTTTGCTAGCTTAATGTACTCTAGCTCAGACATTTTCCCAAAGACACCAAGATTTTCATATACCTCAACTACTGAAGAATGTGCTGGATCCCTTGAGGATCTGATCCAATTTAACAAGCACAGTTTTAAAATTCTGTTTAGACTTTGAAACATCAGCATGTTTTGCAAAACTCATACTGTCCTTGAATGTTTTTATTAACAATTTAAAAACTTCAGTCTATGTATATACCCGGCTGTGTCTGGTAATGGTTCTCAAGGATCCTCTTGTGCAGCGCTGCATCTGTTTCTAGAAGAAACACCCCAGCCACTGTATTACAGAAATTAAGCTGGGATGCAAACACAGCCTCATGTGCTCTCATGTTGGTCCCTTTGCTTTTACAATCCTAACTACATGAAAGTAACTCACCTTGATATCACAATTACCTTTTTAAGTCAACATCAGAAGTCTTTAATCTTCATTACAGGGAATCACACAAAAAACTGAAAAACCCAGAGCTAGAAGTTAACTACAATTAAACTTACTGGATAGATACTGTGGCAACCTCTCAAAGGCAGAATCTCAGAATACTAGGCCAACACAATTTAGTTTCCTGGAAATAGATGCATTTACAGGTTCGCGAACAAGCAAAAAGCAACGACTTTTTATTTACATAAGTTTTTATTATCCTTCAACCTCAGTTGATACTCAGTTACTCCAGCTTTAACGGGGTTTTGTTCCCCTAGACAGACAGGTTTCAACTGATTGTCTCTAACTGAAAACATCTAGGCTACGTCAGATTTTAGACCCAGCCTTTCATTAATACAGTCAGATCCAAAGACAAGTTGAAATCCTGACCACCTGAAGGGCAATAAAATAAAAAAAATCCCATGAGAGTTTTCATTAGTTATTACATCTTAATGGAGAATCTTTTCACTGCATTGATGACTATATAGTTAAGAAGCAATTAAACTGCACGTTCAAGAAATGGATACATTCTACATTTCAAGCTGTAATCAGAAAAATATGCAACTATTTTCCAGCTTATGAAGCTTATGGTTTTATCTTCTCAGCAGCTTCAAGAACAGATGGAAGGCTGACTTTGTCTCCAAATTCCTTCTCACGATGCTCCAGTATAACACCCTAATCAGAGACAAAAAGAAGGAAATTCATTCACTGATCCTAGTCTCTCTCCATAGCAAGAGGATTTCACAAGATCAATAACAAAACAACTGCACCAAAGAAGCCTTTGGGCTCTTGGGAAACATGAAAGGCTTTTAAAAGGTCCGCAGTACCTGTCTTCCTGCCCCAATCACATATACTCCTCCCAGTGTGAATCCTTCTCCTTCCAGGTTACCACTAAATCCATTTCTCCAAGCACGGAAGAAATTCTGCCAGACTCCAAAGCGGAAGAAGCCAGACATCATCATTTTTCGTCTGCGAGGGCCATAGAAGCCTTTCTGCAGTGAAACAGAAAAATCTCAGCAAGCAAACGAACAAAGCAAATTAAAAGGACTTTTCCCTCACAAATTAAATTCAGGAAACTAGTGAACCCTATACCCAAGAAGAGTTCCAACAAAAGAAAGCAAATAGGCAGAGAGCTGAAAATAGACTGCATCTGAACACATCTCTAACATACTGCAGGACAACTCACTTTCTGCACAGCCTTAACTTCCACAGTATTGCATTTTTTTATTTGTTTTTATTTTAATAAACTCATCTTTAGGTATGCTAGTATTGTATTCTTTCAAACATGCAGAGTGGGGACAGAAAACAAAGTTCTTTCCAATTGCTTTTAAATATTTGACATGCTTTTTTCTTCAGAAGCCTAATAATTTCTAAACTTCCCTTCTAATATAGAACTGGAGTAGGCCCAAGATTTTGTGGGACAAGCCACATCACTGCAATTTGGGCTGTACATGATGAACTAATTACATCTTCCATCTTTAGACACACATCATAAACATCTGCGAGTCACACAGCCAGTGGAAGCAAGGAATACCTATTAAGAGGTCATACTGTTTACCTATTAAAGGGGAGGGGAAGAATAATCCTGCAGCAACATGTTATCAGCACACAGCTAGAGAACAAGACTGTAAGCCATGTATGATATATAAATATAGAAAAGCAAAGCTTATTAACTTCTTAACAATGCTACTAGGTCTTGTTCCGTTTAGACCACACTCTAGCCATGTTATACAAGCTCTTCAAGGAGAACATCCATAAGTTTTTCTAATTTTATTTATTTTTTACACAGAAAGATATAGAACACTGCGTTCCTGATACCTTTTCATCCAGAAAGATTTCTCCTTTGAAATAATGCTGAAAATCTTCCACTTCAGTCCCTATCTTCTCTTTCACAACAGCATAGAGAGGGACACCCAGCTTGGAAAGCTGAGGTTTCAGAGAGGAGAGCTCAGAAGCCTCCTGAGACAAGAGAAAAAAAATATCAGTCAATGGGTGGAAGTAGAAAGCTTCGCCTTGAATTTCAGAGTGTCAGAAATACATGTAATTCTAGTGTGACGTACAAAACAAATAGAGAAGCAGATATTCAACCTAGCTCTGCTCCTAGAGAGACCTTCATCAGGTTTGCTGGGATTTTCTTTATTAGGCGGAAAGAAGAATTTTTGAGCATTTACTTGATAACAGTAAAATCCTAGAAAAATTGTAGTTTTAACTCAAAGCCCCATTTATCTTGCCTGTGCTGGACCTTCAACTGTTTTTAGGTGTTTACAGGACAGTGAAAGATACTGCCTGCGTATCGTTTAACCTTGCTAGGCTAGAATTCCACATCCCTTTTTTTTCCCCCCCTTTTTTTCCAAGTAAAAACACGTCATTATCAGCCTTTTTGCAAAGCATTTTGAGGGCTTTCTACCACAGCACACCATACAAATTTAAAATAAGTACTGGAATGAAGATACATTTTCCCTCCAACATCGCACAGTGAAAATGATCCAAAAAAAAAAATCTTTTTGATCTTTGTTCCCACAGGAACAACATTACCTAAATAAACCAGAGTGTCCATGGTAAATATGTTCCTAACCTTAAATGGAGAGAGGTCATTTTTACCTGGACAAAATTCCCTCACAGAACTCCACAGGCACACAAGAAAGGATACAGTTTACATGAATGCTTTCAGTCAGGTAATGAAATGCCTTAACAAAGGCTTGCCACATATTTAGAATTTACTGAGCAGGGGTAGCGCTCACATTAGTGGGTAACGGTTAAGAGAGGCCATTAGTGAAAGTCATCAATAGGTGAAAGGGTAAAAGCTGCATTCCAAAACCCATGACGCTTCAAGAGGAAATGGAAAAGTATGAATCATCATCATAAGCAAGCCCTGAGTGGCGGCTGCTTCAAGCAAGTGTGAGCCTCAAGCATCATAGCTTTACAGATTTTTCCCTTCTGTTTATGTAGATATGCTAATTGTTTTCTTTTTTTTTCTCCTCTTCCCCTGAAAAAAATGTTTTATGATTTTTTCTGAATGGTTTTAACTACAATTTTGTCTTTTTTTTTTTTTTTGATAGTAACTCCTGTCTGCAGTCAGGCAGGTTGGCAGCACATTCTCTTCCTGCCTATGCTATTTCTGATCAAATAAGCTGAGAACTTTAATCTTTCACCTTCCATGGGCTTTACACATACTTGTGGAATTATTACTGAAAGGAACTGATCACTTAGTTAAGTGACTACCATATTAATTACTCCATATTATAGAGTAGTGAATAACAAGATAATAGATATTTTTCCTCCATAGCTATATTAAAAAAAAAAAAGGCCAAGGTGCCAATTATGGCTGGTCCCAGGAACCTTCATTCAAATCATACTTTTATGTATATTCAAACATTCAAATCATACTTTTAAGTGTCTCTTCCCACCTACAGACAAGAACTGCAATAACAACTTAAGGATCCAACTTTGTTTCCCAACCTGACTTGTGATGGAGCAGGAACAGTTTGAAGAGACTGTGAGGAATCAGTGATTTTCTGTAAGGCATCCTCCCTGACTTCTTATTCCTCACGTTCCTGCCTCCCATCAAGCATCCAGAAGAGTGAGGGACTCTACACTCTCCTCTGTGCAGGGTTTTGCTGATAATCTTTGTCTGTTGGATTACTGCCAAGCTAATTTGGGGCTACTTTTGACCAGACACTACCTGGATTGCAGAGTTTTATTTTGAACACATGGAACACAACAAGCTCACACAAATCACCACCAATTGGAATTTTGTAGTCTCTATCCCAAATTATCATGGGCAGATGTAGAAAGTCCTGGCAGACGTAAAGATCAGATATCAAATGCTTTCTGTAGGAAAATGCTCTACACTTAGACTAGCTAGGAAGAAAAAATAGAAGTAGGTTGTGCGCTGGAATCCAGTTTGGACTAGGAAACAAGATCTTTCAGATACTTTCAATG
Organism: Tinamus guttatus; assembly: GCF_059628265.1. NCBI lineage: Eukaryota > Metazoa > Chordata > Aves > Tinamiformes > Tinamidae > Tinamus > Tinamus guttatus. The sequence goes on from NW_028288780.1 coordinate 4,724,689, forward strand.
TATTTGATGACTGTCCTATTTACCACCTGCCTTTACCTAAAGGGAACTATGTGAGTAGATTTCCGCTCTTCCTGCTGAATCCCCAAGCCCACCAAGTACCTCTCTGCACAAAAAACATCCAGGTCTTCGCACAGCCATGATCACTGCACCATTCTTCTTCCATAGTTCACCAGCTTTGAATGTTCTCTGTTCTGCTTACACAGGAGAAAGATCATGAAACTCTTGCTTACAGCGGTGAATGCTTTAAGGACAAACACAAAGCATTGCAGAGCATTCCACATTCACAGAAAGTTCTATTGGAGAAATTTTTATATGTATAACAGAGTGCAATTTTTTACCAACTATATTTCTATGTAAAACAAGGACCTTCCAGAAATAACAGTATTAGTGGCTTTTCCTTTACCAGCAATATCTCCTATCAAGGATATCCATCTACTTCCTATAACTGGGAAAGATTCAGAAAAACCCTTGAGACGACCTACGTGGTCTGCACAAAATTCTGTCTCCCTTATAGATAACCCTCATGTAGGGAAAAATAACCCTTCTAAACATACTTCCTTAAGAGTTTCCAACACTACTCTTACAAAAGTTCTTAAATAAACCCAGTCATCAAAGAAGGAGGCCTGAATTGCCCAGAATCTTACCTGGTTCCAAAGTTTTTAGCTCTATTTCCTCTAAGAATTCCAGCGTAGCCTTCTCTGGCTTGGACAAAAACAAGTCAGTGTTAGCAAGGACGATGCCAGTTACAGCTGCACCGAGAGCTCCAAGGCCAACAGACCACATGCCCATAGTGAAGAGCCCGATGTCAGACAGGAAGGACATTTCTGGAAAGTAAAAGAAAAAAGCAGCTCTAACTACTGAGCACAGATGGAGGCAGGCAAGGAGGATCCGGCTTAAACTCACACAGTAAATAGACCTTGTTGGGTTCCCTGGAGATGTTCTGTGAACCTCTGCTCTGAACTGGGAGCTCAGAAAAAGATGTCGATGACATTTCAGTTCTGATCCTGAACTACATCAGGATACTACAAGATATCTGCTACTTTCATGACTTAAGTTTTCAACTACAATGGGGAGGAAGGGGATAAAAGTTTATGTATTAAAATACAACCCATAACAAGATGACCTCCTTGATAGACAGTGAATTATTAAATTCTTATTTACTTAAATTATTTTATTACTAAATTAAAATTATTACATTAGAATTATTAAATTAAAATCATTACAGTATGACAGTGGTTTCTTTAAAAATGTATTTGTAGTATAAAAGAGTTTTTTTCTTATTTAAAGTACACAGTGAATTTTACAAGTATATTGCAGAAGACTTTAAAAAAACTCATATACACACACTCAGATTTTGGCTTCTCCCTCTCGTCTATATTTATGCACAAACATATTAGTGTAACAGGCAATATTTTTTCTTACAACTCCACATTATAAACAGACATGGAGCCAACATCTGAGCAGCATCCATCTCTGCAGGCAGAAATAATATAGGCTTTTCACTGTTTTATTAGGCACGGTGAGCCAACATTACAGACATCCTGGACAGCAACTTCTAAAAACTGGTCGTTTTCTACTTTTACTAAAGCAGTTTTTGCACAAATCACATCAGGAAGAAACCACTAACTCATACCCAGGACTTGATAACAAATAACAAGCAACATTGCAATGGAAGCTATTACATGTGCCAGCTCATATCACTTGTTTGTACCCCAATTCTGGTAGCAGTTTCATTACTCACTAGCCACCCTACCCCAGGAAAGCTCCCGAAGCCCTGTCTTGACCCTTGTGTATGTTTCACAAGCCTGGAGAGGGCTGACAGCCACATTCCTGTGAGGTGGTATCACTTCTGAGGATGCAGGAAAGCAAGCTTAGCCCTGCATCATGGACAAATTTCAAGATCCAACTGTAACCAATATTTGCTACAAGAGTCACCATGGTTTGGGCAGTAAAAAACAAGTCACTGTGCATTTACAGCACAACAGTTATGTGTTACAAAGGGTTATGGATTTGCGAAGTGACTCCACTTTCAGATTAGGCAACATCAAGAGTTGATTTTTTTCCAGAGCCATCTGCAAAATTCTGCTCCTTAATGTGCTGCTTTGGCAGGTATTGCCATCCATGTGTACTTCTGTTCAGGAGAGAATCTTTCCATATATATAGGAAAAATGTAACTTCTTTGAAGTATGCCTGGCAGCAAACCTTGGACACCCCCACTCTTTATCCCCACAAACAGCTGCAGGTAGAAAGAAATGAAAAAAACAGTTAGAACTCCTAGATTTGTGCCAGAGCCACACTGCTTCAAATTTTCAGGAAAGAAACCCCTTTCCACTTCCATGTTCAAAAGTAGCTCCCGAATAATACTGATGAACAAATGCAACCAACTACCATCTAAAAAAATAGACAAACAAAAATTCTGTTTTATTCTTCTAGCACCATATTTAGTTCCAAGGGAGACACAGTATCTTGGTTATCTGGAAACACGCATAAGCCAAGAACTTGAGCAGGAAACATGCGTAATAATAACTGCAGATAACAGAACAGTCTACCCCGTTTCCCTGCTTGTTTCTAACACAGGGAAATTCCTTGTCATTATCTGCTTTCTCTACACACTTCCTAAGCACAACATCATATTGCAATGACAATTTTTTGATACCTGCTTCTGATTCGTACCAGAGACCATCCTGACACCAGCCTTTGTAATGACCAAGACGTAACTCAAAGTTTATTGCTGTAATGCAGCGTTAACACTTAAAATCTCCCCGGCATACCTGCGGGCTATTGCCCTGTTCCCTCCCAGCCCTTCCAGCTATTATGCAGCTATTCTTTGGGCTTGACTCTTGTCTGGTCCAGACCTGTTTTTCTCCTAAATCTTAGTTGCAGAGGGGAAAGGGTGGCGGGGGAGAAGAGCCAGGGGAGGAAACCAAGTACTAATCCTTTGCATAGTTCTGTGCACTTAAGAGTGTCTACCAAATTTTTTGACTGATTAATGAGCAAGTTCTCACATAGCTCTTACTACTATTATTGGCACTGCTGTAGGCCAGCGTCACTGTGGTATTTCACACCGCACTCCATTTTAGTGTTGATAGAGATCACTAAACTCAGTCAGCAGGACTCTTCAGTTTAATTGAATTCTTTGGTTTCCGCTCAGTGACAGACACTGGCTCCAAAGGCTGAGCCTGCTCAGCTACTGAACGCGCGGGGGCATTAAAAAAAGACAGTTCTGAATGAAGGTACTGAAATTCCCCCCGCTAAGCAAATGCCATATGAGAGGCCGCTCTGAATGATCCATGTGGGAAACAACAGCCAGGATTATTCAAACACTCACTCGTAAGGCAGGCTGAGCCCTGGCACTGCTGGTTCGTTGAAATGCAAGTGAAGAGACAATACAGAATCCAGCAGAGCATTTGCAACTAGCAGCTTCATCTCCTTTTAGGGGCAGTTAATTAAAGCAATCTGAAGCTCCAAAAACAAACTCTACGAAAATACGAACACTGCTGGCTTTTCATCAGCACCTCAGTTTCTAAACAGCCAGTGATACATCCCAGAGGAAAGACAGGACCCAGCATCCCGCAGGCACCCTCCGCTTGGGTCAGCGCACTCACCAGCACCCATGCAGCCCGCGGCCGAGCGCGGCCGCCGCAGCGCCTCCGTGCTGTGTCCGTGCCGTGTCCGTGCCCGTGTCCGTGCCGTGCCCGTGTCCGTGTCCGCGCGCAGCGGGGCGAGCGCGGCCAGCAGCGCCCGCCGCCGGAGCAGGGCAGGGCCAGGCAGGAGGCCAGCGCCACGCGGTCACAGGGCGGCTTGCGGCCTTTCTAAGCAAGGCAATATGTGCCACGCTCTCCCCGTGGGGGCGTTAGCAACAAGCAGCTGTCCAATCCACGGCAGGATTGCTTTGAACATTTAAATATTAATTTAAATCTTAATTAGTCACTTTTTTTTTTCCTTTTTAGTTAAACACATGGTTACCCTCTATGCTGGGGGTATAATGAACAGGAACTATGGAAAACATCCATGCAGCTGAGAACGTGGCTGTAAATTTTAACTTCTGTGCGTCTTGTACACTTTTATAATAAGCATTTCCTCTATGCTTCACTCCATTCTACTTGTAACCTCCTCACCACAGCATGCAAGAACAACATACACAATCCTGGAAACAATTAAGGAGCCATCACAGTGTTGGAAAAAAGTTTCCAATTAGAGAACTGTACTGGTGGGATTGGCTGGATTAACCCAGTGTTTATTTGGTAGTTACCAGTTTTACTGATAACATCCCTTCACTAAAGGGCCTAATTTTCTCAGGGACTCCCAGATTGGCAAACTCTCAACCCTGCTAAAATCCCCACTCCTTCAAAGCTCCAGAGGTACACGAACATATCTCTTTACAGAGAACAAGCTGAAAAAAACCAACAAACAAACACAGGAAGAACTTTTCCTCTGTGGTGACCACAAGACCTCAAGATGGTGGTGAGTTGTTTTGTGGTTTGCCAGTACTCAGTTAACCAGTATTTTTTAAAGCTTAGTCTTAATTCTTCTGTAAATGTCATTTGATGGCATCCACTTCATGTCAAGGAGATCAAATATAACACAGTTTTGTAGATGTCTCATTTCTCTCCCACCCACAACTAGACAAAAAAAAATGTGATTAAGAGGATAGCTATCCTTAAACATTTATTTTATCAGTATAAACAGGAGACATCACAGCTGTGTCAAAAAAAAAAAGTGCTGGAAAATCTGTGTTTTTGAGGGTCAGTATAAGTCATAGAGATAGTTCTATGCTTTTCTTAAGAATACTCATGGGCAACAGTGGGAACAGTCAGCGGGCACTCGCACAAGTTGGATGGCACTAGCATGCCCCCCAGCCTGAAATCTTCATTCTTTGGTTGGGTTTGACCATTGCTTTCCCTTCCCTTCTCTGCCCTCCCTCTCTCAACTTTCCGAAGACATTCCACATTGAGCCTAAAAATCTCACAGAGCTTTGTCATGACCTGCATCCCAAAACGCAAAGTAAGCTGATTATTTTTACAAGACATTCCCCTCCAGAAATGAGTCATCAGATTACAAGTATCTTTGCAAATCTCTTAGAAAGAATATTTACAGAATGATCTAGTGACATGCAGCAAGACGTGATGAGGCCTTACATACCCTTCAGGGCAATGAAATGCAACGTCCTGATCTGACTTTGAAGTTTCCCCATCTTTAAGTGCAGATGGAACTCGAGAGCTGTCAGCAGTCCCTCCCTACCTCAGTCACGCCACAAATATCAAAATCAATAGACCCATACAGAAGTCTCCCAGCATTTTTGAAGTCATTAATACAAGTAGCTCGCACAGCACAATGGACTTTTTTTTTTCTACTTTTTTTTTTTTGTCATAGAAAGATTCTGCAACCAATCACTCCTTTTGCTGAGAACAAGAGTCATGTGTTTTGTTCCAAATCTGCACGCATTTCACTAATTTGGTGCAATGCTGTGCCCAGCTCTAGCTCAAGTGAAAGCTGCTGTGTCAAGCCAGCAACCACCCTCCGTCCTTGGAGGGGATGCGGGAAGGTTGCTCTTAAACCATTCGACCTGCCCCACTCTGAGAAGGTTTTCAAGAATCCCAACATTGCAACTGCCCTTCCCTCTTGAACAATGGAGGGCAAAGGTGCTTGCACAAAGTTCAGAGATCTTCTAACTCTGTGTGTGCTTTCAGAGCACCTTTCAAAAGCAGCTAGGTCTGTACCTGGCAAAGTTTAAACCTCTGCTCAACCGGAGACGTGGAAACAGCCGTGCACGTGGGAGGAAGCACAGAACCTCACAAAGTCCTCATGCGAGGCCGCTGCAGCCTAAATCCACAGGGCTAGTGGGGATCCAAGGCTAGGCAGTTGCACACTGCAGCCACCTGCAGAGACGCGCAAAGAAGAGGGCACCACAGACCCACTAGCAACGAGAAACCAAACCCACAACACGGGCGCCCCAGGGACCTCCCGCAGACTCCAAAACCCAGGAGGGCCCCAACCCTCCACCCGCAAGGAGGGCGCAGCGCCCCGGCCCGCGCCCCCGCGCCCGCACTCACAGCGCTGCGCCCCGCTCCGCGGCCCCGCGGCCGCCGCCGCGCACGCGCCGCCCCCGCGCACGCTGCGCGCCCGCCAGGCCCCTGCGGGACGGCGGGGGCCGGGCCGGGCCGCGCAGGGGCCGCCCCGCGCAGGCCCTGCCTCTATATCGGTTTAGGGCGGCACAAGCGCCGGGCTGAAGGCGCGAACGCGGCGGGTGTCCCTCGAGGCGCGTGATTACGGCAGGCACTTGCAAACGCGCAGTGAGGAGTCAAGAATGCGCCTGCTCGGGCGAAGCCGCCGATAGCGGGTCACGGCAGCGCTGAGCCAAGGCGCCTTCGGGCTGCGCCGGGTGGGCAGGGGGGAGCTCAAAGACTCGCCCGCACGGCCCTCGGACACCTTCCCGCTGCCCCATTACCCTCGTTTACCCTCCGAGTATGCGGGTTCCTGATGAGGGCCCCGGGGTTCAGCACAAAGCTTAACCTGTTGCAGGATGACGCCCCAAGCTGTAGCGGCTGTCACGGCGCTTGGATCCAGCGAGCACGGCAGCGGGGGTTAACGGGCCACGCTCGCTGTGCGGGAAGCGCTGCAGTCACGCGGGTGCTCGGCATCGCTCGGAAGAGCACCCAAGGCAGCGTGCGGCAGCAGCGGCACTGCCAGGCTCCCTGCGAGAGCTGCCTCACTGCTTTGAAGCACAGCCCGCATTGAAGTACACGCATCTCTGCCACTGTGACATGGCAATTTTACCCCAAAACATGTTTATGGCAGTAACGTGAGATTGATGAATTTTGTCACCCACCATCATGCAATGAAAGCAATTTCTGCAGGCTGGCAACATTCCTTTCTTCTGATTTTTACAATGGTTTTGGCTGTCAACAGTTGGCAGTGGCAAATTGTAGCTCCATTATTTTTGTTGCCATGGTGAGTGCACAAAATAAAATAATAAACCTTTTTTCTTAATGACATTTATGCATGTTACACCCCAAAAAATCAGGCAGACGGCCTTCTATGTAGGCCTATGTAGGACTTCAAGAGTAGCCTATGTTCTTCAGGATGAAAACTATCACAAGATTAAAACATATTTTTATTTATTCCCTTTTCCTAGCGGGAGTGCATTACAAGGCATCCAGCGAGAACAATGAGCTTTGAAGTGGTTCTGACTTCATTTCAACAAGAAAACTTTATGCAGTAACAAGAAAAGCTTAGGAAGAAAAACGTGAACTGACACATCTGGATCTCATCCAAGAATATTTTCATATTTTATAAGGCAGTGAAATCCCTTGAATGCATGCTCAAATTTAACAGAAACAGAACTCTAAGAAAAATTGTATCATGAAAATACCAGAAGCAAACCTCTGAAAAGAGGCCATGAACACTAAACTACTGGGTTGTGAGTGGAGTCCCTGCAGCAAATAGTCTGACTTCATCAGGCTGCCAGTGTGGTCAGTCCTTTAGAAAGGCAGAGATTTTGGCAGGAAAGCTGAACAGGAAGTTTTTGTTTTTCCCTTCAGAGAAAATCACATTTTAGAATATTGTTTTTTCCCACATACCTACTCAGGTCTGTTATTCACACACCCTGCCTCCTGAAAAAGTCATAGGTAAAGTCCCTCTCACACACTAAAATATATTTCACACAGCAACAGGCAGTTCTCAGGCTTTTAATAGTGTACGTTAAAAGCACTTTGAGCCTTTATCTTCCTGCTTTCATAATTCAGTTACACAGCAACTATGAAGCAGAGTATCATTCTGCAAAAGGTTTGTAAATCAGTTAATTAAATTTCTGTAGCATGCCAGTGCATAATTCACCCCGCATGCACTGTATCAGTATCTGTGCTAAAACAAGATTCTAATATTACGAAACTTTCAATTCACATACAGAGTGACAAACCTACATGTTACTTCAGAAGGTAATTACTTCTGCTTCGTGTTGGATCATGCTTCCATAGATCAGCTTTAGATCAAGGGCGTTGTTTGACACGTGACTATTCCGTGTTGTGCCAATATGACTGGATGCACGTGGACACAAAAAAATACAGCTTAAATTTTCCATGTCATTTGCTTCTGGAAATACGTCCAAGAGGCAAACTGACCTAGGCTTCAGGGACCAAGCAAAAGGCATCTGCTTTTTGGGGGCCACATGGCTGTAGGTATTCATGTGGTGGTGTCTTGTGTTCAACCCTATACGAACTCTCAGGACATAAAAGCACCTCTCAGGAAATAAAGTCTATCTGCAGGCATCCTGGACAGCATTTTAGATTATCTTAAATAAGACCAGGGTGTAGCAGTCACTGAATAAACCAAAGGATCTTTTGAAATCAGTTTCACCCACAAGAACAGTTCACAGAGAAACATCCAGAACAGATTGGTGCAAACCCCTCCATCTGGGCAAGAGCAGGAAACAAAGAATTACTAAGTCTTCTTTGCTGGAATACAGATGCTCATGCAAATCTCTTTTGGCAGTAGCCTAATAAACACACTGCCTCACAGAAAAGCCTCTCATCATCACAGTGCAACAGGCAACCAAGGTTTTGCAAAGGCCAGATAAGGTTATCAGGCGTCTTATGTGCTTCTGGCTCATAAGTCAGTCGGAAAATCCCACCAAGCTGTTTGCATATGGGTAGCGAAACTCGCATAAATACATTTTAAAAACATTACATGCAAAGTTTTTCCTGGAGGTGGCTAATCTATTAAACTTACAATAGCCTGCTGAACGCCAGTCGATTTAGCTGCTCCTCAGAATGAAGTGTTCAAGCACTAAGGAAGAGAACAGGGAAATCTCTAACAAGTTTGGGCTTTGAAACCTGCGCGAAAAATTCCGTAACCTCTTTGCTAAAAAATCTGGGTTAGATTAACAAAACAATCTAATCAAAACTGTTCAAGCTGATCTGGGTCATTCTGACAGAGCTTGGTTAGGAAACAAATCCACATGCAATTCTGGCAGGAACTTCAGCTGAACCTTCTGGTGGTAATGCGGAGCCGTGCACAATACACATTTCATCCAGCAGAGTTACAACCAAACCTTGACCATAGCCTGAAACTTAATCTCATTACAATGAACAGTATTTCTGTGTAACCTTCTTCAGCTAAAATACAAATGTTTTACTATCACACTCTCTGTTCCTATGCCACATGTCTGTACTTCATGTTTGCATATACTCTCGGTCTCAATACAAAACATCCGCCTAGGTAAGATCACAACTTGAATTTCCTGTTTCCAATGTAGTATTTCCATTTTGTTCTCTGTGAACTTCTTTTGAAGAGGTGGTGCTCATCTTTGGGAATACAGGCTGTTTCCATTTTGATATTTACAATTGTTACTCATTTCTTTTGTTAGCTTCCATCCTGACAACTTGAGATATCAGGATGGATATATGCATGTAACAGAACACCCAATACATAATCATTGGATCTCTTAGGTGAATGATAGTAAGTGATGACTTACATGTAAAAGTAAGTATTTTGTGCAAATAAATATTACAGAAAGATACTGAGGCCAGTAAAATACTTTCAAGTCCACAGCATCAGTTCTGTAAGTTCCATTTCCTGAAACACATGGGCTTTTGCACCTTCAATGGAAGCACAAGGGACTTCCTGTAACAAAATCTTCATCAGCATCTGTAATCAATTCACCATCAAGCTTTCATCCCAGAATCCTATTACAGTTCTGTCACTCTTTTTGCTGATACTGGCTTAGACCATGAGGCACAACATGAAAGATCACGAAGATGCAGCTCAGGTTTTGCCCGAGTATTTTGTTATGGTAAAGCTTGTCAAAGCCTGCAGCAAGGTAGGTAGTTTTCTCCAGCCAGGATAAATAAATGTCAGTACTGCCTACTTTTAACAATGCACTTAAATACATTTGCCATAAACCCTTTTTCCCCCCACATCCATTTTGTTCCCATCCTCCTTCAGCTTAATTTTGCCAGGTATTTTTGTTTACTACTATTAATTAAGGTTCTATGTGGGCAATAAGCAGTTGGCAGTGGGAGAGATTAATTAGTGGTGTGAAATAGGGCACTAACAATGTTGAGAACTTTCAAAGTCACTGTTTGCTATGCTGGGCTACCACCGGAGCATTTTTAGGTTGGAGGTTTTGTATTTATCCTGCAAGTATATTTAAAATTCAGACTTTTCAGAAGCAAGGAAGGCTATTTAGAGAGGTAAAAGTGGGAGAGGTAGGGTTAATTGCATTTAAAGCCCCAACTCTTCAGAATGTAATCCATTTCATTGATGATTTAAAATAAAAATAAATGGGACCCAAGAGCATTCACAGAAAACAGAAAATCTAATCCCCTGAAGTATGACTTTGCAAGTATAGTTTGTTGTTATTGTTAATGTCTGCTTTTTTTTTTTTTTTTTTTTTTTTTTTAAAATGGTATGGACAATCTACAGGGGCTTTAGGTAAAATTTATAAAGCACCAGAGAATAAATAGCAAGGCTAGTGAAATCCTTATTAAATTACAGCCTCTTTTCCTCGTGTACTATGAGAGGTTATAGGCCTAAAAGGATTTATAGAAAATGAATGAAGAGCACCTCAATTAAGAAGAAAGGGGACAGGTGAAAAATCAAAGCAGACATCTGAAAGGCTACAAAGCCTGATGAACAGTGCCCAAATGGTAGGTACTAGGGGTAAGTGCCTGTTCTCTCCCTGAGAGAATCCTGAATTGGAATCATTAGGCCTATATGGAAACTAGTTATGTTTTTCTTGAATCAGGGGAAGCCCTAGGTAAGCATATTAAAGATGAGTCAGAAGAGTGGCTCCTTGTTGAACCAATTTCTAAATGAGTGAGATGCCAAAGAAAACAGTAGTCAAATGCCATGGGCTGAACTTTGGATGCAACAATGTGATTGCTATACCTGGGAGTAACTGGGGAGAGTTTTCTTTCCTCTTGGAATAAACACAATACTTAGGCTTGCTCCAATTGTATTTTTTCCTAACTTAATTATTGCTATTAACCTGCAAGCTATTCAGTTTATTAAGAGTTACAAAACATGGTGCACCTAAGGAACTGGGGTGCACTGCTTCTCCAAGAGCAGTAATAGTTTATTTCTATGAACAGCTACCTTCCCTGATGGGGAAGTTACTCCTCAAAACACAGAATTATTGGAAGCTTTTAGAAACTGTCTCCACATCTGTCAAAAGAATTCATAACCATGAAGGTTTATAATTACAAAAGTGGGTAAAAGCAAAGTTCGTAAATAAGGTAGAACAAGGTGTGGGGATAAAGAAAGGAGGAAGAGAATGACAACCAGAGTCTAGGACTTCATTTAAAAAATGATTTTAATATAAACCTGAATATAAAAATAGCCCACCCTACAGTTATCTGAAACAAATCCTCATGGGTTTCTTCAATCAATTCCCTGACAGTTTGGCAAGTGCTTGCTTTCTCTGTTCTGCTGTCATATACTCACAGGCTTCCAAAATGTTTACTATAATTAAAGTCTGTTGAACTGTTTTTGCTTTTACCCATATTCTTCCATTCATTCCCAGCACCAGCTCAAAAGGGTACAATTGTGACAACTCCTCAATTATTTCACATTTAGGAGCCAAAAGTCTGTAATCAAGATTAAAAAAAAAGTCAGAGAAGAAATAAGGGTCCATATTTGATAAACACTACAGTATTAATAGTCAATAACCAAACCATACTAGTGCTATATGGAAGCTTTTAAAGCAGTTCCAAAAGCTAAATGATCAATTTCTATATGCACCCAAAACAGTGACTTTTTAATTCCTCCGCCCCCATACAAAACATCTGTGTACATACATAAGCATATTTTTCTGATAACTTAGATTCAGAAGTAATACCAGATAGATTCAGAAGCAATACCTTATAGATTCACAGAGAATTGATACATTATAATAGTTCTAGAACTTAATAAATTCTAAAATCACACTGTTTGTCAAAGTGACATTTTTAGTGTTGCTATTTATGAATTTGACCCCTGAGCAAAAGATGCCTCTTTCAAAACAAGGCTTTTCTGCTGCTGCTTTACAATAACACAGCAGTAAGTGTAAAGTATTTTGTGTAGCGGCATACTGAAAAAGACAAGCATCAAGCATATTGTAACACCTCTAACTTTATGCAACTACCACTTGTGGGACAAATAATAATAGCCAGACAAAAAAAAAAAAAGCCAAATGAAAATGAAACAGGAAATTGGTCTTAATATTTTAATGTTCTTCTTCCTAAATATTTTTGGTTATCATTCATCCATATCATCCAGTACTCTCTGATACTCAGAAAGGTCTTGTGTTTATGTTAACAAAATGTAACCCAAACTTTGGGGTCACTTTAGAAGTTTCTGAAATGGTTTCTAGATTAAAACGCTATTTTTTGAAGTATGATTTTAATTTATCTGCATATCATTTAAAAATACATGCATATCATCTGCATGTATTTTTTGGTTACAGAATCTTTTAAGTAAGAAGAAAATCATTTATATTGATGAGAAAAAGATATGTTTAATTAGCTTCAGCCAAACTGATATCACCTATCTAAGCAGACCCTCATCCAACTAAACAGGAGGAAAAAAAAAAAAGAACGCATTATGCGATTTTTAAATTCCCAGCTAGGAGATATATATCTGAAACCATTGTTTGATTTTGATTTCCTCAGGTCAACATCCATTTATTGGATTATATATATTTTAATATATTTGATAAACTGATATAAACACACTAAAACAATTATGCATATTGATTACTGAATAATTTACACCACTCAGAGGAATAAGTGGGTTTCCTACCTAGAACGTTGCATGTTAAGAGTGACTACTGATTTTCCTCAATACTTACTTTCTTATTAAACCTAAGGAGACTTTAAAGAGGAAGCCATCTTGTCCAATTACTCCCATGCCACTTGCTCTTCCACTGCTGTCTATACAGACCAGCTCTGGTTCCATGTCTTTATTTGCTACAAGAAACTGACCATAAATAAGATCTCCCACCTGAAACAAGGAGTGTCCAGAAGTGAAAAGGATTAGAGAATACTCCATATCTACAAGAAATACTCTTTGATAAAGATGTTCCCAACAGAACACCAAATAGTTCTAGAATAGTGTTGGTAGAAAAATGAACTTGTGTAATAGTATTTTTTTTTTCCATTAAAGACAACATTCCCTAGGAACACTTTCCCTGTATCACTGCTAAAATCTGAAATGAAATTATTTTCAAAAAATAAAAAATAAGTACAGAATTTTCTTTTCTGAAATTCTCCTTCTTTACCTCTCTCTAAAATACCAAACGTGAATTCCTTCCTGCCTTCAGACTTTAAGAATGTTAAAAGTCGAGGCTAAATAACACACTCATGTATCAAGATCATCCAAAAAAAAAAAAAAAGCATACTAGCCCATTTAATTTTTCTTTACAGTCTGTTTTACAACCTACTACTGGTATTTCACTACACAACTGCTCTCATACCAGCATTTAAAAAACATAGGAAACAAAACCCCCAAAACACAGTGTTCTACCACTGTTAAAAACTTGTTTTAAAACCTCAACTTGTGCTCTCCTGGATGCACACTACTGCATAAACTTAATCTGCTGCTCAGCCCAGATGAAACTGTTACAAATAAACTGCATCCTCCTTTCAGACAGTTCATAAAGACACATGAGTTCCAAGAGTAGCTTATCAAAACATACTAGAAGCAAGACTATGGGAATAAGAAACAAGTGATGCAGCTGAAGCACCGTCACCCGCAGTCAGGCACGTTACCTGCACGTTCGGCCTGTTCCTTTTAGTTGCGCCTTCAAACGCCAGGTAGGACAGAGACGCCTGCTCGCTTCCACCCACATCCACCTTGAACAGGTCTCCCGTTTTGGCCGTCACTATTCCTATTACGTGATCTCCCTTCACGGGCACGTACTGCAAAGGAAGATGCGGGGCGAGAGAGCTCAGCGACAAGGCGCGCTCGGCGGCACGGCCGCGGCGCGGCAGCGCACGGTGAGGCGCCTAACGGCCACCCGTCCCCGCCGCCCCGCCCCCGTTGCCGTGGCGCCGCCGCCGGCCCCTACCCGCTTCTGCTGCGAGTCCACCCAGAAGGCGCCGCCGCCGCCGCCCCCGGGGCGGTGCCGCAGCAGCCCGCCCTTGGTGACCACGAGCCCGGCGCCGCCGCGCCTCAGTCCCGGGCCGCAGAGCAACCGCCCCCGCCGGGCCGCGCCGGCGCCCAGGGGCAGCCGCTCGCCGTCCTCGTCGGGGTGCGCAGGCAGGAGCAGCTCATCCCCCGGCAGCACCAGCTGCCCCACGCAGGCCTCGGCAGGGACCCCGCGCGCCGCCATGGCCCGCGCCCTCCTCGCGCATGCGCGGGGCGGGGCGACGCGTGCGTGGCGCTGCGCCGCTGTGCGCCTGCGCAGATTTAATGGCCGTTTAACGGCCGCCCTAGGCCCTCATGTGGCCACAAGAGGAGATGCTGCGACCCGCGTGTCTTCTTTTCGTGGTGTAGCCTTCACGCCTATTATATGGTTCATTATGAAAAACGACCTTCGGAAGATATGTATCATTGTTTTGGTGCAGCCTTGTGTTCTGGAAAATATTGCCAGGGAAGAACTTCCAGATAGCTCTAGTAAAATTAATCTTCAGAAGTAATAGGACACTTTATTTGTTCTTTAAGCCGTAAATTATTTGAGCTTTTTCATTACCTGGTTAAAAGTTACCAATAAAACCTGGCCAAATAGATGAATGGGTGTCAGGCAAGATGTTTGCCAATTAGGAGAAAAGATCTGTCGTCTTTCATTGTGCAAGGCTAAGCACGGAGCATCACAGCTTTGCTTAAAAATACCCTGTGGTTGGCTAAAAAGCCTACCCCGTTTTAGCTCGTGGCAATCTTTTGTTTCCCCCAAAGCGCCCGTGCCCCTCTCCTTACCGATGTAGAGCGCGGCGGCTCCGCGTTGGCGGCTGCCCGCGGGGTGGCGCTGCGCCGGCCCCTTCGCCAAGCGGCTGCCTCGTGCAGAGCGCATGCGCACGCCGCCGCGTCGCTTAGCAACGCAACGCAGCGTCCTGCCGCGCGTGCTGCGGCCGCTGTTGTGGTCGTTACTTCCGTTACGGCGGGGAAACGGGCGGAGAGCAGAGTCCTTGGGCCTAAGGAACGGTCGGTAGTGGCAGGGAGGGAGGCTGCCTTTTCCTATTATTTTCACCTGCTAACACCTGCTTATTTCCAGGCAGTTTTGGAATACCCAATGCCTAGACTGTACACGGGTTTTTGTGTATTTGCCCTTCCACGGTACATTGTGTAACTTACCCATCACTGCAGCTTTTAAGAACTGAAACTATTAAATATAAATAACTTGCTTATATCAATGGTGAGTTGTAGGAAAACAGAAAAAGAGGTTTCCCAGTTCATCATCTTTTAAGATTCATATATAGTAGAATAACTAGATGTTGCTTATTATCTGCTGTACACTTATCTGTTTTTTTGTTCTAGAAATGGATGAAATCATTAAGCCAGTCTTCCCCCCAAACAGGTCCAGAAAACAGATGCAGAAAGTAAATATATTTTAAAAGTGTGTGGCAAAATCACTTGAAGACTGAGGAAATCATAAAATCTTAAAAGAGTTAACTGTATATGATATGCACTCTTAGCAAAATCTGGATGAGTTACTGGAATGCTCTCTGGATATAGCAGTATTTCCTGTGGATTTGTATCGAAGGTTATGTGTATACGGACTAAGCATACATAGAACATATACTTTCAAGTTCAGTATAGATGTTTCTGAGGCCTCAACCCTATTTTGTATATCACTTTCATGGCTGATGTATAGCAGAACCTGTAAATCCTGTTTGGAATAGTCTGTGTTAAGCTGCCTGCTTCACTTGTTCCCTAACTACCTGATCACCCAGTGATCAGGCAACAAGCAAAGTCTCTTTTCTTCATACCAGCATATTTGACTATTGCTGTAGAGAAGTTTGTTAGTAAACAAGCATAGTGTGACAGCAGTGTTTCCTTCTGGCCAGCTCTGTGAACAAGGCATGAACGACAGCCCAGCCTGAGCTGAGGCAGAGAATCTCTTTTATTCTATCAACTTGCTTAAATTTTCCCTTTCTGAAGGAAGACAATTTTTCAACTCTTTCATGCAAAGTCCCTTATAATGGTTGTTTTAAACTAAAACTGAATTGCCGATTTTGTTTTTCTGTTATGTTAATTGATTCATTCTCAGCTGTGAGGAGGTTGCAGTTTTTAACTAATCTATACTAACTGATTTACTTCATGACACAGAATATACAAGATTCTCCTTTCCAAATATGCCTTTTGCCTGTATAATTACACTGCTGTTCCATCATAGCTGATCAGTAAGACTTTCTGCTTGCATAGCTTATATGTCACTCACTGCCAGCTTTGAACCAGCTTTAAAAATACTGTAAAGATAGTATTTTTAATTTCTGTCTTCTAACTTATGTACATCTATTCTTTCTCAGTAACAAAGAAGGAGAATTAGTTCATAAAAGGTTTCCCATCTATTTTGCTGGTTTTTTTTTTAAAAAAAAACCAAGAAATACAACTGATTTCAGTCAGTTCACAGTTGTTGGTTATGACATACTTTCTTGAAAGAACAAATGAGAAGGTTAATGGGAATGCTTTAGTTAAGTTTGTAGCTCTGTGAAATTGTAACATCTGTGTATTGTTCACATACAAAGTTATGTCCTCTTTTGAAGAGATAGCTGTCTGGCAAGACAAATGTATAACAGAGGAAATAGAAGCAAAATTCATACAGTGGGTTAGCAGCATGTCTGAAGAGATCTTAACTTGCATCCTTGGACCATACCTGTCATACAAATTAGTATTAATAAAGAGTAATGCCATATTCAGTATTTGGTGCTTGAGTCAATTCTTAAAAACTGTAGTTTAAATCTGACTTGATGGTTAACACATGTCTGTTTGTTGTTACTAGGTGTAAATGGAGTCCCAGTACCTGAAGAGATGCCTGGGAAGTTGCTTAATAAGGGGACTGGCCGAAGTTGTAGAGCATCGGCCAGCAGACCCAATAGAGTACCTGGCACATTGGATTTATAATTACAGGAGAATCTTAGATGAAGAACAAAAGGTGGATTTTACCTCAGGCAAAAACTTTCATGGCAATATAATTTATATTAGTTATTCTCTTTCATTCTCTCTCTCTTTTTTTTTTTTAATTGTGTTTGTTTTACCTATTTGATAATAGAGAAAGTTGGAGAGGGCTGAGCTGGAACAAGAACGGGAGGCAGCCCTAGCAGAAGTCAAAATGCTAGAAAAAATGAAAGAAGAGGAACTTCTAATCCAGCAGAAACTTGAAGAACAACGTCAGGTGAATAGCTGTTAATAATAGTTAATCATAATAGTAGATGTGGCATCTCATAGCACTCTGTATACTTCTAATCTCTATATAATGATTTTGAAAGGAGGAGACCTAAAAGCAGTATTTTAACCTTTCAAAATAATGAATGAGATGATTAGTCAGCAGATGGGAAGGGAAACTTACAGTATATGTGGTAAGATGTTGTTTAAAAAGATGGTGGAGCCTAAGGTAAAGAGCAGCCAATTTAAGACTTCAGTGGAAGTAACTTACAATTAGTGAGCCATCTTCCCTAGGTTGCAGGAGAGCTCATGCAAATAAAGCTAGAAATCACTGCAACTTTTTTGACAGACTTCTGCTAGGTGGTCCAGGATTTATAACTGACTTTCTCAAGCTATTGCATGCATTGTAGTATCAGTATGGCAGAAAACGTAGTGCTAATGTATACACAATTACACATTCCTGCAAGTGGTTATGAATCGCTGAATGAACATTGCCTTTTTAAGGTATAGCCTTATTCAAAGAGGTGTTTTGGGCTACTGGAGCCTTCTGTTAGCATAAGACAACTCCAATCCTGTACTGTGTGCACTTGAAATGTGAGAAATAATGATGCGTGTGCCTTTCTAACTGTTCTTTATAGAGGAGTCTCATGTATTTGGCCTCCCATGTAACAGCCTCAGCTACTTATGTTGCTTTGATAATGGAGGGAAGTTTTCCTATTGGTCTTTTCTTTTCTTTTTCTTTTTCTTTTTTTTTTTAAACACAGCTGACTTTCACATGACATTAAAAACAGAAGTGCAATTTTCCATGCATGCTAAGCTGAATTCTAGTGTGAATTCTAGTGTGAATTCTAGTGTAAGTTGCATTTGTTCCATTTCACTTTTGCTTTATTATTATTATTATTTTAATTTGGAATTTATTAATTTGCAGACAAAAAAAACATCATTTCCTTGAGGATTTCATGAACTGTTTAAAAGAGTAAATTGAATAGAGACTATGAGGTTGTGTCTAGTGATAAATCACAGAAAACTTAATAATACATTATTTCTTATAGATTGTAGGAAAGAAGTCAAACAATACAGAAGAATTAGCCTCTTTTTTTTTAAACATAATTTATAATTCCTGCTTTAGTCGTGTACTCAACCTTGCTTTTCTTGTACATGCCAAAAGGAAATGTTAAAAGCAGTTACTACAACATAGCTGTGTTTGTAGTATTCTGAAGCCACTAGTGCTGTTGAATGTGAATGCTTAGACTGTGCAGATTCTGGTGTTTTCTTGTAACAGAATTTTGGGCTCATATAGCATAAACACCTTGTATTGAAAACATTCAATTGTTTTTGATTGGAAATTGTAAAGGTTGATGATGAAGCTTCATATTAACAATGTAGCTTATCAACCTTTCCTGTTGTATATGGATTCATCTTTCTATGTTGGATACTGTGCAAAGTATCAGAGAACTTAATCCTCGTTATAGGAGATAATGGAAACATGCTGATAAAGGGCTTAAAGAATAAGACAGTTGTCTTCGATTTTCAGTTGTCTTTTTCTTCCTCCTGTGGTATTAAAACCGTGTTGTCCTTCCTACACTGAAAGGACTTAATCTTATTAACATTGCAGTTATGTCTTATGCTTTGTATCTTTTTTTTTTAATATATATATATTTCAGTCATGAAGTATATTTTAACGTAATGGGGTGGGAAAGATAAATGGATATTTATATGTGTGTGGGGAGGGAGGGTAGTGCATGCTTTGGTGTTATTTTTCCATCTAATTTGTCCTTTCATGAAATGACTGCAGGAACAGTTGCAACGAGAGCGTGAGGAATTGGAACTGCAGAGGATAGAAAAAGAGAAAGCAGAGAAATGGCTGTTGCATCAGAAAAATCAAGAGGTTTAATCCAAAGCTTAGTCAGGGACTTGAAAATACTGTTCATCAGCTATCTTTTTTCAGATGCAGGCATTAAATACAAACTGCAAGGCAGAGGCCTACAGGCATTGAACTAATGCATCAGGAATAATTTTAAGAAATTATGTGAAAATGAAAAAGAATGTCAAACCATTTACTTCCAATCTGAGTTTTATACTTGATTTTTGGTCTATTCCATAAAGTTTGTTTAGTTACTATTCAGAATAAACTACTATTCCGTAGTTTAGCTTAAGGTCAGTTTATTTCCTGCTGTCCTTGATATTTTTTTTTGTGAAAAAGTATTCTAACTTGGATCTAATGTAAGAGTCTATTCATTAGTCAGTGTGTGTCAGTGTAAATTCCATTTGTGGTACCTCAATAAAGAATTATGATTCTAACATGGGATGTCATTTAATCATAAGATGTGTAATTCTCGGGAATTTATACTGTATGAAAAGTGCTTATATGGATCCATATAAATATATGGGCTCTTACTGATACTTCAATAAGAATATAAAGTGCTAATTGAGAAGTTTATCTTAGTATAGCTTTTAAATGTGAATGGTTCTTACATGGAGCACATCATAGTATAAAAATATGTCCATTAAAAAAAAAAAAGATAATGAGAGTACCAAGACCTTATTTACATACTAACACATTTGTGTAGGATGCAACTATACTGTAATGTATAGTCATTTTAAGATATTTGAAGTCTTCTTTATAAATAATTACTCACGATATGGAGTGCCTTAAAGTGAAAACTCATTTTTGTTACTATAGGAGCAAGAAAAGACAATAGCTGAACTAACAGATAGATTCGGAGCACCTAATCTGACCCGAGTTGAGGAGCTGGATGAGAATGGACAGTATGATGTAAGTACACAGAAAGTACATTGAGATTATAGAATACTGATTCTTAAAGACTTGTTTATCTGTTTTAACATTATCAGAGGCCAGAACTATCACAGTCAAGATTGTGCTGGTTCTTACCTATGGGTTTAAAGGAATTTATTTTGGCTATAATTTCCAAACTGTCCCTGGGCTGCTGTCTAAAAGACTGGCAATAGCTGACTAAATTCTCAAGATGCACTTTTGTATTCATATGTGATACAAATGAGATTATAAGTATTCTCAGAGAGGCAATAGTCTTCCTTTCCCTTAGGAACAGATATTTGCTTTCAAGTGACTGAACAAACATATATTTTCTGATGGTCTGAAGTATGTTGTTTGTACACCAGAATGCAGTCTTGCACAGCGATACCTGGGCAAACCTTTAACATCCAAGATCAGATATTCAGTGCTCATTAAGGCTGCTGAGAAGCAAGTTATCTGAGCCCCATGATTACATGACTGTTAGAAATATGGTGCTATGCTGCTTTATACAGGCATCTTTTTATGCTCAATTTTTTAATCTTTGTACCTGACAGCCCAGAGAAGTGAGAGGACACTCACTCAAGTAAGTAAGCCTCACTTTGTAAGGCATGGCAGTATATTTAATGCATAATGATTTCCTGTGAAATCATTCAGTTTTATGTATAATCAGTGGACATACACTTATTACTTTTGTCTTCAGGTATGTGTTCTTAATTATTAATATTTTTATTCAAAGTTGAGTTAATGCTAGCAACTGACAACCTTTTTTTTTTTCTGATTGTAGAGTGTAACGGACTTCATGGCAGAATTGGAACAAGAAAAATGACAACTGATCTGAAAGCAGAAAACACATTTTCTAAACATTATCTGTTAATTCTGAAGTGTAATAACTTAAATTATGTATTTTATATAAAGAATTGGCTTATATATCTGTTGTTTCTGTTTGGTGTGCTTTCCTGGTATTTGTATAAAGTCTGTTAATTCTGACATGCAGTGCTTCTGTGTTGTTCTTAAACCATACTAGCTAGTGTGGGTGACTCAGTGGAAAACTGTAACTGATATGAAAGCAGTAAATATATTTTCTACTTATTAGCTAATGATTCCACAAATGTAAAGTTTAATATAAATATGTATTTTTTTATATACATAAATAATCTAGGTTATCTTGGGCTTGGGGCAACAATATGATAACTTGAGTCAAAATTAAAAGAATAAAAAAATACTGAAACAGGATTTTCCAAGGATTTGAATGATTTGTGATTTGGAGAATGAACGATTTAAAGTTCTACACAACTAGCACAACCCCAGAATTTAATCATAAGATATATGCTGTCTGGAAGAGGTAAATTGAGCTCTCTGTGGCTTATAGACAGACATATTAAAAATCTTGTTTAACTTAAAAATCATGAGGTATGTTTTGTAACATTAGAGGCTTACTCTAGACTTTATAGTCTACTGTGTTCATTATGTGATATAGTTTAATTGCAAGTGTCTTACAAGAATATCTACATACCACTTTTGGTTAGTAAATTCTTAAAACAATCTTGTATAAGTCTTTTGAATTACCAAATCAGTATGTCTGTATTGCATTTCTTTAAATAACGTTGTTTTTCACCAATTCACTTTTTAAAATTATGGATTATTATTTATACTGATCTATATTTGCCTATGAAAACCTTTTTTATAATACTTAAAGATTACATTTTTTTATAAGAATAAATTATTGTGATCATTGATATCTTGGTACAGGTTATCAGGAATATTTAATGTCTGTTTGTTATAAATGGAAAAGACATAAGCATTATGAAGTCTTGGCTTAAAATATGTTTGTCCATCTTACTCTCTTCTATTAATACAGGTTAGTTGGACAATTAACATTGTTGTTTTCAGCATTGTGTAATGAAATACTCTTCATTATAAATTCAATGCAAAGTCAATTTCTTTGCTATTCTTTTGTTCTGGGATTAATGAGATTGTGGGGATAGTTTCATTTTGCTGCTTCAATTATGTTATAGCTGACTTTTAAAGTATTTCTGTCTTCAGTAAACTATCAAACCACTCAACAGGCAAAGACCAATCATGTAAATTTTTCTGCCCTAAATTTATTCTGCTGTGGTAGTTTAGTGGTATGAATTTTTTTTTTTAAGGTGATCGCTATTGATTTATAATTTATTGTTTTTCCCTTAAAATAATAAGGCTGATGACCATCCGTTTAAAAAAAAAAAAGATGTCTATTGACATATAACTTTTACTGTAGACACTGTTAATTTGTATGTTGGATATGAACCTTGTTATTAGAGCAAGAGAATAGCATTTCCCAGGCATAAATATTGATGAATATTTGTGTACCTCTTTGAGTAATGAACAATGGGACCACTTGTATGACTAGGTGGTCTAGCTCTGGTATCTACATTTATTTTGTATTGGTATACGTGCACGATTTCCATAAAAATAGCAAAAGCATTGAGAATCTTTCTGGGGGATGAATGTGTTGTGTGAGTGTGCAATGAATGGTTCACATTCCAGTAAACAGATTTTGTCACAGGTATGATTACACTTATGTTAAGCAGCAGTTAAGAGGCCCCACTTTAGGATACTGCAGTTTGAATTACATCTATAAACACTGTATGTACCACTGCTTCTTATGCGTATCTCAGATGAATCGATTAACTCTATAAATACATGGAGTTTAGCTTTTGCGCAAGTATATATTCTGCAAACTCATTTTTAGATTTAAAATTTCAAAAATTGATCAAAAAATCATGTTCATTTATGTTTTATTTCATCATATTGACTGAAAATTTCAAACTTCATATTTGATTAGGAATTCTGTTTAGTTTATAGGAGTATTTTAAACCTACTATTAGATAATTCTAGCTATTTTCAACATCTGGCTCTTATTTTCTCTCATTTCATAATATTCCTGTTTATGTTTTGTTATATGCATCCACTAGAGTGTATCCTAAAGAAAACACACCAGTGTCTGTACCAGCCACAAACTGTGAGTTCTGCAACTTTTGTTTGCCTTTTTTGCTTATTTTAACTTTGAATTTTCTTTATTTTATTGCAGTTGCTATTTCTCATCCTCATTTTAGATAGTATTGAATTTTCTTTTATCAAAAAATTTCTTAGCAGAGGTCAAAATAAAAGACAGATTATGATTTACTTTCTCCTTTCCTGTTTTATATTAATCTGTTCATGTAGAGAAGATATAGGGTATTCAAATGTCTTAATGGGAATTACCCATTTACAGAATTTGATGTGAATGGGTCTACTGTTTTGATCTCTTACAGCTTCCTGTGTAGGAATCCTTACATCAGGTATGGGACCAGAGTAAACAGTTGTTGGCTCAGTAGTTTATTAGGATGGAAAACAATCTATAGGTAGCTTTAGAACTATAATTACAAAACAAACAAAACAAAAAAATGACTTCTGCTCTTAAGGCATCTTAAAATACTCTTTGCCTTTTTCTCAACTGCAACCTGCTGTGGAGTATCACAGAATCACTGTGGTTGGAAGCAACTTTTTGAGATGGTATAATCCAATCAACCACCTTGAGCACATTGCACTGGATCATGTCCAGGCAGGTTTTGAATATTTGAAGAGAAGGAGACTCCACAGCCTCTCTGGGCAACCTGTTCCAGTGCTCTGTTATCCTGACATTCTTTTTTTTTTTTTTTTTTTCCCCTCAAATTCAGGTATTCCTGTGTTTCAGTTTGTGCCCACTGCTTCTTGTCCTATTGCTGGCTACCACTGAAAAGAGTCTGGCCCCACCATGTTGACACCCTCCCTTAAGATATTTGTACACATTGGTAAGATCCCCCCTCAGTCTTCTCTAGGCTAAACAGGCCCAGCTCAGTTTCCCCTCGTAAGGGAGATGCTCCAGTCAATTAATTATCTTTGTAACCCTATGAGGGACTCTCTCTAGTAGATCTGTGTCCTTCTTGTCCTGGGGAGAAGATGATTAGTCAGCAGCTGGGAAAGAGCACTTACAGACTGTGTGGTAAGAAACCAGAAAACTGGGGAGCTCAGAACTGGACAGAGGGCTCCAGATGTGGCCTCACCAGGGCTGAGTAGAGGTGGACAATCACTTCCCTCAACTTGCTAGCAACACTTCTGCACCCCAGGATCGCACTGTCCTTCTTGGCCACAAGGGTCCATCGTTGCCTCGTGGTTAACTTATTGCCGAGTGCCTGGATCCAGTACCGACGCCCCGGGTACTGCTAGCTACAGGCCTCCAGATGGATTCTATACCACTGATTAGGCCAGTTCTTAATCCACCTTCCCGTCCACTCACATAACCCACACTTCCTGAGCTGCCTAAGAGGTGGTTATGGGAGAAAGTATCAAAGGCCTTGCTGAAGTAAAGGTAGGCAACATCCACTGCTCTCCCCTCATCTACCAAGGCGGTTGTTCCATCACAGATGGCTGTCAGATGGGTTAAGCATGATTTCCCCTTGCTGAATCCATGCTGACTGCTCCTGATCACTTTCTTGTCCTTCCTGTTTCCTTTGAAACTGTTTTTGTGGAATGAAGAAGATGGAACTCAGAGGCAGGCGATGGAAAATGTTGCTGAAAACATGATGCTAAATATTGACAGAAGAATTATCAATTTGTCTGCTTTCCTGTCCTCAGAGCAGGCACAGAGTTATTTAGGCCTTCAAAGAATGTGCTGGTAGCAATGTGGCCTTTCACAGCTGTTCTCATTCCAGCAGTACTGCAGGTTAAGGGTGAAAAGGGATATCAAGCCCAGAATAGGTCAAAATGAATCAGTTTATCTACCAGACTGCTCACCAAGATGGAAGCTGAGCTCTGCTGTGAGAGAAGCTTTTCTTCTTTTCTTCTCTTAGAAGAAAAGATACAAGTAAAAAGCCCTCCTTCCTATAATGGATAATTTTCCTTTATAGTCACAACGATGGTTTTGTAAGCAAAAGCTTAGCATGTCAGCTTGTTGTGAGAACTGGGTGCATGAACTGCAGCAACAGAAAGCTTATGGATATAGATGAAAACTGTCAAATGTACAAAACTGATCGAAGTTAGTAGGGATTAAATGTAAAATTGAATTTCTCTGAACTTTACTATTACAAATTACTTACATGTGTGGTCACCTATCAACTGCTTTACTTAACAGTACCTTACTTTCTTTACTTCAACAATGATGCCTAGTAAATACAGCTAGAAAATGGAGTCCTAATCATGTTTTTGTTTTCTAAAAAGGGCTAATGCATGTTATTAAATATCTTACCAGTGCGACTGTTTGGTTTTGTTGGTGGTGGTGGTTTGTTTATTGTTTTTCTGATATTATCATTATAAACCCTCAAGCAATCTTGCATATTTGTTTCACTCCCTATGATGGAAGAATTTATTTTGTTTATATGTTTATATAGATATTATTTGACTAATAGTGTTTGGAGAAATGTAAGATAAATGTGCCATTTAGCTGAACTGTCACAATGAAGCAAAAGTCTTAAGAAGGAGATTCTGATTCACGGAATGGGAGAGTTCTTGGCTAAATATCCAACTTAAATGCTGTGGATTTGCATCTCAGTTGACTTGTCCCTCATTTAATTGTTTTTAAAAAGCATAGTTACTGTCACGCTAGAGTGATTTATGCTGTTTTCTTTGAGCTAAGTTATTTTAGAAGATGCTAAATACTGAAAAACTATTTCTGTTATGGCCTTTTATAGAGAGGCAAAGTGCTTCCATCTTATCTGTAGTTTTAGGGCACCCAAAACCTATAGCCGTTTTAAAAAGGAACTCCAGAGCATCAGTTTTTAACGTTAGTGTTTTGACTGTTTGGTCATGAATTCATTGGGGGTAAGATAAAGTCCTTTTATTGAACTGATTTATAATAAATACTAAGCATGGTTGTTTTATTCATGGAAAGTAAATCCTTTCAGGCAGAAAGTGTAACCGATAGAGAAGGTTTACCAATTGCTTCTTGCTGGTACACAGAGTTTAGTTTCACTAAAAATCAAGCCTGCTCTTGCCCCTTTTTTTGTGTCTGGTCTATTTTAAGCTTAGACTTGATTTATATATAAAAAAATCAATTATTAGGAATGTCATACCAATTTTCTCTGAATTGTCACTCTTCCTAGGCTAAGCTTATATAGAAAGTTTGGGAATGTTTTTTAACAAACTCTTAAAGGATATTTTATCATTTTTTACTTATAGTCATTTCTAGATCTAGAACAACAGGAGCGGCTACTCTAGAGGACTTTTTCCCCATAATCTTGAGAAAATTGTTGGGAAAAATACATTATTTTAATTTGGTGGTTTGAATTCAGCAGGTTGTTTTCTGGACAAAAAGATTATTTTAATTAGTGCTTTCTCTAATTTAGATGTGGTCTAGCAGATTCCAGATAAAGATAACAGCCTTTCCTGTGGGAGGAGGATGACGGGTGTCTGAACTTGATCACATATTTTGTTTGGCTTTTCATAATAAACTGAACCATTTTCTTCAGCTCTGTAATGCAGTTGCTTTTGTTGTTCTTAGTTTTTGCTTCAAACTTTTTTTTTTAAAAAAAAATATTTCTGGTGTACTGAGGAAATAGCTTAAGGATTTCAATTTGGTTCTCACTGAAGCTGCTGAAAGAGCTCTTGTTGAAATCGATAGTAATAGGACTGGCTCTGTATACACGAGTTCTACCTCTGAGACCTCATTTTGGATTTATTAAACTTCTGATATTTTTAGTTTTAAAATATGGTTGATTGACTCCAACTACATGTTGGGAAAAATGCTGCAGAAATAAAAAAGAGATTAATTGTTGCAGGGAGGGTGGGGGAGAGGAACCCAGTAACAAATCATGCCCACTGCAGCAGAGGGGCAGTGCAGCTCCCCTTTGCTCAGGTTCAAGTCACATTCCTGGGAGTGTTGTGGGCTTCTCCAATCATTCTGCTTCTTTTCTACCCCACCTCCTGAATGGACTTTCTTGCAGAAATAACTGGCTGAATGCAGACACACCTGTCTTTGGTTCATTATCTTAAGTGATTTTGGTTTTGCTGCTGATGTGTGTAGTAGATAAGTTTAAAAAATGCTATTTATTTAGCTGATAGTTGTTACCCTGGAAACTAGATCTGTTGTTTGTTTCATTGTAAACCTAGCTACACTGAAAAGTTACCCCTAGGCACTGACAGCTGAAAATTTCCAGGGCTGGGACTCCTATGAAGTTCTGAGGCAGCTGTTCTTAAACATTTTTTTCAGTGAGCATATGTATCTGAGCCTACATTAAAAGGTGCACCATTGCTATTCTTTTTCTCACTTAGGCTTCAGCTAAGTGTGACTGCTTTTAGTTGTATTTAAAATGTATTTAAGAAAGTTTCTCAACAAGAATTGTGATCAGTCATCTGGAACACTGCAACACTGTTATCTCCCCAGTTTTTCTGGGCAATGATCTCTTAATATAGGATATTTAGGGTAGAAGTTTTCACCATTGGTCAAAACTAGGTTTTTGCTAGCTCCATTTGAGTCTTCTGACTATTCCAACTTTTTTTTTTCCCAACACTGTCCTATGGAAACTTAGTATAGTTATGTGCAATAAGAATCTGTCTGAGAATTCACCCAAGCTTTACTTGGCACAGAAGATCACAGGAGTACAGCCAGACTTTCATATTCCTATATACTTAGCCTGACTCATGACACAAAATACAGTATTGTCAAGACAGTTTTCCTTTTCTTCTTTACTGTATTTCTTCAAACGTCTGTTTCAGCAGCTACAGCTCTTGTTTCGCTATTCCGTGACTACAAGCAAGTTGCTACCTAAATGTGTAAAAGTTCTTGCAGCTGGAAGTAATATACTATTGATATTTTTCACACTTAAAAAAAAAACTATATTGACTAGAATTTTTTTTTGAGAAGGATAAATAAATTAGTGCAATTTAGTAAAATAAAATGTTATTGTTTAAATTATTTCAACAATATAAACATTGCCCAGATTAAGCCTTCAGTTTTGAATAGATTCAAATATTTGCAAATTAAAAATTTGGAAATGAATTTCATATTCTAGCTTTCTCTGTGTGCATAAGGAACTTACTGGCGGTACTCCTGCTTGAGTCCTGGGAAAACATTCATGCCAGCTATGTGGGAATGTGTGGGTATGTGACTAAAAAATGATTACACATGGCAGTCACTGTGTCACCTTGCAGTCACCTTGCTTCTAAAGACTTAGAGAATCCCAGCAACAGTTTTTGGGGGTATTGCAGAAGCAGACAGGTAACTAAACAGAACTGACTGGCAATGCCAAAATCGCCAAATGTCTTATCTTCTGACCTTTGCTGTTGGGATGCTAAGCTATTGGTAGTAAGTGGCAAGTGGTTAGTAATGAACTGCAGTTGTAGACATAGCATTAGTACTCTCATAAACTAAGATTTCTAAAGGCATAAAAAAGATAGGCTATCTTAGAATAATCATAGAATCATTATGGCTGGAGAAGACCTTTAATAATGCTGGTTTATGATGGATGCCAATTTCAAAATTTATTTTCAAAAGCAGAAAATACAAGCTTCGACTTCAGAATAATAGCTGTCAAAATACAAACGTATTTCTGAGGAGGAAGACTCTCTGGTTTGAATTTTCCGTACCTTCTAATACATATGAGCCAAATACTTCTTTTTATTGTAAAATCGATAGGAACAGTTCTGGTCATGGCATTGTGAAGTCTGTTCAAGCAACTTGAATTGTGCATGTAAGAAAGAAGAAATAGCAGAAGCCCAGTGTCAATCTCAGGAAAAGGAAACAACCACTTACCCGTGAAACAAAGAATAAATGATAGGTATCAATTTAGGACACTAAGACATTCATAGTAAAAATTCATTAATAGGAACAATTGAAGAAGATAAAAAGAAAAAGCCAAGAGATAAGAAAATATGACTGGAAGTAGAAGGAGATAAACAAATACCCTACCCAGATGCAGTAGGGTTCAGGATGCAAAGAGAACAGCTGCTATAGTTATTTCCTTCTCCTTCCTGTCTAGTATAGCTGCAGACTTCTGAGAGTTTCCCTTTATAGAATGGAAATGGGAGGTTCCTTCTTGAGGAAGCTAACTTAGCATCATTGCTACATTTCCTGGAGTAATGTGGGTTTTTTTTTTTTTGCAATGAGTCTAACTTGAATACTCTGCATTGCAGAAATGGAAAATTTTCAAACTTAGTTCATAAGAGCCAAACTCTGAAGTTTGCAGTCTTCATTCATATTGCAAACATTATCAGATCATATTCAAGTTTGGTTTTGTTGTTTTTTGACCTTTTCACATGTTTCATAAGAGAGGTGTGAAATCCTTGGTCCTGAAATTTCTCCTTCCTAAAAGTGTTCCCGTTGCTGGTAGCCAGAAGTATCATTATACCTCGCTAATTCAACTTAGCTCTTTTATAGACCTAATGCTGTTCGGCAGTAGAAGAGTAGAAATTTGCCTTCACAGCAGAGACAAAGTTTTTATATATCTACTTCTAGCAGAAGCATGTTTGTTAGTATAGCAGTCTTTGGTGGCTCTTCCGTATTTTCCAGTAGAAAGCCAATTATCCATCAATAGCAGAAATACCAAGAACACGAGGAAAGGAAAATCACTAGATACATATGTTCTTATTGCTAATTAATTTAGAAGGATCATTAAAAGATTGTCTCATTTCTTTCTATTTTTTTATATTTGTTAAACGTCTATAATCCCGCATATGACTTTTTTTTCCCACTTTTGCAATGCCGTTACTTGCATTTCTTTCTCTCGATAAACATTCTGTTTTAATAACAAAGAGAACATGACTTGGTTGTGTACTCAGCAGAATACATATGAAAATTTATGACAATAATTTTACAGATTCCATGATACTGTAAATGTTCAAAGCCTAATTATTCTAAACAACAACTCCTTCATCTCATTTCAAGGCATCATCATGATGTAGGTGGTGTTCAGGCAGTGCTTTAAGTGCTTTCAAGAAGCCTGTGATGACAAAACACTTGTTTAGAAGTGGGGAAAGTAATAGGAATAGATTCCCCATGAATTTTTATACACACTGTAGAAAAAGAGTGTGTACCTATATATGTATATTCATGCATATGGAAAACTGTTTGTAAAGTGCTTTTAAAACTTTTTGTTTGCTTTTAGTTGTTTATGAATCAAGTCTTAGTCTAATGATTTTAATCATTTTTGGAAAATGAAGCAAAAACAAAGATAGAGAGGGGGCAATATCTTCACCTGCACAGTTTGTTTTTGCTGACATTTCCCAGAGTTTTCTCTGGATACCAGGTTGCTAACTGAATTCAGGAGCCTGTGTCAGCCTTTTCTTTGAAATCATGGAGAACTGTGGTTACTATAGGTATTTTTGCTTAGTACCATTTATGCCCTAGCATTGATGCTATGTACCTTCATGCATTATCTAATGTCCTCTGGTTAAGCAGACATCTAAGAATATTGTGTCTGTGTTTTATTTCAGAAATGATGATTTGAAACTGCTAAACACCTAGTGGTAATGAAATCTTTCCAATATAAATGGAAGATAATGATAATTGTTGTTTGCCAGTATATTTGTCAAGGTTAAGTATTTGAAATTGCCACTTGAATGGCAACCTTCCCTGGGCTCTGCAGCAGTAATGGTAGGAACATTTCCAAAAAGGCTGTGAATAATCCATGGCTATGAATAATGAATAACACTGTTGCAAGATATTCATTATATCTTTTTCTTCAGATAGAAATGTAGACTTTAATCTGGACTTCACTGCACTGTGCAGTCATTTTTAAGTCATGCAAAATGAATGTAAAAATCTACTGTGTGTTAAATACCAGACCCAGTGAACAAACTTACTTCATTCATTTCTCTAAAATGAGATGGGAATTTTACTCAAAGCTGCAAAATTTAGAGTGTTTGTTGCTGCTTAAAAATCTTGCTACTATGAATTAAACAAGTAGAAACACTATAATTTTTTCCAATAATTTATCCAGAGAAGCCCTTTTAGAGTACTACTGTATTTGAAATGCCTTCCAGACCTCTGCTGATGTTTCCGTGAAATACCAAATCTCTCATGTAACACACTATCAAATATCTCATTGAAACATTCCATAATGTGCCCTATTGGAATATGAAGGGCTGTTTTGTAGCAAATCCATAATGTCAGAGATTTGTGTAGACTAGATGAGGAGTCTTTTCTTCTAAGAGGCTGAAGAAAAAGAGAGAAAATTATGTAGAAAATGCTATTAAAAATGTCATTAGATTCTCTTAGGATCTAATCATCATAAGTATTTTTTAAATTCCAAACAACTAGTCTAAGTAAGTCCAGACTTTTTAAAGATTAAGAGATTTTCTCTTTAAGTTATTCAGACCTGCAAGAGAGGTTTAAAATTGCCTCCCTGGAATTTTGTTAACATGAAGTACCCTGTACGTCACTCACGTCAGAATAGAATGTGATTAGCAAATCCAGCTTTTCGAGCACTGTTCACAGTACTGCTTGTGAAACAAGCCATATATGTATAAAGCATTCAAAAATTGTTTGTGCAAATAGATGTGCTTGCTTACATCATGCAGATGAATGAAGCCTCTAAGTAATTTCACTGGGAAAATAAATGAGGTATCTCTGTAAATATTGATTAGTTTCCCCTACACAATGCAGGCTTATATGAAGGTTTCTGATCACTGAATGGTTAAGACAAGAAATTATAGTCCTACACCTCAAGAAAGAAAAGTCTTCCGGCTTTCTCTATCTTGTAAAAGTCCAAAGTGTCTGAATTTAACCTAATGTCCCTTGTCAGGAAGCCAGAACTTGCAGATTCCACAACTGTGTTCCTGCAGATAGGCTTCTGAAACCTGACTTCATGTACTAGAGTCAATATTTGTTTCAAAGTCTAAAGACCACCTGTATTGTAAAGATCTACAAACCACTGCAGCAAAAGCTCTCTTAGGAAAAGACTGTTTCCTAAGGCACTGAGAAAGTCTGTACACTAATAATGTCACAAGCTACGTGAATGCAGAAGATCCCAAGCTGCTAGGAAACTGCCAAATTGATTTATAGATCTGTGGCTGTACTGGAACTTAGTTTGTTCATAATGGTATAGTTTGCACAGACGAACAGACCTATCATTTAACAGGAAGGAGTCCTAAATATTCCTCAGCAAGGAACTGTGGGTGTATGAATATCTTAGGTGTTATCACACCCCTTGTAATATGGGAATGGAAGAGACATCCAGGGGTGTCATGTGGATTTGCTTTAAGGTTAAAGGGAGACATTTCTAATCAAAGACTTTTCCATTTCAATTCAAGGCATAATTTAATCAATGAATGGGTAATTTATGAAAATAAATATCATTAGCTAAATTCTAAAGCTATGTAAGTTACACACTGTTACTTTTACTAAAGAAAAGCCTTTTGCTGTTTGAGGCAAAGATGGAATATGGCTCTACTCTGTCATCCACTTCCTTATCATTTCTGGAGGACCCAGAGAGTTTATGATTCTATTGTAATAGGGCACTATACAAGCAAATGCTAGTACATTGGTGTTTAAAGTTTGCAACCTGAATGGGAAAAACAGACAAGGATTAAAGGCATACCTAAATTTATATCAGGATTGTTTAACATTTTCTATAGGAAGCAACAAAATTAAAAAGTATTTGCTTATGGTATACCAGTTCTAATTGATGAAGACTGATTAGAAAACACAGACAATTTTTTAATTTATCTTTATTGTGCATGAAATTATTCCCTATGCCCCTATAGAGGTATCCATCTATAGTGAATTAATAATACATGTCTTTGTAAACAGACATTTATCTGTTAATACCAGAGCCTTGGGCAATGATCACAGGGATGGTTTAAATATGATCAGCTAAAAAATAAAAAAAGTAGAAAAATAGTATTGAATTCCATGCTGGTTTCCAGTTCAAAGGAAAAACTGTTCCCTGTGAAACAGGTATTGAACAGGAACAGTAGTATTGACTACTGTTGACTTTAATGAAAGGAAGATGTGGTCTTAAAAGTATTTTAGTCTCATTATTTTAGGCATTATATAAAGTGTATATATATTATATTCTTCAACTGTATCCTAAGAAGCAGCTTGAAGTGATTATTTCACGTACAAGGCCCTGCCTTAGCAACCTGAGTTGCTCCTGCTTTGAGCAGGGGCTTGGCTAGGGACCTTTCAGCCTCAACTGTTTCGTGATTCCATGATGTCTGTGGAATAGAGAAGCTGAGGTCAAAGAGCTGCAAAATGGACAAGCATGTAGAGGAGGAACAAAAGGAATTATTTTCTTTGATGTTCATATTGGAAGAATCTGAAAGACAATTGGAGGAGTGGAAGATAAAGCAGATGGCAGACTCACCAGAGGCTCTCTCTGAAGCTGAAGTAACTGTTGAGTAAGTTAGATAAAATGAGCATTAAGAAATTATTGTGATTGAAATTTGCATTCATCCAGAAAGTTGTAAGAAAACTCAGGGATGAAATAGCTGAATTGCTCATGGTAGCATGCAGGGATTGCAAGAGGCTCTGTATTCTAGAAAAGGAGAAAGATTACATGAAAGGAGGAATGATGGGTGATAGAAGATTAACACTCATCATGTTAATGAAGAAGATTAATAAAGAAGATTAACACTCATTGCTGCCCCCTTTCCTTCTATGATCAGAATCTGTTTTTCTGTCCCATAATATTGGACTTTGCTATGAATGTCTATGAGCCAGTGAAATTCTACACCTGCATGACTGAGAGGCCTTGAGCCACTTAGATTTTCAGGTAATGATAGATAGAGCTGAGTATTCTGCAACAGGTGGGAGTTTTGTGTTGTGTTCCTCATATTCAACCTCTATTGCTCTGACCAGGCTTGTCAGGCTTTATGCAAAAGAAACCCAATGAAACAAACCTTCCTTACAATAACTTACGGTAACGATAAAACAAGACAGAATAATCTCCCTCTGCAACCTTCCCCAAAACAAGTATGCAGACTAAATCAGATCAAACAGATCAAAAAACCCTCAAAGATGTCCCTGTGAGGGAATATAATTTCATATTTACAATATCAGGCAAAGGATCAACTGCAGTAAATCCTTGAAAACACATTTATATTGCATGAACTATTAATAAATAGCACAAATAAAATGAGTATTAACTTTACATTTTTTTTTGAAAACACTTGGACGAATCTTTTCCTTCCATAGGCATCAATCAGGAATGAATGTCTTGCATTATTTTGTAAATTGAGAATAATTACCAGGATAAAAACTTAAACTGTTAGCTGCCTGCTAAACCATTAGCTTTAGTATAATCATATCTGATAATGTGAATGAGAGGAAAAAACAGACTCATTTAGAAAAACACTTCCCTATGTGTGTTATTTGTATGCATGAAGTATTTCTCTCTGTTGTTAAAGTTGAGCATGAATCTGGGTCCTTTAATGATAATGGATTTTTTATGTTTTATTATGTAAATGTGTGATCTTTACAAATTGAGCCATTTTCCTTTCCATTTGAAAGTTGTGGTCAGGGAGCAAATTACTTAATTTAAGCAATGGTTTTCTAAGACTGTGATTCTAACTATTTAGAAGCTCTCAGGAGTGTTTTCATGACTTCTCTTCTTTTCCTAAAATAGGTTGCTAAGAGTTAACCAAAACAGTAAGAGCGAATAAGTCCAAATCTATACGGCTTCCAGTGAAAGCCGTAAAAAGTTAGAAAAAAAGAGAGGCAGTAAAAAGTTAGAAAAAAAGAGAGGCAGTAAAAAAAAAATAAAAAAGAAAGGACGACATATTTAAATAGGCCAAAGGAGATGAAATAACGCAAATTGAGGGGAGGAAAATGGGGTAGAAAAGTAGATATAGGCAGGAAAGGAGAAGGTGAGCAGCTAAAACAAACTGATGAGAATATGTCATGAAAGGTCTAGGGTCAAGACAATTTCTCAGTCATATCTGTCCAGAGAATCAGCAGCATTAATAGCAGCCATTCATAAAATTCTTTTCTCAGTTACATGTTTTTCACTTTGTTATCTTCAGGGCTTTCTCAAGACTGCAGTAAAACCATATAGTCTAGTTGCAGAACTACTAGGAGCTAAAAGGAGCAAAATCATGGGATGGTGTCTCTTGCAGTTATTCATGTTGTTATTTGAGTGGCTGGAGTCAACACTGTTGATGTGAATAAATACTTAGAGGAATATTCAGAAGGATAGTGCTATTTTTATGTCATGATTCTCCTATGTTTTGCATCACTTTAATGCACAGGAGATATATTGACCAAGGGGATTTTCCCATTAAGCATATTCTGACTAAACGTAATAGAATGTAGTATAAAGATATTTCACACATTCACGAACACTGTAGGAATTATAAAGACATTAGCAGATAAACTGACTTTCTTTGGGCTCATCCACAAAACAGCTGAATTTTACAACAAAGTCGATAGAAATTTTCTGAGCCTATTACATTAATAGATGAGTTATTATCAGTAGTATATAACAGAGAAAAATAGTATTATCAATCTTTTTTTTTTTTTTTTTTTTTTTTTTTTTTTTGCATAGGTAGAAGATCTGGGCTAATAACACATGATGGTAGAGCACAATCTTACCTTTTTACAAATATTTAACAAATCAAATTGTCTGGGATAAGAACCCAAATTAAACATTACCTAACCCTAGAGTGATTTAGAGCCGGTCACAGATATCTGGGAAAAGAACATACTGGGATGCTTCGTGGTCATGAAGCAGATGTGTTGTTTTTGATAGTAAGACCACACATGAAAACAGTTCAAGCAGGAGATTTTACACAAGTTATGTGAAATGCAGCTGTGCAGCATTTCTAGAATACTACCAAGGGAGACACTATTTTAATGAAGCTGACCTTCCAAAGGCCTGTAGGACCAGTGCATTTAACTAGCCAGACATAGTCCTAAGAGAGGAGCTGCAAAGGCAAAATAAACAGGAGGCCTACAAACTGTTTTCTTGTGTGTCAAATTAATTACACTCTTCAGCATTTTAAGCACATTTCCATTCAATAACAGAATTATGACAGGCCTGGTTTTGCATTTTGCCTGTCACCTTAAAAAAATTTGAACGCCTATTTCCAAATCTCACGTGGGGTTGAAAGCCAAGATAAGGGGATCAGAAGCAAGTGAGGGTGGAACTCATGTTGTGAATATTCAATCTTGTTTGCTTTTGCTGGAGGATAACTTGTAGAACTAGAATGAAAACTCTTCCGTGTCCAAAATGAACTTTTGTCACAGATGCTTTATCCATCCCACCACATCTTTCTGTGCTTCTGTGAAGGAAAGCATTTGCATTTAAGAAGGAATGACTCTCACTGGTGTTATTTTACTTTAAAAATTTAGTCTTTTTAAATGTTATCCATTAACTGGGGTTAATATAATTAGTTACTTTTTGCCCTTTTAATTTTTTGTAATATTCCAGATTTGTAGGTGCTGTTAATGCATTATTTATTCAGACTGGGATAGAATTTTAGTGTCAGTGAGGTGAGGACAGTTTACTCCCAGGAAAGCTATACCTTATAGCATGCATTTAATTTGTGAATTTTGCATTAAGGGCAACCAGTGTGCTTTGTTGTTCATTTCTGTGAATTGGCTTCTGTGCAGTAGAAAAGCAACAAAATGTTCTTTAAAATGACCTATTCCATGTCAATGGTAAATAGAGATGGGCCAATGCTACAGCAGATTACTGGTCAACATTCACAGGAATTGGCTATTGTTTTCAGGAATGTAGGCAGAAAGTGAAAATTTTCTTAAATTCTTACACAAATTTGTAGGAATACAGAGATTTAATTTCAAGGAGTTATGAGAAGTGATCTTTTAAATAACACTGACCAAGAGTTTGATATAAAGTAGCTCTGTTACTAAACAGAAGAGTGGTAAGGATTTCATTGCTGCCAAAATCGCAAGCGCTATGGAACAAGCAGTAGGTTGTCGGTTCCGGTCCACGTATCAGTACTTCACGTGCACATCTGAATAAATGATTAAAGGAGTAGGATTCAATGGTTACTGGGGTAAAGTAAATTTTCCCTTTGATTTTGGTAGATCAATGACTTGGTCTGAAATGGATACCAGAATGATTTGTGTAAATGAATTAAGAATAATTACACTATTTTTAGTAATGGTTCGGTAGTGCCCGGTATTTTCTGAGCCTGCTTCATAGGTATGTTTACTTGCGAGTTTTCACACTAACTTACAGACATGTAAATCCACAAAATGCCACCTGTTTTTATGCCTGTCACTCCAACAGTATCTTCCAGACACTAACCATCTGGCTGTAGAAGAAATATTCGGTAGCCAAACTGAGCAACAGCTTCTTTGGATTTGATGGATTTTGCAATGGGATGTCTGTTCCCCAGGTACAAATATGTTGATTTTTTTCTCTCAAGCTGAAGTAAGCTGTATTCCAAAAATGAATCAACCTCCGTCTCTCCTCATCCAGTAAAAATATCTGTGACCTTTCAGCCACCTTTACTGAAAGTTATGGCAGTTAGTGCATCTCTAATGATCGTGGAATATAAGACGATATAAAAAAGAATTAGGGTGGATCTTAACTAAAGGAAGAGAGGACAGAGAAAAAGAAAGGCAAAGATTAAAGGGAGAGATCTGTGTAAATGAGAAACTGCTCGTAAACTAGATCTTATCAGATGTTGCTTAAATGTGCATGTAGAATGAATGAAAATGAAAATGTTTCAGGAGAGAATTTTACATTTAAAGAAATAAAAAAAGAAAAAAGAAAATACAATCATATAATGCAGAACAAATTTCTTCCAGCCTTTTACGGAGACATGCATTTACAGATTTTTTTATCTATCTCTCTAAAACACAACAAAAGGTTGGAAATACAACATAGATCCCTGAATTAGGGGAGAGTCAAACTAAAGGAGGAGCTGGACTGAAAAACAACCAGCACTTCTGCATTATTTCTTGCTCACTTGAATTTTTAGCTTTACCAGTCTTGCATGGTTTTAATCCAAAATGTTTCCAAGAGCTGAGTTAATTGGTGAAACATCGCAAAGTTAAACTAACTCCCCTGCAAGGAAATGGGCTCTCCCATTTTTCTCACATGATTATCTAGGCACTTTCACTTTTCCATATATAGGAGGAACACAGGGCCTGACAGATCAAACCAGGTAGGGCTACAGAGCAAAGGCACATGCATACTGCCTGCACACATAGCCAGCTACAAGCACGTGCTGATTTCACACACTGAAATTCAAGTTAGCGTAAGAGGTAGTGACTGAAAGCAATAGCAGTTCTGCTGCTATAGAACCTTCTCCCTTAAAAGAAGAAGGCACTAAAGTCAGAACTCTTCAACTGCTGTTGAATAATCCATCAGAAAAGCATCAAAATCATGAATGGGCCGGTGGATGGCTTATGTGATCACACGCTGGATGATGAAGGAGCTTTCATGTTCACATCAGAGTCTGTAGGAGAAGGACATCCAGGTAAGAAATCAGCTATGGCAAATATGTAAGAGGCATAATATTTTTATTTGCAATCTGTTTTTAAAAGCATGACAAAGAATTTGTTCACTATTAGTGTTGTTACAGAAGGGATTCCTAGCAGGGCACTTCTTTTGTTATTTCCATTGGACCTTGTTGGTATAGACTGTAGAGACGTGATAGCGAGGGTGTTTCCAACAGAAGTTCCTGTGCCTTTGCAGGGTGTGTGTTACACTGGGGAGGGCAGTGGGATTTGTGCTTGCTGCTCCTTCCCTTTCATCCAATTTTTTTTTTTCCAGTGGTACAGTGGAGACACTACTGTATCCCTGATAGGCTCAAGTTTCACATATGGATAAGAATGCATTACTTGCTTCTCAAGTTCCATATCTTTATGGGCTCTGTGAAACTCCTGCATACATGCTATGCTCTGAAACTGTCTGTCACCCGTCTCCAGAATATCTCTTAAGCAAGCTATTTTAAAGCCCTTGAATTCAATGGTCTCAGCAGCTGTACGTGGCAGAGCTGCTGATATTTTTTCCGCATTTGATCATCTGTCTTTTGATGCAATATATGGACTGCTTAAGCAAATAGTGGATAGTTACTTGCTAAATAGTATGGTCAGCAGAGTTTAGTTCAGGGTTTTTATGAAAACAAATGTTCACCTGCCACAAATATGTACTTTATGTCAACAGAAGTGTTCCCCCAAAGGAGGCCAGGGGACAACAGGCTATTTGATGTCCCGAAAAGTGTATTTATTTTAGAAGGCTATTTGGCATCTTGTACCTTCTGCCATGACCAGGCTTTTTTTCAGGTCTGTAGTCATGTTATACGAATAAATCATAAATTGGAGTGATGATAAAGCAGTAAAGAAAAAGTAGTACAAAAACCACTGTTATGTCTATAATTCTGATACATTTCTACAAGATTACCTGTGTTTCTTCAGAAAGAGTCCACAGCTGATGCAACTGAGGACCTTTTTTTCAGTTTCAGGGCAGCTACATCAGGTTAAGCCAGTTGGGGTTCTTTCTCATGTAACAAGGTCAGAAAATGACAGACACATTCAGTCCTTGGGACATAGGTCCCTTCTCAAATTTATATATAATTACATCTAGTGCAATGGGAAATATAATTTCATCAGAAAAATAATGTTTAATTGTTATTTCCGAAGATGAGAGGTCACAATTCATGCTACCCTAATCATTAATTTATTTGGGGCCATAATAGGTAAGTCCCAGAACAAGAGGAGTTCTAGTTCAGATTAGTCCACACAGATTTAGCTTTGTCCCTTACCTTGCTTCCACAGTTCACTTTTTGTCTTGCTTCTTGTTTTAGGATTTGAACCTGTTTTTCAGCTCTTATATTCCTCTCTACTCCTAAAATATCTATTGGCCCTCCTAGACCTTCTCCAAAGAGCATTATCCTTCTCCTGTTCAGAAATATTCAGCAGGATGTTGGGAAAATGTTATGATTTGTTAGACAGATCTCTAGTTACTTCCAGTTGCACACCAAGGAACACAAGAGGCTTAGTGTAGGTGAGGGAGCGTAAAGTGAAAATTGTAACTTACTGAGACTTTTTCAAAACTATGATGCTTATACTTTTCTAAGCAACATTAAACCTACATCCACCACAATTTTTCCTGATTTTCTAGATGAAGGGAGGCTGACAGTAAGTCACTCTGTGTGGCCGTATGAATTCTTGTTCCCAAACACAGCACAGTGATAGATCTTAAAGGTCTTGGCAGTAGGTCTAATTTTTGACAGCAAAGCCACCCTTATAATATTCACTCTTATATCCTGGCCACCCATCCTTTTTCCTGCCTATGGTTTTACACTAAAGGTGTAGAAGATTGCCATTAGCTTGTCATTAAGTAGTAAAATCTTGGATGTTTCTCAAAGGTGGCATCGGCATCTGAGGCAGTACTTGGGCTTTTGATATTGTCAGTAGAGCTAGAATATTATGAGGTCCTCTGACTGATAACCAATGGATAATAAGTCTGTTCCTATTTGCTTCTCTTTTGTATGTGATACTGTAATTTTGTTAGAGGACCTTATGTAAGTAAATATCTTGAACCATATCCTTGTCTGGTGGAATTTTAACTTGTTCTGATTACATTAGTTGGGGATTTTTGCTGTCACATAGACATCAAGAAATGAAGAGGGAGAAATTACGTATTTAGGTATAGGCAACTGCCACATACCTATGCAATGCTTAAGTGTTCCATGTAACCAAGAAGCTCAAATTCCATAGAATCAATTAGTGGTAGGCAAAAATTAATATGCCGATCTTACTCATACTCAGCAAAGAAACTTTATACAGGACCCTGATTATTCCATCTTCTCTGTCCAGCTTCTTCCAAATCATCTATGTGTAAAGTTTAGCACTTCCTTCCGGGAGTCTTCAAATTCTGGAATTTAGTGAAGCCAATTCCAAACTCCCAGAAGCCTTACATGTAGCTTGCCTCTTATTAATAAAATAAAAGGCATAAAATAACAGCATGGGGAAGAGAGTTTATTCTTCGATAATTGTGTTTAATCCCTACTGCATTTTGCATTGTTCTGGAAATGTGTCTGTGCTGCACAAGGGCCTCACTGTGCTTTGGAAGACGTTGTGTGTTGCTCTAACCCACAATGTCTTACAGGTGCCAAACCACTTAGGATTAATTCCTCCTCTTTTCTGATGTAACTTCAGGTGGAATTGCCTGCAAACATGTAAGTCAGTTCTCTAGTAAGTATCAAGGAGTCTTTAGAAACATAAGAGAATATTATCTACTGAAATCAACCTTAGATTTTCATCCATATTAAACAAATATACTTTTTTGGGTGGATTTTTGCAGGATGAAAACACACAAAAAACCCCAGAAAACAGATATTTTTTTTCTCCAGCAGGTAGATGCTTATATGTCTTACACCTAACAATGTTATATATACTTAACATTTAAATAATGCTTACGTAAACTATGTATTGAACAAAAAGAACAAGTATACAAGCTTATCTTGTATATGCCTTGGCGCCTTTTCTTTAAACAGCATAGTGTTAATATTGAACTACCCTGCCTTTTTCAATTAGCACTCCTCAAGAGTCTTTTAAATACAAACACCAAAAATATATAATAGAGGGAAAAGTCAGCTATTCAGGTCTTTCCTTTGATTCTTTTGGGGGTGAAAAGCTTATTATTTTGATGCGGTGCTCTTGATAAGTATCTGCGTATCTTGGAAGTTTTGTTTTTCATCAAGATACCATGAGTTGCTCAGCTCCTCTTTATAGATTAAAATGGTTAGTTTGTGTTGATGTGAATAAGGTATCATTAAAGACATAGCTACCTAATGTTATTATGATGTTCACAGTCTTTTAAGAAAATTAACCATGCCTTTTGAAATGTCTAGTGTTTGTTGCGTTTACTACTCAATCAAGGTCAGAATTGTGGCTCAACCTGTTTGCTCTGCATCAAAGGGCAGAGCTTTTTTGAAACAGAATTTTAGTGGTTACAGTTGTTCATACATCTTTCTTTTTTGACTGCTTGAAAGCAAACTCTTGGGGATATCCTGAGAACTTGCAGTTGTCACTGATTTTTGCTTACAGAGTAGTTCATTTTTAAGTTCATACCTGAATGTTAGGCTCTTATTTGTTTAATATAGTTTATTCACATAAATTTATGTCCAACTATATGGAAAACATGCAATGTGAAGATTCCCTTAATTAGTGGAGATCACCTTTGTTGTTGAATGTCTCCTTACCTCATGCTTCGACACCCAGGCATTTCAGTGTGGCTTGTTGTCAGCTCTCCCAGACGTGTGCATTCTCTTCACAGCCATCAAGAGCTGTTTGTACAGCTACCTGGCATCACTGCTGTATGAGATGGGTCTATATGGGATGATGGGATTTCTTGTAAGAATTCATGGGTTTCTAATACTTTCCTGCTCAGTCAAGAATCCTTAGATTAGACATCCATTTTTTCCAGTCCTTCCCTAGGGGATCACTACAGGAAGGTGTGCATCAGCAGGATTCAGATCTATGACAAGTAAGAAGTTCCTGGTGTTTTTCTATCAAATTCTTAGTTGGTGGTCCCTTATGACATATCCTGTCATATTTAGCAGCTAATAAGAGAACTTGAACAGCTGAGATGAGAAATTTAAATAACAGAATGAAGGGTGCTCAAAGCCTCCTAAGCATTGCTAAAAATAGAACTGCCTTCTATTTTGCATTCAAGACCTTGAGTAAGAGCTGAATTTCCTTTGATTTAATGCATTAATCAGCTGGTTATCCAGCTAGATTTCTCTTTCAGGTCTCAATAATTGTATGTGTATTGGTCAATA
Source organism: Tinamus guttatus (assembly GCF_059628265.1). Taxonomy (NCBI): domain Eukaryota; kingdom Metazoa; phylum Chordata; class Aves; order Tinamiformes; family Tinamidae; genus Tinamus; species Tinamus guttatus. Next base: position 4,767,458 of record NW_028288780.1, read on the forward strand.
AGTGCATCTAGATGCACGAGCAATACTAACAATCTGAAATGGCATGAATTGTCAGCCTGATTTGTCTTAACCTATTTTCATTCAAAAAATCTACTGCCAGCATGGCAAATTGTATTATTTGGATTAATTATTTTCCTATGAAAATCCTCACTTAGTTTTTAAAGGCCAAAAAAAAAAAAAGACCCCTGCTATATTCTGACCTTCTTTCATACACAGATAATGAAAAAAACTTTTAAAAAGATACACAATTTTCCTTTAGGGATCTGAAGAGATAGAGAGTCCTACATTCTTTTGGATGAATGGTTTTAATGGCTCATTACTCTCATATTTCTAAGATTTTGTTTTTTGAACCCTTCTTTCATCAAAAAAATGTAACATTTAGGTACTTGGGGATTGTGATCCCAATACCTATTTATTTCCCCTGATTGGCTGCCTTTTCTTCAGCCTTTCAGAACTAAGTTGAGTTTGATTAATCCTATAGGATTCATCCTATAGGATATGCTTTCTGGTCTTGGGGCATTCTTCTGGCTATCTGAAATCTTCCCACAGCTTCTTAACATTGTCCTTGAAATACTACCACAAAGAATTTGTATTTCTGTAACAGCCTCACTAATGCTATAATTGAGATTATAAATACCAATTATAAATTGAGATAATTTCATTTCTGTGGATGGGTCTTCACCTAGTTTTCTATCATGAGTTTTCCAGATGATACTCTCCCAGGACAAAGTTTTCCATTCTGTAAATGCAGGCTATGTCCTTTGTTTGTAAATGTTTGCTGTTATTATTTCACTTCTGAAAAGGAAATGGAATCTGTCAATATTCATTAAATAGTGTAGAATACTAGTATATTTCATTCCATCCCTTCCCACTCTCTAGAAAAGAACATGAAACCCCCCTGCTACATTCTCATTGGTTTTATTGCTTATTAGAGCTAATGCTCCCTGAGGGACATTTCCAGGAAGCTTTAACCCATAAATTAGATATAACCACAGCATGCAAAGCCAACAAACACAAGGTTCTGTGTACCCAGTAAGTGTCATAAAGAGAAATGAGCATGAATTAGTCATGTTTGGTAACCTCTTGGGTGTTTTGGGAAAAAAAAATGCATATCCTGGTATCCTTGTATATGCCAACAGGGAACTTGCACAAATCTGGAGCTACTGAAATCTAATGAAGGTGAGATGTTTTCTGTGTCGCATGAACAGGGACAAAGATTGTTACTGGTGTAGAAGTGGTTGTTTTTTCATGTAGAAATGGAAATTTTCAAGAGATACTAAACAAGGTTCATTTAGACTTCTAACTAAATTTCAAGAATGGCATCTGATTCCTATCCGATTCCTATTTTGTAGTAGCTGTCCCAAATTCAGTAATCCATAAACAGTTTCCAAGAGACTGAAGGATCCAATCTAGCCTAAACTCTCTAAAACTCTCTATTTTTTTGATTTTTTTTTCTGTATTCAAATGGTTAATATGAGAGAAAACAGTGTCAGAATCACTTTAGTTGTCTACTCTCTGCTTTGTCGCTGTTAGCTGAAACTTCACTTTTCTCTTGAAACTAAAAGATAATTTATTTTGATTTGAGAATGAATGTGTTAGAAATCTCAAATGGTGTGGCCATACAAAACGTTGCTTTCCAACATGTTGTGTTGCGCAGTGGCAAGTCAAGAGATTTATTTGCTTTTAACTGTTCATGTTACAGCAACAGCTAAGCATTGTATACAATAGTTCATCTTTTTTTTTTTTTTTTTTTTTTTTTTTAGTATCAAGTAAAGCTTCTTAGCCTCCTAGGTAAATCTGTGCATAACATACTTGTTTCTCACTTACGTATGGAAAACTATAGGTGAAGTTGTATTCCATATTAATTTACACCAGTAATTCCCCATTCCCTATTGTGCGTGCGGCTGTGTGTGTATATATATATATATATGCATGTTTATATATGTGTGTTTCATATTCCTTTATTCTTCATTTAATTAGCTTAAATACTTTAGTAATAAGCAATAAAAGAGTTCCTTGCTGAGTCCCCTCCCTATTCAGAACAATGTAAACACTCCATGTTTTGTTTGAGGGTTCTGGTTTTGAGTTACAACTTTGATGTCTTCCAGATAAAATCTGCGATCAAATCAGTGATGCTGTGCTAGACGCCCACCTCAAACAGGACCCAAATGCCAAGGTTGCTTGTGGTAAGTTTGCTGCTTTGTTTTAGCTCCTGACCTACACATCCAGTCACTGTGCTTTTTGTGACAAACTTGCAAAATTTGATCCTGTCATGTGCCAACTCATTTTACTCTCAAATAATTAGGTAAAAATTGCAATCTTCTCTAGAAGGAGAGATGAGAAGAAACAATAAAAGCTTTTCTGAAGACTGAGTTTTGAGCAGCCTACAGAAAGGTAGTATGTGCTGTAGAAGAGTAGGATAGTTAATATAGTATGTGCGTATAATATTCCTAGGAGAAACAGTTTTCTTTTTTTTTTACAGTGTATTTTTCAAGGACAATTTTAATGTTTTATTAAAAAAAAATAGTGAAGTGCTGTTTTTTTTCAGTCTTAGTTGCACATAATTGCTTTTTTTTTTTCTTTTTCTTTTTTTTTTTCTTCCTGATTTCTCTGCGGAGAGTTATACCATCAACCCTGAGCTCTTGAGCCTGGTTCATTCACTGCATGACTACATCTGATGGAAATAGTCTTCCTTGTGTCAGACTGGACACAAGTTTGCAAAATAGCTGGTCGCTGTTAAGGATTATTTGGCCCAAATATGAAGCCGAGAGTGATTAGGGTCCTAGAAATTGCATCTGAATGCTATGTTTCCCTGAACATCTGGGCGTATCACTGAGCCAAGCTCAGTGTTCTGATTTCCTCAGCTGTAAATTGAACATACTTGATTTTACTTACTTTCAGACTTGGGGTGAATATGAAAATATTTTGTTGAAGGAGCTAAGACTGCTAATAATACGGGCAAAAATACGTATCATTTAAATGCCCAGTAGTTCTCTTTAAATCATCATCATCACAAACATATTTATTCCTGAGAGTGGTTTGGATTATTCTGTTTGTGTAATCCTGTTTTCATCTCCCTTTTCAGAGACGGTGTGTAAGACAGGGATGGTGTTGCTCTGTGGGGAGATCACATCTCTTGCTATTGTGGATTATCAGCGAGTTGTCCGAGATGCAATTAGACATATTGGCTATGACGATTCAGCTAAAGGTTGGTGGAAAAAAATCAAGAAACTCTTGAATAGGAGGCAGTTGACAACTGCATGACAGTTCTGTCATCACTTCTGAATCTGGACTTTAGCAAGCCTAATAAAAATTGAATATACTGTATGAAAGCATATTGCAACATGATGCACGTTCTGGGTTTATTCCCAAAAGTAGAAGTAGAAAGTAGAAAAAACATCATGTGTTAGTTAAAAGGAGCAGGCAGGACATGCTTTGAGATGTACTGTTAAGGGAGAATAGAGTTAATTGCAAATTTAGCCACCGAATTTACCACTCATTCAAACTTGTCAGCACTTGAATCTCTGCTATTCATTTGGCAAGTTGATGCATCTTGGTGAGAAAGAGAGGGAAGAAGAAACTTGCTTCATTTTATTTTCTCACTATATATTCATCCTGTGTTAGCCCCTGCAATTCTGAGGCATAAAGCAGGTCCTCACTGTGCAAGATGCTTTGAAATTTGGAACGAACTCCTGTGCTGAGGTCAAGATTGTGTACAAGTGATGAAAAGGACAAAGTAATTTATATCCCTGACATATTTCACTTTCTTGTTCACAGTGTATCTCATTATTTATACATTCAAAATACAAACAGTGTCACCATGAAGCATATCTTTTAAGAGCTTTTGGTTAACAACATTTTTTTTTCAATCCTTTAATCGCTATATATTTTCCAGGGAGATTATGATGGGAGAATATTGAAGTGGCACATCTGCAGGTTACCTCCAGTATGACATAACAGCAGTAATGGCAAACGTAATATTTCATAAGTTTCTTTTCTATCCTAGTCACCGATAATTTTAAGGGAAAATACAGCGACCCAGTAAAAAACCAATACCTTTGCAGAAAATAAAAAACTAAAACTAAAACAAAAAATTGCACACAGACCTATGTTTTCCGTCTCTAGCCTTTTTCAGAGAGTAGGAAGAATATTATTCAAACGGATAATATGAGTGTGTATATATATGTACATATATATGTATATGAACTATGTGCATGAGTTCAGTCATCAGCTGACAGTAGCTACAGTTTTGAGAAAAATAGGATTTGGAGAGAAGCAAGATACTCTTTATATACCTAGGGAAAGAGGTGGAAAATATTGCATAATCATCTGGAAATTCTTGAATCCCATTTTAAAATCTTTGTCTTGGAGGGTAATGTAAAGTAAAGCTCCATGTCAAGATCTGCTGCAGATCTTGGATCTTTTTTTTCCTTCTGTGGTTCTCAGAATTTAGGTACATAAACTCCTTGTACCTCCATTAAAACTCCTTGTACCTCCATTACAGGTAGTATATCAGAGATCATAGCCTCCAGTTACTGAAAACATCACCTCACAGGAATTTTTATAGATATTTTTAATACTATTTATTTGGGAGAGGCTCATTGTTTACTTTTTTGACTAGTTTTCTACATGTAGCAGTTCATAAACTGAATTGACTTTGCACAAGATCTCAAAGCAAGAGAGGATTAGCAGTAATGCAGAGATGGAAGGGAGAGCAGGGGACCTGCTTTTTGGTGGTGATCTGATAGTTATGCTAAAACTGTAATGTTTAGCTTCATTCCTGGCTTTATAGCTTCTGGCCAAATACCTCGTGGGGTAAAGCTTCCTTCTGATTTTGAATATCCAAGAGCAAGCAAGCAAAGTAAGCCTGTGTACATCCTTCCTCCCCAAAAAAGGTTTTGGAGTATCATACTGACAAAATTTATCCAAAAATAGCAATTAGGTTATGGATTATGAATGTCGTGTCCTTCAGGATGAAAATTTTGGTGTAAGGTTCCCTATTTCCTTAATTATGACAGAAAAAAACTAATTCACCACTATGCTTCCTTCTGAATAGGCTTTGACTACAAGACTTGTAATGTTTTAGTGGCACTGGAACAGCAGTCACCTGATATTGCCCAGGGTGTTCATCTACACAGGAATGAAGAGGATGTTGGTGCTGGAGATCAGGTGGACAAGACTTATCACATTTAAAACATCAAAGTTGTTTGAATGGAAAGAACTTAGCTCATTGCCTTATCTTCTAAATCAAAAACTGTCTGAAGTTTGATTTCTAAATCAAGAACTGCACACTTCCATCTTGGACTAGCCCGGAAAACAAAACCATATTTTTTTGAAAACAGTTGCCAGTTCTTTGAGGGCCCACAGTGTTTGTAATGACACGTCAGGAGAGCTCCAGCTGTTTTTGGTAGCTGAGGATGTGGCCCTGAGAACTTAGCAGAGTTTTTTTGCTAACGTATTTCAAGTTTTTCTTTGAGTAGCATTAGATTTCTCAGACCATTCATCTTGCGGCTAGACTTCTCTAAAGTGAGATAAACAAAGGATCTTAACACTTGCACAGAGCTCTTGAGATTTTACACAGCAAAAAAAATAGAGGTGATGTTTCAACTGTCTGCAGCATTAGTAAAATGAAGGCAAATATGCCAGAATACTTTTAATGCTTACTTATTTCCCAGCGGCAGAGATCTGTTTTATTATAGTAGGGGTTCCACGTAATTAAGGCTGTCCAAGCTGCATTTCTATGAGCTAAATAACATATGTAGATAATTACAGTGTGTTCCCAAGAGAAGGATGCTAACGTAAAAACTCCATAATCTGACTGATGCCAGTATGAATGTGTTTAACATTTACAGTCATTCTCATTAGTATTAATATCTACTTTATAGCAGTACTGTTGAGAACCATAAATGGAGATATCTTAGTCTAGGAGCCAAGCTAATAATGTTCAAATAACCCTAGAGGATTAAATTAAAATGCTTTTATGCTGTCATGGGGACATAATGCTACATCAAATAAAAAGGTATCTGACTTTCTTTGGCACTTTCATGGCCTTCCTTCCCATTGTATCTGAGTAGCTTCCTGCCTTTATTGCTTTTGTATCGCAACCGCCACTGGGTGAGGTGAAAGGAAGTCTAATAAATGAGAATCTGAAGTAGGGAGTGTGGCTGAGTAATAGTAGAAGCCATGACTTCCCCAAGGACAGGCTAGAAGCTTGTGGCATTGCAAATGTGAGGCAGGTACGTACCTAAGTGTTGTATTTCCTTGGTGTAGTGGTCAAATTCTGTTCCACAGGAGAAATACCAGAAATATCAGGTGCAAGCTGCTGTATAGATGTGTCTATACGTTAGACTCTCTAGAGCCTTTTCACACTAATGAGAACACCTTCTGTATCACAAATGAGAATACCTTTTGTGTCACGGAATAGTCATGAGATTCTGTTTTGATCAAATAGATTTTTTTTTCTATGAAAAAGACTGTTTTTTTCAGAAAAAAAAAGAGAATTTTGTCCACGTTTCCTTCTACATGTAAATATTTTCAGGCCCTCAATGAAAAATTCTTGAAACATGGTCTGTTGCTTGTTCTGCTGTTACATGTTGCAACCTGATCAGTGTTTTGGCTTCTTGGACAAAAATGTAAAATAGTGGAAATAAACCTGAGGGCTGTTTACTTTTTGTCTCAGGTGAAATCTTGTGGTCTTCAAGATTCTTCAAGGTTTCAGTGCTTTGAAATGTCTCTTCTCCTCCCATTGTAGGGTTTGATGTTTGGCTATGCAACAGATGAGACAGAAGAATGTATGCCTCTAACGATTATTCTTGCTCATAAACTGAATGCCAAGCTAGCAGAGTTGAGACGCACTGGAGAACTTCCTTGGCTGAGACCTGACTCTAAGACACAGGTAAATATCAGTTTCATACCAGTTTCACTCTTTTTGTCAACACAGTAGTATTCCAATCACTTTTATATAGTCCAAGTTGCTAGAAACTATCACTTTTTTGCTTTCCAAAAATCCTAAGTATTTTTAAAAAGAGCAGTTGAAGATGTTTGGAATATTAGGATTCCTGCTACATAACATGAAGGAGAAAATAAAGCATTTCCAATGCTTGTGCTACTGTATCCTTGTCTGTTGGAAATGGTTAACCTGTATCAGAGTGCAAGAAGCCCTCAACTATCTACCAATGAAAAAACGTTTAACCTTGCAGAGCTAAATGCTTAGTTCTGGTTGAAAAAGTGTCAGAAAATACAAAGGGTCTATTTGCATGTAGTGATTTGGGCTGTCCTTTTTGAAGAAGTGCCTAAAATTCCTCTGCAGCGTGGAAGTTTAGCTGGAGTTACCAATCAAAAGACCAATTTTGGACAATTTCATAAGTAAACAGATTATGCCTATTGGGTCTCTCTCTTTTTTTTTTTTTTTTCTCCCCTCACCACTGAATACATTACGAATGAAAAAGTAGGCTTCATTTCTCATACCGAGGCAGCGAGGTAAGCAGTGACCTTCTACCATTTTCCTACAATGAACTCCTGGGATAGCATGGCATGGAGTTTGGTGTAGACCAATAATGAACTTCATTTTTTTTCTTCCTGTTTCTTCCTGTTCTGCTCAGGTCACTGTTCAGTATATCCAAGAGAATGGAGCAGTCATCCCAGTGCGTGTTCACACCATTGTGATATCTGTTCAGCACGACGAATCCATTTCTCTGGAGACTATGCGCAAAACCCTAAAGGACAGCGTGATTAAAGCTGTTGTTCCTGCAAAATACTTGGATGAGAAGACTATTTATCACCTTCAGCCTAGTGGACGTTTTGTTATTGGAGGGCCTCAGGTTTGTATCTTATTGCACTGATACTTTATAGCTTGTCTTTGTCATCAGGCATAAGCACGTTTTTATACAAACGTTCAACTTTCCTTGAATGGCTTTCCTTGAATGGCTGTCCTAAGGTGTGAGACCTTAGATAGTCATCAGTTCGGAAAACGGCCCCTCCAGAGCCCTCCCAATTTCCAGGTGGGAAAGGAATGTTGCTTTTGCTCTATCTAGGCATTGCAGGAGCTAGGTTGTACACTTACAGAAGCCAGACGAGTTTATGCTGTCAGGACTTTAACAGAGATTTGGTTCTTGTAAACAAATTTACAGCTCTTTATATTTTGCTTCCAGTTCCCTCCAGAACTATTCCAACAAAACTTCAAATCTCCTTTCTGAAAAGGAGCACCCGAGCAGACTTTGTTTTTTCTTTGCTTCTCAAATAATCATTTTTAGTGAAATTTGCCAGAATTATTTACATGGTGCAGTACCTTTCCATTAGTGTCATGGCATACATAGGAAAGTGTTGATGGTAATCACTATTGTCTTATTGTGTGACTATCTGTATATAGTCAGATTGCTGATATCACTATAATTTCGTGGATCATTTACATTTTAGAAAAGGACAAATCACTGATCTGACAAACTGAGCAAGTCAACCCGTGTGTCAATAATAGGTACATGCCAAGAAGGCTACACATACAAAAGTTCTCAGGAGTGCACTGAACTGCATGATTTTGAAAAAAAAGTAATTATAATTAGCTGTAAGCCCATCTGCAGTGCCTTTTCTCTTCTTGCAGTGGAATTGTATAGCTTGTGTTTGCACATACTAGCACAGGCACATTGCAGCATATGTTTGCAGCTTTTTAAAACTGGGATAAGTTTACTTAGTACAGGTCAATCTGCTTGTGTGTCCATGGCCTGACAAGGCCATCTCTGGACTTAAGCAATTAATGTGATTATTGTGGCAACCAAAAAATAGCCATTTCCTGTCTGTTAGATTTCAGACTTTCTGTTTACTAAATTACTAAATGTTCCTTTTTAACAAAACTAGCTATGGAAGTCTCAAATTCCAGCTCTGTTCATTTAAAGAAAACACACTTACTGGGATTTTCACCTTACATGTTCATGCACCTTACATGTTTCATGATACCTTGAATTCTGTCTGTGCCAAAATTAGTAATTTTGCAGCATGCAAACACCATATTCTCAACAGCAGCACCTGCTGGTATCATGAAGATGTTACAGCTCATCACTTCCACACACATTACAAATTCATTTGTGCTCTTTCAACCTCTTTAAAAAGAGATTTTTTTTTATTTCACTTGTGCCATCCTCTTATTCATTTCTACAGTCAAGTCTTAATAACATAGAAGTTGTTCTCATCACAATTGTCTGTGCTATGAGAAATGGAGGTTTGAATCAAACAGGCAAACTACTGGAGGGAAAGATCCTTTAGACAAGCTCAGCTATCTGCGATTTATGTCTATATCTCATGGATTTTTTGGACAAACTGGACAAACAGTGCTAAAGGTTTTCCTCTGTATTCAGTCTTTTTAAGAAAAGTTTTGGCTCTGCATTTATGTTTGCTATGCAAATATTGCAGCAGTTGAGCTTTATTGGCATAATAGTCCATAGAAAGTCTTTAAAATTGCCTGCACAGGTGGAGATGCAATTTCAGATTTGATCATATTTCCAATTACACGGGAATACTGAAGCACTTAGGAAATTGGGGTTCAGATAATTACTTATTGCTCGATGAGTCAAGATCCAACGCAAGTATCAAGTAGTCAAAAGTATCAATCAAGGTAGCCATGTGACCAGTCATCTCTGCTTCTGTATTTAATATTTTAGAATTAGAATACTGATCTGCAAATGTCTGTTTTAATTCCTCATTTTCAATTACCTCTAACTCCCTATACATAGTATATTGCTTAAATTAAAATATAAATATTTTAGTGTTGAAAGTTTGTTTTCACATATATTTGTATGGCAGTCTAATGCTGGACTGTTGGATGCTGTCCTATTTCTAACTGTGTTAGCTAGCACCATATTTTTCAATAGTAAACGTTGAGATAATCATGTCTGTTCTTTAACATCAAATATTCACATAACTTCAAATTTTGGCCAAAAGACACAGCAGCCTGATCCAAGTTTCCTTAACCCAGCATAAAATTTCAATACAAAATATTGTTTTCTTAGCAAGTGTTCTATGTTTCATTAGGATACAGTAGACAGGTTGCTTTTTAAAATAGGTATGAGTACCACCAAAATTACTGTAATGCTTGAAATATTTATATTTGAAACAGGCACTGGAAGCTCAAACTATCCAAGTTTTTGCTTGACTACCAAATACTATTCGTGAATAGTGAATATGACTTCAAAGAACATTCATAGCCATGGTTGAAACTCAGTGAGACAAGTTCATTCCTTAGCTACACACAAGCATCCACACGTGCCCGAGTTCCTTATAGTTTGGGGCCTTCTTCAGCAGGATTTACATCTGTGTTTGAGGATTATAGTGGTGGGGATTGTAAAATGGCAGAGTTCTTCTCCTGATGCAGGGTGATGCTGGTGTTACTGGTCGGAAGATCATTGTGGATACTTACGGCGGATGGGGAGCCCACGGAGGTGGAGCCTTCTCTGGCAAGGACTATACCAAAGTGGACCGCTCGGCAGCATACGCAGCCCGCTGGGTGGCCAAATCCCTCGTGAAGGCTGGGCTCTGTCGCCGTGTTCTGGTTCAGGTTTGCTTTAGCCTGAGTTTAGCTTTTCTTAACAACGTTTCCTTTTCAGCTTTTCCTTGAATAAACCTAGCTAGAGGCGATGCTAGAATACTAGAGACAGTCCTGGAAATTAATTAGGGTCGGAGAAAGGAGGACCTTGATGTGCTTGGTTGAGGACCACTGTGATGCGGCTCACAGCACAAGTTCCTTGAAGCTTAGCTTTCGTTTTATTGGCACTTTTCCTGGACTTTTACTGAGCCCTCAGCTCTCTGCCGCTGGCTGTCATAGAGGTGAGCACTGGATGACTGGGTGAAGGGGACAAAACTTACCAGAGAGGTCAGAATTTTCAAAGGTTTCTCTGTTTTTCTATAATACAGTTTGTGTAATTATAGGAAATAAAGGAGAGGCTGTACTTTTCCTAAGATGGTTCATGAATGAATGTTTTGTTCTGTTGCTGACTGAGGGTCCATCCTTGTTTATAAGCTATAGTGTCTCTTTTGCCATAGGTTTCTTACGCCATTGGAGTAGCTCAGCCGCTGTCCATTTCACTATTCACTTATGGAACATCCCAAAAAACAGAGAAGGAGCTCCTGGACATCGTGCGCAAAAATTTCGACCTTCGGCCTGGAGTCATTGTCAGGTAGAGTAAGAGCAGCCCACAGGTAGGGGCTGCGATCACAGCCTACAACTGATCCCTGCAAAACTGTTAGATATGAAGAGGCAGTGATAGAGTAGCCCCCCGAGCTCACATGGGAATACTCCAAGGAAGCTTATATATATATGTGTATATATTTAAGCAGTCTTCACAGTTTTAACTTTTTATGGATCTACCATCCATAAAAAGAGTGTGCTGTAGCTTCTAAGATAGCATATACAGTTCAGCATTTGGCCTTATATAGTATATGGAATGGAAATAAAGTATGTTTTGGCTTCCAAGAATGTTAGCTTGCTTTTACAGTGCTGTGAAAAACAGAAAAATTTATTTAAAAAGAAAACTGAAGATATTCCTTCTTTTCTATTAAATTTATTTATTATATGCTAATATTATTTTAATTACAGTTAAAATTAATAATTCTCCATAATTAAGAATTTCCTCTCTAGCTCTAAAGTACTTCAGATTTAAGTTTTCTTTCCACTTTTATGGTTCTCCTATTGGGCGTATTCACTGATCTGTTTGCATCTCAAGAATACGGTCACTAGCTTGAGGGCATGAAATAGCCATTGTGGTAAATGTCATAAAGTATCTTAACATGAAGAATTTTTCTCTCTCTCTCTCCCCCTCGCCCCATCTCTCTCTCTTTTTTTTTATTATTATTATTATACATACAGGGATTTGGACCTAAAAAAGCCCATTTATCAAAAGACTGCATGTTATGGTCACTTTGGAAGAAAGGAATTCTCATGGGAGATACCAAAGAAACTTGTATTTTGACAATAACAGTCTACCTTTAAAACAGAAGGAAAGTCCAATAACGCTGAGGCTACTTCCAGAAATCAAATTTTACGACTGTGTACTCAACAAAAAGAATTTCAGTTTTTAAATGGAATGAAAGAAAAGGTTATTTTCTTGGAGATTGATTTTTCTTTCTTTCTTTTTTTTTTTTTAGCCCTCAATGTCTTTCATTATCTAAGATATAAAAGGCAGAGTCTGATTTTTTTTTTTTTTTTTTTTATCAGCAGAATACAACAGAATGGGTTATTTTTTATTGCTGCTCTGTTGGTTCTTGTGATAAAAGCAGAACATGACTCAGGTACACAAACCATGGCTGAACCTCAAATCTTGCATGGGCAATGGCTCAGTAGATCTCTTGTGTCTGATTACACAGTGGGAAATTCTGAGGTCCAATTTCCTTACTGGAGTTAACACTGAATATGTCTGTGGATCATTTTAATGTAGGAAGGCTGCATATTGCATAACTGTATCTCAGCCTTTTCTGTATAAGGTGTTACCATATGCATAATATTTAAATCTTCTTCATGGGGTATGTGCTGTTACTGCTGTGTTTCAATTACCTGTGTTTTTGAAACATGTACTCCTGTAAAACAACAATCATTCAATAAAATGCTTTTTTCCTACCATGTATTTAAAAGCACCACCCTGTGTGTACATGTATTTGTGCATGTGTGTTACTGCATAATGTTCCATCTGAACTCAGCCACTTACTTACACTGTTGTAAGCTTATTAGGCTTAATGTAATTTCGGAATAAAATACAGTGGTTAGAAGTAACTGTAAAACATCAACAAAAACAGATAGGGTATGAGTTTAAGATTTGGACTTTCCGGCTCTCCGCGGCGTTTCCCCGAGGAAGGAGCCGCTAGGTGGCCGTGTGTCCCGGCACAGCCGAGGGAGCGGGACTGTGCGGGATGCGAGTTGCCCGGTACAGGCGCATGGGGCTGGCGCGGTGGCTGCTCCGCTCTTTACCCCCTCCACTGGTGCACGGAGCTAGACGGAGCCTCGGGCTGTCGTTTCGTGATGGGAAGAGCAGACTACCTACCACAACTGTCACGAAAATGTGGTCTTTTCTACACTGCACATTTATTATTGGATCAATTAAATTACCTTGCTAGCATGCATGTGCTAGTTCCTGTCGAGAAACAGACTCTATTTTGAGGAAGGGGTGTGGGATGATCCTAGATTTATGGAAATCAGGAGTGTGGAGGAGCATTTGCAATCCTCTGTAACTGGTTTTGTTTGGCAGGGGGCAACAGGAATGAAATTAATCCTACATGAGAAGGCTCCCCTACAATAAAATATACGTGCACGCACATGCCTGCACACCCACACTCACTCTGTCTCTCTCTCTCTCTCAGTCCTAGCTTTACAGTTTAAGCAGTGTTTTGCTAGATTTTCTGCACTGGACAAATGTTGCTGCCCAAGATTTCTCTCCAAACCCAGCTTCTCTGCATAGCATCTCCCAAACAGGTATGGAGACGGAAAGAGAGCACCTGGCTTTGATGGTCATTAAAGAAAAACTGTTGAGTACATCATGAATACAGTGATGTTCAAACCTGGAGCTTTTCCTCTTTAGTAATTATGCTACTTTGCATATATATATATATATATATATATACACATACATATACATACATGTGCATGTGTCTACATGCGCATAGTAAATACACATACTACATGAGTTGGGAAGAGTAAGTATGTCCGCGTGTAGCTTTTGTTCTGTAGATTTAATGCAATAATCAGTGGCCTTCCTCAAACACCTGGATACAGTTTGGCAGGAGAATATCTTAGTGTGCAGCTGCATCTTAAAGAATGAATTGTGAACTGGCAAAAAGTGCCCATAGGCTATTTTTCCCAGCTGGATACTGCTCATCATGCAAAGAAGACTGTGGTGTGTAACTGCCAGCCTCCCAGAAGTAAACTGTTTGAAGCTAAGTCCTATTGGACCTTATGAAACATAAATTTAATGTAAATTATGAAACATAAATTTTAGCATACATTATTAAGGCCTTGTTTTTCTACCAACCTTTTTACCTGTCAGTAATGTATACAGGGCATCTTCATAGTAATAATAAGAAGGATGTCACGATTTGTGCTGGCACAGGATCAAAGCACAGCTTGGTTTATGCAAGAGCACCTCTCATTGCCTTCACAGTGGCAACAAGCAGAAGCAAACAGACCGGCAAAACTAAATAAAAAGCAAGCAGAAAGAGAGCTGTATAAACATGTTGGGCAACATAACCAGAAAGCAGTATGGGCCTATCTCAGCGAAAACAGTTGCAGACAAAACAAACTGGTCTAATGCTAACAGTAACACCTTGATGTGTGCGCATGTTCACACGTGTGTGAGAGAGATGCAAAACAAGACCGTTGGCCATACATGAGTCTTCCATTGGCTATATGTGATCATAGAATCATAGAATGCTCAAGGTTGGAAGGGACCTCTAGAGATCATCTAGTCCAACCCCCCCTGCACACGCAGGGTCACCTAGAGCACGTGGCACAGGACTGCGTCCAAGCGGGTTTGGAAGATCTCCAGAGAAGGAGACTCCACAACCTCTCTGGGCAGACTGTTCCAACGCTCTGTCACCCTCACTGTTAAAAAATTTTTCCTTAAGTTCCTGTGGAACTTTTGGTGCTTCAGTTTGTGGCCATTTCCTCTAGTTCTGTCGGTGGCCACCAGGGAAAATAGACCAGCACCATCCTCTTCGCTGCCTCCCTTGAGGTACTTATAGACACTGATCAGATCCCCTCTCAGCCTTCTCTTCTCCATGATGAACAGGCCCAGCTCCCTCAACCTCTCCTCACAGGGCAGATGTTCCAGGCCCCTGATCATCCTTGTGGTTCTGCGCTGGACTCTCTCCAGCAGCTCCACATCCCTCTTGTACTGTGGAGCCCAGAACTGGACACAATACTCCAGATGTGGCCTCACCAGGGCTGAGTAGAGGGGCAGGATCACCTCCCTCGACCTGCTGGAGACGCTCTTCTTTACGTACCCCAGGATCCCGTTGGCCTTCTTGGCCACGAGGGCACACTGCTGCCTCATGGTCAACTTGTTGTCCACCATGACACCCAGGTCCCTCTCTGCAGAGCTGCTCTCCAGAAGGTCGGTCCCCAGCCTGAACTGGTGTCTGGGGTTATTCCTCCCCAGGTGATGCAGGGCTCTAAGACCCAGCCTCATCGCTGAAGGCGCGGGTGACGTTGCACTGTTTTAGGGCAGGCGGGAGCCGTGCCAGCCTCGCAAAGGGAGTGCGTGTGTGTGCAGCAGCCTGCTGGCAGCGTGGCAGGAGACCACGGCTCGCCACCAACCCCTGCATTCTGCAGCGCCAGCACATCTCCAGTGTATGAGCATTATCAGGGTACTTGAATTAATCCAATAATAAATGTTTAGAGTAGAAATGACACAATATTTGTGACAATTTTGGTAGCTACTCAGCAGTTCTCATACAAGATTCATGGCCTCACTATTGAAAACCTCCTTCCTATGGAAATACCATTCAATAAATAATAAAATACACTCACTGAAAGTAGGTTCATGTCCCCCATGATGTTTTTACCCATCTGCTGCTGTTGCTGCTGTGTTTAATTTGTCTTCAACAACCTGTTGATCATAACTTGCCCTCCATACCAAGGAGCTGCTGCAGGGCCCGGGGTGCCCATCGAGCTGTCCATGACCACCCTTCTGGGCTTTTGCTTGGAGAGGGAGTTACATTGCTGAGCTCTCAGGCATAGTTAGGCCGTCAATATGAGCATGTGTGTGAACGTGTCCCTACCCTGGAAGTGTTTACAGTAAAACAACTAATCTGAGAATTTCCTGGTAGGTTTGGCAGCAGCTGGGCAGCCAACCCAGCTCAGCCCCACTGCGAGAACCCCCATCCTTCCCGGCCAACATGCTGGCACCCTGACCAGCAGCTTCCCAGCACGTTGGGTAATACCTGCCTTATCATGCCATGGCTTATCATGCTGCTGCGCTGGCTTGAGCCAAGTAAACACCGGCAGCACATAGAAACACAGCTGCAGGCCCTGATGCCATCAGTCAGACTCCCAGAGGCCACCGGCAGCAGGTAGCTGGTCCCTGGTACCTACAAAAGATGCTTCTGTGCTCCCGCCTGCTCACCAGGACGTTCCTCGTCGTAGGTTTGGCCGGGCTTCTTAAGGGTAAGCTGCTATGGTGCTTGTGGAGGAGTAATGGTTACTTAAATACCACTTAGGGAAATCAGGCATCCTGCTTGGGGACCTAAGCCCCAAGTAGCCCCGAGCAGACGAACAAACCACACACTGTTTAAAAGAAATCAATAGCTGCCTGGTTTGTTCACATTTGAGCCTTGATAACCTCAGCTAGACCAAGTAGTGGCCACAAAGCAGTACCACAGTTTCGCAAGGTTTCTGGTAGTTATTATTAACTAGCAGCGTGCCTGCCCTTCTTCCTCTGGTTGTCTTTCAGATTTTAGTGAAGCTGGTGCTTCTGCCAGCCACAGTGACTGTAAAGGCGCAAGCATAGCCGATGTGACCGAGACGCTTGAGGTAAGCAGAAGCCTGTGGCGACTTTAGAGCTGCTCCTCCTAGTCCAAAGCCCTCAGAGATCATAGAATGCTTAAGGTTGAAAGGGACCTCTAGAGGTCATCTAGTCCAACCCCCCTGCACACGCAGGGTCACCTAGAGCATGGTGCATAGGACTGCATCCAAGCGGGTTTTGAAGATCTCAGAGAAGGAGACTCCACAACCTCTTTGGGCAGCCTGTTCCAACGCTCTGTCACCCTCACTGTTAAAAAATTTTTCCTTAAGTTTCTGTGGAACTTTTGGTGCTTCAGTTTGTGGCCATTACCTCTAGTTCTGTCGGTGGCCACCAGTGAAAAGAGACCAGCACCATCCTCTTCGCTGCCTCCCTTGAGGTACTTCTAGACACTGCTCAGGTCCCCTCTCAGCCTTCTCTTCTCCAGGCTGAACAGGCCCAGCTCCCTCAGCCTCTCCTCATAGGGCAGATGTTCCAGGCCCCTGATCATCCTTGTGGCCCTGCGCTGGACTCTCTCCAGCAGCTCCACATTCCTCTTACACTGTGGAGCCCAGAACTGGACACAATACTCCAGATGCGGCCTCACCAGGGCTGAGTAGAGGGGCAGGATCCCTTCCCTCGACCTGCTGGAGATGCTCTTCTTAATGCACCCCAGGATCCCATTGGCCTTCTTGGCCACGAGGTTACACTGCTGCCTCATGGTCAACTTGTTGTCCACCATGACACCCAGGTCACTCTCTGCAGAGCTGCTCTCCAGAAGGTCAGTCCCCAGCCTGTACTGGTGTCTGGGGTTATTCCTCCCCAGGTGCAGGACCTTGCACTTGGCCTTGTTGAATTGCATGAGGTTTTTCACCGCCCAGTTGTCCAGTCTGTCCAGGTCCCTCTGGATGGCAGCGCAGCCCTCTGGGGTATCGGCTACTCCTCCCAGTTTGGTATCATCAGCAAACTTGCTGAGGGAGCACTCTGGGCCTTCATCCAGGTCATTGATGAATAAATTGAACAGGACTGGACCAAGGACTGACCCTGGGGGACCCCGCTAGCTACAGGCCTCCAACTAGACTCTGCACCACTGATCACCACCCTAGATGCATTTCCCGGGGTCGTGTTGAGCCGCACACACAGGCATGAGATATGGTTCATAAACTAGCTGGTACCTTGCCATGCCTTCTGGCTGATTTGCCTATAAACCATCTCTTTTTCCCTCACATACTGCCTTCGATCCCACCTTCAATTGTTAAGGGCTGAATAATCTACATGCTTCAGGGACACTGAGGGCAGGAGGGAGGGCAAAGAAATGCCAGGGCAGGGCATGACGTCATTCCTGACACGCTGATGAGAGCCGTGCTCAGCGCCCAGTCCCTCAGCGCTCACCCCAGAGCTGCCTCCCCGCCTCACCGAGGCCTCGGCTGCTCTGCCTGCAGCGTCAGCTCGTCGCAAGGGGAAACGGTGTGGCCAAGGGCAGAGACAGCACAGCCTGTGGCCTTTCCGCCGGGACTTGAGTTGTATTATTTAATTTTTATGTTTTTTATTCGGCATTTTCAATAATATCTCTAGAAGCTCTTAGCCCAGGGAGCAGAGCTCCCCCCAACGCCCCACTGCAAGGCAGCCCTTCAGCTTATGCTATTGGAAACCATGCACTACTTGTGCTTTCTTTGTTGTTGTGTCAATTCAAAATGGTCCTGGTGTTCTGCGTTCAGGTTGCCACAGATCTTCACCATCCATGCATACATGCATGGGTGCTTCTTTGTATCCAGGCACACAGAAAGGAAGATATTTGTTTGTCTTTATAGGGCTATCTAGGAATAGCTAGAGTAAAAAAAAAAAAAAAGATACCTTGCACACACAAAACTGTGAGAGACGCTAGCATTCAGAAGGAATAACAACCAATAATTTGTAGGGAACGAATATATATTTGTTCTTAAAGACATCTTTTCATATACAGAAATAAAAATACCCTCTTCTAACCACTGGTTTTACAAAGGAACACCAATGGTTTTCCTCTACAACTTAGCCTCTTTGGTTTTCCTCCAACTCCATAGAAATACTCAAAATGTTTCCATAAAATGGTCACTGAAGGGGAAACAACGTCCATCAATTTACTTGCTTGGCGACTTCAAGAACTGCTGGATATT
This sequence comes from Tinamus guttatus, assembly GCF_059628265.1. Lineage (NCBI taxonomy): Eukaryota > Metazoa > Chordata > Aves > Tinamiformes > Tinamidae > Tinamus > Tinamus guttatus. Next base: position 4,786,080 of record NW_028288780.1, read on the forward strand.
CTTCGACCTATTCAAGAAAAATGTGAGTCCTCCCCACACACCCAAAGCTCTTTACCTTTGTTGAGTGTTAACAAACCAGTTAAGCCAAGCAGAGAAGCCATGAGGAAAACAAAAAGAAATATCAAAAAATCCTCAAAAAGACCCTCTCATTAGTGAGCATTACTTGTCTGCATGTCTTGAGGAAACTCTCTTGTTTCTGTGACAGGACAGCTTGAAAGCGAGAGGCGCTTAACCAGTGCTCTGTGCACATCTCTAAGAAGTGATGCAGCAGTTTCAGGCAGCAGAAATGACGAGCTGCAGGTGCAGCTCGATCGGCTCCCAGGGACACCCAGGCCTGTTCGCCCCGATGTTCACATGGAGCTGAGTGTCTGTGCTGGGAACAGAGACACTGCCTCGAGCTGTGATCACAGAGGGTTTTAATGGAAAAATTGGGTAAAAATTGACCCCCTCCCAAAGGACGGATGTTTTAAATCGACAAAAATTACACACTTTGTCAGCTTCAAATAGTGGCAGGTTCAGCTGTTACCCATTCCCGGGTCAGTGAGCATGCCCATGGTCTAATCTGGTTGGTGCGCAGGGAGGAGGAACTATTTTATGCTCATTTTTTTTTTACTCTTTTGTGTTTTTGTGCTTTTTTTTCCTGCTTTAAATGCCCTGAGAAGTTTGTAAGCCGCTGGCCCTGTGCCCACGCCCGCTAGCCCCCCGCAACGGCGGGCTGGTGTGTGTCACCGTTGATGGCCTGCAGTACTGCAAGCCCATGTGCAACAAGGTAAGAGGCTCTACTGCCACGAGGGCCCTGGCTTCCTTCTCTAGTTTACAAGATGCACCATGGCAGCATTTTCCTTGCTATGGGAGCTGGCGGCTCAAGCCACCAGCAAGCGCTCCCAGCACATTTCAGGACCCTGTTTCTGAAAACCCAAGCAAACGCAAGGCAGTGCAGTGGTGTTTGCATTGCCCTCCATGCTCCTCCGGCGGGTTAGCACCGCTGTGCTGCAGCCTGAGACAAGGCCGGTTGCCACTTTGTCTCCTCAGGGCTACAACTTCCAGTTCCTTCGGAGGACAAGGCTGTATGAAAAGTGCGGAAACGCCACGGGCTTTGCCTGGACCACGCAGTACATCGGCGGGAACGAGCTGGCTGTTTGCAGCCGTGAGTGCGTCTGAAACACATTGGTGCCCCAGGCTGGTTTGCGTAAAGGAGCCCTGCACATGCACGCAGGTCCCCACGGGTACCTCATCAACCCCATCACCAGTGTCACCTCTGTCATGTGGCAGCCGGGGTGTTTCACACCACTCGTGCTGCTGCCAGGAGCAACCTGTGACCTGAATCAGCAACAACCTGTTGTTGTTATTGCCCTAATTTTAATATAATCAGGCATATATGTATACAGAAAGCCCAATCTCCCTCTCTCTGCTACTTAGTGAAAGATATGCCACTGTGTTTTGTTGTTGCTAGAGTTGTTTCCCATGGATTAACAAAGCAAGCAGGATGGGCATTTTTATTCCAATTTAATGCCAGTTGTCTTCAGACTGGGATGCTGCGCAAACCTGTCAAGGTGCTGGGCAGGGTGAAGTAAATCAGTGTTTGCTGCTGCTTATTGTGTTTTTGGCTTATGTCTTTCCAGCCTCGGAGGTGGCGGTCAGTGGCGCTAAATCTGCCTATTTCCCTGAAAACAGCACCTGCCAGCACACAATCGCCTTTGCTGAAGCTGAGAAAGAGCAGATCAATATCCTCCTGCAAGAGCTCCGCGAGGAAGGGATAGACATCTCCAGGCAAGACCACAAAGCCAACTGCGTAACATGCGGGTACTAGCGCCGGGGCAGGCTGGACCAAAACACCGCTGCCGTGGACCAGCCGGGGGGTTGTGATTTGCCATGGGTATTTTGATATGAATAAGTGGGCAGTGAAATCATTGCTAAGACATTTAAACGTATAGCTTTTATTTAATTAAGAGATTAAAGATCATAGTCATCATTTGACCTAAGCTCTTGGCTATGGATATAAGGCTATATAGGATAAGCCTAATCACATAACTCATGGAGATGGTTCAAAAAAAGGATCACGTTTTCATGGCTTAAATTTGTCTAATTAAATAAGAAGAATGATGACTCTTTAATGACTGCATCTTTAAGCTGAATACAGTAACAGGTATCAGAATTTTTCTTCTGCTAGAACCATTGTTGCTGGGGAAGGCCATGATACTGAGGTGCTTATAGCGCTACTGTTGCTGCTGGGATGGCTGCTAAAGTGATACAATTCTTGACTGCAGGGATGTAATGCTTTATTCCCACGTTATTTCCTTGGTTGGGGTTTAATCAGACTGTACACACAGCTGTTGAAAGTGCTGGCTTTGTCATGAGCCACAAGCTTGAAGCTGTTTGTTTGCAGCAGCTTTCCCTCTGAATGTGTCAGCTGGAGAACATCCCACAGAGAAAGAGCCCTTTTAGGTACAGCTCACTGCATGTCTAGCGCTCAGGATGTGTCCTGTGTATCTGGCAACTTAGTAAAATTGCTGGGGAAAAAAAAAAAAAAAAAAAGTAACATTTTGGCTGCGCACAAAATGTGAGAAATGGACTAGCACCGAAATAGCAGGTATTTGCACCATGCCCCCTTTGCAGGGAGGAGAGAGAAGGCAGTCGCCACAGGACCTCAGAGAGGAGCTGTGACCAGGTGCCTCAGGCTTCTCTCGTCAGCTCTCTGATGAGGTTGGTGGTTCTGGAAAGATTCTGCCAGCTACTGGGGCTGCCAGACACGGTGGCTGCCGCCTCCAGTGGTGCAGAAAGAATACATAGATGCACACACACACATATATGCAAAAATACACACACACACACACACACACACACACACACACACACGTGTACCCAATCTGCAAAACCAAAGCCCCCAAGTGATCTGTGAGGAGACGTGCGATGAGCAGGAAGCCACGTCTGTTTGTGGCATGGAGGAGCCTGCACGGGAGCTGTGAAGACGCCTGATCGCGCAGCTCAGCTCTGTCCGGCCTCATCTACACTGGGACCACCCGCAGGGTTTGCTGGAAGTCACTTCTGTTGGCTGAAGAGCCGAGCAGCAGAGCTGATGCAGCCAATGCCGGGGCTGCAGCTCGTCTGCTTGTGTTTCCTGTCTCTTCTTCACCTCCTCCCCATGCGTACCAGAGAGACAAGGCAGCGCAGTTGCACATGACATTTATTTGACTTTTACCTTATTAATCATTTACATGATTCAGGTATATGTAACACTTTTTAGGAGAATTACAGACTCTCTTTCAGGTGTTCAGAATTAAGGGTCTACAATATAGTCATTCAAATCACACAAGCCCAGCCCGCCTGCCGCAGGGCTGGTACCGCAGCGGGGAGCTGCACCCCAGCTGCTGCCCCGGCTCCTTACGGCCCAGCCAGAGCTGCCCAGGAAAGTGTTGCAGTCTTTAAGAAAAGCCACTGTTTTTCAGCCCTTGGTGGGTTTACTTTTGGAAGACATATAACCCATATTAAATGAACTTACAATGTCTCTTTTATTTCTGGCCAATACGTTATCAGCCATTGCTCAATCCTGAAGCACTGAGCACTTTCCATTATCACTTTTCTGTTGCTGTTAAAAAAAGTACTTTCCTTCCTGGTAAATTCACAGCGGCCTTCCAAAACCAACCAAGAAAACAGAAGAGATCCACTGCTGTTTTTTAATGAGAAAAATCAAGCCCACTGGTCTTGTAAAGTAACAGAAATTATTAGAAATCTTACTAATGAGCATCATATGATACGGAAGAATTAGGCTGGAAGGCCATAAGATTTAATATTCCATATATTTTGAGCTAAAAGAGTGCTTACAGATAAGCACTTTTGCTCTGTTTCCACCTCCCAAGTTATTATTCATATGTGAGAAAGGGCAGTCAAACAAGTAAGCTTATAGGATACAGTTACAACTAAAGCACACTTAATCACATTATTTCCCTGAGTAAATTTGCATAATGTAATTCAGGCAAATATCCACGGTATGTTTGCATTAACTGAGGGCTGGTGGTTAGGCTGGCGTGTCCCTCACGCTGCTGCTCGCACCCTGGCATGGCCGTGGCTTGATGTCCTTACACTCAGGGTATGCAAAGAGAAGACATCATACAGTAGGACAGAAAAGAGAAAAAACATTTAGGTCAGCACCTTTGAAATCAGACAAGATAGGGACTAGATGCCTTGTATTTCACCTTTCCTTTACTATGCCCACCTGCATAACTGTCAGTCATCTCAATTAGTTAAACTTCTGGTATTATTTACAGTGTAATATAAATAGGCATTCTTTACTGAAATTAGTTAAGGAAATAGTAGACAAGGCTTCCTTTTATTTTACTCTTCAGTCCATTATAATGCAAATGCAAGGGAAGAAGTAAGTCTGGGTACTGAGCAAGTAATCACAATGTAGCCAACAAGCAGAAGGCAAAGTGTGGAAAACTACAGTAAATAAATGAAAATTGTACATATTCTCTTTTCACAGCAACGCGGCAGCAATAGTTGGGGACAAACATCATTTTGGGTGATGTGATCTTGAGAGTTTTTATTGCTTTGCCCATCCTTTATGGGGATCACCCCGTGTTTAGGGCGGGCTCACACGGCCCCGTGCAGTGAGATCTGAGGCGCAGACTTCATCCTCCAGAGCACCATGGCAGTGGGGGGCAGCATCATCAGGAAGCTCATGATCAGCACCGTGGCAAAGATGACCAGCGCGATTTCCCACGGTGCCAAGATTGTTTCCACCATGATTGCCTCAATATCAAGAATTTGAATCTGTAAAACAAAACCATATATTCATCATTACTTTCTTGTAAAGGCAATATGAAGGTATAGGTATGCTTGTTTTACCTAGGGCCCTGAAAGAGAAGACCACAAGCCAGGCTGAGGAGCAAGCAAGAGTCACTGCTATCTATGTGACCCTCCGAGACAGTTACTAAAGCTGGCACTTCTCAGCTGTGGTCAACTTCATTTCCCACAGCAGGAGTGGGACACTCGCTTGTTCTTTTGGCTTTTCTCATTGGCACTGGCAAAGTCAGAGTGGGTCAGTGAAGGCCAATGGAAAGTCAAAGGTTTCAATTTTTATCTGCATTTGAGTTGCCCAGTGTTTTCTGCAGTTTAGCTGCAGTTAATGATGTCATCTTACACGAGACGCATAGATATCAGAGTAAAGGACTTTTTTTGTTTAAAAAATGAATATAATTAGTAAATATTTAGTATTTATCCAATAGGTAAATTGCCTACCAAGTAGGCACACAATAATGATAATGAGCAGAGTTGATAAAAACGTCTTCAGAGAGAAACAAGTGAGATGGAAAGTAAGCAGGAGAAAAACTGCTTTCTATAATTAAGGATTAGTTTGTATCAGGATAGTTTCCAAGTCCTTAATTTATACTCAGTTCAGCATAACTGATCGATTAAGCAAAATTCAGATCCACTCAGTCTCACACAGTGAAGTTACTTGGGCATGGTTAGACAAAACAAAATAATACTGTTAGCTATCACAGGTAAAGCATATGCGGGATTTAATAGAAAACTGAATCATCTGCCAACAGAATAGATCTGTTTTTTTATCTTCACCCAAAACACGCATTAGAAACTTTGTGATTGCCAAAGAGCTGCAGTGGTCACTCAGTAAAGAATTTCATGCTTTGAGAAAGACCACAAATATATTTTAAAGAAACTGCTAAATCTTTCTAAAGCTGATTTCGATTAGAAATGGTTTAGTGAAACATGTGTGAGCTTAGGATGTGAAAGGAGTTTAGCACCTAGTGAGGAGTGGAGTGCACTTGCAGAGCAGAAGCATCACCAGTAATTGCCACGTGTTGAGCTGTGCAAAGCAGACCAGCTAGGAAGGGGCTGCATCGTGCTGAGTGGAACTGCAAGGAGGCAGGAGCAGTGACAGATACAGCACAGCTAAGGAGGGAGGTGGGAACTCCTCAAACACCACAGCTGCACGTGAGAACTATAACGAAGCCAGTGGCGACTATAAAAGGTTGTGGCTGGGGGCTGGGTAGGCTTTTTACCCCAACACCCTGCCCTTCCAAGATGGCAGTAAGGAGCTTCCTGAAGGACGTCATCGCTCTCTTCAGCCTAGGAATTTGGCCTAGCTTTCACAAGAGAATATTTCAGGTTTGTCCATTCTTGCTCCAAATTGGTGGTAAGATATGCCTTTGTCAAAAAATCTTCACTTTTACAAGAAGAAGCGTTGAAACATGATCAATAGAATGTGCTTATTTGGGGAGAGAGTAGAAGAACTGGAGTATGTATGGAGAACTGGTGAGTTACAAGAATTTTATTCCACCTTAAGAGCGCTAAAATCACCATCAACAAAGGGCTTTTTGCTTCACTCCATGCAGTGAAGGAGCAGGTGTTTGATAACAAATTCCAGAGGATTTTGGTGATGATACTCCTTAACGAAGATCAGAAATTTGTTAGGCAGCCTCCAGACAGAGGCTCTGCTACTTAGTCAGGTATTGACTCTTTAGTGCCAGTCTTCTGAGTAGGTTTACCCTCTTGTTTTGTGCTGAGGTACCACATCAGGCTTTTTGAGAGAAAAAATTCACCAGTAGAAAACACATTTTCTCCCCCAAAATTACTAGTGTCTGTGGTCTGAGTTCTCAAAAGCGCAGAGACCTCCCTTAGGAGCCAAAGCTCTTGCAAGCTCATGTGAAGCTTCAAAGCACAGATTAAAGTCAATCCTGGGCACCTGTGGCCAATAAGGAAGGTGCAGGTGAGACCTGCTCTGCTCAGAGCCTGAGGCCTGCAGGTGAGGGCTGCTGCCTGGCCAGCTGGGCTGCATAGCTGAGGCCTGGGGCTGGAAGGTGGCCTCATCCCACGTGTCACCTCAGCTATAACATAGCTGCTTGGCTTTGCTCATTTTTCTTGTGCTCAGATGTGCCATTTTCTTTACCAGTTCTAACACAGGCTGTTGTGGCGCTCAGTAGGTTACGTGGTGTTTTAACCTTATGGCAGGCTCCTTTTTCAGTATTAACTTACGTTAAGTCTGTGATCCTAGGCTGTCAAGAGCAGTTTACTTACTGAGGGCCTTGTTACCCTGTATTACGACTGTCAGATACATGAGCTTTAGCTGGCAAATGGGCAGAACTGCACATTTCTTGACACAGACGTGGGTCTGCTTAACATATAGATGCTGCTTATTCTGAATGACATGCAAGTGAACTATAGCAAGAGGAACTGGGAGGGCTGTGGGAATTTTATCAGTCACTCTTAGGAATGACTGCTGATCATGACTGCTGCTGATGGCTAATAACTCTGACAGAGAGCCTTATCTGAGCTCTTGAGCTGTTGATTTGCCCTTCACCTCCTTACGAGGTGCCTCGGGGGATTCTTGTGTTCTAAGGCTTGGGGCTCTTGGCTGGTGCTGCAGGAGTGCAGAGCACGCAGCTCTTTGCTAGTCTTGTGGGTATGGGGTATGTTAGGGACTCTTCATGAGAAAACTGCTACATTGCATATGATGGGAGGGTCATGCCATGTATCAGTATCACTAATTTACATCTTTTCCAGTAAGATATCTTAGAAATAATGTAAATTTGTGACAGTGGAATCTATCCCCAGTGCAAATGTAGACACTGATGTGATTCTGCTATGTTGTGGTGCTGTGCAATTATTAAATATAGAGGTTGGAAGCCACAACTCAACCCTTCTAAGCATTGCTCACCTGCGTCAACCAGCCTGTTCCATTCATTTGCAAGGTCTGGAAGTTCAGTTAATGAGGCCTGCCTTGTGGCAGTGTTTGGTGTGTGCAAGCTGTCCTGGTATGTGATTAATAATCTCTTCAAACAGACAGCAGCCCCTCTATCTTCCCAAACTCCTCTTGGTTACAGAAGAGCATGAATGAATGATTCAAAATATTGTCAACCCGAACAGTGCTTGAGAAACAAAATTGGTAGTGTTTCTTTTAGAATAAACACACTATCAATGTATCTTTGTACATTTGTTGCAGTGAAAATCCTTATCAGTGCATGAGTACATCCAATTTGGTCTCTAAACCACATAAAATACGTCAGTGAAGGGTGCTCTACCTCCCTCCCAAAAATATAATGTCTGGGTAGAAGGGTAAGGGTGTTTGCAAGGATCAGAGATGAAGGCAATAATGATAACTTAAGAGAATTATATGGTAAGACATGTAATTGTATCAGGAAGGAATAAATAGGGAGATAAAAACAGAGGTCTATTGGAGAAAGGTGTGTTTCTGGCTCTGTCCCACATTCAATATGTGATTTTGGATTTGCCCAAAGTTACCCACAGGAAGGCTTTTCTTTCTGGACTATGTTGATAAGGCCTATTTGCTTGGCCTCTAAGATTTTCATAGCATAAGGTGGACTGAATTCTCTAAAAACAATCCTGATTCTGTGATTCAGCCTCCACAGAGAATAAAATTATAACCCTGTGACAGACAGGAATGAAGCTGCCTACATTAAACATATGCAGTTAATCAAGCAATCTAAATTAGGCCTTGTAAAAATGCAAGTCTTGAAGAGTGGAGATTGCTTCACTGCTCCTCTTATCTTACCACAACTTTACTTATGCAATGTAATGTCTTTAAGACCATGGTACACAAGTGTTGCTGAACACTATGGAAGCAGGGAACACACTTGCTTTACAGTATATTTAGGAGAAATGTTGGTCTGCCAACCCCACAACCTGTCACAACATAAAAGCCAGGAAATGCTCTGTTTGGGCCATTTGATCTGAAGCTTTAATTTTTGATTAGAAAAAAACAATCAAAAAACAACAACAACAAAAAATAGCAGCTGTAAAAAGGGGTGATTTACTGACTTAGCCTGCAAACAGGGTGGGCAGGGTGCAGAGAAGACAGCTGCCTTGTGGCTTCCGCCCTGCAGGGAATTTAGCCCTACCAGTTGATGCTATTTAAGAGCATGTGCCATGCCTTTTGCAAGCACTGCTGCATTGACTGTTATCTTTGATTCTAGCCTATATTCAGAGAAAAAAAAAAAAAAAAGCTAGATCTTTTTTGTGCTAATCTTGGATTTTTGCCCCCAAGTTACTCATGAATATTTTTCAGTTTTAGAGAAGAGTAAAAAACAAAACAAAACAACAACAAAAAAACTTTCTGAAAAAAATGATGCATTGTTTCCCCCTACCACAACTGAAAAAGTAAAGCTACATTGCCTCAGTGTTGCCATGAGGCCACATGCTAGAGGGGCTGCAATAATTCTGTGTCAAACAGGCTGGTTTGCAGGCTGCAGAGGACCTGTAAAGCTTTGGAAAGCAGCCTTCCATGCTCGTGGGGCACAGGAATATGCAAAGGCCCTCGGGTGAGATGCCTGTGGGAGGCGATGGTCGGCCAGGCTGAGATATTTGCTCAGGGGAGTGATTCCTCTGAAGATTCCTTGCATGGGGCAGAAAGATGATCTGGGATCTAATTTGGCTTCAGACTTCAAAGTGCTTGGCTATCTGGAATTATTTTTTTCCCCATTTGGAGAGGTCACAAATCTAGCACAGCTGACTAGTACCTGGGAATATAAAAAAAACAGGTTTTAAATATTCCTTGGGGAGCCTAGTAGATTCTTAAATGCAGTCACCAAAATGCAGAGCGGATTGAAGTCCACAAGGCCAATTTCATAACAGCAAATTTAATTATATCTTCTCCTGTCTCAGGATATGCTTCTCATTAGTAATTTCCTTCTCATTAATTGGCATTAAATGTCAATCAAAGCACCTGAGAGCAAAAGACACAGCTGGAAGCAAAAAAGAAATGTGAGTAAGGACTATTTGTTTCTTCATTTTCAATTCTAACCAAAACTGCCATTTCTTCATTTTTCCCCAGTGTGGTATTCCCCCAATGCAGTAAACCAGACTTACACGTTTTTGGGAAAAAGGAATCTATGCAAGTCCTGTGACTCCTAAATGGCTTTGGCAGGTGGTAACTTCAGGCTGGTGGGAATTTGGGTTGCAAATGCTGAGGTTCCCACCCAGTAAACTACCTAAAGCTGCTCTTACTGAGTAATAAACCCTTTGCTAACTGTCTGTAAAGCAAGCATAGCCATATGTTAAGCTCTGACACATGCATGACTTGCATGACTGAGTATTTATAGAAGCATACCAAGGAAACTAGCAGACTAATGTCCAAGCAGGTGAATATGGTGTATAATTTTGTGCTGAGTGGCCTAGTCTGTTTCCAATTTCACTTGCAATGCATAGCAACAGCACTGGGCTCTTTCCTATATGTTCTGACACCGCAAGGGAAGGAGACACTGACACACACAGGCATACGGGTCCCATTAATAAAAACATCATGTACCAGGATGTGGCTGGGGACACCTGTTAACTGGGAGGTCTGACTCTGCTGTCCCTGAAGCAGGTAGTGGTGGGGGGCATTTGTCAGGCACCTCACTAAGGAACTCCAGTTTGTTTGCTGGCCTCTTGTCCTCATTCTGCTTTGGGCTGGCAGGGGACACAAACTACCCTTCCACGGAGTGGTGGAGCTGGTGGCTTTACAAAGGAGCAGCTGAGGCAGGTTTCTGCAGGAGCTCTGGCAGCGCTGCTGTCTGTTCAGCAACACACAGCTGAGACTCCATCCTGCCCTTTTACTTCTCCCCATCCGTAGAGGCCTGAGCCTCTAGTAGGAGCTTGGATTTGCATTTTACCAAAACACACTAAATCCACAGTGGACAGTACAAGTAACTTCTGTGCAGCTTGGGACCTTTGAGAATATTGGGTCTTGCTCACAGACCAGTCTTTGAGTAAGCAAAGTGCTTGATCACTAGCCTGCTGTCCTGGTGGAGACTAATACAGTCAGATGGGGTAAAGCATATTGACAGTGTTAACAAATATATTAAATTTTAGAGTACAGATATTAGTTACCTTACACAAATATTTTGACATTTTAGGAGGCCGTCAATCCTACTAAAATATAACAATTAACTGCATCCAGATAAACCAGATGTGATACCAGAAATTGAGCATCTTATACAAACAGAGCCCATAGCTCCTAAAGCTCCTCCTGCATAATGTTTTAGATGTGAGCTGCCCGTTTAGACAAAGTGACTCCCTGTGGCTTTAGCACAGCTGGAGCTGCAGAACACTTCCTGTTTTGGAAAGATAAACATCTCTCCCATGCACATAGTTATCCTAATGAAGGAACAAATAAATGGCCAAAACTTCAACAACTTGTTCTGCTTCCTGTGCCCCTAACACAGTGATTTGAATCTTTAGACTTGGAATAGGGTAAACAAGTGCTACTGTGTAGCTGTTCTCATACAGAACCGACAACTTCCTACTGATAATTAAACGTAATTACACGCGCCTAGACCTGTCTTCTGAAGAGGTTATCACTGCTACGATGTCTGCACTGTGACTTGTAAGAAGTGTCACTGCTTACTACTACAGTACAGGGCTATTAAGAACCAGGAAACTCAGTAGTTCCTGTACAACTTTTGTGACCGTTTGTTAAAATGGTGTACGAAACAGGAAGAACATGAAAAGCTCTGAAATCTGGAGTTCTTGCCCAGTGTTATACTCAAAGGGAAGGTGACAGGTGAGAAATAACTATCACCGTAAGTCAAAATATCATTAAAAACACTTGTAAAAAAAGAGAAATCAAACGGCTATGTTAAATTACATAGAGAAAAAGCCATATTTTAACTATATAAAACCTCAGACAGATCTAATAACATGTACTGATCCCTCAAGGGGCTAAACTTTGCAAATAGAGTAACAGAGTAACAAGGGTCATGGCAGAGGTTTGAAAATACTGAGTCATAAAATATTCAAAGCGGTCTCTCTGAATTTGCTTATGTTACAAATGCCCTCTACAACTTGCAACTGACTAAAGAGATAGTTATAACAAATACTTCAGTATTCACTTTAAAGGGATTTCAGCCTCTTCCTAAAGGCTCTAGTAGTTTGCTTTTATTTAAAACTCCCTATTTACCATTCTGTGAGTAAAGCCACTAATGAGGTGGAAATCCAGCTTATGAAAACAATATGAAGGTTGGGTACAGAAGTGTAATGTGATGTATAATAACACATTAAAAATGTTTAAAAAGAAATGTCTGATGAAGACACAACATAGTTAATACCACAAAGACAGTGCAGAACACTGGAGGTTTACTGTGAGCGCCTTTGGCTGCATTGTTCTTCACCTTGCTTTTCCACATAAGCAAGCGACCACAATAAAAGTTAAAATATAACAGATAAGTGCTTCTCTGGTGCTGTTTAAAATATGCATAAATCACTTTTCCTAAATATGTAAATTCTGATCAATTTTTCTCATACTTGATCTAATAAAGTGGCTTTGTGTTTTCCTGGTGTTTCTGCCACAAGCATATTAGTGTTCTGACCCTGGAAATTGTTGCAGAGAGGAGCTATATACAACTGTAAGTAAAACCAACTTTTCCTATTCTGAAATGCTTAGCCTTTAAAAACTTCTGAATGAACTTACAGAAGCTGTGGGTCTGTTAACTTTAAAGGCAAAATAAAGACTTGTCAGATGCAATGCACTTGTAGACATGACTGTATATTTTTAATCAACTAGCTATTTTGCTATTAGTGAACTTAATACAAACTGCATAAATGGCAACTGTGATATTTTTCCCTGCTCCCTTAGATATTTCTAAGGAAGCTTACTATCCCTTTGTTTTTTTTTTCAGAATTGTTCATAAGTGGTTGAATTTGAGTTGAATGTTTGGTTCTTTCTCTCAGCCTGACAATCTGAAGTAATTTCTGCCTCTCTCTAATGCAAAATACGGGCAAGGTGATGAATCCGTGTGATGACCCTGTAGCAATTCTGTGCTTTCTTGTCCGCTCTTACCTTTCTAGTGTCCTAGGGGTGTCTTGCAAGTCTCGCAGATGACACCAGGTTGCTTTGCATGGGCTTCCATCCTCCGTTGCTGGTCTGTGTGTTAGAGGTGGTGCTTGACCTGTGGCAGAAAGCACGGGCTGTGCAGGTTCCCTGGCAGGCGTGAGGCTCAGGTGAGCGCTGCAGCCACGCAGGTAACTCTGCACCGCGGTGCCTGCATTGCCTCCCCCTGGGTTCTTAAAGAGGCACAATCCTTGCAAAGATATACTGAAGCAGTCCTGCCTGAGCACTAACACTTAGGGCTTGTTTCACATCACTAAAGCAGTAGTTGGTGTTTACCCAGGCTCAAGAACTGCTTTAGGAGACAATCACTTGTAAGCATAAATGATGGCTCCCCGCCCCTGTTTTTTGTTTCCCCCCCCCCCCCCTCCCCCTGGAAACCACTTTGGTTTTCTCTATACATCATCATATTTGCAAAAAAGCCTGATCAGCACATGGAGCCTTCAGAGTATGAAGGTTGGTACCCTAAAGATTGCTCCAGATCCATGGGTTCACATGCCCAGTCCTCCTTTATTTTGGTCCCGCATACTTGTTTTGTACAAACTAAGCTTAATCTAAATCTTTTAAAAATCACAGGTATGGTCAGGCTGTTGCAGTACCTACTACACTGAGTAGAAAGTACCAAACCCAGAGAAATTCCTTTCAGAGGCTCTTTGAAACCAGCTGTAGTGACAGTACATTTGCTCAGAGGAGGCACTTGTCTGAAAACAAGGAAAGAAGGGAGGGCCAGAGTGCAGCTTGGGTCAGGAGCACTTTGAGGACACTGATGTCTGCACCACTGCCTCCTTGCCATTAGGATAATATACTTGTTTGAGGTGTTTTGCACCTGCCCTAACAGATGGGTAGACCCTTTCTGAAGTCTTCAAGGGCTCAAAGTCAGCTAACTGGCAATAATAAATCTCTTAGAAACTGCGCAGAACAACAGCTAGGATATTTTTACAGGAAATAATGATCAGTAAGAATCCCTTTGGGTGTAATGGTTATTTTTATGGATTTCCAAAATAAAATTTTCTGAGTGTGATTTGTCTTTGGGGGCAATTTTCCTCCATTGTACAAGGACAGAAGGATAAATGAGGAAGATCTGACCCCCAAACTGACATTTCATCTCACTGCTGATATTACTTGATCTTGCCAGATACACATTCCTTTTTTTTTTTCCCCCCAAGTTTCCTGGTATGAAACCTGCTTATCTTGTTTTTCCCAAAGCTGTTAAGATGAGCGAGATTTTAAACCTTACAGTGCATTATCATGACCTCTGTAGAAGTGGTGCTCTCAATTGACAAACTTCAACAACAAATGACTGTTTGGATTGTCAGCAAGCTGGGCGGGTGTGAGCGCCGGTGCAAGAGCTGCTATGGGCAAGGTTAACCAAGTGGCAGTCACGGCAGGTATAACTACCCTCCAGGTTCAGGATACGGAGCAGATTAGGCTTTTGAAACAAGTTCAGAAGCATTTCAGAAAATAACTAAGAAGTTACCATAGATGATAGAGTTGCCTGACCTGGATGAATCCTCTTTTTACAACGCAGATAATGCTCTACTGCCCTCCTACTCAAATTTTGGAAAAATTGGTGCCCAAACCCCAACTTTTGCTTTTTGGGAGAGGACCCAGAATGCCGGTTCACACCTCTGCTGCAGGCAGATCTTTAGAGGGAAGAACTCCCAGCAAGTAAGAGTGACTTCTACTCAAGCTTTTTGATCCTCAGTGAGGACCACAAATCTTCACTGTGTGGTGTGACAGGGTAGCATCTAGCTACATTGTGGAGTAGCACATCAAATGCTTCACTCATTCCTGGGGAGGCCCCCACATGGAAGTTTCCAAATGCTGGGGAGTGGGTGGCATTGGGACATGCACGCGTTCATCTGAAGTACACTAAGAACAGCAAGGTCATTTTTAGCTATTTAAAATTAACTCAAATTTTGCTGTGGCTCTAAACCCCTGTATATAAGCAGGGAGATGATCTGGCACCAAAACCTAAAATCTTGAAGTAGATGGCATAAAATTAAAAACTTACCATTGCTTTAAATGTTTGGAGGCTTCAGTGCTGGTCTGAGGCTGATGTTGATCATTGTGAACTTTTCTGGAACATGATGAGTGGAAATCTACTGTATGAGGTGATACCTGGGTTCTTGTTTCCTCGTGCTTAGTGGCAGGGCTTGTTTCACAACAGGAGTCACGCAAGGCTGAAGTTGTGGGCGGGGGAGCTGATGACTGTGGATGGATCCTGGTAAGCTCTAAAACATTTGCAATAAGTGAGAAAACTCTGAAAGTAAAAGTCCCTATGGACTTTTGATTCCCATTTCCCCTCTACGTGCCTGTTCCAAACCGGGCTAACATAGCAACACAACAGTCTACATAGACCTTGTCTGATATAAGACATAGCAGAGATTAATATTCTGACTAGGTTGTCTGAAATAAATAGAGCATTAGTTAGCAGCTTGTGAACTCTTCACATGCTCAATAGATCCATGGGCTCAACCAAGGATTTTGCTCCCAATTTTACTTGGCATAGCTAGGATGACTTTACAGATCCAGGAACAGGGAAACATAATCCTGTTAAATACATAGGGCATGGTGAAGGAACTGGATATTGCTAAAATTAATGTATTAAGCAACTTGTGAGTGTAGGCAATGTGCAGACTCCACACTGTTCAAACAAAGATGTCTTGATTTGCCGTTAGTCCTGATGTACTGATCATCCCTATTAAATACTTCTAAGATAAGTTGTTTAATTTGCTCACAACAGCAGCAAGAGTAATTCACAGACTATGACACGAAGCAGAGGGCTGAACTTGGGCCAGGAAGACCTATGCCTTATCCCAGAACAAGTGGTGAACATGTGCACTCAAAATACTCCACTCATTGAATTTCAGCCATCTCGGGAACGTAGCTGCTCTTTATTTAGAGCAACGTGCATAGCTGAGGCTGGAAGCATCTTGCTCCAAGCAGGTCCCTTGAGCTCCTAATGTAGAGTCAGGAATGGGATTAGCAGTTGCTGGAGGGGCTTGAATCAGGTAGTTCCTGATGGCTGCTTTGCAGGTGTGAGAGGGACAAAGAGCTGCTGCCTCTAAAGTTTTCCCACAGCAAATCTACAGGTGCTTACAGCCCTTGTGCTTACAGCTTAGGCCACACTAGAGGCACTGCTTACTCATGGTGCAGGTGCAAAGAGCTAGAGAAAGGCAGGGGAGCAACAGCAATGCTGTATGCATTGGTTTGGTGGGAGAAGTTTAGGAAAAGGGATTAAAACACATTCAGCTTTGAGGCTCATTGACCAAGGGGGTGTGTGTGAAAACTCACTTTTTTTTTTACAGTTGCTGTAAAAAAGTCAATGATAAAGAGCATGAGGTGGGGACGCAGCACCTCTGCCCACACCACATGGGGCTAGTCTGTTGTACTCAGACCTGAACAGGGACTCAGCAGGCCCAGGAGAAGCAATCAATAACAAACTCGCAAATGGGCACTTTGGTTACCCATAATCTCCCCTTTGGGGGTGGCGCTTGTTTAAAAGCCAAATTGAAACAGCCAGGAGTGACTTTTATTTTTTCATGCTGCATTATGAGTGTTTGATAACTACCAAGAGGGTAGAGAGGAGGGATAGGACAGAGCACAAGGGGAGGCACTAAAACTGGCACACAATAAGGCGATTCTGGTTGCATTTCTTGTCATTCCAGGTGCCGTCAGTGTACATCTCCACACACTCCTCTTCCCCTTTGCCGGACGGTTCCCTTACGTGCCAGTGCGTGTAACTCAGCTCGGCGCCGCCGAGGGAGTGGAACTTGCCTGGAATCAGGGACTCCTTTATGCCCAGGTAGGCGTACGTGTTATAGCGCCTCACCAAGTAGAGCACGGCAGCGTTCTCGCCCTCTGTCCGCGGGGCGGCCAGGGAGCCCCCGGCCTCTTTGCATTTCTGCACCGCAGTGTGGAAGTCAGCTTTTTTCCCATTGGTAGCAAATATTTTTCCTCCAGATGTGGTTATCTTCTCTTCCAAACGGAGGGCTACAGGATAAGCAAAAGAGGATAATCTCTTATGTATTGTTTTCTAGTCCTTTTGCTAGCAATAGTAGTTCTGACTGTCTATATTCCTCCATAACTTCAGATTTAACCTATGAAAAAGGAAAGGAGAGGAAAACAAAGAAAAAAAGAAATCTGAAAAGATGTGGGGGGGTGGGCCGGAAAGGAAGATATACTTATGGACAATGAATGAGGAGAACCAAGAGGATGGAGAGGAGGAAATGAGGAATTCCACATTTAGACCAACCGTGTAACTTTTTTCTTTGTCTCTTTTCCTAAGTTCTTTGGGATGGTTACAGAGTGTAAGAGCATGCCAGTACTTCAGGGAGTAGAACCTTAGATAGGATCCTGTTGGGATTATTACAGCATTTTTTTTAGCATTTGGTCTATATGTGACATGCTATATGTGAGCATGAGATGACAAGGGAGCACTTTTACAGAGGCAAGAATTTGTTTGATAAAAGTTTCTGACTTGCATCCATGTTTCACTGCTCTTACCTAGGCATCTTTCACTAGTTATGGAAACAATTCTCATACCCCTCCTACAATTTGTAACTAATCACTCACCTCTTTACTGAGGAACAGAACACAAAGGGAGTGCAACAAAAACTCAGAAAATGCTGCTGTTTGCTAGGAAGCTTTTTTCCTGCACGTTTTGCCTATGTCCACCAATCCTGTTGTAGCTGAAAGGCAGATAAATTACCTCCTTCAAGTCTGGAAATGCGATGGTCTAACTGAAGGATAACATCTTCCATTTCACTATCAGCAAGTGATGAGGAGTCTGAAAACAGAAACAACTATTACACATTATCTTGAAATTAAAAAGATAGCTGTGTGAAATTAATATGAACTTAAAGGTTTTGTTTGATCTCTTTTAGCCTAATTATCTGTTTTAACAAGGCATTTTTCACACACTAATCTTTGGAAAAACAGGGAATAAATTATTGGAAAATAACTGTGGAGCAGTGAAACTAATGGAAAACTCCAATAACAATCCCTGGATTGTTCCTCACTGCATGGCAAAAGACTGGCAGCTGTGCAACAGGCTCAGCTGACTTTTAATGCTTTCTTAAAACTGCTGACAGGGTCCCTCAAACTGTTGAAGTTGCTGATCACACAACTAACACCTGAACTAGCAAAAAGTTTGTTTCCCTACATTTTAGAAAATGATATCTTTCCTCTGTGAGTGACCCATTTGAAATGATTAGGTAGGAGGGATATAAACATCTTGATATAGAGAAACTAATACTTAATTATTTTATATCAGGTGGTAGAACCCATGACAAATGACACAACATGACACTTGGTTCATGAAACAAAAATGGAATACAACATTACATCTAAATAAAAATAGAGGTAGCTGCAAATACCTGGTGGGAAGCCTTCATCTAGCCCTGCTTCACGCAAGCGCGTGAAATCAGGCACAGAAGGAATTGCCACAGGGTTACCTTGAACATAGTGTGTGAGCAAAACCGCCAGGCCAAAAATCTTGTGGAACAACTGTGGTGACAGCATTATTTGAAGCCAACTGTAAAACAAACTTCTACTCTCTGGTGTAGATTCCTATGTTTAAAAATAGCAACATTTCAAAATTTTGCTCTCTCAAAGTTTCCTTGAACCACAAGCTCTGTTCTCAGTGAAATGAATGTCATTGATATTTGAAATAACATAACTTTATAGCTATAACTCAAATATTGTTTTTCTCAGAAGAAGCAATCTATATTGCAGTGCATTAGCAGTCTAAGTTATAGAGAGGGAAAAAACCAAAACCCACCCCACCCCTTTCAAATCCTTTCTTTTTTGTTCAGTCAATACTGCTATTTTCCCCTAGGAAAAAAACTTTTTTTTTGTTAATTTTAAAAAGGAGCAATAGATATGTCTGCTTTAGTGAGAGAAGTCATGTTAAGATAAAATGGAACACATTCTCTTAATTGTTTGTTTTGAGAGAAACAATTATTAAGACTTATTATTTCATTACAACAATAATCTATCTTTTAAAGCATCTACATCTCAAGTGACATACTCCATGAATGTAGGATACAATATTCATGAAAAAAAATTTAAAAGACAATGAAAAGTTCTGAAATAGAAAGGTGTTTGATGCAGTTTAAGCATTCGGTATGATTTAAACTAAAGGCTATTTAAATATGTTCAACTTACCTAGCTGCTCCAATATGAAATAAGAAACTTTCACTACATGGTCTAATATATAGGGCCTGTAATTGGAGATTTATTTTGTTATCTATGGGAGCAGGTAATGTGATATAAATTTGCATATGAATAGAAATGTCAAGGACTTTAATTGTGTGCTAACGATTTGTTTTCTTCGAGAGGCAAACATACATAAAGTGCGAGGAAAATATTTGAGCGTACTTTTCTGCTGTATAAAAATACTTTCACCTTAAAAACAGAGTAAAGCAAAGTTATTTGTCAAGACTTGTTTTAAATATTTAATGTTCCTACATAATTCCCTTTTAAATGTCACTGAAGATAATCAAAAACAGAGTTCACAGGAAATATAACATGCACCAGCAGCATCTCTGCACTACTCTTTTTTGTTGGAGACTGAGGGATAGTAAGTGACAATTACTGAAAGCTTGTGCCTCAACAGAGGCTCATGACAACAGAAACCAAGCCAAATGGCAGTGGCACATCTGTGGCTTTGGTAGAAGTAACAGCCTCCCAAGCCCATACTTAAATAACCCACCAAATTCTTGGAAGTGAGCCGGGATCACCTCCACAGACACAGCAGACCATGCCCTGCACCCCCAAGCTTCCCATGCTCGCCCCATGGATTCCCAGAGCACGTTAGCGCGTGCGCTGCAACGGGCACCCCACTCTGCAAAAGATAAATATGCAGCACCCGGTCATTTGTAGCCTGATAGAACAGGGCCAATTTAAATTTGCATGAGCAACTTTTGTTTAAAGTTTCCCACTAAATTTAAAGTTTCCTAACTTCTGAGTGTTTGACCTAATGCTCTTAACATTCTTTTGGCTGATGTTTTCCAATTGTTTTATGAAAAACAAAGGGAGAATATGAGGACATGCTATTACCTGGGGGCCACATGAGCTCTGGTAAAGGTCAACTGCAAAACTTGGACCTTGGCAGCCATGGTCAGGAGAACTTTGGCACTTGAACTTCATCTGGAAGGAGGTGCGGTTTGTGCAGGGTGACATAGAGGTAACATCAGGTTTTTTGTGCAAGAGATCCATTCTGAAAAGAGTTGATGTTGATTTTGTATGTTTAAAACTTCTGTTCTTTATCAGTATATTGATAAGATGGAGCAAGCGGAAATAGATACTTCTACATACTCACATTTCTATCATTCTTGTTTATGATCAATAGCTTGATATTAACATTATCTGTAAGAATTATTCCTATAAACTACTTGCTGATCTGGCTTTGAGCAGTATGCCCCAGAAGCTAAGCAAGACGCAAGGATATTTTATAAAACTGACACAAGGCAGAATTTTTGAGTATTAAAATGACTTTTTTTTCCATGCTTCTCCATCTCTCAATGAGCAGTTTTATAACTAAATTAAAATGCTAATGAAACAAATTATGGAGATTCTGAGATTAGGTTGTGTTGCGCAACTTAAGGAGGTAAATACAAAACATACTAAGGACAGGCTTCAGTCGGCAGTACTTTCCTCTCTGCTTAGAGAAATACAGAGTTTAATGTCAGTTTTGGATTTTGGGTTTCTCCTACAAGCCTGTGTGTTAGCTTTTCCTCTGTACATTTAATCTCCAGAAATCTGATTGAGGTGGGGCTAGCATCATGAGGGAAAACAAATAACCCCACAGAGTCTTCCCCTAGTCTCTCAGTTTGTATTTAAATAGTCCAGGCCGCATTTATATTTGCTGTTTACACTGTTTCTATACTGTTCTGCTGTTGCTGTTTCCATTCTATCCCTTTACAGCCCTGTCCTTTCTGCAATCCCCTTTTCTCCATGTCTTATTCTAAATTATTGTCAAACTGTTCCCAGCAGCTCCTGTATGCTGGGGGCTGTGAGAGAGAGCTCAGAGCATGTGGGACCTCCTGCATGTTCACTGTTCACCTTGGTTCTGAGTTTGGCAGCAGTAACGAGGCTTTTTTTGTTAAGCTTTAAGAACAAGAAATAAAGAATTCCGAAAAATATGGACATCCAATAAGACAAGCTTTAGCATAGCTTTTGGGGGAAGTTAGGAGCAGCACATTAGAGCAAAAAGTCTTAGTTTTACCTGTAGTTATGTTGATGCAACTGCCATCTTGGTCTATTGACCTACACGTGAAGGTCACCAGCTGCCCCTGGAACATCATGCAGCATTAACTCAGTTGAGAGACACAGGAAGGAACAGTAGTTTTGTGTTTATAATCTGTGGAAAATAATAACACGTCTCACAAATGATTCTTAATAAGAAAACAGGGTTCTAAGGGGAGGGAGGAAAAAGAACAATTTATGCTTATGAACCAGAGGAAATGCTTTTTTTCCTATATACTCTGCAGTTGGCCTCCATTATTAATTGACTCCAAAGGAAGGTTAAGCTGCTCCTTGTAGCCTTTACTCATGTAACTATCCTCAGGGCGTCTTGCTGCAAGGCGTGTGGGCCCTCGCTGCGTGGCTCCCTCGTGCAAAGGCCTGGGTAGCTGCAGCCAGGTTCCATCAAACAAGTTTCCTTCAGCCCTTTATTCTGAACATCGGCTACTCTAATTTCCAAGCATCTTGGTCTGTTTGTGTGACTGTGGATTAATACAATTTTATAAGTATCTACTTCAGATAATGAAATTTGCCTGCAACCTGACTCTTTCAGGCCCAGGTAAACGTGTCTGTTAATTCATTGCACAATACGCCCATGAACATCGTTTTCCTCTGGTTCATGAGTTGCAATAGGCCATTAGTTTTTTCACCATCCTTATCAAATTTCCTGATGGAAAGTATTTCTCCCCTTTCCACTTACTCTTTTGCTAGTGTAAGTCCCCCCATTAATGTAAAATGCAGGATTAACCTTTATCCATCGTGGTACTCACTGCACTGCTAGGATGTTGCGACATTAAGTACTTCTTCCTGAAAAGAACAAAAGAACAAATGACAAATGTCTGTATTTAATTTGGAAGCGAAGTATATTAAAACACAGATACACACACACAAAAACAAACCAAAATAAAACTGCATATACACACACACACACACACACATATATATAAAGGAGGTACTGATCATGATTTATACAAGATAGGGTAGCCCTATGACCCTGTCCTATCAATTATGTTCATTTAGGGTTGAATTAGAAAATAGTTTTCCAAGAACTGTGAGGCTTGTTTTTAACATTTTTTCCACAAAAATCAAAAGGCCACCAAGGCTGTACTTAGCTTATTTAGCTACTTTAGAAAGGTCAATTTCCTTACATGCAATCGGGATTATGAGGGGATATGAGAGGGTTTGAATGCACAAATTACTCATAGCAAACAGCTATAAGCTAAAACACCTAATCAAATTACATAGTTATAAGATAACACAGGACTGAAAGCTTCTAAACATTTTATTTGCTCTAAGACCCTGCTTCTCAAAATCTGTTTTTATAACACTGAGAAAAGAAAAAAGTTATTGTCTGAATTGAAAAGCCCTGCTGTTAGGTTGTTTTGCTGTAGCAAAGTATTATAAATTAATAAAAAAAAAATCCAATTGTCTTGTGCCTGGTGTCCTGATGCACCAGCAATTATTTTTGCTTGATGTATTTTTAAGGAAAGATTTTATCAAACTCATTTAGCTTTTAAAACAGACGGAGAAACAATTTGTTCTGCTTCTATTTGACCCAGGGTTTTTTTTTTCCATTTTATAAAAGGGCTTCATTAATGCATAAACTCATAAGTTAGATTTTTTTCTTTTACTGAAAATAATACTTACAAGTATTTTAAATGTCATTTAAACTGAGTTATGTTATTCTTGTAGCTAGCATTTACCTTGTGTATAATGTATGCAGGTTACTTTTTCTGCTCCTCGATGGAATGGAAAAGAATAAGCACAATGATAACATTGGATTCAGTGGGTAAATAGGTAGTTAATTTTTTTTTATATCCTCACCCAAATTTAAATTTTCAAAGTACATAAAAATCTAATGAAAAATCAGTGAATTCCTAGAGTATCTATACCATACCTTTTATTAGAAAATATTCTTTATTTTGTCCATGTATGACAGTTGAGCCTGGACAACTTTCAGTCCATTGAAGTTAGGGAACAAAAGACCATGTGCAAAAAGAAAAGTTGGCACAGTTGTTTGAAGAGAAGGCAGGAAACTGAGGGACATTCTTTTTGATATATGTTGTTTTATACATGAGATATAGTCAGGATTTTGGACACAGAACAAGGAGGCCCACTTCGGAATGGTATAAAGGGAATGCTAAAGCACAGAAAAAGAAGAAAGGAGTATGATGCTATAACTATGAAAATAACTGAAAAGTTTAGTGGCATTACCAATCACATTGCAGACCATATAGACGAAACTACTGCCTAGCAGCTTTTCAACAACATAAGAGGAAGGTGGATTTTTTATTTTTAAGCAGCATGGGTCTGTCTGTTTTTGTGGTTGTTTTTGCTTTGGTAATTTTAATGGTTTAGGAAGAAAGAATTGAACTTGGAAACCTAGCTTACAATCTTTGCTTGCTGACATGATAAAAGATGAGCTTTAGACTCAAAAAATATGATCAAAATGTTTTGAAGTGCTGATCTATTTAAAGCCGGGTGATACATTCTGGTAAGTCATTTATGAGATTTTAAAACACTAAAAATTTTTAATTTTTTTTTTGTATAGTCATCCTGTAAGCAGAGATATAACTGAAATACATCAGTGCCGATTGAACAGGATACCCCAAATATTGTTGGAGATCTGTGTAAATGGATTGGATCATAAAAGGCCACGTGAGTATAGGAATTTTAGGGCTCTTTCTCCAGCATGATATCTGCTTATGCTAGCTAATCATCTTGCTCTAAAAAAAAAAGCAGCTGTATGTTTGAAAGACAAATACCGATTAAAGAAGGTTTGCTTGTTAGATGTTACTAAATAATGAAAACTCAAGAGAGAGGTAGTGTGAGGGAATGTAATCTTTTAATGACAAAATGCAACATTTAATGTTTTATATACTTTTTCATGTTTACATAGATAAAATGCAATGTTTAACTGATGTTTTATAGACAGTACCTTCTGATTTAACTAGGAAAATGAGCTGTAATTGGTGCCTTTACTATACGGATGCTGAATTTATCAACGCACACTTTGATACAGCATAACACAAGCCCTGCATTTCAAAGCGATGTACAAATCCCGAGCCCATCATTGCTACAGTGAGGTCAGCCACAGTGCCTCTCTCTCAAAGCAAAAATAAATGCTTGGAAGTATTTGCACTGTGAAGCAAAAGAATATTTTAATGTCTGACTTTTCTAATATTCCAAGATAAACCTTTGACTCAGGAATCTCCCTCTAATCTCTATATAGGCACAACACCTTGAGACAGTGTCTGTCATAAACCATGAACTCTGAGTTATTTCCAACCCTCTATAACAGAGATAATTCTAATGTGCCTAATTTGATGCATTTAAGTTAATCATGTGCAATTTTTAAAGGATACAAAAAACATAACATGATTCATTTAACATTTTCTGGCATTGAAAAATTGCAGAAATTCTACTGTTCAAAGCTGAGACAATATTTCATGTTCTTCATATTCTCAGGTGGCTGAAATGTCATTTTTTAAAATTCACAGACTGTGAGGCGATTCAGGTTGCAATTTTTGTCATTCCAGCTTCCATCCTTGTACATCTCCACACATTTTTCTCTCCCTTTGCCATTTGGCTCATACTGGTGCCACTTGGTATAATTCACAGGCATGCCATTCATATAGCTGAACTGACCTAAAGTCTCATTCTCCTTAATGCCTAAGTAAGCATATCTGTTATACTGCTTTACAATACCCAAAACAGCGTTATTTTCCTCCTCATTCATGGGAGTTGCAAGAGTTCCTCCAGCCTCTTCACAGGATTTTAGTGCAGATGCAAAATTAACTTCCTTCCCATTGCTGGCAAGTATTTTCTCTCCTACTTCTGTTATTTTTGTATTCAAAGTAAGCACTAAAAATAGAAAAGGAAAGAGCTAGTTAGGTTTATTTATCTATTTATTTATTTATTTCCTCTGGCATAGTGATGGGAAAGTGAAGAAAGAAAAATCAAGAGGAGAGGAGAAAATTAAAATTTGTGAAGTGAAAGGAAGAAGAAAGTGATGAGGGCAAGAAAATGAAAATGAAGGAAAGGATGAACAGAAAAGAAGCTGTTCAAAATTTTATGAACTCATTAGTTAGTATATTATGTTGCATGCAACCATCTGCCATCACTGCCTATAAGCAAGGACGTGCCACTACCACTTCCTTATATATGGTATCAGCCCTATTTATTTGTGTGCACTTCAGAAAGAGTGCCAAGTTTTGCTTCATCTCTGAGCCAGGAAAAATAGAAAAATTATAAATGTTTTGCGCAGTCTTTCTTTTAAAATTGTTTGTGAACTAAAACAGTAAAAACAGAAACATTACCGCCTTCCAGTCTGCCAATTCGATGTTTTAAACTTGCTAAAACATTTCCTAATTCAGTGTCAAGAGAAGCAGGTAGACCTACACAGATTAAAAAAAAGAAAGAAAAAAAAAAGTTATACAATCAAGCCAAAATCAGGCTCTGTTGAGAGGAACAATTCACTGAACAAAACTAATCACTTTAGAAAGCTAACTCATGCATAACATGCTTCTCTTGCATCACCTAGAGGAAAACAATTATTTCCCCATTACTTTTTCACAGGGTAGTTAATCTATATGCCTAATACCCACCCCACCCCTAAAATGCTGATAATTCACGTATAGATAAAGGAGGCCTAGGAAAAGCTGCGAGAGAAATGGGATGCATATTTCTAGGTTGCAGGCTCACATTTCTGACATACCTGTGAAAGTGCAAAGATGCTAAGATAGTGTGTTTGACTGTGTCTTTGACAAAGAGAATTTGTTTCATTCCAGTGATTGTTACTGACCAGGCACAAAGGAGAGCTTGGGGAGGGAACTTGTGTTACGGCATCAAACAGAATTCAGCTCGTACCACTTTCAGTCAGCTTAATGGATCCTTTGTAGTTTTACAGTGGGATCCTACTTTAATGTGAACCGTAAACACCAGTATAGGAGGGTTTCTGCACCCTCCATTGTGTGAAACATGTACAGCTAATCCAGCACTGATGGCCAAGGTAGATGCTTTTTTTCATACAAACAGCCACTGGCAACAGCAGACTTGAATGCAGAAGGAAGTCATGAGGGTGCTCGTGTGATTGCGTTGCCACTGCTCACATCTAAAATGGAGGGGAATATAGATGCCCAGAATGTTGGTGACATTTAGAGTTGTCTTATGTGTTTCTCACTGACTCTAAAGTGCAATATTTGACCCAATAACAGTGCATTCAACAGAGAGCCTTTACACAGAAATCAGCCTTTTTTACCTGGTGGTCCAGTGTTGCCTTTTTCCCCTTTCTCTCCTCGCTCTCCCTTGAGCCCTGGAGGTCCAGGAGGTCCATCTCTTCCAGGAGGCCCCATTGCACCTCCAGGGGGTCCTACGGGACCTGGAAGAGAAGCACGAAAATAAAATGATTTTATATATATATTTTTCCAATAGATGCATATTCTGGGACCTTCAGGACCTGGAAAAAGCATTTTTTCTGGAGATAAAATTATACAAGGTTAAGGTGTGTTCCTTACCAGACTGCTATCACAAATGCTGCCTTCCACTACTGTAAAAACATATCAGAAGCTCTTTAATTACACTCCTACTTATTGGAATAATATTTTCTTCATACTTAAAAAAATCTTTCTGCTGTGAAAATAAGAGCACTGGATATACATACATATGTATTTATTAATATATTGATAAATACATATAAAGTATATCAATTCTTATATTTATTGATACTTTAATATATTCATATATATGCATATATAGATTGATACTTAAATATATATATATATAAGTATTTATAACGTGTTCATTTCCTCTCTTTGACCAGAAAAGAATCTTATCTTTCAGAAAGAAAAATTAAACTGATCACTTCCTCCGTTCCGTTCTTCCCTCTTCTTGCTCCTCTGTGTTGAGGGTCTTTCTTCTTGCAGCTTTCATCACAAGAGATTTGTTGCAAAACAGGAAGTTGTTAGCTTGGACTGCAAATAGGTGACAACTGATTACAGAGCAAAAAAATCACTCTGTAAATCTACTGGAACTGGCAACCCATAGGCATTGAAATAAAAGTACTATTGCCTTACTTTGTCTAAGTGAAAAGATAATGTACAACAAGACATCTCTTTCCTTCCTGTACTCCTCCTTAGTACATGTGGAGTAGAGTGAAGACAAGCACTGCAGTTACCTGGTGGCCCTGGTTCTCCTCTCAGACCGTCCCTTCCATCCCTTCCAGGCAGCCCGTTAGCCCCGGGAGCACCCGGCAGCCCGGGTATTCCTGCGCACTTTTCCTCTGCATGGCAGGACCCGAGAAGAGCTGCTACTGCTGCGACCACGTAGAATGAACAGGACAACATGATTGCTCCGGGCAGCTGTAAAATAGAGTCAAGAACATGTTTGTCAGGGAATAATTCCCTAAGAAATACATTAACACACTGGAGAGTGCTTTAAAGACTGAAGTGTGCTTTTTGTCTTCCAGATTGACTCTATTGTAGGCTTTTGGCTTCATTATAAATCCACCTCAAAAATGGCTATTTGTAAGGGCAAAGTTCACATGTATTTGTACAGAGAAATGTCTCACTGAAATGAGCGCAGAAGAAAACGCTCTTGATCACGAAACTATTCAATTGTGCCATAAATTTTAGCAGTTAAACTGTGCACAGAATCTGTTTAAGCTGCACAGATTTCTGTCCCTACTGTCAAGAACATTCACTCTTTGTGAGAACATGAAAAGCACCTCAGAACACACGTGTACTGAAAGCATCGGGGAGTTTTGTGGGTTGGACCTCAGACATCTGACAGTTGCAGGCCACTGGCTCCAGAGAACAGACTATTGAAGTCTCTAACAGAGACCTGCTGTAGGTGGTTAGAAATACTTGTTCCTGAGATAAGGAAATGTAATTACATCAGGTACTCTTCCTCTGATGCTGATCAATCAGTGAATGACATTCGAATGACTACCGCATTCAACTCATAATTGGATCATGATGCAGAGTCAGAGTCCTGATCAGTCACATAGTAAGATGGAAAAACAACTCTTCAGGTTTAATGACCTTCATCAGTCACTGCAATCTGGTGTCCTTCAGGCATCTCCTCATCTAGTAGAATTGTTAATATAAGCAAAGTACAAAAACAGTAATAAAAGAAAATGTAATTAAAAAATGCAAATACAACCACAGAAGAAAAGGAACAGGTTTGCCATCTAGCTGAAGTCCTCATTATTTATAAAAAGCAAATTCAGCTTACCTTTCAGTTTCAAAGTGAAATGAAAGAGAAGTTCTCAGAAGTCCCCTTTTTATAGTGTGCTGCTTGTTAAATGCCAAAGTGCTGAAGTGGAGACTGCATAAGTAGGGCACGAATGATTTTCCTGTGTATTTTCCTTACACACTTGTTATGCAAAGACCGAGAACAATATTAAGGGCCGAGACCTTTCTTTTTTTTCCTTTTATAAGAACAGAAAGCAAGCTTTCTAATTTCTATTCTTAATGGAAAAAAAAAACCCAATCTTGAAGAGAACATATAACTCCAGCTTTATATACTCATACAAAAGATACAGAAATTTAAAGAAAGACACTTGCAATAAATCTAGTTGATATCGTAACTAGATTCTTCTTGTTTTAAAAGAGTAAAAATGATATGTGCTCACCAGTAGCTTTCATTGAAGGAAAGGTGCTCTTATAAATTAGGGAAAGCACTGTTGCCTTCTAGATAAAGTCTGCTTTGATAATCAGAATTCTAAACTTTTTTTGTCGTCTCTGTAGCTGGCCTAGTTGTCTTATGATTTCCCAGAATGAGAGCTATGTATACATATATCTATCTATATATATACATAAGAACAGGACAAGCAAATTGTGGAGATATCGATGTCCCTTTACCAAATGATTAACTTTAACAATTGTTACCCAAAGACCCAGATTCAAAACATTCCCCTGCTTGGTGTGCAACAAGGATTTCAATGCAGATGGAGTCATTTTATAAAACCTCTAATCATTCCAGCTGAAACATTTACTTCTATACTGTCTCAAGGAAGCAGCTGAAAACAACTGGTGTTATGTAAGTGAAGAAGGGTTAGGTAGCATCCTGCAGGTTCCCTACCTTATTTCGGAATCCTGTCGCATCCTTGGAATGGCACAGGCACCAATTTGGCACAGTCAATACACGGGTAATTCCGTTTCCGAATGGCAGCTGAGCTCCGAGGTGGCTACAGCTCTGAGAGGCTTCTGCTGTGTCAAGATGAAGTTAATGAACCTAGACTGGAGAAGAAACATTTTAAGTGATCAGTAGTCCAAGTTTCTGTGAATTCAGCATGTCCTATAGCATCTCCTATAGATTCAGTTTTTCGGCAAGTCTGTAACATTTGTAATGGTTAATACCACTTTGTTATATCATTTGTATATGAATTCATGCATACTTTAATATTCAAGCAACTTTATAAGCTATAGCAAATTACTATTATTTCTTGCAGCTAACACAGTTTATACATCAAAGATTTACATAAGTATTGCAGTCATTAAGTAGGGAAGTCACTAAACCCCACCAGCAACATATCTCTGTCCATTCAGGGAAGTGTGCAATGAAGAAAATGTGGCTTGTGATGGGTTAAGATGGGGAAAAGCTGTATAAATTATTATCTTTTACCTAGCCTCCAAAGAAACATATGTTTCAGTACCCTTTTTTTCTACCATGAGTCAGATTATATTTAAACAACAGAAGCTGATAAGAGATCTAAAACATCATCCAGTGTTACGGATTACTAATTCTTTAGATTTACTTTCCTTTGTGAAGTGGCAGAGGTTTAAGAAAACAAATAGACTAAGGATTGAGAAAGAAAGAAAGCAAATATTTTTTCTACAAGCTGGCATCACTGTTCAATAACTCTGAGGCTCAAGGTTCTGAAATCCATAGGAAAGCCCTTTGTGGTAATGCCTTTGGGAGGGGCAGCACCAGCAGAAACCATCCGGGATACTTCAGCGTTTCATCTGGACTCAGATCCTTCTTTCTCAGGAAAGTACATGAATCAGAACAACAAGAGTCCTTCTGGTGACGTAGAAAGCATGAATTACACTGTTTTGTCAGTGCCAGTAAACCTAACCCAATGGGCCTCCTCAGCTAGGAGCAAAGGAAAATGTGGGAAAAAAAGGAACCTAATGTTCAAAGAGCCAGTGTACCCAGAAAGATCACTTATTTAAGTAGCAGCTGTGCATGCTGTCCTCACATAAGTAGTTTGAATACTAATAACTATTAAGGAGGTTTCAAAGCTGGAATCACTTTCTTTTATATAGCCTTTAAATCTCTAACCCCCTGAAAAAGAGCTGAACTCTTCATTTCCCTCAGCTCACCACTTTGAAAAGCTCGTTACAAACAACTTTATCATAGCCCAACATGGATAAAGCTATACAGTGCTCTTTCATACACAAGAGAATGCAATATAACCACACTAGTTTAGTTTAGCTGCCTGAGAGACATTAATCTTAAATGTATCATGTTGCTGCAAATTCCTGATAGCTGCTGTTGTAGTTTGTCCTTGACACTGCAATTGCATGGAAGGCAGCTGATTCTCCATGTTTGCCTACTCCGAATGATAATAATTTCCAATATTTGCCTAATATTTCTACAGCAATTTAACTGCTCTGCTGCTGTTAAAATAGACCAGATGTAGGTGCCTACAGTCCATTTTAAAAAGACTTTTTAACATCAGCTTAAGCCTTCTAAACTTTATCTCCTACTAAGCAGCAAGCAATGAAGCATGTGCCCTCTTCACCACATCTGGGTTAAATTAACTGGGAGAAATCAAAATAAAACAGTCTCTCTCACTTTAAAAGGTAAGAAAGTAAACAACAATAAAAATCACTTTTATACTAGTTAAAGTACATTTATTAAGTGCATTATGAGTGAAAAAAGTAGGGATGAAACTACACTATTTATTGGGTATTATTGCTGTGTGTCCCACAAGACTCATACTACTTAAACAGGGGTTGTTCATAAACATAAATACAGCTCAGTAGCCATTACATTCCCCCTGTTAGATGCTTATCCTCCAGTTAGAGTGAGGTACTGCCAGCTTACTCGCACGTTGGGGTTTGGGGGCCCAGGGCACCTCTAAGTCCAAATGTAGGTGAGTGGATGGAGAAGGAGAAGGAACTGCTGAGTACAGCTAACAAGACTCCCAAAGAAAAGGACAGCAGTGACAGGGAACAAAGGTCAGAGGACCTGATTTTAAGGGCTTGTTCCCTAGACTGTACTGAACTATCCTTTCATAGCACTGTGCTAGCAAAGAACATAAAATTTAAGTTTAAGAAAGAAGAGAAAAAAAAAAGGTTAAAAAGAAAGTCCTTTTCTGTTCCTATTTTCTGTTCCAGGAAAAGCAAATTCCAATTATACTCATCCAGATAAGGAAGGGCAAGGTTTGTCACAGCTTTTGTGAGAGAAGCAGGCATGGTTTTGTCCTGTCAAAAATAGGTAACCTTGAAACTATTTTAACAGAAAATCTACTTACCCCCTATCTTCATATTATATCCATTTCCTTTCTCATGTACTTGAGGCACTTGCTCTAAACCGCAGATGCACACAGTGGCATACCACAGGACCTGAGGAGCTTACTGTCTCGGTAAGTTAGAAATAACTGGGATGGACTTCTGCAAAAAAAAAAAAAAAAAAAAAAAGGAATTGTTTAAGGGAGAGGCATACTGCAGTTTTATCAGAGCTTATTTCTTAGTCTCTGACACAGGAGGTTATCGCTAACACTACCTGTATCTCCAGAAAGAATACATTTAAAGGCTCCTGCCAATGCAGAAGTTGAAAAGTACAGACTGAGCTTAGCCTACAGTAGAGAACACAGGTCAAAAGTTACAGCTTTTCAGCTACTGCAACTGGACAGAACAGTTAAAGAATACTTAAGAATAACGAGAGAATGGCAAGCGTTCTTCTTATTTCCTTCCACAGTGGATACCATGTCTGACATGGTAGAGACTGAGGTGCCAAGAAATGAAGTGCAAGACTGAGGAGATGATCAAGAAAGCTAAATCATGAAGAGTGAAGGGCAATGAGGCTGAGCTCCTTCTTGCTAGGCATGTAGCTCCAGTATGGGAATAGTACATGACAGCATGAGAAGTAGTTGCTGGATCTTGTTCAACAACACAACAAAAATACCCATTGCACTGTCAATTAGTAGTGTCTCAATGGGCTAAATATGTCTTTTTTTAGTAGAAATAGTAACTAGAATAGTAACCACAGAACTATCCTGCTGTGTTATAGTTCCCATGGAGATGAGCTGTACAGTGTCCCTCCTATTGAAAGCGGTAATAGGAAGCAATTTATGCTTGAACAGCCACTGGCCAAAATTACCTTGGAAACATTTGCTCATAATTCATATCTTGCCCTTATAGACAGCCACCTGGCCCTTGTTGTCAATTTAAAATAAAGATAATCAAGCTTGCAGATAGCCAAAAAAAAAAAAAAACACCACACTAAGCTGTTATTACGTTGTTATTGCTGGGAAATGGCCCATCTAATGTCTCACTGATAAGTGTTTCAACATATATATTCAAAAGCACTGTCAACATTTATTTCATTCGTGATTGAAATTCAAAGTCCTTCGCAAAAAACTCATTATTGAAAACACATGGCACAAAATAGAGTTATACAGCAAAATAATAAACTCACCGAGCTGCTGTTCAGGTCTGATGGTCACAATAAAATGAAGCTGCTTTGCAACTTACTGCAGGGAACCAAAGTGGCAATGAATTCCCTGGAAACATCACATATTATGATTTTTATTGCTGTTATGAGCTGAAAATTAAGACAAAATAGGCATTATGGATTTTCATTTTGCACAGAACATTTCAGCAGATTGAACACCAAAACTCTACATGCTTTAGCTAATTATACTGAAGTATACAGTATTTATTATACCGAATCTGTTTCTTCTGTAATGGCATATTTCAGATTCTTATTAGTGCATACAAAGGTGAAGCATAGATCTTTCAGGTACTGGACCGATATTATGGCTTTTTGTTACTTTCAATTACCATGAAAAGTATCCATAGCTTCTGAGCGTAAATCTCTGGGGGCTTCACGCTAGATAAGTGAGTTTTTTTTTTTTTTTTTTAAAAAAAAAACCTCTAGAATCCTTTTTTTTTGCTGAACAGAATGATTGAGAGAATACTGAATCATAAGATAGGAATATGTAACTTCCTTTGAGTCCAGAAAGTAACAACAGCAGCTTTCAGATTTTCTGAGGTATCCTTTGGAACTGTGTTTTGGAAACCACCTTAGGCACACCAGCAGTTGAGCAGAAATAAAAAAGACAATAAAAGAAAACCCAAAAGAAGGTCTAGGAAACCAGTGGGAGGAGGTACTTTATCAGATACTGAGAAGGAAAATAGGAAAAGCCAGTCTCGGATAACAGATACTGCTATTTTATTTATGCTGACGCACAGC
The DNA here is from genome assembly GCF_059628265.1 of Tinamus guttatus. Classification (NCBI taxonomy): domain Eukaryota; kingdom Metazoa; phylum Chordata; class Aves; order Tinamiformes; family Tinamidae; genus Tinamus; species Tinamus guttatus. Next base: position 4,819,597 of record NW_028288780.1, read on the forward strand.
TCATTGCAATCTCTGGTGCAAGCTCCATTAGGAAACATTTCCAACTGTTTTCTTTCCACTCTGCAGTGTATTTTCTTTTCTTAGTTAGCTGACTAGAACTCCTTAGAGTTCATCATGCTGATAATGAGACAGATGAAGATCCAGAGAAACAGAAAGAAAACCAAAGGGAACAAACAGACCCCTAGAAGCTCAAAGTCCCCCTGAAACGAACTGGGAGATCTTCAATAGTGCTTCAGGTTGGAACAATTCAAAATAAAACTGTTTAGCAGGTTATTAAAGCACAGCAGACAATTTAGCATGACAAATCAGAGAGAATGTTTAATAACCCTGAGAAATTCAACAAGCATGGGTGCCACCTACGTAACTTTAAAATATGATTTTATTATTCCATGAGGGTTACTCCTTATGGCGTTTTCAGAGGTTTTGTACGTTGTTGTAAAACCTAAAAGTTCTTTTCCTTGTAATACAAGAGAAACTCCAGAAAGTATTACAATCATTCCCTAAATATTCTTGCCCACATTCACGGGAGGGACGCAGGCTATAGCCTCTACAAAAACTATGGTATCTTGGGTATCTTGCCGTGCTCAATTCAGAGGGAAGCAACTGCAACAGAGGTTAACATCTGGACAAGCAGGAAGCAATATGCCTGTCAGGTGTTGCTGCTGGGTGGGAGCCAGCACTTAACAGGAGAGCTTCAAATGTCCTTAAGGTAGCTTCAGGCTTACCAGAGTGCTCCAGGGATTCAAGCCAGAACATAAGCACAGTAGGTCTAGTCTTTCATAGCCATTTGAGAAGTGTCTTCATCCACGTGCAGGGCCAAACGGTGCCACTGCAGCTGTGTGCACGTTGCACAACGCGAGAAATCTCTCGGAGTGAAGAGCGGGTGCAGCCAGGAGAGCTGGGCCTCAATGACCCTTGCACGGGCTCAGCTGCCTCCTGCCATCCGGCTCTGCGCCGGGCCGAGCACACGGGGCCCCTTTCGCAACGGCCGCCCTCTTCCACAGTCATCTTGGGCAAGCATCTGAAGCTGAAGTGGACCTCAAGTGTTAACTCTTAAAAATAAACTTCAAAACCTACAGAAAATAATCGTCCTTGCAGTACAGCGTTATCACAAATGATGTGTCGCTCTAATGAGTGCATGAAATCTTCACAGTCTCAGTCCTACCCCCTTCTGGGGCTCTTAATACTGATCCCCCCATGAACCTGTTCTGGCATCTATTTTTCCCAGCTATATTTCCACAGAAATGGGGCACAACTCTCTAGTAACCTACACATTTTATGCTTCTTTTACCTTTCCAAAGAAAGCATTCTGAGCCAATGAAACTGAGATGAACCATGTAAACTATTATACTTACCAAGGACTGAGACAATTTGCTAGAATAAAGGCCAAACTCAGAATTCTTCTGACAGCATTAGACAAAGATAAAAATCAGGATGGCAGTATACAGAAGCACTGAAAAAGCTGCCTATAACATGACACAGTGGGTAGAACATGATTTTTAAGTGAACTGACATATAATACACTTAAGCCTTGTACAGAACATTTGAAACATTCCTTAAATAGCTTTTACAGCTGCTACTGTGTGATGGGCTTGCAACCTTTCATGCTACACAGATTCCTGCTGTTCCTGACACTTGATCTTCATTCGTTAAAAAAGAGAGGATCTGCCTTAAGTTAGGCTTCAAAATATGAGATTAAAAAAAAAGAAACTAGCCATTTGTTTGTATAGGGCTTTTCACATGAGAGCCTTGTAAGCTTTTTTTCCATCACTGCCATGAAAACTCAAAATGCGCTTTGGTCTTGAAAATGAAAGCAGAGATTCTCCAAATGTTGCAACTGCACTTTTAAGCTAAATACCAGATATTAGAAAATGACAGTGCACTGAGCGAAATGTGAGGTTTCACAGCAATATTTGCTTTACTAGTTTTTGGTGCACAATCATAAGATCTGTTTAGCTTAGGAGACACCATTAATATCACCCTTTTCAGCTTAGCTGTCAGGTGCCCCTAAGTAAATTTTAAAACAAATACTCCATTTCTTCTTCCTTTCTCCTTCCTAAAATTTACCCTCTTTATCTTGCTTCTGTATATACATATATCTGTGGAGGGAGGGAGGATGGAGAAGGTGTGAGGAGGAATCAAAAGGTTGTGATCTATAAGAAAAGCTGCATTGACCCAAATACATTTGAGTGCGACGTGCTTGCATAGGTGACAGCACCCTTAAAGGGCAAGGTAGAATAACATAATCAACACCAAATTATTCCTTAGAAATTACGCTGCTTCATAAGAGGTTTCAGGATTTCTAATTACATTTGGGAAGTGCTGTGCCCATCTCAGCTAAAAAACTTGCAGTAGAGCAGCCTCTGCTCTTTTATAATCCTCAGTTATCTGTCTCAGAATGAAAAATATGCTTGGGAATAACACTTGGCATGGGTGAAGGCTGCACAAAGCAGAATTCAGAGAGAAAATTTACATCCTCACACGTTTTTTGTGGCTCTGTACTACTGATTTCTGCTAAAGCTGCAATGAAACACACTGAGATTCAGTCTCTGCAGCACTGCTGAGCAGATGCAAGCTAGAAGCCAAAAAATGCTAGCATGCCCAGGCTTCCTGAAAGCAGACACCCAAGTGTGGGCTGACTATTCCTCTCACATTTTGTACACTTGGTCCCAAGCACACTCCAGCTGCTTGAAGTTTTATCTGTATTTAAACACTCTGCAGGGCTGGGAGAGGATGCCAACCAGTTATAAAAGCAGGATCTTCCTCCCAGTGCAGAGCTGCCAGAAGCCTCTTGCAGGATTAAGGCACTCGCTCAGCTCTGCAGGATGAGCTGAACACCCGAACCGAAGGGAGCCAAGAGCCAGCCCAGGAACAGCTTTCACGCTGTCTGCCCTGAAGCCCCCTCTAAACAACTCAAACTCCCGATGCCTGAAACACCACCAGGGTCACAGACCATAACAAGGGACAGTAAGTGCAGGTGCCTCAGGATACAGTCATTCCCTAGAGCTAATCCAGGAGAGCCACTCATGCTGCAAATGCTCAGAGGTTTGCCAGAGAGCTTTAATGAGACACGGGACTGCACTTGGGCTCCCAGGCTCTCCTGCAGCCTTTCTCTCCCTGGAGAACACCGGCCAAGCTACAATCTGGGAATCACTTTTCCGCCCTTATGTCACCAGGTGCTGGGCCAGAGAGCACAGCCACTGAAGTGTGCTAAGGCCACAGACTTCCTTGTGTAACGCTTCCCTGCACGCTTCACGGGAGCCCGGAGCACAGGCCGAGGAAAGCGATGCCTTCTTCCACAGCAGCAAACATGCCAGAACTAAGGACGCACTTCTCCTGAGCTCTGAGCATAAGTTGTCCACTCCTTTCCTTTGTAACACATCAAAAACATATAAAAAGTAAAGCTGCAAGTTGAAGTTGCTACTGAATGAAATCACTTCCTGTCTTCTTGTAGTTCCAAATTAAAAAAAGCCACAGGAAAAGTAAAGAGAAGAAAAAGAGCTTTTCAGGAATTCTGCATTTTCAGACTTGACAGTGTCTGAATTAGAGCTGTGTCTTATAAAGCTAAATCCAGCAGCTGATTAATGAATGCTGCCCTCTGAAGAATTACTCTGAAGGTCTGCAGAGGTCATGTTAGCACCAAATGAGGAGTTCCTATATCAGTGGTATAACAGAAAATACAGATCAGTTTGTAATTCATGAACAGTGAATCGGTCAGAGAGGCTGATGTAACTCTCTTGAAAGCAAACAGAAAACACTTCCAAAGAAGAAGAAATGTGTCCCTAACATGCTGTGAAGAAGGACAAAATTCAGGGTGTACCAGATAGCACCTTACAGCAATACACAGTAAAAGTTCACTTACTACTTGCAGGTTTTGTTTCTGCCTTGTGGACTTTTCTCCAGTCTGAGAAGATCTGCTTGTCCTTCTGGAATGAGTTGCTGCTGCTTGAAGATTCTGGCTCTGCTGCCTTCCATAGTGGTTCTGGACATGTCGTTTGCACATATTCATTTTTTTTCTCACTGTGAAGACCTTGAACATCAGTCAAGGGATGCTGCTGAGATGACGGTTCAGGTGATTGACAGGGGAATCAGAACCATTCACATCTGCAAAATATTATTCCAAACCATGTGAAAATCAGGAACTAGGTCACTGTAATCTACTGGCTGACCAATTGCAGGCACAATACATCATGACTTTGAGTGCAGCTCCAAATTAAATGGTAAAAAAAAGTATCACAGTGGTTTTGGACACACTCTCACAGTAGAATTCAAGTTTTCATTCATTCAAAATGAATGTGCTGGAGACTGAATTATCACTGAGTCCTAAACCTGGAAGCACAACAGGACTTCACTTACTCCCTAGAGTGTCTCTTTTGTGTCCTAAATCAACCCAAATCTGTTTTTTGAATATTGCAGCATAGGCTGCATTTCCATATAATAAATATTCATTAAAAACTCCCAGGCAAATTTTAAAAGCCTCTCGTTTTCATAGCTGCAGGACACCAACTTCGCTTGAGAATTGCAGATGTGTTACAGTAATGACAAGCAGAATACGATGCAGATCAGCAGATATTTCATACTCTAGAAAATTCATTCCATCCACCAATGCTAGTAATTACTTTTGCACTATACCCGTATGACCTGCTGTATAGAAATGTCACTACTTACACAGGCAGACCCATAAAGCAAGTGATTTGGGCATATGAAGTAGATGATTACTGCCTAAAATATCTTTTTTTTTGTGACACCGACATAGCATTAAACTGTTGTAACATCAGGGCTCTCCTAAACTACACTAAGACAACTCTGTATTTTACACTTCATTTTACACTTTACACTGCTCTGTAAAATATACCAGAGGCTGCTCAGTTTCTCCAGGCTGCATATGCAGCCTCTTTGTACAGTTAGGTGAGAGCGAAGTCTCTGGCCAAACACAGAAACCCTACTGTTTATTGTGAACAAGCATGACAGCCATCAGATATGTTGTCCTTGCATTTTAGCTGCTATGGTTGACTCTGTAATCTAGATATTTTATACAACAGCACTTAATCTTGCGTCAGAGAAAGTGAGAAAAAGGATGGGAAGGTGCCTTGCCTCTTACCCATGTTTGTGCACTCACAGGTGTGCTGGAAGCATAGGCAAGACCTTCCACAAACACTTGAGGAGGTGGCACTTGACAACTTAGTAAGTCTCATTACCTCTCACAGGAGCACAACAAGTGACAAAGTTAGATTCAGAAGGATGTTTCTGTGTTTCTGCTTGTGACCACTGCCTCTTGTTCTGTCTGACCCTGTCTTGCTTACACCCTCCCTTCGGATGTTTAAACAACTGATAAAGATCTCTGAGAGTTTTCTTCTCCAGGCTAAGCAATCTCAGCTCGCTCAGCCTTTCTTCATAAGAGAGATGCTTCAGTGCCTCATCATCCTAACAGCCCTTCCCTGGACTTGCTCCAGCGACTCCGTCTCTTTCTTATCCTGGGGAGCCCAGGACTGGATCCAACACTCCAGATGTTGGATCCCTGTGCTGAGCAAAGGGGAAAAACACCTCCCTTGATCTCTTGGACATGCTCCTCCTAACACAGCCCACCATACCAATGGCCTTCTTTGCCACATAGGCACATTGCTGCTCATGACCAACTTGGACTCCCAGGCCTCTTCTGCAAAGCTGTTCTCCAGCCAGCTGGCCATCAGCCTGTTTTTATTTATTAAAAATCACTATATTACATGAACTAATTTTGAAATGCCCTATCTTCAGTAAACATTTCCATATTTTTAAAAGCATAGCATTTACCTTGGTTCATATTTTGTCTTCAAGAGCTCATGAAGTATAGTGTAAGTCAATAGGCCAGACCAAATACTAGGCCACATGAGCAGGAAGCTATGTTTCAAATGCTGGTTGGCAGTCTGTCAAGGAGATATGCTTAAGAAGAATATAATGTAGATGCAAGGTCCTCAGCACCAAATGCTCTGCACCAAAGCCTTCTTTCTATTGAGGTGTTTAGCTTTAAAGCCTTCTTAAACTAAGCAAAAGAGAAAGATTGTTCTCAGGTTAAAACTTTTAAGTTTGCACAAAAACCTTTTTTTTTTTTTAATTGCCAAATTTTGCAATTTGAATGTGGATAAAAATTCTGGTCCTTTCATGATCCTTCACTATCCTGGTATTCATCTCTTCCTGCTTAATCCAGTCTGTAGTTTGGCTCTCTGTAGTTTCATTTTAGTTGAAAGTAGCTACTATCAAGAATATCCTAAAAGCCTGTGGTATCACATCTCCCACATTTAGGACCAAGACCAATTTGCATGAATAAGGACCTTTGCTATTTTTCTGCATGAGCTAAACTCCACAACAAATATATTTTACCACCAGGCTCTTGGGCTTAATTTCTCTTTTGTGTTGCTTTTAAATCCTTACCTTATTTCCTGTATTCCAAGAAATGCCCAGAGATTATCAAAAAATGTTTTTTTTTTTTTTTTTTTTTTTTTTTTGGCAAAATACACTCCTCTCTCTGGTCAAAACAGCAAAAACAAGGAGTACCACCTAAATAGTTTCATTTAGCCTCTGACTGTGTCTGCATGATCTGTACGTATGAAAACTGGAAGAAAACCAACCAAGCTTATAGGACTCTCAAAATCTCAAGATGCAATGAAAATACCTAATAGCAACAGTCATCTGCAAAACCATTTTAATGTTTTCTTTCTTGTATGTCTAAATTTAAAGGATTTAGCTTTATGCCCACAGCATCATACAGAGTTCCAGTCTGAGACTGATCCTTCAGCTACTGCACCTCTCCTGAGACTCTTCTCTCCACAGCTATCAGGATTAATGTGTATGTAAACTTAGATTTAAGTATTTCTCAAGATAGCAGCTCCACTAGCAACAGACACCCATATCTTGAATTACAAAAGTTTTAAGTGCTTTTAAGTAGTCATGATATGACTGCTCCCCATTCCCTTTCCTTTCAGAGCTCATATATTAGTAAGATGCATTTCTTCCTCAGTATTACGCCTCAGTGCTGAATAGTAATTCTGGATCTCAGAAGTGCAATACTTTGCTGCCCTTTCTGAGCAGAACATAAACAGACACTAGCACCATAAGGCAAAAAGTTCTGTATAACATGTTGACAACTTGTACCACAGAATTATCCTTGATTTAATATGGGGGGTCAAATTTAATGTCTAATATAGCTTGCATTTAACTGAAAAAAAACAAACAAAAACCCTAGCACAAACATCAGCTGACAAACTTTTAGAGTAAATGAGGCACACAAGGAAGTCAATTGGCCTGATGTTCTCTCTCTTCCATCGGCCAAATTGAAACCAAAAACAAGTCCAAGGAAGGATCATTAGGTTGACATACTGGGGGAAGGAGAGAAAAGTCACATCCAGCATGAATTATAAAACACCTTTCAATTACTTCTTTTTATATGAAGCTTCACAAAAGATTGCCCACAGGGAGTAGCCAGTCCTGCTGTATTCCATCTGATAAAGAACAATAAAAAGTATAATCACTATCATATTACTATAAGAAAATTATCATTAAAAATCAGAGTTTAAAAAGTGCCACTTCTCCATATACTTCTCTGTGCTGCTTCCTTAAGGTTCATGTCAACTGTGTATAATAAAATAAAATAAGGAAAAGTTTTTAGTCAACAAGATTGAGAAGCCTGATTCCAGGTTTGTATTTCTTATTTAGTTTTATGGTCTCAAGCCACATCTTCCCATGCCTCTGCTGATTTCTTTTTGCCTTTTTTTTTTTTTTTTTTTTTACTCCATATTATGTTAAACACCCAGTACCAGAAAAGCTGACATCTCTGCTATCTTCCATGAAGGCAACAAAAGAACGCTCATAATATTGGCCCAGCAAAAGAAAACTTGAAAACAAACTGTTAAATTTTCAGAAAAGTCATCTCACTGGAGAGATTCCCCTTCACATAAAGCTTTGTTTTTGCCTGCATTCACCTCCTTCGGAGGGTAATATGCAGGTATCTACAAAGTTTACCAAGTGGACATGCCAGTCCTTTATCCTAGGAGAGCTGAACTGCCTGTTTACCTTTTGCAGATTACTTCTTGTATTACATTTTGCAACACTGTTTCCTAGTAGATGAAAAAGATAGCAATCTGCAACAAAAATGGTTCAAAGAAAAAAAGCATCTGAGAATTTCAAACAATATTCCAGATTTCCCAGGGTAAAATCCTAGGGAGCTGAAATACCCCCCAAAATTTTGCTATCCACATACATTTTTAGAGGAGATAGAGAACATTTGGAGAATCACTGTGGATGCAATGATATAGTCCTTGTGTCTCAAGACTAACACATTTGCAGAGTTTATCAAAGGAGAGAACAGAATTAGACCCCCAAAGTTGCACTGAAACTTCTTTTACATTTAGAAGGTTGCGAGTTCTGAAGTAGATGTAGGAACTCTTATTTCAAGAATTTCTTCTCCAATAGGGCAACTGCCTATCCGTACTTAAAAGAGGCCTATAGCCTTAGCAGGGTCAAATACTTACCAGTCCAAAAGCTTGTATTAGTTACCAAGACCTTTACTTGATCAGCACAGAGAACTCTATTGTACTACTGGCATGGGACGTCACAAAAACATCCTGTATCCTGCCAGGATAACAGAATGCAGCAGGACACAAATGCAAACTTGCTGGATTTTTATCTTCAGGACAAGCCTGCTGAAATCCCTATCCAGAAAGAAAAAAAAAAAAAAAAAAAAAAAAAGGAAAGATGACGACCAAACTGACCACATTTCCATTAACCTCTGTAATTCTCTGCTTTCTTTTGGGAAGATGTGGTTTAATAGCTTATCTCTATCTTGCACAACCCTAGCTATTGCCTAACTGAGCCTTATCACCCCTATTAATGGGTACTGCATTTGGCATTCTGGGAGCAAGCCCTTTGCTCTTTGCCTAGCCTTGGACGGACGCTGGCTGTGTGTTTACAGTAAAACTGAACAACGAAAAAAAACCACAACACCTGCAGGCACTTAACATTTTCACTGCAAGATTCTACTTTATTCAGCCATTCTCCTGCTGATTCGCTATGCTACAAGATTCTTCTGCTTTATTCAGCCAATGGATCCATTTTTGAGTAACCTAGGAGGGGGAAGGCAGTTTGACTTGCATCCTACTTGAGCCTAGTGACTGCCTTCCCTGCAGCGTGCTCTGAATTATCCCTGGAAAACCCTTGGCCAACTCAAACCTACCCATTTGTCTTTAAAAGCAGGAATATAGGTTTGAAGAAACAACATGGGATGAAGGAATAAAACTTTCGACCTTTAAGTAAACTTCTTAACACTTGTCTTCCTATAATGCTAGTGACGCAGCTACTGATTAGATTAGGTCTTTCAGTGCAGCTTGATTTGTACAGCTAGTTAAGGTACTATTGCGTGGACATGAAAACGAGAGTGGCAGCAATAGTGCGTACAGGGAAACTACCATGGCTACCTCTGTGAAATGAACAACAAAATTAAGTGCTGAGGAAGGTGTCCTGACACTTATGCCAGCAGAAAACTTTCTTACACAGCAGCTGCTCTGCCAGGTAACTCCAGGAGCAAAAGTCAACCAGAATTCTCCATCTTCGTGGCAAAGGCAGGGCTGATTTTGTACCCAAGATCCTATTTCTGGGGCTGTTCTCCAACTTGGTGGAATCAAAGGGAGATGCTGTGGCTGGTCAGACTGCCTCTGCACTTCTTGCCTTCAGGAGCCAGAGTTTAATTGCAATAAATCAAAATTTAAAAATCGGTTCAGAACAGCATTATTTGTCAGCCATGAATGGCTAAAAACATCGTAGAGCCAAGATCATTATATACAGATTTAGAATTAGAGATCTATTTCTTTAAATAGGGACGTGCAAAATAGGAACCTGACCCATGCTATTTTGGCCAAGAATCAGACCCTGGTATAAATATGCTAACACTCACAATCCAAGGCTCATCTTGTAACCTTGCAACCCACAATAATGTCTTGTCTGTATTTCCTTCCTGAACTTCTCTGAAGGTTCTTTGCCTTCAAATGTGAAAGTACAAAATACCTGGGGACAACAGCAATTTCCATTTCCCTCATTCTCACCAGCTTAAGATGCAAAAGAGTATCATGAGGAGCATTTCACTGACATGTGGTTTGTCACAAAGTAAAAATTTTGCTCACCTGTGGCAAAGCAGCATGTTTATATGTAGTATCTATAACCACTCCTGTAAATTCCTACATCAAATGTCAAATAAAGACAGACAAATGGCATAGTATTCACAAATTATTAAAAGTTTCTCCTTATTGGACATGTAATTCCATCTTTTTCCTCCTTCTTCTATGCTGCCTTCCCTTCTGCCAGAATTATTTGGTTCTCTTTATTCCCAGGGGAGTATTTAGTGCCTCATTATTTAGATTTCTAAACACACTTTCAGCTACCAGTCTACATACCACTTATTCTGAGGAATGGTCTCATATCTGGCTGCTCTTTATTACACAGTGCAGCTCTCCGAAGAATCGCTTGGAGAAGCGAGCAGCCCAACATGCAAGAACACTTTGCTTTTGAAGTTTCAGCATTGCCTTTGGAGGGGCATCAGCTTTGAGTATTCTTCACCAGCAGCAGCATCTTATGGGAAAAACAGAAGTGGGAACCACATCCAATTATTTTCATCATGACATAGCAGGGTGACAGCTTCCAGAAGCTTGCAAAAGATATATGGCTAAAGCAGTGGATTGAGATGCACGGCAAGCTCATTGATTCTCTTTGATGTCAAACCAACAAACTGCTCTTATCTCCAAACCAAGAGTTTAAAAAGTATTTCAGACTTTTCATTGAGACAAGTAGAGATAGGATAAAAGAGCTTTGAAGAACAAAACCCTAGGAATTACCTGGTTTCAGAAAAATCTCAGACCAGGCATTATAGGGCATCATTCTTAGTAGGCACCTACTAAGTTTAATTAAAGCCCATAGCAAGACACAAATGGATGATGTCCTGGAGCAGGATCTTTTTCTTCTGAATGAATAGTAATTTATTCCTTGCCTGTGTAACCTACCATGCAACCATCCTTGTGCACAGTAAGAAGTATAGAGCAGAGCTGAAGCTTTTCATCTATTTCTTTTCACTTGTCAATCTTCCCTAGAGACTACATGGCTGAATAGCTGCTTACTATGTTGGGCTGATAGTTTGGTTCAATCCTCATTAAGGATAAAAAGTAACTTTGGATCTCCTGTGTCCAGTGCATGCGTTAAAAGGCGAGAGTATCACTTGCTTGTTAGAGAGCAGAGGACTTGTACAGCAAGACACACTAGGAGCAAAGTCATAGCACAGATAAATAGGAATAACACTGTAATATGCCAAATCTCACCCTTTTTACTGGCAGAAGGCAGCTATGGGGTAGTTAGTGAGATGAGTTAGACAAATTATGGGGCCAATTAAATAATTTTGTGTGTGCGTGTGATTTTCCTTATGTTTATGCGGGATTTTGCTTTTCTGTGTTAAATATTAATGATTCTAAGATAAGATTTGAAGTCTACAGTAGAGTCATGCATCTGCACCATGCATCTGGACCGCTGGTTCAGAAGTGGCGAACGGGGCAAATTTAAAAACTAGGCAAGTCAAAGTACAGTCAATAACGAATCAAGTGGCCTGCAGGTGACCTCTGGTGGACAACAGGAGTGTTAAATTTGTGTTTGTAAGGAAAGGAGCTTAGCCATTCAAACGCTTTGCATCCATTCAGTTGCATTTTTGTCTCTTATTACACAACAATCAAAGCAGATTTTCACTGAGCCAGCTTTTTTTAATGCAAATGCTGGAAACTAATAAAGAAGTGGTAAGGTGTTGCATCATCAGCTTTAGAAGCCACTGTAACATGAGAGGTTCCTGACTTCTGCAGGTGTTAACATGATGCCACTAATGAAATTAAAGAAATTAAATGTCCAATGATAAAAAACCCAGAATTTGTCAGGTGATATAAAGCCCAGAAGCAATTTCAACAGGAACACAGAGGTTCTCTGAGCACCTATGAGTCTCTCCAAAAAGCACAAGCTTATTGCAGATAGGGACCGGCAGTGGAATACAGTGCCTTCAGCACACACAAGGATGTTCATCAGAGCCACTGAAATAAGTTGTAAGAACTGTTATAGTGACGTACTAAAATACAGAATACCCCTAAGGATCTCGCCTGTTCCCAGCTGTACTTTTGAAAATTACTGTAAGCTTCTGAGTTCACTTTGGTGTCCTGGCCTGAAAAGGTTTGCCATGCAGGCTTCGGGGCCCAGGTCTGCACAGTGCATGTATGGTCTCAGAGAGCACGAATTTGTGTTGATCCACACAAGTCTGCAAACTCTTCTTGGATCATGGGGCTTACCTGCCCTACCTGTTGGCTCCTGGCTGCCTATGTGAGCTCATATTCCAGAATGGAACTTCCTTGTGGGGGAACTTCCTTGTGGGGGGAACCATGGAGACGGTTCACTCTACGGAAATAGTGCAAGGAAATTGTTCCCAAGGGAAACTAGTCTGTCTTGGCAACAGTTGTCTTGGTAACAAGTCTCCCCATATTAGTGAGGGGATCAGAGCAAACTGATCCATGAGTCATTTTTCTTAGAGACTGGAGGGCTCTGGAAGAGAGATGCAGAGCCCCTGCTGACAGGGCCTTTCCCCCTACCTCACAGCAAAGGGGGTCCCAGGCACCAGAGAGGCTGACTCTCATTCTGCCACTTGAACAAAGATGTGGGACATAATTAATTACAAAGCATATTAATAGGCAGCCTCCTTACAGACACTTATTTTAGCTAATCACATCAAGGACATTTCATCAGGAGAGGAAAATAGCTCTGGAAAACCGTATCACAATATAAGTCAACCCAGCCATGACACAGACCACAGATAAAAATGGCACAGCATATTTAAGTGGCTCTTCAGAAGAAGGTGAATGAAAGCTCTGAAGAGCTGTACAGCTTTCAATATATACATCTTAAACAAAGAGCGAGCCAGGCAGTCACCAGAGCCAGCCCTGCTCCAGGGAGGTTGTGAAGGCACTTGTAAATGAGCAGTCCCAGATGAGAGCCCAAACAAACCCTCTGGCATTCATCAGGGAGCTCGGGCTGCAACCTCCTGCCTTGGACACCAGTCCCTGTTCAGCTCTCCCTGGCTGTGTGTAATGACTTGATTACCCTTTCTGCTAAAGCAGCCTTACTGCAAATTAATGCCACTCCAGGACAAATACCTGCTACATTAATTGCTGCTCCTTCCCACAGCATATGCCTGGCACTGGCTGATGAAAATGGATAGAAATGCTGGAGTCAAATTGTCCCATTTTGACCACTTGCATACTGGGTGCAAAGTCTCCCACGCTGCTCCTGCCTTCGTGCTCAAAGCACAGTTCGTCTCAAGGCCTTTCAGAAACTTCTGAAGTTTTCCACAGGACTTGACCTTAACACAAACCTGGTGGCTGCCTGTTCCAGACCAGGGATTGCTACCACTCCTTCAAGAAAAAGACAAGCAACCCTTCTGCCTTCTACTACTTTCATAAAAAAAAGAAGCCACACATACTACTGTTAATGTGGTGATGAATATTTGGACTTGTGCATTTTCATTTACAAAGAATGAACAAAACTTTCTTAGAAGATAGCACAACAATTGCACATATTAATATTTACTCAAGATGATTTGAAGCAGAAAAGTGCTTGCCAGCAGTTTAAACTTCTCTTTCCACTACCTGCACAGTAAACCCGAACATAATACACATTTTAGGAGGCTGTTTAACAGGTAGACTCACAGAGACTTTCAAAAAAAAGAGGAGAAAAAAAAAAAAAAAAGCATCTCCAGCAGTAAGTCACAGACCCTGAAAATTGCATAATAAATACTTGGACTTACGTAAAATTCCACTTCATGTAACCTGAGCTAGTAAACAACTTGAACAAAATGAGCTTAGACATAAGAATTATGAACTGATTGCAAATCAACTGCAAACACATAAAAGGCCTATATTTGTTGAAATACATTATTCATAATGAATAATTTGAGTAGTAGTTGTAGTTATGCAATTTATATTGCATAAACTTAAGTAAACACTTGTAACCATATGCTGATTTAAAGAATTAATGAGCAATCTCTAAAGAAAATTGCTATACTAAATAAAGCCCGTCCTGATTTGCAAAGCCATGTTTCCTTTAGGATACATTCCAAGATTTTTATTAACATTTAAGTAGTACATAGTTGGGATACTTACCAACTCTTTATCCCTGATGAGTCTCTTGCCACGCAGGTCTGTTGGAGGCAATGGAAAAGTACACAAAAAGTATTGTTTTTGAGAAATTCTTAAAATATATGAGATTCAGCAGCAACAGGACCTAACTGCATATTTATTCAAAACTATATTTCTTTCCTAGGACCAATATTTTCAGATTTTTTAGTCGAGAAATTAAGAGAAGAAGAAATGCACTTCATCTCTACCAAGGCTACTCTCTTTGCTGCACTCTTTGGACATTTAGAAATGGCTATCTCAAGTTATTAATTGAAAAATAATCCTGCACATCTGCTCATTTTAAATTGATGTATGATACTGGTAGCTTTATTCATCAAGCCCTCTGTAACTATAAGCAATTGTGAACTTCAGATTTCACAGGCTGTCTCAAAAAGTTACTCTATGTGATCTACCAAAACAATAGCATTTTCAATAAAAATTATTTTAACAAGAAAATAGTTAGGTATTATTACCAGTCAAGATGGATGTGTGAACAAGTACAAAAGAACATATATTTTTTCCATACGTGAGATCTCCTTTTTCTCTGGATTCCTCCTTCCCATCTTTGCCCGACAAGCCATCTCCAGTCCAGGCACACAGAAAGCATGCCCACATACACAGGTCTCTAAGAGACTGTGCTTATGTTTCAATCCACAGCTTCTGTGAACTTAATGCTAGAAGAAAGCATGAAAGCTAGACTTGATTTGCACTAAATCTGCACTGATTTGCACAAGCCCTGGACTAAGGATGCATATTTACAGAGATTGTTAGATTAAACACAAACAAGTAGTACTGAGAATACACAAGATTTCTTAATAACTAATTCATATTTATGAATCTTGCATAAAATCAATAGCTAGCATCATTCAGCGATGTGCAACCTTGTTAACTCCTGCACAGAAATTGAATTGAATCACTTTCATAGAGGTTACCAAATAATCCACATCTCTCTTCAAATACATGTATGTCCATGCCAAATCCATTTCCATGCCATCCCAGTAATCACTTGTTCGCTATTTTCTGCCGTTCTACAAGATTCCATCCAGTTATTTATTATGTAATTTCTGACACAGTTCAAAAGCCTTAGAATGAATAACTTAGCTCTAGTTTAGCTCAATACTTAATTTAAGTAACAGGAAGCCTGGTTAATCATCCATCTGGCAAATGGGCTTGTTTAACACTGTAAACCAGATGTTTTTGAACTGTTGGAGATGGTGGTGTTACTATTAGAGGAATGTCTAAAAATGAAGGAACAAATCCAACAAATTATTGCTGCCAATATTTTTTTTTTTACCTAAAATAGTTATTACCCCTCTATTTTTTTTTTTTACCTAAAATAATCATCACCCAGACACAAGAGCTAGTCTGGCTGCAGCAGTTAAGGATCTTTTTGAAAATGGAGTTAACTCCAGCACGTATATGTGGCTGGACAAAATTAAGACACTGTAAAGCTTCCCACTGACTTTTCAGGCTGCGGATTAAGAACGAGTTAGAGATAATATTGAACTAAACAACAAAACAAACACCTAAAATTTGCATAGACATGAAAGACTTACCATAGACTTACAGAAATTACCATAACAGCACTGTAGCTCGTATCATCTACTTTGCACTAAGATTTTACCTCCTGATTTGTATTGACTTTGTAACACAGAAACATGAACCATGAAAATAATTTGTTCTTACGTTTTCACTTAATCATCCTCTCTGTTTCATAAACACTTTTAAGTTTCTTAAAGGTTTTGGAATATTTTCACAACTTGGCAATGAAGCAGATGCTGCTGTAGGTTTGGTCTGCTTAGATAAAGCCCCAGAGCTTTACTGGCTTCCTAGAGACACATCTGTACGCTCTTGCAATAAGGATGGCCAGTAATGCAGAACAAGTGATTTCTCCCTCATGCCTCCTCTGTATGGGACCCCTTTGAAGATTGGGCAGAGGCAGATAAAGTTTTGCCTTTTTTTGTAAATTCTCCAGCAGGCGCAATCAAAATCAGACCTTAAACAAACAAACAAAGGCTTATCCATGGCACAATGAACTGCTGCTGTTAACCTTTGATATCATCATTACTCGTTAGAAATCAAAGTTTGTTACTTAAAAAAATAGCAGGGAATGAATCCTTAATGCTCCTTAAAGGTAGTTGTCAGAAATATAGAAGTTAGAAGTTGCCAAGATTTTTCAAAGCCAGGATTTTGAAACACTAGATCGTTCTACTGAGTGAGCCAATGATATCTTAAAGTAATGAGAAAAATGTAAGAAAGCATTGCTAATGTGTTAGCACAGAACTCCTTAGCTCTGCATCTTTAATGCAAAGTGAAGTACAATATTAAAACAGGAAAGATACTCCTTGTGAACTTCCAGCAAAGACTTTTCTCTGGAGTACACTGGCAATTCCTCCAGTATGAGCAATGTCCACATTATTATACCCACTCTCAACATGATTAAATCCACAAGTGCCCATAGTCTCCTTCATTAGAAACCAAAGACAATGGTTGGCTTTTGGAAAATCTGGAAATCCAAATTTTCACTGACCTCAGTGACAGCTTTTAGGTTTCCAGAACTTCTGAAAACCTATCCATCTTTTTTAGAAGCCTAATTTTAACATATTGGTTTAAATGAGACAAATGCCAAGGAGACATATTCTGAGGGATATGGAAGAGATCACAGTTTCATTCATTCAGGTGAAGCTCTTAATATTTTTCTGCCAATATTTTCTAACCTATGTTTAGATAATCACAGGATCCTTCACAGCTCTTCACAAACAGCTGACAATGCAAGATAAATAAGATCATGAGAAGATTTATTGACACTATTATCACATTGCATTGAGAAGGAAAGTTCATTTGCTTTCAGCAAGTGACTACACAGCACAGATGGATTCTGTTTGTCTAAAAGTGATAAGAAGGGCAGAATGCAAGAATATTAATTTTCACTAATGAGAAAATGAGAGAAGAAAAAGGCATGTGGCTGAGAACCCACAATATGAAATCCAAACAGGAATGTTAAAATACATTTGTTACCATGATACACTACAAATTTAACAGGAATATCATTTGCACAACACTGTCCAAAATGTTACTTAAATTTGAAACATGGACTATGTATAAAGCAATATGCGCATTTATTCCAAGTGACATATAACCCTGGGATAGATAGATAGATGTAAGAGTCACTAATTTAATAATGTTAATACAGGATGCATCTATTCACTTAGGCATCCCAAAGGGTTTTTCCTGTTCAGCGCCCCTCTGATCCCATTTTGAGGTTTTGTATTTCACCTCCTACATTCCCAAGCACCTCTCCTGCCTGTATATCATTCATTTCAGTGAATGGCCTTTTTTTTTATGGCTAGCTGCTATTTATTCCATGGCACTGATCTCTGACGACTCCTTCAGAGAAGCCAGCAGCTTGGCAATGAAGAGCTTTTGAAGTCTTCAGTAACCTTCACAAATTCCAGTTTTGAATATTTCTCTCCCATCAATCAAGCCTTCTGGGACAGGAGAAGGAAGAAGGCCCAGGAGCACAATATATCTGAATTATTTTCAGCAGCTTCTAGGAGCCTGGTGAGCAAGGCCACACTATTTGCCCAAGTGACCTGAATGTGAGCACACTGCATACCAATTACATAGCTCATTTGCCAATTTACTTTGATGTCAGTTCAGCTGAGTACTACTGTTTTCAAATGAAAAGTTTAAATGAGCTTCCAACTCTGTACTACTACTCTGGAAACCTAGAGTCAGAATCAAAGGGGTCCCGAACAAGAAGGCTTTGGGGCACCCTTTACACTGCACTGTTGTTACTACAAACCTGGTGAATGGCCTCACTCACAGCTCTGAGGAAGGGGTAATGAGGAAGCTGCAGTAATTCTTGGAAGTGTGGTTTCTTGGAGGAGTTTACCCATATGCAGTAATCGCCCCTGGTTTATACCATCACTTCCCATCACTACAGGACATGCAATAGCTCAGCTGCATGGCTCATCTGTATGTAATTGTAAACATTGTCCTTTTTCGGCCCATACAGCCTACCTTTCAGGATCCAATGAGCTGCATGAAGAGAAGCAGCGCAAATAAAGCAAACTATTACTTCAGTTTCACAGCAGTAAAGCACGTAAACGTTTGCAGATTGCTCTTGAAACCACCAGCCAAAGTAAATCCTAATCCTCTACTTCATCTCTACAATAGCTGCGGAAGACAAAATTTGAATTTTGTGGACCTGAACTGGAATTCCTGAGCTGAATATATTCAAAATTTTCAGACATTTCTAGTTATATAATAAACGCTGATATTATACAGTAATATCAGAATAAATTCTGATAATTGCTAGAGTGGCTTTTTAGGTCTTTCTTTTGGCCTTAATAAAACTGCTTAGTAGGGAATGAGACATTACCTTCTGTGCAACTTTGCAAGATCGGACTTTGCAAAGTTGCCTAATGGGAGGAAATATAACAGTGAAAAGACATCTGTGCTATGCAGTGGACTTCTTTTTTAACAGTAGGATAATTTACATAGTAATCCATTTTCCATGTGCACTGAACAATTGCAGAGCTAGTTTTATTGCAATTTTATCAGTTATCCTTTGAGATATGAGAAGATGATGCTTCTCTTCTGAAACTCCTATCATCACTGAATCTTAATATTGTATTTAAAAAGAGAGGTTTCTGTGATGAGTAACAACCACTATGTGTTACTATGTGGAATCACAAATTTTACTACCTTATTTAATTTCAAAATATATTTAACTTATTAGAAAATGTGAAGTGATGATATTTTATTTATAGTAATGCCATGGTGATGGATTAGTATTACCTTAAGGTAAAATAATTATGGTGAGTTAATAATGGCCTTATTAGAAGCATGTCTAGACTTTTATCACTATGACTGGCTAAGCCAGAGACTCCTCTGGCTAGAAAATTGCTACTGTTTTATCTCTGTCTCCCTATCTTTCTTTAGTATCCTTATCAGCGTCTCTGCTGTTCTCAGGAAAAGAGCAAGGGACAGTTGTGCAAACATGCATTTACTTTCTCCTTACATTTGCACAGAAGGGCATTAGATGCCCTTTGCAATCACTTTTCCAGAGAGGAAAATTTGGAAAGCAAGAGAGAAAATACACCTGTCCTGGGATAGCAGTAGCGAGATAAGAATTTTGTATAGCATATACCCTGAGAGATAATTCCTGCCATTAGTGGTGAGGAATGGGATGAAGTATCCAGATCTGGGAGGCAAACAGGCATGCACAGGGCTACCCTCTGTGTCCACGCTGCTTCCAGGGACACCATGACAAGCAAAAATGGAAAACCACAGTGCAGCTCTGGATATCTGGTGGCAAAGTACATTTAGAAAAACACCTGAGAAGACTCAGACACTCAGAATAATAATAAAATGTTCTGCAAGCACTGGAGTAAAAAGTTATAAAGGACTTTGAGGGGAAGAGTAATAAGTGACTGCTCCATTGCTCAGTTCAAATAAATGTATATGAAAAAAAGCTTGACTCACCCGTAAGTATTTAAATCACTTTGATCCAGAACAGCCACACACCTGACAGGAGAAACCATAAACCACACAAACTAGAGCACAATGTGCAAAGTAGCACCGATGCAGGGGTCACCTGGCAAACAAAACACAGCAAATCATTCTTGCACACACATTGCCTAATAAGCAATGGAAAATAAGGAGCTTATACATAAGAATTATCAACAGTCTTCTGAGAATTTCAAGACCTAAGTAAGGATATTAATGATAGATGTCACTAGTTCTGCTGTATAAAGGTGAAAAAGATGGAAGTAAATCTCACTTCCGTAACTTACCGACAGAAACACTATTAGCAACAACAACAAAAATCAAATACACAATAAAGATAACTCCATAGATGGACAAACCTCTGTAAAACGATGAATATTTCAGTTATCATCTGCCCTGAGAGTTATGCTTTGACAGAAATGGAACAATACTCTGCACTGCACCCTGGAAGAATCTCCTGCTACGAGGGAGTGACCTGAGTTCTAAGGCAGATAAAAAGCAGTTGTGGTTTTTTTTTCCCCCTCTGAACTGCGTACTCTAAGTATAGTACCTAGGAAATGAACTTGAGAGAATCAAACCTCTTTCCAGTTCAGCCAGATCACAGAGCTAAAGAATTACTCATACAAAACATGCAAGTTGTCCTATGTGTTTCTCTACAGAATTTCCCTTACTTTGGCCTTTCATCACTTTACCTATTGAGAACATGGAAAAAGAAAAAGTTGACATGATTCCAGCTTTACTGGAAAATATGGAGATAGACTACACATTATATGCTTTGGAGTCTTCTTTAAAGAAAAAAGAAAGTATGAAAGATCCTTGTTCAAATATGGCTTGCCTTAGATGCATTTAATGTACTGCCATATTTTAGATTAAACTCAGCATCAGTATACTACATACGTAATCAAATATTACTTATGCAAATACAGATTCTAAATCTAAATAAATATATCTCATTGTTTTTAAGTACAGCCTCACTGTTAAAACTTAGAATGAAAACTAAAGACAGAGAGAGCACTTAGTTACTTATTGTATATTTTCTGTCACTTTGCAGAAGTCTTAGCTGAACTAATTTTGTGGTTCAATCTTTCATTTGTATGCTATGCATTTAATAAACTAATCTCATATTTCTCCTGTATGCCACTTTAGTTCAGTTATTTAAATAAATAAATTGAAAAAAAAAAGTTCAATGTAAACATGTTGTACAAACAAGGGATTTTCTGCTGATAGCTAATTAACTGACACAGCTACTATATGGCATAACAGAAATCAAACACGTATCATAATCAGGCTTCTGGAGCATTTGGTAACACCAGAAACAATGTTTGTGTAAGCTACTGCTGAAATTTTAAGCCTATATAAATTCCACACTGAGGACTGATCAAAAGTCTAAGGAAAGCAATGAAAATATTTCCTTGGACTATAAAGGCTCTGAATCATTCCTATGCCAGAATTAATTTGCATCATGCTGAATTTAGCAGAAACCCAGAATTTGAAATTCAAATAGAAAGGATTTCTTCTGCAATATATTCGGTTCATTTCATATTCTTCAAACCACATCTGGAATTTCTAGCTTTTTCCCCCCCTGCTTCCAGCTGTTATCTTCTATTATCTAATTTGAATAGCTGATTATGGGCGGCTGTAGAAGATTTTCCATATTATCTATAGAAGTGGAAGAAAACTGATTATGCTTCTTCTCAGTTTCACACATGATTTTTTCCATAAGTTTAATAATGAACATTTTCATGAGTTATAACCCAGTTTTCAAAAACTATTAGAGCTTAGTAAACACAATGTTACTAGTAACTCATAATACTACCCCAGCAGTGATAGCATTACAGCACATCGGCAGTATACTTATCTTCTAGATAAGTATTTCCAGGTACTTTCTAACGGCAATGATTTACCCATGCAATCCAGATCAGTAAAAACAGAACATATGAAGTTACTAACTCAGCTGCTGTAATAATGTAGCCTAAGGACAAGGTTTTGAGTAACAGTGATGCTGAGAATCCCTAAAACAGCCTAACTGAAATAAACATCTTGGCACTATTAGAAGCCAGAGCTACTCAGGCACCCAAAAGTCGACTCTTCTCATATTGGTTATTAAAGGAGGGTACTGATCCCAGTTGTTTGTTCCCTCTGATCTCAAGGGAGCTAGTGCTTCAAAGGTTGCCCTTCTGTGTAAGGATGTGGAAAGCACAGTATCTTCAATCTCTTAAATATCATGGCTTAAAAGAAAAGCTGATATGGCTGCGGTACCTGGTCCTAAAACACAGCTACCTTCCACCTGAATTTTGAACACTGCTTTTGTTTTTTGTTCTAGGACTTCAACATTTATCATAGTTTAAGGATTTCTAAATCCCTAATTCTTCAGAAACTTTTTTAAAAAAATGTATAGCACTATATGATACATAATAGCAATTCTGGGTTATTAAAAAGTTAGAACCATGTAAAAATTCTAAATACATACTGATGCATCTCTTCTCCTTTAAGGTCATCCTTCCCATTTCTTCCCGGCAAGTCATTCTTGGGTTAGTACACATGCATTTGGTTCCTATTTTTGGAAAGTTTGAGTCAGATAAGAAAAGGCTATTATCATCTAAGGGTGGCACCAAAACAAGAGGATGTGAAACTGGTGGTAGCAGAACCATTCAACTGCTTAACAAATTAGTTGCAATCATATCTGGATGCAAAGCAAAACTCATATGCTGTAACACTATAAATAGCAAAAAAAAAGATATACTAGGCATCTACAATGAGAATTATATGTATACCTACATGCATTCAAAATTTGCAACAAACGTAGATACATTTTTTATTCTATTCTCTTTCAGACAGGTCCTGCTGGATCATAAAAATAAACGTTCAAACACTTCTTTCTGTTTGAGCATTTCTTACTTCATATTCATGTAACACTCAATTTGTCTAACTTGCTCTCAGAGGCATGTACAATTTCTAGTAAGAAAATTTTGAATATCTGAATGCT
This sequence comes from Tinamus guttatus, assembly GCF_059628265.1. Lineage (NCBI taxonomy): Eukaryota > Metazoa > Chordata > Aves > Tinamiformes > Tinamidae > Tinamus > Tinamus guttatus. The sequence goes on from NW_028288780.1 coordinate 4,842,310, forward strand.
CCTAACTCAAGTTCTAGCGCTAGTCTCTACTCATCTTCTGTGCTAGTGAGCTGTTAGTGTAACCACAGTCTTCATAGGCATCTTTTTAAGAAAAGGAATTGCTGTATTCATTGTATCACAGCACATGCTTTAAAATTACTACCCTTTTTGTATTCACACCTTGCAGTCACAACTGTATCCTTCTCCCACCTGTTTTCATCATCTTCCTCTAGTCCTGACAGTCATTTATAAAATGTTTCAAGGTTCCCATGTTGACAGTATAAACGTATGACTGCATTTTGTACTGGTCTCAGGAAAGAAGAATTAAAATTCATAGCTAGAGTTCAAAATAAAATATGAATATATACTGCAACTGGTATATAAGTAAGAGTTCCACATTTAATACTTAAGTGCAAATGCTTTCAGAAATTGGTGATCATAAACTTCAGCAAATTATGTACCATCATCTTTAAAGAAGAGAATTAAGAGAGACATGAAAGACATTAGTCACTTTGCAAGAAGCCCAGCTTCTTTGACTAGGGAGGTTTATGGGTCATCTTGGTAATCTCAGGTGAAAGGGCCAGTGCTGCACTTGTCCAGGTGCTGTTATATGGAGGGTAACGCTATGTTTCCAGTTTAATGTACTATGGGAAAATCGAAGTGGCAAACATAAGGCCCAAAGGCTTCCATTTAAAAGGATTGACCAGAATTTGTTCAGATTAACTGCATTGCAAAATAAGAGACATTTATACTTTAATGGTTACCTGTAAGGATGTGTCACAAATATCCCTGCTTCAGCTGAGACACTGGGCTGGAAAGTAAAGCAGCAAAGAAACAATTATGTGGAAAGAGAACAGGACTCCATCTTCTAAACTAAATGCAGCACAATTCAGAGGAAAGTTTGTTACAAGGGTGATATAAAGAAAGAAGTTGGAGCATCATATGGAATAAATATGGGAGTTTCACTGGTCCTGATCTGTACCATAAGATTCATACATCATATGGACCATATGATACATCTGGACATACATCTGGATAATAAGAGTCATACATCACATCCTTCAAAAAAATCTAATGCCAAATTCCTGTTCATCTATCAGAGGCTTCTTTTTACATTTCCTTTTTAGCCTGCTTTTGACTCAGGCAAGTACCTGTGTCGATTTCCAGGACTTTGCAGCACCCTGCTAGATATAAACACTATTAGATATTTCAGCTTAGATTTCAAAGTCTAAAACTGGTAGCATTTCTGTTTTTTAATGACTTCATTTTTCAGGCAGACTATTTTAACACAGATCCATCAGCATATGATAAATTTGTCCTCAATTCATTTGAAAAGGCATTTCTTATTATGTGGTAATCTCAACAAGCATCAAAAACATATTATGCTATCACATTTAACTAAATATCATTGCTTTGCAGCATTTTCAGAGGTCATTTCCTCTTACGTTCTGTAGTAGATAATTGTTCCCTTTAAATGTTTTAAGAAAATAGACTCTATTTAGAGGGAATTTAATTACAGACCATATGTTACAAGAGCTGACTAAGCTGCTAAAAAAATACGAATCAATTGTGTTAATTTGAGAAACCACAGCAAAACAACACCAGAACAATTTCATTCAACCTGGTGAATTTAATTTAACTTAATAAACACATCCCACAACTTGACCTTATGAAGAGTAGCAAGAGGTATGAGAAATATTTTACGGTAACAGGAAAAGAGAGAGAGAGAGAGGGAGAAAAAGAAGGGGAGATATCTAGGGGTGACAGTTCACCCTACCATAGTAGCTCAACAATGCTAGATTGCTATTGTTATATTGATGCCAAGAACTTTTGAGCAGGGCTCAAACTACCTGGGACATTCATCAAATTTACACCTGCAGCTCCTAAGTCTTCCCTTGATCCCCTCCTCCCCAGTCAAGGTCCCAGACTCAATAAACTCTTTCCATCATTTTTTCTTTCCCTCGCATTGCTTGGGATTCCCCTTTCCATACCCTGCAGAGGGTTAATAGCTTGCAATATTTTGTTCAACCTTTTTCAAATATGCATATGACATTCCCGACTTTATTCAGAATTACATGTGCATAGTTATCCAACAAGGTCATGCTTGCTACAGATATTTTGGCAGTTAGTGAAACATTTGTTACGATTTAGTCGGTTCTAGCCTCGGGGTTTTACTTGCAGGATAGACAGTAGCCTGCTCAGTATTTTTGTAACACTTTTTTTTTTCTTCTTCTTTTTTGGGGGGGTAAAAAAAAATGTGATAAAGAATTAATCTTTGATCTAAATATGTCTTTTTTGTTTCCCCTACCTGCAAGTTAAGGGAAGTCCTAATGAAATCTAATGGACCATTAACTATAAAAAGTCATCATCAGAGCTCCATTTCAAGCCAGAATTGAAGAGATCAAGTGGATAAACTTATCCCCCAGGTGAAGCACTTCAGCACAAATGACTAGCAGCAGTGTGTTCTGCTGCCCACACATCTGACGACTGGAGCTTCCATCTGTGCCTTGCTGAACACTGGCAGCAGGCAGGATTATTTAGTCTATTATTGTTCAGCCAGCAGGAAGACTTTGTTAGGGCAGGAGATGTGGGACGACTTTCTCAGATGAAGGCAGCTATGAGAACAAATTAGTAGCTGAAGAAATAGGATTCCACTCAAGCGAGCTTATGGCCTGCCTGTCTATAGGCAGAATAGGCTTCAAACAGAATTTGGAACAACCTGTGCTGTTGGATATTTAGATTTTGATTCAGTGCATACCGCACCTTCAATCAGTTGTGAGATACTACCCTGGCATACTCTTAAAATTAAGGCTTTCCTGTTTAATAAGCAAGAGAGGTATTTCTAGCATTAAATAACAATAGCAGAGATGAATTAAACTTTATCTCATGAAGTATATTTTAACTTGAGCATAATACCACATAAGTATGAATATCTTATCTGGTATGTCATGCAGCAGCTGCTGTAAGCCTTCTTTTGAAAATATTAGCTTACACTATGTTACTTCAAGTGAAAAATGCTTCTAGATGTTCTTTAGTGGTTGACGATTGTACATGCTGCTTAAGAATAAGCAAGTCAGATTTTCATTATTTAACCATGTCCTTTAATTATAGGATTAATCTTCAAAATATTATGGAGTCTGTTTGCAAAGTCATAGAGAGAATAAATGGATTATGGAGCACACAGAACGCACAAAGCACAAGAGGGATCAATGGGATAAGTGAGGAGTGATCATGAGAGGATGCACCCAGGTGAAGGCTATATTTATATGCCAAGATTACGCAGCCTACGACTGAAGGAATTATCATTCTTCTATTCCTTTCCACCTGCAAAATATATTAAGCAAATGTTTACGCTAGCTATTGTAATATTTTATAATCAGTCGTTTTATAAGGCTTTTTCTGTTACGTGTAACTTATTGTCACCCCTCACAGGGCAAAAGCGAAAGCGTTATTTCTATGTATGATAACAGCCTTCTCAATTACAGGTCTTCAATCACCAGCTTCAGAAACTAGTAACTTGAGGTTTACTGTTGTCTCCTGTTCTGTCACGTCATTAGAAGAGGAGGTTAAAATACCTCCCTTAACTCACTCATACTTTTAACAAGCTCTCCCCAGAGACCATTACAGAAATATGCTTGCTTCAGCTTCAGAAAGGCCTAACAAAGTCAGATGTGAGTCACTCCTCATTCCTGCTCATTCTGGCATTGAGAATTGTCTGATACACTCGAGAATAATTTATGTAAATTAATGTCACATAGGAGACTAAAAGTTGTGAATGTGCTTGAAAATGCATTTTTACTTGCATATAATACATGTCAACCAAAGTTGTCTGTCTCAGCTTCCATTTCTGCCCCATTTTGCTGTCTTTTTTATAGCTACCTTATATAGTTAGCCACCTTTAACACCATATTTTGTTCTGTTCTCCAGATATTTAAGATAAAGGTAGTACTTCATCTATATAAAATGTCTACATGCTATTTGTCCTATGAAATGTATACAAATGCAAAATCCTTGAAACCTAAAACTCTAGTATGGATAAAGAAAACGCTGTGATCAAAGGGCAGTCAGAGTATTTCCTCACTTCAGGAAGTACAATCTTACTTACGGGTAGCAGTTACTGGAGAAACCTATTGAATTACGCCTTTTTTTTAATAACAAATTGCCTCTTGCTGAGTTTTCTTTTTAAAAAAAGTTAATATGCAACCTGATTACCACATTATTTCTGCTTAGCCATTTCTCTTACAACTGAAAGTGAACTGACAAAGAAAGGATTTCTAAAATCTTTTGTCCTGCGTTAACATTTTGAGTACAAATAACAACAACTTAGGAACTGAGCTGCACATCTTTAATGCAAATCCTGAGGAAAAAGCAGCATTTCGTGCCACTTGCAAGCAGTTAGGGCAGACCAGACCCACTCTGGCCTCAAGCAGCGCACTCTGCAATCACACTGTAGAAAATCTCAATCTAGTTTTAATCTAGTATTTTGTCTCATAAGCACTAAAAGAAATGATGACTTTTACTCAGAAGCTCATGACATTAGCTTAAAAAAATATATTTTTTTCTTAAAACAAAACAAAAACAACAAATTAAACTTCAGCTCATTTTCTTTATTTTAACTGTGCTGTTGCATACCGAGATCAGTGTTCCAGCTGCTCAGACAGGATCGATGAGAACTACATTGGTTAAGACCTGACAAATGAACCTGCTGAGTAGGGTAAATGATTATGAAAAATAATCATGTCTATCAATTTCCTGGGACCCAAATCCAACAGATCTGCTCTACTATGACATTGCTGTTACAAAGGATTTCCTGGCTGACAACTTGCTAACGTCCACTGAAAGACAACTCAGGGTCGGACCTGGGAACACGGTCTCAAAACTGCTCTTTTAGGCCTCTCTGTGCTCTTTTGTACTTTAAATCCTACCCTAGGGCACACAGTCGAGCAGAAGACAAACAAGTCAAATTACTCACCATTCCCATACTAATTTCTCTCACCATTTCCTAATGCTCTGTGTTTAAGTTAAATAGGTTTGTTATTACACAGTGCCCTACTTCCTCTTCCTAACTTTGCTTTTGAATGCAATAGTTGAACTTCATAGTCAAGAGACAGAGTTTCTAAAATGTGCGCATACCCTTTCAAAAACTATAAAGCTGTGAACCTATCCCAATCCTTAGACCTGTCTTCTACCCAAGATTTTGGGGCAGAAAATAAAACTCTTAAAAAATTAACAAGCTCTCATTGTGAATGCCCTCTTTTTAATTCCTCCTAAACAAAAACCAAGCATTTATTTGGTTCAGCAAAGAAGTGGTAAGAGAACAAAATCCTGAATACATATTCTAAGATGATGAGGACACAAATAACAGTGCTAATCATATGCTAAGCATCGGTCTTGAAAAAAATTTAAAAACTAGCATTAAACTGTATTTCAAGTAATACTGATCACTGAAAGCATCATGTGGGCATAAAAGTAAGATGAATCAAAGTTTTATAATCTATTTCCCATTTACATTTTGCTTCCAGTGTTAGGAAGCAAAGTTTATGGCTCAAACTTTAACTCTTAGATGTGACGAAATTATACAAGATTAAGGAAAATACCCAAGCTTTTCTTTTAGCATATTTTTTTTGACTTGCCTTTCTTTTCCACAAATTCTTCAAATATACTCTCTCAGGCTACTGTCCCACATTTTTCTGCTATTTTGGTATGCTTTTATTCAGTCTGGCTTTTAATATTAAACACAAGAATTATGTATCTGTCACTTTTTCTCCTTAAATCAATTTATCTCATAGCTCCCACTTGATGAGTAACAGCACAGTAAAAACACATATTAAATTACATATGAATTTCTGATATGCTTGTTCTCGAGTCAGGCTTTTTTTTCCAAAAGCATATCATTGCTTTTTGAATTTACATGCACGTTTAAATTGTATACTAAGTAAAAACTACTTTGGCAGATAAAAGTTTCAACAACAAACCCCTCTGCTCTGCAGTTCCAGTGCTCTTGGCTCCGCTGTGCTGTTTGTTTGCTACCATGATCCTACGTGGGAGCAGTCTGAAACAGCTTCTAAAGGCTGCACGCCTGCTAAGGTGCTGGAGGGACAGATTAACCTAGGTGTGATGAAAACAGATCAATGCCCTCAAAATACTTCGCAGGCACCCAACTTGGAAACTAGGAGTGCTCAGGGGGTTGCTTTCAGCATAATGATCCTCAGGAAACCATAGGCACAGAGTGTTATCTGTGGGGCTGAAGCTGAAGCCTCCCCCCGAGCGTGACTGGGCATCAAAGCAGCCACTCAGAGTGTTTGCTCTGGACGCAAGACACAGGTAAATTACTGCATTTAAGCACTGCCTGCTTTGATTTCTTCACGCTCACAGCTGCTGCTATCAGTGACAAACAGAAAAAAATGGCTGGGAGGAAAGATGAAAATAAACGTGCTGTTCCTTAAAGGAGCATAAGCTGTACTGACAGCAACTGTTCACACTTCTCCAGCACATTTGGAGCAGGGTATTTTGCAGTTCCGCAGCGCTAGGCAGGGCCGGGCTGCGCGGGCCCCTCAGCCGCGAGGGGGAGCGGCAGCCCCGACGTGGCGCTGGCCGGACGGCGGGCCAGGCCGGACGGCGGGCCAGGGCCCTGGGCTGTCCCCGAGGGCTGGCTCGCGATGCCGGTGCGGAGCAGCGGTGCTGCGTGCCCGGGGCGGGCGGCCCAGCTCTGCTTGGCCACGCTGCGGTATGGCCCTGCCACAGACGCTCGTTCCTGTCGGACGCAGCCAGCCATTCGGAAGGAACCGGCCATCCCCTCCCGGCCTGCTCCTGCTTTGATTCCTTAGTCCTCGCCAAGCCATGCTGCAGGCACGAAACACTCACGCAGATGTCCGGCCTACAATAGTGTTTCCTCAAACGAAGCTATGCTGCTGGGGCAAAAAAAAATCTTCTAGGTGCAAGCACAGCCCTTCTGCAAGAGTTTAAGTGCACTGCAGGGCCGGGCAAAGCTACTTTGCACTGGTATCACTGCTGCGTTACTAGGGAACACGTCCCTCCCAAGCACTGCTGTTTTGAACAAATGCATTGCCAGTACATTTCAATTAGATCTTCTCACAGAACATTATGGTCTCTCTGGAGAACTATATCTGATTCACTAAACTGAACATGACACACATTTCAACTTCCCCATTTCTTTTTAAGATCCAAACATAACCGGATTCTACACAAGCCTATCACTCTTGTGTACTGTAAATTATCAACCTCAGTAGTGCAGAGTCATGAAACTATAACTAAGGGAAAAACACCTCATGGCAACAAAGTAAGTCACAGAGTATATCCTCCTCTTCAGCTGTCTTTCTTCTGTCACGTTTGGTTGATAATTGCCTGGAAGATGTGAATTAAAACATCTTTCCTCTTTGAGCAGTACTTAGTTAGGATTGCTAATAGCAGCATAGCACAGAGGTCTCAACATCGCCTCACATACAGCTGAATGTTATATTATTACACAGAAGATATTAGGATTTAGATGTGAGTGCAGATGAATGTTTTTAAGTAACCTAATTATAGTCTTCTCACTTGTCATTGTGTCCACGAAAAATTGACTGCCTCGTCTGTTTTATTTAGGCAACTGTAAGAAGTTAATATGCAATAACCTTTTTCACTAGTTATGGCAGATTTCTGCTAGCTGTCAGAGTTATTAAGCAAATATAAAACACATTCCCTGTGGATGCAAAGACACCCATGATATTTACAGACATAAAACAGTATTACAGAGTTTTTGCTACTGCCTACTTTGACCTTGATTTTCAAAGCCAGCTCAGAAGATGGCATGATCACGATCTTAGGTCGCAAAATGTAGTCTAACTCCCTTTGTCACTAGTTATCACTATCACTGATGCTAATCCATCACTAGATGCTGAATCACTCCCAATATGCATGCATCCACACCAGTACCCAAGGACAACCGATTGCCTTTCACTACACAGTTGTCCTGGATAAACAGAACTTCAACAATTATTTCTTGGTTCTGCTGTGCATTACCAAAAATGCGCAAGCTAATTCTTTTCCCATCAATGCATTATTTATTTAGAACTATTTACCTACTATTATCTGCCTCATATTTAAGCCTATGAGAAAGCCTATTACTTGTTAACTTTGACTAAACCTGGTTTTAAACTTAAACAGCATAGTCACATATTGTTTGTGTTGCCTAATTAAGTGCAAAATATTTGAAATGGAAGAATGATGAAATAACATCATGTGTTTTCAATAAATCTTTTGGAACTCAAAGACTTTATGACAAATAATAATGCGGCTACTCAAAACTCTTCATATACTACATGATCAAGATACTTTCAGTGAATTAAACTATTGCTTTTGCTGCATTTTCAAAAAAAAAAGTTCCTTTTTTTTTTCCCAAGTAACATCCCTCCTGCAATTGTAGGTTATTCTAGAAATTCACTGCAGTTTTTCAAAAGACAACCTAATACATTCAGAATCCTAGTGCCTTAAGTTCAGGCCCTCTAAGTAATAGCAATATCATCTCATCATGAAACCAATTTTCCTCTTCTCCATTGCCAGAGAGCTGTCATTTTGAAACGAACAGATGAAAAGCCATTTCTTCTCAGCTTTCCTGGCTACTGCATTTTTATATACTATCTTCCATATTTCACTGCAATTCCCTAACTCCGAAAATAGACAGACAAGACTTCCCAGCCGGAGCTGCAAAAGCATTACTTTGCTGGAGTGAAGCCCAACAAATTGATGGGAGCAAATGTTTTCATACCCAGATTGAGTCTGCCTGAGACTTAGTACAGATCAAAAGGATCCTTTCAAGCTACCAGCCTACACACAATTCACTTTTTGATGGCTTGGTCAGAGGATAACTTCATAAGATGATTGTTAGCTACGTTCTAATCTAAATTTGGTTAATGAACAGTTATGTACAGAAACCTGGAATAGATTCCTTTCCTTCAAACCAAACGTGGAGGACAATAATGAGACAAAATACAAAGAGGGATCATAGGAGAAAACACAGAGGGCCTTACACAGCTGATGGGCTGGATGTGGGTAACGGGCTGCAAGAAGCCAGTCTCCAGCTCGCTGCTTGTGTAAACCTGACGTGCACTCCAAGAGACGTCCCTGCCTGTCCGGAGATGACGCCCACGTGGAGAGTGCGGGCAGACAACTACAACTGTGGCATTAAAATGCACACACTAACTTGGTCACAGTCACACCCCTCATGTTTTCCTTATTCACTGTGAAATAAATACAAACATCAGATCTTTAATATCTTACCTGTCAATGCAAGAAAATGACGGGCAGAGGTGTACAGTAGATGCCTCAGGTCTGCAGGATTTACCCATCCATCTCATTTCACTAGGAAACAGAACAGAGATTTGGTTCTTTCTCAACAATCTGAGCAATCACATTTCATAACATTTTACTTGCATTTAAAAATCAATAAAATATGTACCTCATTTATTTTTATATAGTTCTGTGCATATTTATTGCCATGAACATATTTCAAAGCATCTTTCTATTGCCATGAACATATTTCTCTTCAGGTGTTTGGGTTTCATGAAGAATATTTAAGAACAGGGAAACAGTTAAATTTTAAGTTCCAGTTCTGTTTTTCAGTTCTATTTTCTTGATCTGCATAAAATGATAGCTTTCTTAGTGGCTTAAAATTCCTGCTTTTCTTCTCTGTGTTTTAAGTGTAGAAAAGAATTGCAAATTGAGGACAAATACCTATTCCCTGCATCATGTTTCTGTTTTGTGAACCCTACGTCCTATCCCATTTCTGGGAGAAGGGATGGGGAAGTTAAGGATCATTTCTAATATAGGGTGTTTCCTATCCATTTTACTGTAATATCATATCCAAATTGTATTTTTCTTCCTTGATGACTGATGTCTATAAATATTAATATGCCAAGACCTAGGCTGCTGTTTTATTTTCTAAAAACTGTAAAATTGTTATTGCAGTTGTGGCTGTGGATTGTAACATCTTATTTGAATTCATGAGACCTGCTACAAACTTTAAATATATATGAAGTAATATTAAAGCCTAATGAAGAACAAGAATCCCATCTGCTACCTGCAATTTAGTAATACCTACACAACATAAAAAAGGAAAACCATAAAGTAAGCAATGAAGATGGAAAATTCTTTGCTATTCAAAATTCCATTTTTTTCCTTTACACCATCACTTTAACACCTTTTGGTGAATCCCACTTTGAATAACATCAGGTTGCTTTTTTTTCCTCAAGATTTCTATAAATTTGTGTTCTAACTCACTAAAAGTTTGGCAAAACACCTAACTCTCATTTTTTTTCCCTAAAGGAGAAAACTACTTAAAATCCCTAACGACAGCTTATTTTACTTGCGACTTTGCTCATGCATTTGACTCTCTTGAAAAAGGCAGCCCTCATTTCGATTAAGGATCTTAAGAAGAATTTACCAAATAATTTGGGGTTCCAATTGCATTTTTTTTTGGTGCAGTGCAGAGAAAAAGACTATATTACATGAAACTCTAAGTTACTTGAAAAGATGTAAGATGTTCTACCTGATGATATAAAACAACATGTTTTGTCTTACTTGCCAATTCCTTTCAGGAGAAATTGAAGTGATTTTCCTCAAGCTCCATTAAGAACTATTTCGTGAGCTGAGATGCAGAAGAGGATTCAGCTCTCAAAAGGGACTGCCAGGAATTTGTGACTATTAGGGGCTTAGAATATGCTGTATCCTTGGTATGATCCTGGTATCCCCTGCCCTCGGAATACCAGGCCACAATAACGTACCTTTAAAATAAATTTTTAATACAATTTTAATTGCTCTCTAAAATCAGATTTGTGCTTAAAAGAGGAACATGTGAGTTTTCCATTGACATCAGCAAGATGAGTACTTCACAGCATGTCTCTATTCCTGCTTTTTTCAGCTGCAGGTGCTCTAATATGCAAAGCTACTGAAGCTCAAAATGCCTAAGCAGCCTAGTTGCAGAATATTTGTAATAAAGTGAGGTATCAGTGATTGTAACTTTGCTTAGTACCTATTTTACCAATACAATAAACACTTGTTGATTTTTTTTTTTTTTAGCCTGGAGAATAAGAAAAGTTTTGCACATTTTTTGAGTGAGTTGTCCCAAGAACACATTAAACCTCTGTATTTTTGTATACTTTGCTGAGAATATTTACATTTGCTACAGAATAAACCCATAACAGCAGACTGTATCCATCAGCCTGATGCTTACACTCAAACTATTTTCATGACCGCATTTTAAAGTTTTGATGCTCCTGTGATTAAACGTGAGAAAAGTCAGATAGTATCTATATAGCATATGTACATATGTGTGTACATGTTCCTCATCTATCACTGTTTCATTAGGTACGGTCGGTCAAATATTTTCTGAATTTTTCAAATAGAATGAAAAAGAAACAAATGGGGATGGAAGAACTGAAATGTGTTTTTTCTTTCTTTCTTCAAAGAGAAGCTGTGGTGGGAAAAGGGCACAAGAGCAGGGAACTGGAAGATTACAGCCAAGTATGGAAATGCTCAGGGAAAAAAAAAAAAAAAAAAAAAAAAAAGGCCAGATGGACAAAATAAGAACACACACAGCTGGCAGCCACTATGTAGACTTTGGGAAGATGGAGTTTGTTTGTTTTTTAAACTATAGATTGTAAGCAGAATATGTTAATGTACAAAAAACTTCTATATTGTCTAGATATACCCAGATCCTTTGCTACAGAGATTTATAAACTGTCAATATGGGTCCCTGGTGACTGCCTCCATCATGTACCATAATTACAGAATTTCTTGCTCAGTATCACTGAAAAAGGTGCAATCAACTACAGGATTCTTCTTGACAGATGCATTTAAATGCTCCAGCAGTGCCACACACTGACTCCTGTAACTGTCTTTCACTCAGCAGCTGCAGAAAGAATGAGCCAGTCCAAAGGTGGGAAGAGGAGGCAGCAGCAAAGTTGGGACTGGTTACACTTGCTGTGCCTAGCACTGAAGAAAAATTCCTGCTATGTTAATTGAAATCTTGTTGTACAAATGTCTCAAATGATGCAGTGCAATGATGAAAATGGTGTGGACAATGCCGGTGCAGAAACATGGTTGTACTGTACTGACCAACATCTCACAATCCCACAGGAACTGGATTTATTTTTGAAAGATTGGCAGGGCTCTAAGGTAAACTTCTGCTGCTTTTGAAGTACTCCTTGGGGGTTTCATTTTCCAGATGGAGACAAGATAGAGTCAAGTTCATCATGTCATCTTCTGGATGACATCTCCTGTAATGAAACACTCCCTGTCACAGAGATACAGTGCCAAGCATTGGGTATGAGCCTAGTACATGAAGTGGAAATGGAAACCACAGCCTTCTGCTACAGAGAAGCAAGCCAATAGTTGAGTCATTCTAAGACCTTCATATAAATCCTATACTCCATTTTTTACATTAGAAAATTGATAAAAATGCTAAGAAAAAGAAAAATGAAAGAAAAAGAAATTGCAGCAATGATCAGCTCATTCAGGTGGCAAAAGAGAAATAAAGAAAACAAACAGTGAAGCAGGATCCAAGGAGAGTTTTCTTTTGTGCAGTATGCTCTCTGCATTCCTGCAGGCATATCAGACTGTAGCAAATCTTAATTAGAACTGAATACAAAAAAAAGAAAAAAATCAAGATTAAACATTTAGGGAAAAAGTAAAAATCAGTATTACCTGAAAGATGATAAAACACCTCACCTTGACAAGCAGGTTACAGAAAAGATGACAGGTCAAGAAATCATTCACAGTTAATCTGTGCTGGATTTGCTGTTTAGCTACATTATCTGATGGTACCTCACCTTCTGACTCGGAGTCTGTCTTTTGTTTGGTCCTGTCTTTTACTCGCCAATTACAATGGCAAATTGATTACCAGAGATTTAAAGCTTTCCAGCACTCAGGACAATTGTCTTGAAGAGTTTCTACATACTTCATGATGATAAAGGAGAGGCCAAAGTCACCAAAATTTTATTAAGAAAAAAGAAAAAAAAAATCTTTTATCTTTATCAATAACACATTTTTAAAGTGCCTGAGATCTTAAAGAAAATATAGCACAGTGAAGAAGTGAGCAAGTGCAAGTCTTTAAAAAAGCTCTTAGGAAAAGATTTTGCATCTGCTGATGAATTCAAGACAAATTACCAAACAAAAAAAAAAAAAAAAAAAAAAGGAAACATGTACTAATTCCCACTGAAATAAAGTCCTCTTTGGTGTATTTTGTTTCAGTATATTCAAGAGATGCTAGGCTAAAAGATGTCCAAGCCTTTAACAATACAAAGAATGGAGCTAAAGATAAAATTGAGACTTAAAATAGGCAGTTTCGTCTCAGATGATAGGAGGCTTTTGAGAAAGTAAGATCAGCGTCTGCTGAGATGAAGACTTACTATGACAAAAGTTCAGGAAAATACTCTGTTAACATAGCAAATAACTTATTTTCCAGCATTAATAAATACAAAAATAACTTACAGCATTTTCCTGGCTAGAGGTAAATTATCCATCTTCTAGGGAGCTCCCATTCTTTGCTCATCATACCCAGGACCACGTCGTGGCATGTAGAGGTTGCCAGACTTCAGCGTCATGATCAGCACTCAGTAGAATGCCACACACTGTCTTTCAAAGGAACATCCTGAAAAAAAGCAAAAAAAAACCCACCCCAAAACTAAGCATTTCTGCAAGTGATCAAGACTATGATTATCGTTCACAGACCACGATATACACCCTCTGTTAGTTCGGCCCACCATTAAAATTCCGCTTCTGACCACTGACCTGTAGTGTCAGGTAGTATCAGGACTTCTACCCAAACACTGCCAACACATTCTGTAGTACTAATACCAGAAACCTTCACAGGAGACTTCTTGTCATACTTGGAAAAGTTTGAAAAATGTGATCCCAGCGCACAGTAAGAGTCACGGACTGCATTTTTAATACATACTTTATAGATTTATAGTCTGAAATTACAGTACTATGAGTATGATTTATGGCACAAAGCTGTTCAGGTTTATATGATTAGAAAAAAACTTCTAGGTGTTTTTCTTCCTTTTTATTATTAAATCAAGTCACAAAAGTGTTCATTTTCAGGTTGAAAAACTTTTTAAGATTTTCACCTTAAATATGAGAATGTAAAATAAGAAACAAATGCACTTATGCTATTTAATACAAAACCTAGCCAAAATGTGCTTCTAAAAGGTTAACTTGAATCCAGTTTTACTGGGAACAACACCTATTCACAGGAAACCAAAATGGAGATAAAGTGAAGCAAAGGGCAAGAAGTCCAAAGATGCAAATAAAAGAAACTGAAGTAAGAAAAAAAAAGGAGGGAGGAACAGCATTGTGTTAAAATTGCAATACTTTGAGCCAAGCTGAATTCTCTTATGGTTGATGCAAAGTCCATGTTGTGAATGAGCTTTCCAGTGAGTCCTATGTAAATGTAGGTGATAGGTTTGAACTAGCCAGTCTTTCAGGATTCATTCTCCCAAGTAAGCAACTGGAAAAACTTGGCTTTGGAATGAAACTCACATTCAAATAACAACAAAAGAAACAGAATAATCACTTCAGTAGAGGAAAAAAAAAGAAAAAGATTTGGGAGATTTGGGAACTTCATCTCTCTTTAAAAACAATTCACAGAATCTTAATTTGCAATGTAGAAATTTGAGTGCAACAGTAATTCAAAAGCATCTTAAAGAATTCTAATACAAGGCGGGAAATCTCATCACTGTCTTCCATAAAATGCCAATTAAAAGTCATAAAAGGCTAGTTCACATCATAGATACTGAACCTTATTATTTCATTATTTTTGTCAAGGTAAAATTGAAAAAGTTTAGAAGAAGGAGTAAACTGAGACTCCTGAAAGTAAAATTCAAAACTCTAGTTAGTTCTCTTGAGTAGTGCTTATTTGAAAGTGGACTGGCAGTTATGAGTGTCCAGACATGGGCACAAACATATCATGGATGAGAACGTCACCTGCAAGAAGCCCCCTACAATTAGAAAAGTATTTGTTCAGTGTTGCAAATAAACCGAGCTGTTCCTGTTACTATACGAAGTTCACAAACACTTCTTAGATGTCAGTTGCTGGTTTATTCATCAGTAAATTACACTGATTGCATGGATTTTAAAACATAGACACTATAGATCCAAAAGCTCATATTCAGAGTGGGCATCGTTCAGTTCTCTTCCAATTTATCATCTTTTTTCTGTGATTATACGTACAGTTTCATTCATTCTTAATGCAGTTAAATTATTTATACTACACTCTAGATAGATAGTTCAAATGATGAAAGTTAAAAAACTTTTCAGTCATCTAGGTCCATACTGGCAATGATTTCACGCAACCCAGATAACAGTGCTGTAAAGTAAGAACAATGTCCAGAGCCCACATAGCGCGAAACATACTTCTCGCCGTTCCTTTTTTTTTTTTTTCCCTCCAGTCTTTGCTTTCAAGACACTCATGACATGTTTCGTGTGTTTCTTCTATCTTTAAGATTTATGAGAAGTATCACCTTTGCATGATCTTCCTATGGACAGACTTCCAGTGACATTAATGGAAAGCTCATTCATGGCTTTATCTTCATCTGCACAGTGTGCTCATCCTCCAGCTTGCCCTCATGCCAGACAAGGTCATGACATGCCAATTGCCTTGCTCATCTAACATGGAGGCCAAACTGCCAACAGCCCATGTACACTCAGTCATCCTACCTTGGTCCTGAAATTACATATCCTAAGCAGCCACACAAAAACCTTCTAGCTTGGGATAACCTAGAATTGAAGTTTGTGAAGAAAGATTTGGCTAGAAAGCAGTGAAGAACAGCTTCCTAAATTGCATGGCAGCTGCTACAGGCAGCGTTAGCGTGCGGGGCCTGTGGTGGGACAGAGCGAGCAGTGATTTCAGCGCCCGGCTGCACTGAACTGGGCTGCACAAGTGCATCGGGAGAAGCAGACTAGGAAGGCAGCCCTTGCTGCCCCTCAGCTGGGGCTATCAGCCGGCAGGCAGCACCTCGCCTTGCACCCGAGGCCTCCTCGACTCTTAGCACGTGCTAATTCTTCAACTGTGGCTGCCCGTTTCCCACATTAGCGAGATGCCGTGCCTGGGTGAGGAGCAGCACGCGAGCATGCAGGCCTGCAAACAGAGCCAATCGCACCGCATTTCGCTCTGCTTAGGCATTTCACATACACTTCTGTTCATAGCTCTGGTCTGCTCTCACATGCTGTTCCCAAAGCAAGTAGAAGATCAGGACTGAAGCTTATAACTGTTGGCATCTTATTTCTCAAGACATTTGATATGTTCCACCCACAGACAGACTTTCCATGCCTTACCTCTGCCAAGTGTGTTAAGCATCAAGGCCAGGCTAAAAAGAGAAAGGAAAATCCCCTTTCTTTACTAGATATAAAGAGGTTTGCAATATAAGATCAAGTAGTCTCTCTGTTCCTCAGCAACCCTATACAGACACCATGGGCGCTTGTTTCGTCCTTCGTGACAGAAGCTGCTCTGCACAGTCCTTGCAAAGGAACGTGCTCGGGTGCAGCCCCGGGGAGAAGGCCAAGCTGGGGCAGGAGCAACTGCTGCCTCCTGTTTGGACACTAAGCACCTCTCCTTACCTCAGTCCCCTAACCCTTAGTGACAGCATAAATGATGGCTGCAGTGAGAAGTAAATTATTTCCTATCTATTACCATCACCTATCAGTCTCTATGCTCTGCTTAGGAAAGACTGCAGAACTGGAATAAGGATCTATGCTCTACAGATAGCGTTACAGATTTACTATTTTACTATTTATTTCGCCCCTTCCCAGAAATCAGTTATGACTAATAGGCATTTCAGAATATTTCCAGTTTCCAGTATTTACTGTATAACACACACATCTGAAAGGGGGAGATAAATAGAAGTAACACAGTAAGCAGTGTGTACAAATGTACACAATACACTTTTGTAGCTCCCTTGTGAATTGAATGGATTCCTGTAAGGTTTTGTTTAAAAACAACTAGAGTGATTATAATGGAAAACAATACAAGCCTGGGATGAGACAACCTTATATTTGAAATGTATTTCCCCAAATACTTTACTCTTCGTTTTGTTTTTCCTTAGTGAGTAAATTGGGATCAAGTAGATTGCCTGGATCAGCTGAGGTTTTACTTCAAGCTGTAGTCAGCAAGAAAAGCAGAAAATGCACAGGGCAACATTAATACACAAAAGCAATGCTGAGACTGAAATGTCCAGTTGTTTCCAACTGTTGTAACTGCCTGTTAGTGCCAAAATATTACCCACTGTTGTTGGCAGTCCAACTGTACCTGCTAATTACTCACACATACAGGTTTCAGGTGTTTCAAGTTGTCTTTTGCTACTTGACTATTAGATATACATAATACTCATGGGAAAACTGTCAGAGGAAAAGAGAAAAGGAACTAAAAAAAAAACTAATGGAGTTGGTATATATTAATTTTTCTTACTATACCTCATAGTACCATCACACAGTTTTTGTATATATAGAGAGAAAGAATGGTTTTAATTTCATGGTACTATACTGATTATGTGAGTTTGCTTCCCTTCACCAGAAATTCTTTTATAGTGGAAAAACCTTTGATGAACACTCACAGAGCCACAGCAGGAGATGCTGCGGCACCCCCACGTCAGGCTCACACGCTGCCTGGACACTGGTGCAAGGAAGGAAACACAAGGAAAGCGGGAAAGACAAGGGAGTATCACAGGACCACAATGCTACAGCTGCAACAGCGGCTGCTTACAACAACTGTTACATTTCACTTTACAGCAACTGACACTCACATTTCCAGTAGAAAAGGAAAGTAAACCAGGAGTTCGATTTGTGCAACGTGACTTAGGTGGGGCTTCCATTTTAGGTTCAGTCAGGAATTCAGCCTTTTTTCATCTTCTCAGAAATGGTATGTCCTAAAGATAGATTATTTTCAGTTGAATACAAATCAGAATAAGCACACTTATGTTTCCAAAATGCCATGATACCATGCTAAAGGTAAAGCCATGCAGAAGCAGTAACATTAAATACAGATTACTGCAAACATAATTTAGATTAATAATTTGGGAGGTTATTATTTATAACTGTGAGGATTTGTATAAGAAAAATATTGCAAGAAAAAGAGAAGCCTGCTGATGTATCACATCGCACAAGGATTGTGTTAGTTTATGAAATGCTTTTGGTAACCATGGGTACTAAACAATTTCATAAAGATTTCAGATAATCTAGGAACTATAAATAGATTTGGGAAAAAAAAGTATCTTAACTGCAGTATCCATGGGATGGGAAGTACAATATTCTTCACAACAGAATTAATTTTTATGTGTTTCAGCAGGCATTTTAAGGTTATGGCAATACAACTATTTTTTTTTTTTTTCGCCTGTTTTCTTTCTAGCCTTCTCCACCCCCTCACACACCTCTTGCAGCTCAATCAAGCTGAGTCTGGGTGGTAATTAACAGGGTAGTAATCATAAGCTCTTACTCACTTATATTTTAATTTTAGAGAAAACAATGCAGGGAAAGCAAAGGTACAAGCCAAAACTATGAAAAATTAACCATGTGAAGAATGCAGGGAATATTAGTCAAAATGTGATAGAATTTATTTATATAACTCTACTATAAGTATTTCTTCAGTGTTATAACATTTTTTTTTTCTCGTTGCACACTTGCTTCTAATAAAGAAGCAAAAGAACTAATACCTTCCTTAGACAAATGAAGAGGCGTATCAGGCACTTCCCTGAACCCCATGATGGGGCTGAACTGTGCAGAACCCAACATGCAGCTAACTCAGTTAATCAGATCATTTAGCTCATGATCTAAGCTGCTTCAAAAGAAAACTAACAAGAAATTGGATTCAGCATTGCAGCTTTTGGGAAGAGCTCAGAAATTCATGATAACATGAAGAACTCTGCTTCAGCAGACTAGCACTGCTTTAAAATTGTACCTCCTATTCATATTTTAGCATCCTCCATCATGCACAGGCCTCTCCGTTCAGTGGAATAGGCACTTACAGATGCTTTGGGGAATTATTCTGGCATAAATAAGAAAAAGCAGAAGCCTATTTTATGATTTTGCACCATAGAATGAAAAATTTTAGGCCTCACAAGCTGAATTTGATCAGTAAGTTTGTGAACATTTCTGATGAGCTGCTTACATTAGGGAGACTAATATCTTTACCCAGCCTTGCATCATTGCACTGTTAGCTCAAGTTACAAGCATATGTGTTTTCACTAAATTGACTTGCATTCATTCACAGAAAACTCTAAATGTTTTTAAGAAATGCCTCCAATCTGAACTAGGCTAGTTTGAGGATGGGTAAGACTTAACATGTGAATTCTGCTGGGACTCAAAGTAACTACATAGTGGGACTTCAGCCACAAGCCACAGTTCGGACGAGCACAATTCATCATCTGCAAACCAAATGACCCTGAGCTCCAGGGCTGTGACTAGGCTGGGTGAAGTAACTGGCAGTAACACTCCTGTGAGGACCACACTAAGCCAAATCTCAGCAAACGCTCCAAAAGTTTTTCTCTGTCAAACTAATCCATGGGTGCTCAGTTTTTAAATGGGGAAGTTTTAATGTATTTAACATAAAATAGCTCTTTTTAAAAGGCTAACATATGGATTTATACTTACAAGGCTGGAGCTAATTGCGGATTTTTTTTCATGCTTTTTGGCTAGCCTTATTACTGAAGTGGAAAAATATGTACAATACAACACTATGGCAAAGATATTTTTCTCGTCCCAGAATGAAGTGTCTGCTGTTAGATTTTTTTCATTTTAAAAATAGAAGTCGCCAGTAATTTATGCCGGCACTGACTGGCCACAGTCACCTGCTTACGTGTCATCATGTTAATGGCTTGATGAAGATTTTAATTACTCATAATTAGTATTTGGAAAGTTTGAATTGCTGATGGGTTACCTGCACTCTGCACAATGAGACAGACGGCGGAGGTGCTGGGAGCTGGAGCCAGGCATCCCCGGTCCCATCCCGGGCTCTTTGGGCACACCAGCCCCTAGGCCTCCCGCCCGGGCTGCAGAGATCTACCTTTGACCTGCCCAAGAAAGAAGCTCCAGCTACACAGTGGTTCATAATAAAAAGGAAACTTATGGGACCAAAGGTGTTAAAACAAACCTTGCTTTCCTCAGTTTATTCCAAAGCTGTGCTTGACTTCACTTGAGTTAGCAGGAATCCGCAGGGTGAGACATGATATTCCAGTTAATAGCCTGTTTTAATAAAGCTTCACGAATGAAGTGCAGTATCTACAGTGTTCTACTTTGTAGGGCTTTTCACCAGAAATGTGTCAATTTAAATATCAAATCACACAAGGGCTGGGGGGGGAGGGGGGGGAAAGATCAAAACATGGCCTTATATTGGTCTCCCAGTACATCCAACAGAAATTTGCCATCTACCCCACTAGACAGTACTGTCTTCAGTTAATGATAGAATTTAATATCACCATAAATCAGGCTTTCTTTGGGGAAGGCAAAGAAACTTTATTAATTTGTATTATTTACAGATGTGGCCACTCACCAAAACACTTAGCTGCCAAATATTTTGCTTCACATAAGCAGAAAAGCTAAAGACCCATCACAAAGATGACCAAATGTTAGGAAATTTATAAACAGACGTAAAATGGGATAAAATTTGCATACGTACTGCACCTGCCAAGGTGGAAAGACACCCATCTCCCTATGTCATGATGGGTATATATCCAGCCATAAGAAGGGAAGTGAAATATTTATTAGCCTTGTTTTGAGGGTTCCCTTTTTGGGCATTAATTCTAAGCAGCATTCACTTTCCTGGCCAGAGGAAACTGAAATCACAGTAGAAATTAGCAGCTCTCTAGTTCAGGCCATTTTCTTTTTTTTCTCAGCAGCTACAATCAAAAGATTTTTGTCTTTGATGAAATAAAATCTAGAAGAAGAAAAATAATTCGGACATTTTTATTACATGCTAAAATGAAGTAAATGATTTATTATTATCTGCTTATCCAATGAGGTCATACTATAAAAGAATAAAGAGGTTATTTTACTTCATCTAAACATAGAGCATAGGAGAGAAATGGTCGTTATACAATGAATGTGTGATGATGATTCACCTATTAGACCTGTAATTAGCTAAGAAGCAAAATACGACACCATTCTCATCACTTACCTTGAATAAGGTCTAGTTTGTGGAAGAACATCTTCTTTGCAGAGTCAGAATAGGACAATATTTTTTGAAGTATGAGCACAAAAACACACTGATTATATCAGGAGATTGTAAATTCTTAAACGTTCTTTCTTGCGCTGTATTAGAAACGATATCCAAATACCCCAGTTATTTCTCCAGCAAGGACCTGCTTACATCCCACAAGACAACAGGGGGGCTCCCAACTTACAATTTGCTCAACCTTTCTGAAAGTTTGAGATTCTAAAAGCCCAGTGAAGGTCCACACAGACTCTGAACGCAGATGACCAACTCTGAAACACACTTCTTTAGAAGTAACATTGTTACTCCTATGCTACTGCAAAATTCAGAATCTATGAGATTTTCTAGAATAGAAGTTTGATTCCTTTGCATATTTTTGCAAGGAAAGCTTTCAAATTTTGTGAGGATTTTCTTAGAAGCTATTTTTCATTGACTCCATTTTCCATATTTTTTCGGTGTCTGTTGTAATGGTATGTTAAACTCAAACACAGACACAGTCACAAAAGCAGTCTAGGAATATAGAAGGTACTTGCTTGAATCAGTTTATCAGATTAATTAAGCCATTATAACTGTGCAGATAATTCATTTTTCCAATCAGTCAGATGCAAAATTTAGAGAAAGAGGAAGAATAAAATTTCTTAGGGAACAAACCTTTTAAAAATCTTTTAGTTCACTTTCTTTGTCTGATTTTTTCATTTTAAAACAGTATTTTTGCTTTTTAAATTTAAACTCTTAAAATGGGATTGTGTTAAGGCATTTTGTTTAAATTAATTCAAAATAAAATCACGTTAAGTTCTCTTTTTGGGTTTGGCAGGGCTCAAATAATTTTAACTATCTTAAATTAAAAACATGTTTATGAACATTTCACAGAATGTCCTGAAGCTTCAAGATTCCTGAGTAAAAGAAAGTGATGTTTCACGCCTTCACTTCTGTGATATTCACAGAGCGACAAGAAAAGCATTTTCATTTGTAAAGCTGACAACTGAAAATCAGAACTATTTATAGTATCCAAAACTCACTCTGACTTTTGAAAACATTGGCCAGGTGAGTTTCTTTAAGCCTGTCCTTTCAGACAAAGTGCTCTTATATCTTTGTGATGATAATAGAGCAACGCTGTCATGTCCTTTGAATAACTGACTGATACTGTAATGTCCAAAACCAGCCGATGGGCACAAAGATTGGTTGGAGTCAAGAGTCTTCTGGCTTAAAAGATCAGTTGATGAACTGAATGAGATGGTTACTGTGCAAGTGCTGCTCTCTGAACGCAGAAGGATGGTCGAGCATTTCTAAACTGCCAAGGCAATGAAGAAAAAAGATGAATGGAGAAGCGATCTGTGAAATCATGCAGGTTTTGATATGCTAAAACATGAAGTAAAGAGGGAAACCCCCACTTGCCCCCCACCTTTGTGCAAGTTTCAAAGCTCTCTACATTTAAAACATGACATAGAAGAAACAGCAGGGCTCAGCAATAATGCAAAAAAATGGGCATACCAAACCTTCCTTTTCCAAATTTTCCAAAGGAAATGTTGAATTAGCTCTTCACTGTATTCCAAAAACAACTGTATAATGAAACTAACATTTTGTAATACCACATCTGCCAGTGGTTACTTCATTGTTACCAAGCTAAGGTGTTCAAGCCGACATTACCATCAGACTGATCAAATTTCTGTTTAAAGAGAAAATATGCAGTTTTTGTTCCATTTAATTTGCAGTGCCTTTTTAGCTCAGCTTTGCCAGAAAGGATGTCAGATATTTGGATAAACGGAGTAGGCTGATAGAATATTGATAGGCCAATTTTTAATTTATCAAGGTTATCTAGAGGTTCTAACCTGACACTGCATATTAACAAGAAACGCCAACGCACCAAGTGACGTGTGCAGCCAAGGGTTTCTTCGGCAAAATGGAGCTCTGGACAGACAGGGATTCTTGGGATCAGAACCCTGTGGTGGGAATAGGAAGCAGCTTCCTAAAGGGAAATGAGAAGCGGGTGAGAAGTGTAGCAGAGAGATTGAGACGCATCAGTGGCAAATTTGATATCCTTGCACAGACTGTGGCATAAGTCACATGAAATCAGTATGGATGAGAAAGCGAGAGTGAACTACCTTTGTGAACTGTGAAGCCAACATGGCACAAAAATCATATATGTTTCACTTCCAAATTTTCATGGCAAGCCAGGTAATCATTACGGACCTTACAAAACACTTTACACACTGTCAAAAATCTGCAAGGCTTGGCAATCCCTACAAAACACACTAATAGCTGAGAGAGAGTAAGCATTTTTTTTTTTTCAGTCTATAGAGAATTGAGAACAGAGCTCACTGCACTGTCACAGCTGTAATGCCAGAGGAGTATATGATATTTCAGTCTTCCTTCAGTTTTCTTTCTTGGCTCATGGAGGAAATCTAATAAAATGGCCTTTAATAAGAGCAGTGGATGCCAACTTCAGAGAGTTGTATGTTTCTTCTCATTAGGGGTAATTAAAATACTTCATTCTATACATTTGTCAGTACCTTAAAAGCAATGCAAGGCTCTTGAGTGCACATGAACACAGGCATCTAACATTAAAAACAAAGCTTTTCTTTATAATTTTTCCTCTTAGTCAAAAGAAAACTAGTGAAGCTTTACTTAAGAAATTCAGTAAGACTGAGAAAATAAAAACTGATTTTGTACACTCAAATACGGTAAAAAAGTTGCTGAAATATTTCAGACCTTTGAAATGCTGTCTCCTGCAAGTATCAACCAAATCTTCAAACACTTAAATACTTTTCAATAATCTTGTCTCAAAGTCTCACACTTTGTGAGAGAATAATTAAAGGAATACCAGCCTACATTGCCCTATGTACTTTGTATGTAAAAAACAACCACTACAGACACTCTACCTTCCTCTTAGTTACAGTCGGGATAACTTTGCTTTCTTTTTTCCTCCCCACTTCCCCACACACTCACTAGGTCAGCAGGAAGCAGCACGTCCGCATGGATTCAGTTAGATGGTTCCCACTCAGAACAGCCACATCTAGTAGTGACCCGGCATTGAGCATGGGCAGCATAAAGCAGGAATTCCGTATTGGAGCTGCGTAAAGATCCGATTTCATGGACAGCTTCTCTGCTGCTGTCCTGCATGAAAGAAACAGAAGCCTCTGGTGAAAGGCTCACATCCCTGTTAAAGACAAGGCAAGGGAGGACGGCGAAGCTGAAATTCATCGAGCTGCAGGCTGAATTTGATCTTTTTTGAACAACCCATCCAATTCCCTTGTTTCAATTATTTCTGTTAAACCCCACAAATTGCAAGTAGAAATTGACAACAGTGGATTGATAATGTACAACTTTTAATTTCCTTCAGCCATTATGATACTGTATCAATTTGTGCAGCTCCAAGAACTAGTCCATGTAAATTAATGACACATCTCCATATCTGTATGATAAAGTTAGAAGGCTGTGACAACATTTACATCTGATACTATTAAAGTCTCTTTAAAAATAATCATTAACAAGTCCATTAGTGAGAATATATTTCCCCTAGGCGCTATGGCTGCTCAACATCATAATCTAAATCTATACTCTCTAGAAACTACTCAGAAAGCAATGAAGTCCCTGAACTATATAAAGGTTATCAGTCAAACTATCTCACTGAGCAAAACAAGAGGAGGGAGGTTTCTTTCTGTACTGTCTGGCTAGGAGACTAAAATGTACTATTGCCTCTTAAAAACAAAAAACAAAACCAAAATCAAACTGTATTAGATATGAAATGACTAAAAACTCTCATATGGTTAAAAAAAAAATGGCTACACACACTCAGACCCTTAACTTTTAAAATATCATATTTAACTGGAGTAACGAAGTTCTGAAATTCACCACAGTAATATAATCATCTAATAAAAATGATTCATTGACATGTTAAATCACAAATCCAGTTGGCTTGAAGCCTGTACCATAATTAATGAAGATCTGACTGAAATAAGAACTGCTGCAATATGCAATTCCTTATTCCTCAGCAGATAATTTAATAGCTCAAGAAACAGTCTAAATGAAGGAAAAATATAACCAGTTTACTATCTTGAAACTGGTTTCACAGCAGGCCTAACAGATAGTGACAAGGTAATCATCATCTACCCTACAGCAGCTATTGAGGCTGGCAGTTTCACAGCTGCCAACACATTGGGCACAGACAGACGACTGTTCCCATGTCCTAGCAGCTACTGAAAGCATGAAACTATGAGGGCATCTCCCCCAGATTCATCTCTGAGTAAACAGAGCTCCCGACTACAGACTCACTATCCTTCACGTTAAATCAAAAGCTCGTAAGAGTCAACAAAATTTGAAGTCTTCCTGTAAATTCATATTTCTGGGGATTTTACTGCTTCTTAAATGGCCATAAAACCACATCCGTTATTCAGTATCTTCATTAGATGATAGGGCCTTTGGCCCTTGATGCTCGCCTGACGAGTCACAATGTCAGCATTATGAAGAGCAAAATAAATTATGTTAAAATCTAAAGTGTGGATTTGTGTACTGAAATTATGGGTGGTCGTTTGTAGAAAAACAATCTGGACATTACCACAAGAAACTCTGAGACCAGTGCTGAAATAGTTCACCTTTACCAGACATCTGCCCTGACAATTGTGGATTTTGCTTTTGCAAATAAATGTCTATTTATCTCCAAAATACTACTGAGGTTGGAAAAAACAATTAATTTCTTATACTGCGGTGCAAATGTAAACACAACACTTAATCCAGTAAAGGAATTTCTGTCTGTGTAAACACAATCTAATTTAGAAAACGTTTACATCACTTTCCTCTTAATTCTCTCACAGCCATCTTGGCAGCTATATATAATGCCTCTGTCTTATTCTTTAGCCACTGTACAGGAGAAAACAGTTTAACATTTTCATGTATTATAGTTACTCCTACCTGGAAAAGAAAACTGTTAACAATCATCTTAAGAGTATTGAACTTTTAAAGCTATTATAACTTTAACATTTAAAAAAGAGCTTGAAATTTCATATAATATGTTATATGTAGATTACTCAGTGAGCGTCAAGGTCACTCCTAAGCAGCTACTTACAAAATGCTACATTTTGAAATGTAAATCCAGTTTTGTGTTATAAAATGAAGTCCTTTAAAAGCCAAATCTTTTCCCTCCCTTAAAAGGAACAATTTATTTATTCCTGGAAACCAGCAGGCTGCTAGATTCAGACTATTTTTGCCAAATCTGAGTCTGGATAATGGTTTCACAGTCAAGATATAATACCTTGGAAAGAGAAAACACACATAATGAACCTGACAAGAACAGCAGTGCAAACAGGGCCCAGTCATGGGAACAAGCACTGTGCCAAAACTAATTGCATCCAGAAAAGTATGACTCCTTCGTGTTCATCTTTAGCTCTTGCCAATGGTGCTGACAACTTTTAACATGCAGCAATATATTAGAGTTTTGTAAAATATATATATGCATATATATATATATATAAATAAATAGGCAGAGATGAAGACTGGCGATAAGTCTTCTCTTACTCAACTGAAGCAGTACATGGTGATCACTTTTCTGTTACATTTATGACACTGAAAAATACATTGAAAAATCTGCATTGGCACACAAAGGTGCAAGAATCATGATAATTTACACTGAGCGCTTCAAAAAAATCTGATTTAAAAGTTCCAGGGAAATGCCTCTTTCCCAATAAATTCATCCACCTGCAGCAGCCTAATAATGCCTCTCATCCATTGTGGCACTGCAGAAGTGTAATGTCAGAGTTATGGATCCAACACTCATTTGCAAATGCAGTTGATTCAAATTCTCAATGAAAACACAAACACAAAAAAATCTTTCTAGGTCTTCAAAATCCACAGCACCTTTTTTTTGTGTGCGTGATATAGTGATACATATTTGCTTCACTTGGCAGCTTTTATTTATTTTTTATTTTTATTTACACCTTCTCACCTTTTCTCAGGTACTTTTACAAGTTTTACTGCATCTGCTGCCTCAAGCAGCTCTGTTTACTGTATGTGCATAAACAACAGAGTTTAGACCTTCAAATCTTAAAGGAGCCAATCTACGATTTATTGAACCATCCTGGCAAGATCATTTCCATAATGTTTTATATGCAGCACATATGTGTTCAGTTCCATTTCAAGAGCAGCAGCAAGTGCTGTTTTTGCGATCCGTTATATTCTGTTTAAGAGTCTACTAATGCACAATTTGCTGTACAACTGAATTGTGTCCTTGAGACATGGCAACTTCTTGATAAGATCCTCCTTGCCAAGAATGAGGCTTCCAGTCCAAGGTAACAAAATAGTAAAGATATTGTTAATTACCTTGCAACACTTAAGCTTCATTATTTTTCCATGACTCCACCGAGTTTAGTGTTTCTGGAAATCCCTCAGCGCATGCGCTGTCTCTACACAGGCTGATTCTGCAAGACAGGAAAGAAGCCTGTTTTAGTGATTTAGGAAGAATAATGAGATATATACAATGAGAAGACATGTGAAAATAGGAGTAAAGGAGAACAATCAATATTATGCAATAATATAAAGATCAAGAGATCAGTAAAATTACAGTGAACAGAGAAAAAAGAGGGAAGGCAACACTGGGTGGATGGTAACAGAAATGGGGGGAAACTTATGGATAAAATTAAGAACAATTTACTTCTCTTGGTTCTCCATGAAAGGAGAAATAGTATGTAGGGTATTTAAGTTTAGATATATACAAAGAGAAATGGCAATTCACTGTACAATACTGGACAGAATTTATGCAAATAGTTCTCCACATTCATTTCAGAAGACTGGCTCAGACTCTTCCAGAAAGGTTCCAAACTGAAAGAAACATGAATTTGCACTGACAAGAGCAGCAGCTTTCTGGAATTTTACAAATCATTTAGCAGTCCAATTCTGGGGAGAGGAGCAGTTGTTGGCAGTTCAGAGACTCAAAAAGGCACTTTGTAAATTTTAACTGCTCCATGTTTGATTATAAATGAATCTTCTGTCATCTTAAGTACTGGGGTACACAGAGCTTCAAGAAATGATAATGTCTACGATAGTTTTTGCTGAAAATATTACATTTACGTCTACATTTACATATTACACTATATTCTTTTAAATGGCATCTTACCATATATTCCTGTTCCTGTGAGTACCCATTTACAATCCCATCCATTTATTTCAATTTGCGTGGGCTTTCTCAACAGTAAACTGTCAAGACTGTTAATTTTGGTGGTTTTCCCCTAATCTTTTGCTTTCAGAATCTGGGAAAGCTTGACGGGAATGCATTATTCTTGGGAAATTTAAGATCTGCGCAGTCTTGCTAACGAAAGACAAGATTTACTAGTTTTATGCACAATTAACCTCTCAGGAGCAAAAATCTCTGCAATTTTCCTACCGCTTTTAATGTAAATAACACATAGTAAGAAATATACAGAACTGACTGCAGATGCCCACATTAGTATGCTGCTGACATATCCTTGCTGCTTTGTACTTCAGAAAAAGGAAGTTAAATAACCTTGGGTGTCTGACTGCCAAAATGAAGCAGGCAAGTATTATTTCACCATTTGTGTCCTGGTTTATCAAAACATCTTCTGACAAAATGGTGCTCCAAAATCATGCCTTCTGAAAACCTCATGACTACGACAGAACACCAACAACCTTTTCACATTTCTTATTTGCAACTGTTGGTTGGATTGGACAAGTATTTCAAGTCCCCCCCCCCCCCCCAACAATTTCATAATAATTTTCCAGGAAATTTTGCATACTAATGATCATAAGAACTGCAAAATTCCACATTTGAAGCATGATTGATAGTTACTTGCTGTGCAGAGAGAAACCTTCAACCTCAGCGCTGGTGCCAGAGTACAGGGATAGTGGGGAGCAACGTCAGATAGGAGCAGGAAGATTTTCTGCCAGATTATGAAGTATCAAAACTTCTAATGATCTTCATTCCCAAACCGGAACCACTGCTTTTCTAATTTGAGGCTTAATTCATCTATAAATTTCACCTTGAGAAACTGTGGCAAAAAATGAAGCACACAGGCAACACGACAGTCTCATCAAATTGTCTGGTATTCAGAAACTTGCAAGAGAAGAGGCTTGAAAATAGGACAGGGTCCAAGTCTCGCTCATGGAAGGACACTCCAAACATTTAGTCCAAAACACTTCCAGTTCTGCAGAGAGTCAGCCAATTCTTCTGTTATTTTGGCATTTGTAATTACTCAGCTGAGGCAAGCACTGATTCCTGAACATGACAAAAATGTGAGCGCCAAAAGAGCAATAAACTTACTAAAACGACTTGAGGCTTTTTGAAGGAAAGGGATTTCAGAGGTCTTCCGAGATGAAAACTACTGACTTAGTTCAAACTTTTTACATCGTGTCACATCTAGAACTATTTTAAAAGGTTAAAATATTTTACATGTTTAAAATGTTAGCCTCATTTTTTGAAGTAACAATTATAATATCATATTGTAAGGGGTACTTTTGTAGTACAGTGAATATAAACACATAAGCTTATCCTAAGTTATTGATTATAAATGTAAACAATTCTGTCTTATAAATTTAAACAGTCAGCATGCTTTACATATATGTGCACTAGGCAGTCCCTGGTAAATTATGTGGCACCTGGTAAATACTGCCAATTCACTTGCACTGAAGCTAATTACAAATTCTAGCAAGCAATCAGATATGATTAAATTGCATTTTTGGAAACTATCAAATTTTCAGGCTGAAGGGAGAGAGCCTAAAATAGACCTTAAAAGGGAGCACTAATTAAGCAAACTCTTAATCCTACTCTTTTCTCAGCTTCAAAATCACAGGGACAAATTCTCCTTTCAGAACACCATGTGAAAAGCAGCGGTAATCACAGGAATTGTACAGGTAAATGGAAAGTAAAATTTTAATCTCCTGTGTAGAAGTCCTCATAATCTTTTTTATACTTGAGGAAGAAGTACTGTAGAAACAAGAAATTCAAGCTTTGAGAAAGAATATCTAACTGTTCTTGCTGAGTTTTTATAGTGACTTGGGACAACTGGCACAGATGCTGTGAGGTATTCAAATAACCACTTACCTACTTAAAAAGCACTAAAGTTAAGGAATATTAAATATTCTTAAGCAAAGACAGAGAAGATAGCAGTGACGCGGCATTCTACTTGCTTGAGAAGAGCTAATGAGCAGGGACAGAAAAGGAGGTGATGGGAGGTCAGGATCTCTGTTTTCAACAATACAATACGCAGAACGCTTAATTTCACTCAAAATATAGATTGCCTCATGTCTCATCCCTTTCTCTTGGAATCAAATTGTTTTCCCTCTTGCACAGCAGTAAAATATGCCCCTTCGGATATCCCAGAGCCCCGATCTTCCTTTTTTGCCTCCCATTTCTCCTTGTAATCCCACTAGAGATTCCAGTGAAGCCACCAAACTCGGAAAGTGCCAAAGCTTTCAAATATGTGAACCTTACATCTGTCCTAAATGACACAGACCTCCTCCTCCTGCAGTAAAAAGACATCTACAGAATCAGGAAACTGTGACTGAATAAAGATCATAAGGCAGCAAATATTGAGTTTTTAATTTTACCGATGAGAGCAAAAGATAACTTTATATACCCAGGAGAGCCAATATAGATACACTGTAATAATCACTATTAATTAAATTAGCCACATTTTTCCCATTTACTATGTATTTTCATTACATCTTGCCTAAAAAAAGTGGCATGTGCTTTGAGCAGAGATAAATCTCAGTTCAAATACAGAATCTAATAATGCCATAGAATCTCTGATTGTCATGAAAATAAAAAGTATATATTATACCTTCAAAAATGCACAAATATACTTTATAATTAAGGATACTGTGTAGATTGTGAAAGTCAAACATTAAATGAAACAGCAGGTAAGCTCTTCATGTTTAATTATACACTGGGAATAGTTTTTCCATTTATTCAAAAGAATATAAGTACTCTACCACACCAATACTGTACTTTGAATGAGAGCTCAGGTATTTTAAGAAAAGCAGAGAAACGTTAAAATAATACTGAAAATCTCTGGTTTTGTAAATTGTTCTAGTTAAAGCTCAGGCGTTTGGAAAGCAGTGGCAACCAACTTATATACTCGGCAGTATATTTTTCCATTTCTACTATGTTATTTGTTCCTTAATAGTGTACTACTGAGAGGAGTATTTCAGATGAAGACAGAAAGGATAGTGTGGGTGGGCAGAGATGCCAGAGTGCCTGATCAGAAAAAAAAAGAAGGGACTTCTGCATGAAGCATTATACAAAACTGTCCTTCCTCGTTCCGTAAAATTAAAGACAAAGTCTCCTCCCCACCTCCCGTGAGAACTGGCCTTAGTAGAAAATTAAAACTTTTTTTTTTTTGGAAATGTTTTCCATGACTTGTCTAGCATTTGGTAAAGGGCCTGATCTTGCCAGATACATCCTTAGCAGCTGTGAACTGCAGCATGACAGGTCACATGCAAAAGCACTACTAGGATAAGCAAGATCAGCTACTTAATGCCACTGATATGCTGGATGGGGATTTAGGGGAGTTCCTGGAGGCCCCTCACTAAACATCAATCCATCAAGCTAAAGGGAGAATAGGATAGTCTCCATGTGTAGGTGTATGACCCTCCCTTTTTTCCTCAATGACTCTCACCCCCATGTGATACAAGACCTGTCATTAACTTCCTCTTTAAAATAAATTCCACCTAAAAGACTAAGAAACATAATATTCCTGTTCAGACATAATTTTCTATATTTTCTCTTGTTCCTCTCCTTTCTGGTCTGAATCATCCTCATTGAGCCCATTGGCTAAATGTTGACAAAGCTCTTTAGACCTGCAGAGCAAGGAAATTTACATGTCCATAAATAAATCTTTAAAAACAAAAAAACAAAAAAACCCAAAAAAACCCCACCAAACACAACCGGACAGAAGCAGGTATATGAGCACAACGGAGAAGTCAATCACTGTAAAAACCTGTTCATTTCTGAGAAAAGAACTCCATGGAGATATTTCTCTTTTTCATTTTTAAGTGGCCTCTGCTTCCTCTTGTCTTTCAAATAACATTTCTCTACTTTCATAAGAACTACAGCATATGCCCGTGTGGACACAAGGGTGGAAGGGCTAAGCACATACATTTCCCTCTTGCTTTGAAGCTAAAATTCACACATTCTCTTTAAGGAGCTATATACATCCAAGTATTACATAATTCAACTACACTTTCACGTTTCTCCCGAAATAGCACTCGCTGTCACTTTACACCCTCTGAACACGAAGAGAAACAGTCTGCAAACATTTTAGCTGCCCCCTAAGCAGGCACGTGTGACGTGTGTGCCTTTCCTCTCAATAAACAATTTGGCCTCACAAAGTAACCATGGAACAAACAAATTAGGTTATATTAAGTAAAACAAAAATAAAATTTAAAAAATAAATTTAAAAGCAGCATCTAATAAATAAATGTAGCAGAAAGTTGGGGTTTAATTATACAACACTTGTCTATTAAATTGCAAAATCCACTCAGTAATTACCTGATTTTATTTATACTGGCTCAAAACCATTCACTCCAGAGAATGTCATAACATCAGATCAACCCTTTAATTAAAATCATGGTAGAAGAGAATTTTAAACTTTCCTAACATGGTATTATTTTGAAACACTGTCTCCATAACGTAGGGCAATATTATCAGTACGGCTCTTTGCTTATGTATATACCATTAGTCTGCTTTTTGACATCCCAGGAATGTCCCTATAAAGAATTATTTCTAGGTAAATGAAGATCAGGAAAGAATTGGCTAGGTCCCATGAGAGAAAGGTGTTCTAACAAACAGAAATTAATTAGAGCAAATTTCTGTTCCTTGATACTGTGCAACATTGGGAAATGTCTTGATCTTAGTGCAAGTTTCCTACCTCCAAAAAGTCCATGTCTCATCTCCATGTTTATCCAGGTAGACTTTTGGCAAAGTCCTCAAAATTTTTAATTTACTTACAAAAAAATCACGAGACAGTCAGCCAGTTATGTCACCCCATCCTCTTCCATGGAAAAATAATAGCAAAAATGTTAACGGATACCACACACCGATTTATTCCTGGAGTGTAACCGTAAGAATGCTGCTCCCTGCCTAACATTTGCAGAGCTCCTTCCTAAGCAATATTTGCTATAAGCAGAAATAGACCCTTAGAAAAATAATTACATATTTAAAATAAGCACTCAAAACATTTCTTAGTGAAGCACTACACTAACATGAAAATGCAAGCCAAAACTGTGCATTTGTAAACTTGATAACTGAGTTTCAAAACTGGAAAAATTTCCATGGTGAATGACAAGTACAAAACGCAGAAATACTGTGTAAGTTAGTTTAAAAAATGGCATATATATTTTCCCCCTAAAATCAATGTGAAACAAGAGATTTCTTGCTGTATCCCAGTAACAACGTATGATGTCGTTAGCATACGACAGCGCTAAACTAAAACCAAGTGCGACACAAATGCCAGGAGTTAATTTGCTGGCACAGCTGCTGCAAGAACACAGGAAACACACAGAGTTAGACTTGACGTCAAGAAGTTATAAATCAATTCAACACCAAAAGCATCTGAAGGAACAGGGCGTCAGACAGAAAGGCCCACCAGTAAATTAGAAACTCGTTTTGGGACCTGCACGGGCTTGCCCTGTGCAAGCTCCGGTGGCTGAGCCGCGGGCCCACACAAGGTCCTGCTCTGGGCTTTTAACCTATCTAGCCACCGCAAATCAGCATCCCACCTCTGGCCAGCTCAGCTATTATCTATGAAGCTTTTAATTCTCATCAAAAAATATATCACTTCTTCCCTGCACTTGGGATTCGCAAGGCTGCTTAAGGCCTGTATAGAACATAACTAATTGCTCTAAAGAATTACAAGAAATTGATTTCAGGACTGACAGACTTGGGATAATTTACTGCGCATCATTTGGGTTTACTTGGTCATTCACATAAACTAGATAAGCTTAAGCTTGTATCTTCCTAAACATTTCCTGTAACAATATTTCTTTTTTAACCTATTTATAATCATGCCTCACTAACTTTTCTCTCTGCAAAATACATCAACAGTACAATTTTCCTGGGATCTCTATCACAGTCCCAACCACCTCAGTCTTACAAACATATTGGAAAAAAAAAAATCAGTTTCATCTGTACCCTAGAACAAAGCTTTGTCTCTGAAAAGCTTTATCTGCTTTTTCACATCATCATCACTCCCACTCGCTCCAATCCATCTTCTATTCAGTCTTTGGCTCCTGAAGGCTGGTTCCTCACTAGCCTCCTCCTCCTTTAGTTCGTTTTTCCTTAGCCACCTTGTACAGCCATTCCTTGATATATTGGCTGTCTTTATTCCTTTCTCTTAGGTCAATAAGTTCTTTCCTACCCAATCTCTGTATATGCACTTGTATTTTTCTGCCAGACATCCAACTTGAATTACTGGAAAGGAAAAATTTAAAGTACACTAAAATAGATGAATGGTAGCTGCACTATATACCAATGAACTTCTAACAGGGTTCTTCAGAGCTGAAAGCAATATGAATAACTTAACATAAGAAAGAAATTTAATAGTGAACAAAAGTTAAAAAAAAAAGGATATTTTAGGTTGTATTAAAAAGATCATAAACATCCTCTAAATTCAATATATTGATTTAAAATATTGGTGATTGCATAAAAATTATTCAGTGTTGAATTACAATCTAAACATGCTATTAACATGAGGAAATTTCCACTGAGAAAGTAATTCAGAATCCTCAATAGTTTAACAGATGTGTATGGTATTGGTCTTTTCTATTCCCTCACTTTTACATTAGCATGTACTCGATTGCTTCACCTCACAAGACAGACAGGTCAGAGATTCTAGAAGTCAAAGCAGCCTCATTTCAAAAGTGTCTGCTACTGCCTTATTGTTTTTAATTTGTCTTTTATTCTACTAGGTGGATAATGAAAATGGCATCATGCAATAAAATTAGCAAACAGTTGCACAAACAAGATAATGCATTATAAATCCACAAATGGTACAGAGTTCTGTCAAAGTAGTGACATGGGCCAACTGGATCCACTGGATCCATTTCTTCAAATTAAAAATATGTTCTTGTTGAAGAAGTTATCTACTGAGTTATATTCTTCCTCTCTTTAGAGAGTCAATGCCTTTTCTTAAACACTATTATGTTGAAAAAGCCCCATTTAAATAACACGAGTGTTGACCTTCATTGACCTTGGTTCACTACCCTGTTTTCTGGGATTGATAAATTCACAGCTTGTTCTGCAGTAGCTGTTTCTCACCTGCAGTAATATCTTTGTTTTCCTTTTTTCACGACTAGTTTGCCTTTCTTTGATATATTCTTCAATATACTACAACCAGCTGTATGCAAATAGAGATTCAAAGACATAACTGTGGGGAAATCCTGACTAGAAGGCACAACATTCCAAGTCAAGTAGGTATGTGCTAAACAGCTGGCTAGAAACACCCACATTGAGTTACTGCTAACAGAAGAGGAATTCTGTCTTCCTTTCCCCACTCCCATCCATTTTTGTCCTTCCCAGCTTTCTCTCTCCTGTAATCATTACCCTCTCATCACAGCCACTAAGATCTGCCAGAAAGGAGAGAAGAGCTCAGGACTGTGTTTGCATCTACATTCAGATGAGCAAGAATCCACTGGAGTGAAATGAATGTGAGAGAAATGAGGTAAGAGGGGCCTCCTTCTTCGAAGTATTGAGGAATGTCTTGTCTCCTGCTAGCAGCAAGCCAGGGAGATGACACGGGTGCAGTGAGAAATTGGAGGCCTCTCCTGTACGTCCAGGCTGTGTTAGTACAGGGAAGTGCTCTCCCTGCTTCTTCACACTACTTCAGCAGGTAGGGCCAGGAGCACTGAGGGACCCATGATCATCCCAAAATATGGAAACAGAGAAGAAAAGGGATGGAATTTCAGAGATAATACTCAAAACAATTTCTCAAGAAGCACTGGAACAGTCACAGAACATGGGCATTTGGCAGTGACCTGTCCCCTTCAGTCCATGAAAGATGCCTACCTAGTTAAATGTCAACAGCCTGAACTAACTTTCTTTCTAATTCTAGGAAATATTGATGTTGATAACTGGATTCAAAGTATGAAAGAAATGTAATTCTCTGCACTCCTTAATAAGCCTGGCTTTACACAGCTGACCTACGGAAAGGTCCAAGAGCAATGCAGTGATTAGCCTGCAGACTAACCTACTCCAGACACCTCTGCTGCCAGTGCAAAGCTAATGTCATATCTAGTCATCTCGAAGGCAAAATATTCCTCAGAGCCAGCTGAAAAACATACGCTTTTGACCTCCAGAAAGCGTGCAATTGTAAGATTACCCCTAAGACATGGAACATGTACCTGGTTTGTTGTGGGCACAAGGCACCTCACTAGCCACTGTGAGCCACCCATGCCGTCCGGTCTGTCTTGGCACTGTATGGTGACAGCTTGTTCACAACCACAGCAATTTCTGCGGCAATCGTTACTTCAAAGGCACAAGAAGCCCTGCATAATAGTCACAGATATGATAAGGTCAATGGTCAGCTAGGTTGAAGGATGTTCAGACTTACAAAGCTTAGACTGACATCTGATGAGATATCGCTTAAGAAACATTCTCCTACTACAAAATAAAAACGTACACTATAGTGACAAAAATCATAATAAATAATGGAAGATTTACTGTAGGCAGAAATAAGGAAAAAGTATTAGACATTTAAGCTTTATTAATGTCTTGATAGCTGATACACAGCTTCCTTCCCCAATTTGCAATGGGCAGATAGCCATATCCCCAAATTATTACAATTGCTATTCATAGGCCTCCTCGTGAGCAGAATCAGGAAAACAGCCAAGAATTAAATGAGTAAAAAGTTACCTTTCTACTGCTGGAGGGAATCCACCAATGCAGAAGGGCACTTAGGTCACTGGGAGAGAGCAGTCACGACGGCAGTGGGGAGCAGCACCTGCTCTGCAAAGGAATGAGCAACTGCTCCCTCCGGAGCTCTTGCTGAGGCGCTTGCAATAAAATGCAAAATTCTCATATGCTCAAAAATGAGAATCACTAGACTACAAGGCACCTCTAACACTGCAGCTAAGTAGATCCCTGTTTCCATAACTGGTAATTAGGTTGCCGTATGCTCACATTCCTAGTGAATTTGGCAGGTCTAGATTCTATGCCAGCTTTCTTTATATGAGAGTTTATGTGAAGGTTTTTGAGGATTAGTAGCAAACAACATCAAGGAGACGTTTGATTAAAGCCTGCTGTAATAGCCCTTTGCTGTGCATATTGAAGGTTGAAAGAAGGAAAGAGAAAAATTCAAAACATTCCAAAGACTTTTTTTTCTATGTAAAACTCATTTTTCTATAATTTTAATGAATTTTAAATAAACCTGTTATCAACGGGCATATTATGCGAATTAATACAGAGCACTAGAATGAAATATAAAATGTGTTCAAAAAGATAAAACAGGCAGCATTATTGGCTGTCAGTTGTTTTACTGAAATACTACATTTTCTCTACTGTACCATCAAAGCTCATCTTCTCATTACTTTTTATTTGCTTTACCTCACTATAATACATTTACATAAAAAATAAAATTTCTCTGTGCTAACAATGGAATACAGATAACAAGACAGGAAGAATGCCTTCGCACTTATTAAAGAGGAGCTCAAAAAAGAAGTTTACTATAGAATACATTCATTAAAAAAAAAAAAAAAAAGGTAAAAAGCAGTATCCTATTTGACAGAAAGCAAGCAGTTCCTGGAACACTTATTTGGGACAGATATTTATCTCAACCACTCTAGTGAAATAAAGAACAATTCCACTTAATCAATCTTGTCTCACATTACAATCAAAATCTTGTACAGATGAACAAGTTCCCATTCAAAATAAATGGATTAATTTTCCTGCGATGATTCCTACTGTGACACTAGATATAGAGGACCACAGTGCTATTCTTACCTGTATTACCAAATCAACACCCAGTTTAAGGTTCTTCATCACTTAAATGATGATAATTTCTTCATAAAACTTTGATGCATGAGAATGAAGTATGATACATGAGATATACGGTACTTTTAAAGATATATATCAACAGCCTGCAATAATACTATATAGCATCTCCAGGCAAGTCACTAAAGCATCATTTGAAACTTAAATGGTAATTTCAAAAGACTGGGTTAAAATGATGCCACCATTATTAATACTATACTGCTTTTGCAAAGTGTACTAGTCAATCCTCCCATCACAATCACTTTCTTGGTTTGACTTCCTTATACCACAAAGACAGTGGTGTAAGAGGTCTTTGCCTGATTTATGTATCAATAAAAGAGATTATTCATCACATAAAAGAAGCACAACCTTCTGAATTATTCACTTTCCTATGAGTAGAATGGATTTTTATTTTGTAGAGATAGGAATCAAAATGCTACTCTGTAGTGCTAGCCATAAGGATATTAACACCAACACAAAATTCAGTCAAACCATTTAAGTTTGCTGAAATAACAACAATGAAGCCACCCTAAGAGTTTGCCTGTAATAGCAAATGGTTCTTACGGCCAAACTTATCCAAAATATTCTTATTTCCTGATCTGCAATCAGCAGACATTTGGGACTTAAACCTTTTAATTTGGAAGACAGTTGCAGCCACAGCAATGCAGACTCATCTGACAAAGGAACTTCAAACTGAAAACAGTATTAAGTTTGTTTAGGCACAATATTTTATCATGCAAAATCTGCGCAGAGTTTTGTTTCGGTTGCAGCACAGAACTAATCAATATCAGAAGACTAAAAGGTGCTGTGGAACAGACCTGTATTCAGGCTTAAGATGTCTCTATGCCATCAAGATCAAAAGGAAGGGGCAAGATTAGTATAGTTTTAACCTTGTGTTGTCCAAGCTTCAGGAAAGAGATTTTACATGACTAGAATAAGAGATATTTCATGAAAAAAATCTTTTGCAACAAATGCATTTATAAATTTTCAGGCAGCGTCCTCCGAAGTCCTGCTTCTTTCCTCCTCTCATTGCACCTGTAATTTCCAACCAGCAAAGACATTTTGTACTGACCACAATATGGAGGTTCAATTCACTAACAAGAATTCTACTTTAATGCATTACCCCTTTACACACTGTCACTGATATTTTAAATCCCAGCTGGATGTTCATATTCATAATGAGACTGCAATCATTTCTGGATGCCTGTTGTACTAACAGGAGAACTTATCTTTCAGCAATAAGCTGAGAGATTGTAGATTGTATATGTGAGCATCTGAGATGGTGAGGATCTACGAGAATTTTAACAACCCATCACCTAATAGGACCCATAAGGACTGTGCATTCGCATGTAAAAGACATTGTAAGATTTCACACACATTGCCCATTTTTGCTTATAGAAATATTCAGATGAGAACTTATCTGTATCTTGGCATGAATTTTTTTTTTCCAGTGTAATTTCTGCAACATTGAATTAGGGCGGCAAAAAGACAAAGTTGCTCTGAAAGTATTGCAATGGTAATTCTCTGAACCAAAAGCAGTTGGTACCCTACACTCACTCTAGATGCTGGCTTTTAGGTTACCAGTATATGAAAAACGAGTCATATTTTCATTTTCAGTCCTGTCAGAGTTAAGTGTACCTAGAAATTACAGCTAGTAAATATTGAAATATGGATAATTTATTTGACTGAGAATCTTATATTGAGAAATGGAGCTTAGAATGCTAACCATGCCCAAAATATCATGAAACAACCTTTAGATCATGAAAAAAAAAAAAAACCCAAAGGCCTATAACGTTATATGAGGCCTATGTTATATGAAAGAAACGCCAAAGTCCTGAGTATTTGCAATCATTCTACATAAAGACCATAAAGCATCTGCCTTAATTATGCTTCCAAAAGGCACTACGAGGTAAGCAGATTTTAATCAGAGTACTGATTGCCAACTTTTTGTAGCTAATCCCTAATGAATTACCCTATTACATGTCATTCATGTAGCAAGTTAATACATCAAATTTGTCTTTTTCTATTTAGGGATATGTATATACTTTATGCCAAACTGCTAAATGCTATGTGTATATATATGTGTGTGTGTGTATATGTATATATTCACACACACAAACATTAAAAGTCTGTATTTACACAGACAGCATACATTTTTTTTTAATGAGAAATTAACACTTTTGTTTCACTATGATATCCTTACCAGAAAAACAGAGCTGGGAGCAGAACTGCTGCAGCTACAGAAAGAGCACGCGCTGAGTAAATCTGAAGAGGGCAGCAGCTATTATTATGCATAACACAAGGGCCGGTATCTTGTCAGAGCCTTGAATGTAGGTGATAAATTACACTAGTAGAGAGTTGAAAAATTGCCTTCTTAAAATACAGTAGTAACTAAAAAGGGAGCTGATCATAAGTAGATTAGATCCAAACACAGGGCTCTCTTTCTTAAAATTAATGATTATGGCAAAACACAACATCACACTGAAAATGAGTACCTGAAAAGAATTTCAAAATTTTTGTCTTTGTATAGTCTAAAGTCAACAGCTGCATATATTTGAGTACCAATGTAATATTTTGATTTGCCCTCTCTACCTGGTGTTTTGCTTAGATAACAGCCTCTTAAATATGCCAGGAAGCTGAGAGGTTGCACTGATCTAGGTTTTGTCTTACACTTCTTCTAAAATTCAGTGTGAATGGCAAGCACCCTATTTTGTTTCCTTCTCTCCCTCACACAAAGCAACAGCTGAGGTGTCACTGCAGCCTGAAGCATGTGATAGTTTATGTGGTTTTACTTCTCCTTAGAGGACTCACCTGCTCTTCTTTCTCACCTTTTATTTTCCTTTGTAGCACCACGATTTGCACTTGGGCTGGTTACCAGGGTGACTCAGCTGAAAATTTCTGCAGCATGCCTGCAGTATACAAACTCCCACGTCATTTCCAATATATCCTTCTCAGCAGAATCCTTTGACAGTTTCAAGATGGGAAAATGGCAGTCATTTGTCATTATATAGTCTATTACAGCTATGGAGGGGTCCAAGCCAGAACTCCCAATTACCTGCTGGATAACAGTTTGAGCTTGTCCCTAAAACTGGACGCTGCAGCTTGGGGCCATTCCTAGTTCAAACAAATCTTTGGCTGGTGTGTGGTATTCTGACCAAGGAAACGCGCAACTCATTTCCAAGCAAACTGTTCGTAGTCTTCCAGGAGTGGTAGAGTGGTATGGTATTGGACCTTTTTAGGTTTTTATTGCTATGGACCACTAAATGAGTATGCAAAGCCACAGAATATTAGTATTACAGGAAAAACGTTGCTGGTGAATTATCACAGAAAACAGATGTGCCTCTCCATTTCTATCTACCTGTGAAATTCCATCCAGTGGACATCTAACCAAACACAAGTTAACCAAGCTGTAGAAAGGAAAAGGGCAAACAAGCAGGACACTTGCATGACAGGAGACTTTGTGTGACTACAGAGCCTTTCCCCCTGCTTTCCCATGCACAGTTTTGCTAAATTTGCCCTGTAGCATGAGATTTAACAACCAGAAACCATTAACCAAAGGCAAACCAAAATAGCAATAGCAAACTATTTGCTTTGAGGTGTGTGTGGCGAGTGGGATTTGCTTTGGAGACTAAGTGACACAGCAGAACAGACAATTAAGATGTCATTTCTTTTGATGCTTCTGGGTTTTGCTTCAGTGCTCTGCATACCAGTCCAATCCCACATTTACAGCTCTATCAACACAGCTGAATAAAACTGCATATTAAAGGAAATATTCCCTAGCTTAAAATGCTTACACAGTGCAAAATGACCTGAAAAATAGGGGTTGCCATGGCTCCTTTTTCTTAAACAATTTTCATTGGAAAAGGCAACTTAAAAACACTAAAAATTCAATGGGTTGTTTCTAAAGAAAAATTCCCAGATTAATCCAACATACCATTTCACTCGCTTTCTAAAATGAAAAGTTTAGACTTTTGTGATTCTATAATAAAAATATTAAACAAGGTTTTCACAATAAAACACACAGACGAGAAGTATTTTGATTAACCAATTCTGAAACATTTTTACCATTATTACACATTTTCAGGTTTCAACTTCTGTCATACTTTCTTTTTTGTGTAGTCAAGAGTAATAAACTCATTTTCAAGGCAGGAAAACACGTCCTTGCAACAAGCCATGTTTAAATTAGTTTGAAGGTACCACTTGCATAAAAAATTATCATCAAGATCATCACCAAAAACAACTCAGGAGTCAACAACTGACCAAGCCATCATAAACTTGGAATGAGAATGAGAAAGAAAAAGACATTCAACATCCTTGATCTTACATTGCCAAATGCCATTAACAGTTGGCTAGAGCAGCCTTAAATCCTATGTTCTGCTGATGCTGGGATCAGGTGGTCACTCCTCACCATTGAGCCTAATCAGTGCTTGCATCAAGGTGAATAGTCTTTCAGGGGTTTTATAAGTGAACATATTAACAAAAATAACAACAAAAAAGAGAGTATCCTTTCCAGATTCACCGACAAGCTGTACTTAGCACTTGCCAGTAATTTTGTTGTGACACAGAATGCCTAGGATATTGATCTCCATCTACTGATGTCTACATGAGCTTATATATCAAACCTGCAGTGACTGTAAAATGGTTTAAAAGCTAAAAACTCAAGTTTGAAAATCTTAATGAAATTTTACTCTCTTTTTTGACCCACACAGTTTGGAGACATGTTAAAGCAAAGGAAAAATGACTCAGTGGAAACACTCGTGCTGCAAAATTAATTCTCCTTACAGTCTACTGAAAAGTACTAAAATCATGCAGTGCAGATTTTTGATGGCACTTAGATGTTGCTATGTATGCCTACTTTCAAACTAAAAGGATGGTATCGCTGCATGATAGCTTTTCATACACACTGAATTTTACAAGTTTATGCTTCATGCACTCCTTTTCCCCTATGCTGTTTACTGCAATGTTATCAAAAGCATCTTACTTTTTGAAATGCATGTGATGGCTCTAGATTCTCCAGAGCATTGAAAGATGAGTTTTTTCTGGCAGTCTTTCCTGAAAGACTTTAAGGCAGAAATAATTTTAATCAGCATTACGGGTAGCGTCATTGCCTCTCTCTGTGAGGCATGGGACCACCATCAGAGGTAGAGTTCCTTGTTTCTGCTTCCCAAGTTCACATATCAAGCAGGACCGGAGAACATTTTGGTTTGAACAGAAGACAACTCTACTAACTGAAGGAAGCAGATTTAGAAACATGAGAGGCAGCTTTTGTACAACATCTGTGATGCTGGAGGCAAAGTGTTCTTTGTGTGGGCTGCAACTTGACTGATTCTCTAACTGCTTTACGAAGTCAAGTAGTACAGCACAGACTAAGGTCAAGAACGATAAGAAAATAAACAACATTATATGCGCACATTAATTGGAAATCTGGGGAGCATTTACCTATAATTCATACAGTACCTTATAATTTCACGGGGCTCAATTTCCAGTCTCTTAAAACATAGGTTAAAGACGATGCTATGGAAGTTTGCTTCTGTACTGATAAATTTGCTGGACACACAAAGCCGCAGAAATATGCATTATGATGGATATAGAAAGCAGTGGTTAACTTACATTAATTTCATTGTGGTCCCCCCTGCTACATACCTTGCGAGGTCCCAATTCAGTAGACTGTGTGGACATTCTAATGTTCCAAAGCCAGTTCCTGCTGCTTCCTCAGTTATACTGAAACTATTTCAAAGTGGAGACCATTGACAGCCTGTAAAATATGCATGGTCTAACTAGAGCGAGGATACACCTGCCAAGTTCAAACAATAAATATTTTAGAGCTGCACAACATACAAGCCAATTTTAGGAAAACTAAAACTAAAACCAAACCCAAGAGAAGCAACATAAAGAGCAAACAAAACAGATTAAGGAAGATGAAATGCAGATAACAAAAAAGAAAAAGAAAATCACAGTGTAAAAAAGAAATGACGTAGCACAAGCC
This sequence comes from Tinamus guttatus, assembly GCF_059628265.1. Taxonomy (NCBI): domain Eukaryota; kingdom Metazoa; phylum Chordata; class Aves; order Tinamiformes; family Tinamidae; genus Tinamus; species Tinamus guttatus. The sequence goes on from NW_028288780.1 coordinate 4,886,440, forward strand.
CCTGAGACTTCCCCTTGCCTCCACGTCATGTGCTGCAGCATGAGGTGCAAACCAAGCTTGGTGTATTTGGTTCTGCACACTGTTATCCTCTGCATAAATTGGAGAGGTCAGAGACTGCAACTACCAAAATTTTAAAGGATGTGTTCAGGACAGGCATCCTGGGAAGGGGAGAGGAGAGGCCGTATCTGGGAATGAAACAGCTGCTGCTAAGGTCTCTGTCCACACCATAGAGATTTCACTGATTTTTTATTTCAAAATAGCTCTATAGCTAGTGACTGATAGCCCACTTCTAGTTGGGGTACATCTTCCAGTTCGGTTTCAATCCAAAGAATGTACATAATGTACAAGAGCTCTCTGACATAAATTCAAGTATGGTACGTGGAGTTTGCTTCAAAAGCAAAATACTCTCCTATTTTACTAATGACGACATATGCACAGTGGTATGAAGGGGGAAGTATTTCTTTCTAGCTACAGCGAGATCAAACAGTAGAACATTTTCAAGCTTTACAGCTGTCTTTCAGCACAGCAGCTTCACAATAAATTTGGCTTAAATAAACTCTATCTAAAATTGCACTTTTCTTGAATAGATGAGGAGGGTCTTGCTTGATGTCCTTCTTTACAGTGAACAAATGATTAGATTTAGCTAATTGGGAAATATGAGGAATTACAATGCAACAACTATGTGGAAGAAGCCAAATCAATCTTGCTGAAAATTGGGACAATTATGAGAAGGCTATGCACAAAGCTACAGACATTTTGGTTGTGAACATACCTGTAGAGAAAGAGAGAAAGATCAAAAACAAACAAACAAAACAAACTGATGCAGACAACCTCAAATAGCTTTGCATTTCCTTATTTTGGGGGTTTTCTAAGAGGGGTAAAGTTTGAATGCCACCAACTTTGTCATTAATATTTCATACATCTCTAGGGCTAATGATGCTTATATACATCAGAGGGGTGCTATGAGCCATAATTAATGTTTGCAAATCACTGTGAGATACAGGGAGAAAAGGTACTACAAAACATCAATATCTCATTAGTAAAACTTTTTAGAACAGATCCTCAGATGGTGTTAATTGTCAGTTCCACTTGAAGTCACTGAAACTAGTCCATTTATAACAAGCACTTCTTCCTCAAATCGGAAGGAAGACAAACATTTTTCCTATTTGAGAGATACCTGCAGAATAAAATGCCAGCTTATCAGCAGAGTTCCCACTGGCTGCCTCATAATTTTAAAATATATTTTTCTTTTGTCAAGTGCATTTCTTAAGCTACAAAAAAGGTCGGCCTTTGTGTATTTTAAGCAACTGACAACCCTAAAATGAAATGCTGTAGTACTGACATGCTATGCCTTTTGAATATAACAAGTATAAATATAATAAACACCAAATAAAATAGATTAAATTTCTGCGGGTGAAGAGGGACAGTGCAGTGGGACACAGACAAACAGAACAGGTGCTCCGTTCATGCCCACTGAACAAGAACATAAAATAAAGTTCTTCTCTATTCTATGTTGCTTTGTCTATGAACAATTTCCAATGCTCAGAAAGGACTACAAAAACACCCCCTGCGATCCCCAGCTCTCCTGACTCACGCGTGCAGGTGCAGACGGTTACCAGGGCGACACACACTCGCAGGCCCCGAGCCTCAACGCGCGTGCGGTTCCTGTCCGCGTCTTGCACAAGCTGCTGCGGCAGAGGCCGGGATTCCTTCTGCAATGAACCCCCGAGGCGTCTGCTCCGAGGCTCCTGACAGGAGCAAAGTGGCAAAGCCCTGGTGGTTCCCTGCCCCTGCCTTTAACACCACCTGCCAGGATGGGCTAGTGCGGCTGCTTTCTGAGGCCAGAGTACTGAAAAGTCGAAGCCCTCAAAACAGCAAAGCCCTCCTTGCAAAGCCTATATGAGGACTTTTCTAAAGGTCATCTTTGTAACATCACACAAGTATTTCTTAAAAACAGTTGCTAGCACTCACTTTCCCTCTTTCTTCTCACCCCAACAACAACAAAACATTAGATTTCTTTCAATAGTTATTTTTTCCAGCTAAAATATAATTGAAAATTCACCTAACAGTCAAACACCTATCCTTGTATATTAAAAGACACGTACACATGCACACAAGCAAACAAATCAAATGCAAAAAACCACAAACAGGCAGACAGAGTACTAATTCCTAAGGCTCCCTAAGGGTACTGCCAATTTCTCCACAGGGTCAGTACATGGTGTTGACACTTTGCGACAGCCACCGGTACACCTGCCACCCTAAATTCTGCCCAATTCTCCTGGCACTACGGACACACCACATAAAGATCATTGCTCTTTAGCAAAGTGTGTATGTAATTTTACCACACCTATGTGCGTGCAGGCTGACAGGATCTAGACACTGTCTTGTACTTTGAAAGATTAAAATGATGAAATAATTTCATTTACACGTGCTCTTTCTCAGCAGATCTCCAGCTACTTTGAGAAATTATGATTTAAGCCTCACTGTGCCTCTCTGTAGTCACATCATTCTTATTTTATCAAAGTAAAGGGAAATGTATGAAAGGGATAAGGATATTCCCTAAGGTCACATGGCTAGTCAGCTGCAGCAGAGAGTTTTATTTATGAGATCTGAACACTAGACAACACTTCTCCCTGAAGTAAGTGAACTCTTGGAATTATATGGCACTATATATGTTCATATGCTGTCTTGTACATTTTCTTTCCTGTGCCATTTGGGAAAAATATCACATACATATTTCAACTCATTACAGCATCGTTCTTAGCTTCAAAGCATTTTGATTAGAATTAAGAGGTTTTCTTATAATGAAGGTGATTTTTATAAAATGAAATGTAGCTGGGAGCCATGGGACAAAAACTCTTATATCATTCTGTGAGGAGTAAGACACACAAGCAAAGCATGATCATAAATGCAATCAATTAAAAAAGAAGCACACTTGTATTGTCTCATAAAACAATTATGCTAGAGGGACTGTCTCTTTTGGAAGTCTTTTTATCATCAGCTTGCTTCTTTCTTGAGAGGCAAATGATATAAAATGCTCATTTACTAGATGAAAAGATGTAAAATCAGAAGAATAATCAATAGTCCTAATTATCATTGAAATAAAGGCCCTTCATGTTTTTTTTCCTAGTGTAAGAGCAGAAAACACATTGTAAAAAACAAGGACAAAAACTGGAGGAGATAGCTGCATTTTAATTTAGACTTTGACAAGTCTTTGCACAGATTGCTTGAATGATTCCTTCTGCTGAACAGGGACATATGCAGTCCAAGAGTCAAGAGTGCCAAAACACTCTGACTAAGAGAAGATTTACAAAAAATCCTTGCTGTGCCTCATTCAAACCTCCAGTTTGATTTTCCCTTAGTTTTAAGTTCCCTTCTGCAATCCTGATTCCTTATAAGAAGTAAAAAGAACATGACTGTGTTTGTGCAGTGCACGCTGTAGTGGGCAAAATGAGAAGGCTACAAACGGAAAGCTTGTTCTGCTGCACACCACAAACACGTAGTAAGGTTTAAAGATATCCAGCACCAAAAATATCGTATTTGGACAAAGACAGCAAGACAACAAATCTTATCTAATGAACTCCAGACCAGCAAGGCTGTTTGAATTCAATTTCATTGCAACAAGATGAAACTTAGGATAGCAAAACAGACCTTGCAGCATCTTTCAGGACATCTGGGCAGAAATCCTAGAAAGCTTTTTTGGTGTTTGGTACCAAATGTAGTCAAGTTTGGAGTAGTCCAAGGCCAGCCTGCAGCTCTTGGTTGGAAATACACAGTTCTGCTAGGATGATGTAAACTTTTACTAGGAAAGGTTTCTTTTGGCAGTAGAAGCACCACGAGACAGAGATTTTTCTTTGTAGTTCACTTTGAACTGAAAGAGCTGAAAAAATCCATTTGATAAGAAGCTGAAAACACACGGTGAAGATTTCAGGCAGATAAATGTGGACTTCTTTTCATAGACAGATTCCTTAATGTGTTCCAATTAAGCTGGACTTCTACACAGCAACCTTGGAGACTATGGAAAGTAGGCTTACTTCTTCATTGACTTTTCACAAGTCTTCTAGAAATAGACTATAAACCTGAAAGAAGCCTCTACTGAAAGCCCAAAATACACCAAACAAATTTAACAAACTTATATCTCCTGAGAAGGTAACAACGCAAAATGCAGAGATGAGGCATAAAAAATAATTTGCTTTTGAAGAGAAGATTCACTTGGGGAGTTTTACAATGTGACTCAACTAAGCTGAGACTTCATCTTTCACATTTAAAATTATGCAAAACACTACCCAGAGAAGAATCTAAGGTTTTAAAATGGTTGTCAGTCCCATAAAATGGACTGCATTAACCATTCCTATACAAAATATTATTATCATATAGGAAATAATGTTGCTCAGGAAAGTTCTTCTACAGTCCTTCTAGAAAGCAGTTAAAAGCTTTACTTCAAAGCTTTACTTCATACACTTCTTCTGTGGGAAATAATTGGAGAGGAAAAAGCAAAGTACCAGTTTAAAGATGTAGCTTTATGACAGGGACATTTCATATTTTTCAGATCTCATGGCGACACTGCCAACTGTTTGGGGCAGGAACAATCTCTCTTTACCAGAGCTGGACCCTGCTAGGTAACGATCTGGATCTGAGCCCCAGTGGAACAAGAGCCATGGCAGGCAGCAGCACTATAACTGATTTGCATTGGATAATCCAAATTTTGTGAGGATTTTTTTTACTGAGGTTAAGAGATTCTGCAGGGCCTCTTCTGTGCACAGACAGCAGCATTTCTAGGCCTACTAGTGATACCACACTCTGTGCCTTGATTTCTCTGCCGAGGAAAGCAGGATTATGAGAACATCTGCATAGCAGGCAAGCAAATGCCAATCCACTCAAATTTCAAGCTAGACTGTCCATAAATTACACACTTCCCCTGCTCCATACAAAAGATGATCACAGAAATGGAACAGTTATTTCATAAAGCCTTAAAAATAACAAAGAACAATTTTTCCACATTTGGTCTTTTGTTCGGGAAGGAGATCATTTCTCTGCCTTCACTGTCCTAATACAATTTCTACTCAGGAGCCTGTATTCCCTTCCTTACTAGGTCATTCACAGTTTTAAATGCAAGACCTTAAAGCGCATTAAGCTAAAATGATAGTACAGAGATGAAATCACTCTAACATCAGATTGGTTCAGATAAGATCTTTAATATGGTCTTGATTCTGCAGATCACTTATGCATATATTTAACTTTAAATCCATGAATTATCATACTAAAACCTATGAGTTCTTCATTTGCTGAAGCACTTCGGTAGATTAAGGACTTACTGTGATTTGCGCAGGCCTCTCCAGTTATTTTTTTAAACAAATATAGAATCGGTATTACAAAAAATAAGAAAGAAAGAAACACTCCCTATTTGCTGGCATCTAACATTGTCTTTCATCTGACAACAAAAAACCCCCAACCCCCCAAAAAACCCTACATGTGAGTTACTACATGGCTAGAACATAAACATCCTACAAGTATGTGCATTCTGTATTTGAAGTTTAAAAATAAGGGGCCAATATCTTCCGCAGGAAATATTATGTACCTAGCTTGAGATGCCTTGAAAAAAAAAAAAACCATGTATATTCTGATTTTGTTCAAAAATTGGATCTTCTAAAGATCCAATACTAACATCTCTTGAAAGGCTTGGTTAAAATTTTTGTACGAAGTAGCACCAGCGTAGCATGACCTTTAAGTTAGGTCTATATTCAGACTTCTTTTCTATCATAGCTAAAAGAATTAGAGCAAAATATTATAAAAGCTTTAAGCAACTCAAAGCACGAGCTTTCTTTATTGTTTCTGTGATTTTTTTTGTATGAAAAATAAAACAATAGGATTTTTTTTTCCTAAATTGCATGATCTTATACTACTTTTGACTTTAAAATCTTGTTTTCTAGCTGGTTTGCACAGTGCCCATGTGCCAGGTACTCTCTATGCACATCTGAGGAAACAGGTTTTTATGCTTTGATTGCATCTTTCAGGTTTTATTTTCCATCCTGCAGCAGCAGTCGATTGCATGACTCTTAAAAGTGTAGAAAACAAAGCACATGTTTTCCAGGTGCAGCTTAATGTAGAAGAACTGTTCCACAGTGGTTAAGTTCCTCTATTTATACACCAGAGCATTGCGTTTTATGGCAGCATTGAATTACACAGTGAAGTTCAATTTGATGTTTCCTTTCAAAGTATTTCTTCACTTGCATCATTTCTTCACTTCCACCTCTTAATCAGCACTCTCTAAGCTTATATTTATACATTTGATTATGTGCTCCCAAAGAGACCACAACGGCATTTATTCTGTTTCCATCTCACCATTCCCATTTCTGCCAACTCCTCTCCACCTTTCTTAGATGCCTTTGTCTGTCACAGTATTAAATGTGCTTCCCAACATTTGTGCCATCAGTAAATTTCAGCACAACTCCTTTGGGAGCTGCATGATAATAAACTAAGAGCCACTGAACCTCTTGGAACTTTGCTCAATTATCCCCACCAACTCCATCAGATTTGACAAAGGTTTGATTCAAGGATTTGATTTTAACACACATCCAGTCAAAGAGGACTCCTTTGCAAGAGAAGTGGGAGACACAAATTGATAAACTTCTCTTAAACGGAAAACTGATTTAGCACAGTTCCTTCCTTCTTTTAGGAAAGAGCTGAGATATAGAGAGGGGGCTTCTTTTTCCATTTTGAAACCACAACACACAAAAGACGATTCCCAATGAATAATACAACACTATTAAAAACACTGAATTGCCACTTAAGAGGAAAATATCCTTCCCCAAAGGATCACTTTTCATAGGTGAAACAGCACATTGGTTTGTTTCTTGCTACTGGGCGTGCTTGTTTTTGTATACATTGCCTGAGCTTGCAACAATTCAAAATACTCTGTGAAATGCAAATCGCTTTGTGCAGATGGGTATTCAGTTTATGAATGATATCTATCACAGCTGGGCAGTGTCTTTTGTGTCTTTTAACAACAAAGCTGCTAGAAGTTTCGATTAAAATTGAGCCATCTCTCTCTCTCTGCTTATCTCCTACTGAGGTTTTTTTCTCCTTACAGACAGGAAACAGATACAGTGGCAGTTAATTGCAGAATCTTACCCTATTAGACAGATTACAGAACATGGCAATTTAGTCAGTTTTATTACTTCCTCCTGTGTTATCCACTTCTATCAGCCACAGCTATTTATAGCTGATTTTTTTTATGGTAGAAGTTTGAAATTTCAGCAACAGGCCTTACAGAAACAGATCTGCCTCTGACAGCATGCACCCTTCTCCGTATCAAGATTAAAGATGTTTTGATGCCTAAAATGTGCCTCAGAATTTTCTCAGCAGAAAGAGACCAACAAAGAGAATAGGCAAGCAGCATGAAAATGCACGGTCTAGCTTTCTGCATGCAAGAGAAAGTAGAATTTTCAGATTACATGTCCATTTGATAAATAACCTTTCAGAGAAAAAGGAGTAAAAGCAATCATGGGGGTGAAGTAAACCATACCAACTTCTACCTAGTGCTCCCCACCGTTGCCTAGAAAGGACATGAACTTCCCCATCAAACCTTAATGGTGCAGAAATTTCCCTGACTATAGCAGTCTACAGCATACTTTAATTTATTGCATTTAGGGCTATAAAACCATGTTTTACTACTGAAACTAATTGTATCTGACACTTTCATCACATTAACACACATTAGGCACCATGACCTTTGCATGATCAAGAAAGACCTAATTTAATAATTTAGAGACAGTGTGAGGTCTGAGAAAGCCCCAAAGGGGAAGAAATGTGGTATGAAAAATGATCCTATTTCACTAGTGGAGATATTTGCTTACTAAGTCTGCCAGATGAACTTTGGCAGCTACTTTACCGTAACATCTACAGGTCACATAACCACATACAGGATTCAAAGTCCTCCAAGTACTATATATTCCCTATAATGCTGGTCACGTAGTGCTCCATTACATATACTCCTAGTTCTTTGAGGAGCCATCCACTTTTGCCTGCAAGACTCCAATCCCAAACCAGAAACATTTCTAATGTGGCAGCTAGAAGAGCAGAGGAACAACCGCAACTAAACAAAGGCATCATAATTCCGTTGAACATTAAGGTACAAATTTGACAGATGTAAAGAAAATATTTTGTAGGAAATGGTGTAATCAAAACTAGCCATTATTTACAGAGGACTAATTCTTATCAGCTTAATTTAATGTTTACATGAAAGCAGGTATAATTTCAGTACGAACAGACAAGTACTTCTTCAAACAAATTGACAGAAAGAGTGTGGGGAGAGAGAGATGAGCAAGCAGGCAGGTAATCTGGTCAATTCAATTTCATTCCAAGACAGAGAGACCCCAAGAAAGTGCTTACTATGTTCTTACTCTTGGAAGAAATTTTAAAAGCAAACTTTGTGCGAAAATAATGACATGGACAGTTATGCACTTAATGTTTGAACAAAAAGAGTCTCTGGTCCTGGGGTTTGAGCGAACTGCAGAACACAGACCACATGCCTCGTACGAGGGAACTGGAGTTTTCCCATCCTTCCACCTTCATGTTTTTGTCATTTCAGGATTTTTTTTTTATTAAAATTTTCTTAAATTTAGTACAATAACAACTGTAATGGTAATCCCTTAAAAGACTTCTTAAGGAAGGTTTAATGACTATGTAATAGTTAAGTTTACACACTGTTGAAGTGCGGGGCTAGGAGAGAAGCTGTCGCCAAGTACTTTTCACAAAAAGACATGTAATAAATTTTAATACATAGGTTAAACAGAAAACAAGGACTTACAGACAGATATGGGGGCAAACAAGTATCCCCAGGCTTGTACTCACATTCTGGCCAATCTTTTCACAAAACAGCACAAATGCTGAATGTCACTTGTATTCAATTAAGGAGCTCTCGGGGGCTGATCCTGCCCGTTGTCCGGCCGGAGGCAGCCCTGCCGTTCACCCGCCTTGCTGAGGCTGCAGGGTTCAACAGGGCAGCTTGCAGCAGCAGCTGTCGCCCATCAGGCAGGTAGCAAAAAGGCACCACAGCTTTGCAGTGTGAGGTTAAGTTGTTTTGCTTTGTCTGAAATCAGTTCCTAAACCTTTTGGCATGAAGACTTTTATGTTAAAATGTGAAATTAGTAAGTCTAACAGTTTGGGGCTCTAGTAAGAAAGACACATCTGAAAAAGCTATCGAAAAAGGTAAAATTTACACTTTTTCAGACAGGGCAACATCCTATTAACTATTTTATAAGACTCATTTCACCTGGTATACGACAACAAGAGAACAATGCACAGGTAGGTAAATTAAAAGCCCATTTTAACTGCTGACTCTACGGAATTAATAAACTGCCAGCATCTTAATAAATATATTGCCCAAGAATGGTAATCTGTTGATACAAGATAAAATTTACCATATGAAATGTACAGCAAACACAGTAAGATTAATTGTCTTTTGTGTTAAGAGAATTAAGTTTTGTTCCCACTAACAAGCATGTATTTAGTTTCTGAGACAGCTGCAATATCAAGGCTCCTCAAAAGCAATTAGCAAGGTGACAAGAAAGTAGCTACATTCACTTTATGGGCACTGAACAGTATTTATACCTATGTTATTTTCACACCTTGAGGACAGTGGCCTAGTTTTCCAATTTTCTAGTCTCTCCACACTATTAACAGTTGTGTCATGCTTCTCTCTCTATAATGCAAGCAATTTTGGTTTTGACACAGATATATAGTCCTTAGCACTTAAAGCACTTTCACGAACAATTTCTGCACTGATTAGACTAAAATTTCATGCAATTTCCTTGTAAAACAACTTAACTCTCCTCTGCTTGCAGTGTTTACTGAAGCAGAGCTTGCTCAGTAGCCTTAGTTCCTAAGTAGCTTGCAGTGCCACAGGATGATTCAGGACACATTGCCTTTCATTCCACATCTTGGCCTTGCGTAAATCTGGAGTAGGAATGGTGTGTTCATTGACATACAGAGATATTTCTTACACAATCCCACCATCTTCATTGCAGAAATACAATATATATGCTGTGCCCATCTTTCCCTCTCGCTTTGCTTTTTCCCCTTTGGGTGGGTATTACTTAATCATTTATTCAAACAGAATTTTTTTGATTTTCATAAATCAAAGCTTCTGTTTTATTAGATCCTCTGTGTTCTCTACTATCATTAAGCTATTCAATGATTTGAGAACCTCTTATAAATTAAGGATTAAACATATCTTGAGCAATTGCAGGACAGCAGTAGATAATACATTTTGCAAATTGCAAGCATGAAGTACTGGTTAAGGCTACTTTAAATTATAGTTTGCCTTGCACTAGGACAGTTTTACCAGGGATGTACTGAGGACGTACAGAGCCTACTCCCTTTCACACAGCACACTCGTACATCCTACTCACATGAGTAGTGTGAAAGCAGCGTGGCTCAGCACCGCTCCCGCTTCCACATGCGGATTCTCCATTAGTGTTGGGGTTAGCTGGACACCTCACGGTGCAGCTGAAGGTAAGAGCAGGGAGCTCTTGCAGTCCCAAGTGAACCATCTCCACGACTGCAGGCAGTGCACTGGTTGATGCCTATGCACCCGTGTCCTTGCTTTGGATGGTGAAACGTAATCCTGGGGAATGTCAATAATACAAGGAGTGTTTAGTGAATTTACCTCTCCACATTTTGGTTTAAACACCCACGTGCACACATACTTCAGTCTCAAGTTTGATCTAGTTTAGGCCTAGTTTAACAACACACACAAATATGCTAAAATCTAAATTAAGTCAAAGGGCCCACAATTTGCTTTTTCGGATTGTTAACCCAGCTGCTTTTAGTGTCATAACACAACATGTGCAACCTTTCAAATAGATGCAGTAAAAACCCCGTGCCACTTCATCGTTTGATGCTGCTTAATATATACTATACACTTTCTATTAAGTTATCATTTGTGTTACAGAGGTGCTACCAGTCAAATGAACACATAAGTAGATGCTACATTTACTTCCCTATTGTTTTTACAACTGTTTCCTGTTTTGGGACCATAACCTGATTCTTACATACATCACATATGGCATGGTAACACAGGGCATATTGAATCTGCAGAAAAGTCCCTTTGTTGCCCAGGTGCTTTCTGTCCTTGAATACTAGGGGGTTAATAAATATGATGATTTCTTATCTTGCTAAAATTACAGGGCTTACCAAGACCCAAACACCTTTTCATATATTTCAGCAAAGAGTCACTTGTTTACTTGAAGCAGAAAATTATCAATTTAAAATCATTATTGTCAGAGGGGAAAGAGGAAAGAATATAGCCTAACATTTTTGAAACATAACTATATCTCATACTATACTCATCGTAATTTAGACAAACCACTGAACAGAATGGCATCCTTCCTTGAAATGATTTCCACATGCTTCAGTGCTTTACCTGCTTTTGATGCAATAACTGAGCTTTGAAGTGCTGACTATCCACCTAAAAACAATGTGAGAAAATTTGGTCCTGCGTATATTATGCAGAATGATTTGAAGAGGAATGTGACACTTGGGACCATTTTACATCTCAGCAATGGCCCGCAAAAATATTTCAAGACAGTATTTAATGTAAAATGCTGCGATGTGAACTCTGGCTTCCAATTTACAGTCTGCAGCAACATTCACCAACCACCAACTAACAAGCATCTAAAAATGCTGAAATCAAACTTTTTTTTCTTTTCTTTTTTTTTTTTTTCCAGGGACTGGAGGGGAAGGAAGGAACGGAGTAAGTGAAACCATTACCAACAATATTTACCAAAAAATTTTGCCAAAAATATTTCTGTAAGATTATCATTCTGGATTATTGCTCACGATTTGATAGAGCTAAAAATAGACCAGAAAGGAGTCTTTCTGAATAGCTGTCCTGCACTGCTATTCAGCTCTGACAACAGAAAGGCACTGTCTTGAAAAAATGCCAGCATATATCCCTCAAAAGCTGCATCAAAATATGCAAACAACACTATGTTTTTCCATCATAATTATCCACCAAGAATATTTGTAAAATAAATGCCAAAATACATTTTCTTTCAATGCCCTCTTTGCCTTTATGAGCAGCAACAGAAAATGAAAGACTCAATCTGATGTTTAGAATCACAAACAGTATTCCAGTATTCCTAAGGTCGCGCAGGAGTTTCTAACATTGAATTTTTTTTTTATTTTTATTCTTTTTGTAAAACACTGGAGTAATGTAGCTTCCAACAGGCAAAACTTTGAATGGCATGCAGAAAACCAGGAATATGTGAAGCCTTTATTATTCAAAAACAAGATGCAAAAATGAAATTGAGCTTTAGATTTTTTTTTTACACCTAGCTTTGTGAGGGTATCTCATCTCCTGAGATTTCAATGTTAGCTGTTGACAGTACTGTTATTGACTTATTAAGGTTCTTTAGAACATGTGTAAACAAAATAAGCAAGATTGAAAAATATTTTTTAAAGATAAGGCGTGTATCCAGCCTACTAGTAAACATCTTGCATTTTCACATTCTACAAATCCATTTTTCACCTTGACTCAAGTTGCTATAAACATGCATTTCCATTTCTTCCGAATTTTAGACATTGACTCACATCATGGTCTTATGATATGGGCAGTAATGAAAGTTCATCCATTAAGATTTGATACCAGAGAGCTGTATGCAACAGAATACCTAAAAAGAGATAAAATAGCCACCCAAAACCTTTGCCCACAAAATGCTGTCCCATTTTTGTCAATCTCATCTTTTCAGACTTTGTATTTGCTTAAAAAAAAAAAACCTCTTGAGAGAAGTGTCATGATTTTGCATAGTAATTATTACAAAAATGTAATTAAAATGTTTCTAAAAAAATAAAAAGGCTTACACAAGCACACATCTTCAAATTTTTCTCTGCAATCTGAAACCATCCCAGGAGAAAAAAATATATATTACTTAAGAAATATACTGACATAATTGACTTATGCACTTATTGAGAAACACCAATAAAGAGCTGTCAGGCATGCAATAAATATAAGCCCCTGTTGCTTCTTTAATTTGAATGTGCAATAGAAGGGCTGAATTAGGTTTCTCTGTAGAAATATGGAATTCCTGTCATTTTGGGCCATAATACTTTAATGTATGAAACAAAACACCAAGACTAAACTAACATACCTACCCATAAAAGAAACCCTATCAGATTACCCATTGCCTGTTGTCTATAGCACATCAGTCCTGATCAAATCTGTGATCACTGCTGCAAATAAAAAAGCTAAATGAAGACATACTAGTTTTACTAAGGATGGAAAAGCTATAGGCACAAGGAGCATTACAGCCAGCAGGGCTTTTCCATCAGGCAAAGAAATATATGTTAAAAATAGGACCACAAAGATTTAGCAAAGCCAAACTGCAGAAATCTGCCAGACGCACGCGACTGATTCCTGCCAGATGCTCTCGTGGCAGCGCCAGTGCTCCTTATCACCCAGCTTTCTACTGCAAAGCAGAAATAAGTCAGCAAGACAAAACGGGGATGGATGGAGACAATCCAAAGTCTGAATGTTTTACTAGTTTTTTGAGGCTTTTCTGGAATGCCCTGGTAAAGCTGAAAGTGCAGCAGCTCGCGGCAGAGACAACCCTTGCCATGTTGGGCACCAGTTGCCCAAGAAGCCCCGGCTGGGTTTATGGAGCGTCTGCAGGGGCACGTGCTGGGACGCAACGCGGCGCCTTCCGTGCTGCTTTTCTATGGCAGTGTGTGCCACCCCGGTGCTGTTGGCCTGAGGCATGCTCCAGGTCACTTCTTAGCACATACAGTCATGAAGAAACCATCTCTGTTTTTCTCCAAACCAACAATGTTTTGCATCTCCAACCAAAAAATTCTTTTTTTTTTTTTTTAAAGACCTAGTAGATGTGTAAAATATTTTGTAAAGGAATTATTGTAAGCTCCAAGTCAGCAGAGCTGTGTTTCAGATGTGATTAGGCTCACATGATAAAGTTTGGATTCCAGACATGAAATTGCGGACTTGTGACTCCCTCTTTTCATGACCTTCCTCAGATTCCCCCCTTGCCTCATTTTTTTCCTGCCTTTGATATTTTTGATATGCTTGATCCAATATCCACCTGTTCCAGAGACTCCTAAAACAATTTCCCTGTGTCCTTCAATCTTACTTTGCTTCTTGGTAGATTTCCAAGGTGTTGCTTCCAGGCTTCTAATTCATTTATCTAAGTTTCAGGCTGGAGAAATGAAAAGAGAACACGATATAGCAGGATTTCTTTTCAGCAGATATTTGAAGTGGCAGATGATGTTTGAGAAAAGCGAGAACTGTTGTCCCAGGAGCAGGTGAGGCGGCTGCTGGCTGGAGACCATCCAGGGCTGGTGGAGGGGCGAGGGCCACACGCCAGTGCTGGGAGAGCAGAGACAGGGGAAGCATTTTCCCAGTTGGAGGGCGCCAATCCGCCTCGCGGCGCCGCTGCTCTTGCCGTGACGTACGCACGGCCCCTTATTTATCCCGCGTGGCCACGGGAGCCCAAAACTCAAAGTAGTTTTCCAAGAGCTCGTTCAGTTTCTCAAGTGAATTTTACAGCCTACAACATGCCTGAACTATTACTTGTACCCAAGCAAACTAGTTTAAAGCTAGATGCACTGCACTTCAGTCACTGCCTTCTGGACGAGCCCTTAGAAATCCCACTGTGCAGAGCATGTGGAATAGATCAGGCTCCTCTCCTCAGTACCACAGTCTTGCTCTCACACAAGCAGTTGCTTTGGCCTAAGGTATGTTCTAGAACCGTAACTATTTCCAGTGAAATAAATCTGCTGGAAAGTGCTGGAAGTTAAAAAGGACTTTTGGAGTTTGTATCAAGTCAAGTAACTTCACTGCCTTCCAGTTCTCCACAATTTTAAAATGAGGAGCCAGAGAACAACGGCTGCGTATCCCAGGAACAAACCAACACCCCCCTACACACACACACACACACACACGCACACACAGTAATCGGCTTTTTTCAGCTTTTTTCTTTTTCTTTTGATTGTAAAGTGTCAATTTTTTGAATTTTAAAACTTTTTGTTAGAAACCATTAGTTTTGACAAAAGAAAAAAACAGTGCTAGTGGGAGAAACTTCTTGGTCCCAAAGAACCTGCTCCCAGGAGCTCGTTTTGCACTTTCAACTTCCAGCAGATTTCATGTGTAAAGCACAACAGCAAGAAAACAAGAACACTGTCAAACTGGGTAAAACAGACCATGGAAAGCCTGGCTGAAAAAGGCATAGAATATTCCATCCAAAAATCAAGCATCTATCGAAGAGCTTGCCCTAGTGACTGCCCAAAGCCCAAAGGAACAGCTTGGCCATGTGATTCAGCTCACACAGTATTAAAGACAAAGAAAAGATCTGCAAAACCAGTTCTCCAAGACCCTTTCTGATCTGGCCAAATTCAGCATTTTTAACTGAAAGGTCAATATTTTTACATTGGCATAAAAGCTCTTGTTGAGCTTGAAGTTGTTTTAAAGGGAATCTCAGCTCAGCGAACAGAGTCTAGCCTTAATTTATTGCAAATTCTCTTGAGAAGGGCTTTTATGAGATAAACAGCCATTGAAATGTTTTTCATCTGGAATACACACCCTCTAGTTTCCTTTGCTTTTTATTCCACATATGTGGCTTTGTTTGTTCTGGTCCTGCATTTAACACAAGTTTCCCAGAGTCTGCTTCCTAATGGAATCAGGAACTTTAATAGCCCGAGCGACAGAGAAGTCGGCTCTTTCTCTGTCAAAACCAATCAACCAACCAAAAAAACCAATCAACCAACCAACCCCTAAGCGATACATAACTTGGTTTTAAAACATCCTGAGCAGCTCTGGCAAACTGCATATTAATAGAAAAAAATGTTAGAATTTGCTTGATATAATCTTGTATTAATCTTATACCTGCCATACATCTGTGAATTCCTACAGTAACTGGCAGAACATGGAAATCTATAGACAAAACCAGTATCCTCAAGAGACGAAACTTTTCTCCTCTAATCAAGAAAATTAATATAAACTTTATATATATATATATAAACTTTAAATGCATAAGGACTATACTCCAAAAATGTTAACGACATGCAGAGTTTCCACTGTTTTGTCTTAATAACTAGCTTAATAACATTCTAACTACTTAATAACATTGTAAGTAGTTTACTTAAAAGGGCTTATTTCATAATCAATGAATTGTATTTAATCTGTTACATTATTGAATGGCATTGGTTAACAAATTTGCTAATCTAATAGATCAACTAGTTAGGGATCTCAAACAAGGAATCATATCAACAAAACTTAATCCATCTGTTCATTAAAGCCAGAAATGTTTATGTAAGAATAGGCAGAAAGGAAAAATAGACAGAAATGATTGTATTATGACCACTCAGTTGAAGAAAGTTCATTTCCTGAAAAAGTTGAAAAATGAGTTATAATCTTTGATGGGCAAAATTTACATTTTCACACAGCAAGCACTTTGCAAAAAAAAAAAATATAGATTTTAACATTCCTAAAACTGTGAATATTTATCAGATAAAGGACATTTCCTAATACTTATTCACATAAAATCAATCCAATTAAACTTTTAAATAAAATCCAATTTTCTGCAATTTTATTGACTGGAACTATCAAGTGCTTAAAAAGATGCATAGCAGCGTGGCAAAAATAGAAAAGAGAGGCACAATCTCTACTGCAACAATCAGCACAATAAAACAAGCCTGCTTGCCCCTCTGTATCTATAGGGAGTCCTGACTGTCATAATACGAAAAACACAGTCCAAGCACCCCCATCTCCAAGTGAGGTTCATCAGTATGCACCAGCTTATTACTCTATAAATCCACCAAGCACAGAGCGTATCGCCAAATTACAGTACATTGCAAGCCCATTAACTGAATGTATACTTGGAGGGGATTGGCTTTGTTCTAATATATTCTGGTAATGGGACAGAAAAGAGTCAAATAAAGGCAGGTTAGAACAAAATGATCTTTGAATGCAGTAACAGGGTACCTGGCCTTTTACATGCATACTACACAAGCTGTCTTCAGTTCCACTGACATCTAGATAATGCTGCTGTATGGCAAAGATGCTCTAATTATTAGATGCAAATCACTTTTGCCAGAGTGGTCTTTTTACTTTATGAATAATCAGTAATAGGTGTTTTTTTTTTTTTTTCAAAACCATTTGCTTAATAGAAGTATTTGCTGTTTACAAGATCAGACAGTGTGGATGATTACCAACAGCATCAGATCACGCTAAAATCATTGGGGTTTTCCAGCACATGCACAGTCTAATACACTATATAGAGCATCACCATTATTGCATTTTTCCAATTGAATTACTAGTGCCAACTGTTTCCAAGTTGCCCTCCCTGCTCTTAAAATACTAAATGATGAGGTGCAGGCACCTCACTAGCTAACTTGAATAATACTAACACTAAACGTGAATAGTTTTAACATCTTCTGATATGCATTTTTAAAGTGTGCATGTTGAGGGGAAAGGGGTGTGTTTCAGAGAAAAAAATGAATAAGGTAATAAAGGTACTAAGTAAAGAAGAAAAAAAACCCCACAAAATCTAATAAATTAAATCATTTTCAAGCTCTCTACTGAGACCTGGATGGAACTTTTTCAGCATACTCTCTGATCATCAGTACTTATTTAAGGCTGATTATCCACTTCGTTGCTAAGTAAAAGAAACAGAACAGTTAGAAAGAAAGAGAGGAGGGAAAAAAAAGCGTCCAGATATTCCACCCTGACAAATCCTACATTAACCCAAGAAACTCTCAGAAGTACGCACTTAATGGCAAGTGCATGGAAATCTGGTACATGTTCCTATGGGAGAAAAGGCCGTGCTGGTGCGGAGCAGAGAGGAAGACACCGGCGGGTGGTATCGGAGTCACTGGCCCCAGTCTCAACGTCGGAGGCCCAAAGGACGGGCTGCTCCACAAGGCAAGGGCAGTGCAGGCCAAGGTGTTCACCAGAATCTACTTCCCATCAATGTAAATAACAAAACATCCCTTGGGGATCAATGCAAGAGATTCCCCATTTGCAAAATCAGATCCTGCACCACTGTCTCTATGACTGGAAAACTGGATACTGATACTGGATACTGGAACAAAGTCTTGCTTAAAGGTTAATTTTAAAACATAGCGTAGAAAAACCTTTCCATCTATTCCACCTGTATGTGTCAGAGATGGCCATGAACGTTGAACATCTAAAGCTCTGCATTTAGCATTTTTTAGTGACAAACCTGACTTGCCAGTAACATCAGGGAAGTAAATGGAGAATCACCAGATTACATCACTGCGCAGGCATGAGGGGATGAAAGATAAAACGTGGGCTTGGACAGGGTTAAAAAGTTTGTGAGTAGGGAATAATGGATCAGACAAGAATACAAAATATGCTCTAGTCCATTAAATCACACCAATCCACAGATACTTATTTAAAGTTAAAATATTCAAATACCAGTTGGAAGCTATGGTAATATCTTGATTTCGGTATCAGCTAGTGAATAAATCTCAGGAACATTGCACTATTTAGAAAGACTGCAAGATGTGACAATCAGAACAGGCAACACATTAATGTTTCGCACTGCAGAAGTCCCAAGGGCAAATGACTTTGCAGTGGGAGGGGGGAATCTGCCTGTATGACTTGAAGATGAGTATTTCTCTCAGAAACGCATTAACTAGAAGAATAGAAGAACATGGTATTTTAGCTTAATCGGAGAACTATGAATTACTGAATGGAATTTAATATACATTAAAAATCCGCTAAAGCTCTTGAAAAAAAAATCTAGCTTCAAGAAGTTCTCTGTTTATTCTGCATCTGTGATCTCTCCATTATTTTTCTTAATAAAAGATAGAGATATGTACATATATTTTTTTCTTTTTTGCAAATACCAGTTCAATATTGGAGCAGGAAGTCAAATTGGATTCTCATTTCCTTTGGCAGGAGCAGCAGGAATGAAGCTTCTGAAAAGCAAATTATTGTTTGAGCTCTCCAGCAGAGCTGCCCTGGGTGCACATCTTGCTTTTCCCCTCAATTGCTCTGGCACTAACGTGCTCCACTCAGTTCCTAAGTATGTAATTCGGAGCCAATACAGTTCTAAGATGTTGACTTTGTTTTGACACATTTGTTACAGTTGAGCTGGTAAATTATAGGCACCAAGGCCACTCTAGCTCACCCTACCAAAGGTCCATCTATTTCTGCAGAGCTGACAGCCATATCTACTTAATTTTAATGAACATTAGGGTGTATTTTAATAGTCTGAGAAGGCAGTAGGATTAGCTGGTTTCATAGGCATTTAGAATGATTCTCCTCCTTCCAAGATGTATCTTTTCTAACACTCTACTTGCACCCAAGGGGAACAAAAATTCTTCCAACTTTCATCTTTTTTTCTGTTCACAGAGGAAAGCTTTCTCCAAGGAGAAGTAGTCTATGCCAATTTATAAAAATCCTACCTTCCTTTCCAGTAAAGAGGCTCTGAAGAAATGGAGCAGCACGTCTTCCTCCTGCCTTTGTATAAATTATGTGTATTTATAATATTTGCCAATATTTGCCAAACTTTCAAGAGTATCAAAACCTCAAGTCACCAAACCTTTTCTATCTTCTCTGTTCGGTAAGTCTCAAAACATAAGATGTGAATAAAAAAAAAAAAAAAAAAAAAAAAAAAAAAAAAAAAAAGGAGAGGCCCTTAAAGCATCCATCTGTCCTAACAGGGATTTCTTTGTTCTCTCAGTTTAATTCCATGCTATTCTACTGGATCCTTACATGTAGACACACTCATCAGGCAGGAAATACTCATTGAACATTTTTTTCCACACAAGAATTAAAACAGTTACTGAAACATCACCCTTGCTCTCCAGTCTCATTGGCCTATACATAGTATCTTAATTGCACAGTCTAAGCAAAGCCACAGTAAAGGGCTTCATTGGGATGCACTCGAGCTGGTTGCATTATTCACGAGTGATAAATGCAGAAGTCAATTACACAAGTTCTCTCGGAGAAGCACCAGTAAAACCTTTATAATGCTCCACATTGACAACAGCACTGTATATACCATGCAGAAAAACTACTTCACAAATGTTCAAAAGGTTTTTAAAAGGGCACTGGAATATTTCACACAGGTACTGTGGCATTACTCTTGTAAATACGGGTACTAAATTCCTGTGAGCCAGACAGTACAGTGCTCAGAGGAAACTATAAAAACCTACAAAAAGCTGGAGAGCTTTTGTATACTGTCACAAATTCTTTGGCCTGTTATTCTGGTCCTTTTCAAGGTCAGTATGCAGAGTTGTGTCTCATTTGGGAGAGAATTCCAATTTTTCAAACCAAGTCCTCCCACAGCCTCTAAAGGAACACCAGAAAATCATCTCTCTCTGCGTGACACAAGTTGTTCTATTTATGGCACACTAAATACACTACATGCACTGAGTACTAAACCTTGTGTTTTAGAACACTGTTCTTGAAAATAATGCTTGCATCTTGACATAGTGTGAACTAACAGGCCTCATCCTATTGCACCATAACTATTTGTAAGTGCTCAGGAAGAGACCCAAAGCAACAGGAATCTGGTACGTGAGATGTTTTATTTGTAGCTGAAGGGATAATATTTAATTACTGGAAATATAAGGGAATTATGATTAAATTAGGACCTTCTTCAGGGTGTGAATATCATATCACAGAGGAAATCATGTTTTTACATCATAATAAATCACAACCTACCATGTCATTTTGAATTAAAATTGATAAGCTTTTTATTAACTCCCACACATCTCCTAGTTCCCAGAATTATTGCCAATGGATCAAAGTGGAAGTTTTATTAAAGGTGAAAGTGTCTCAGTATTATAAATATGATTTTGATTTCTGTAACATAAATACTTTAGCAGGAAAATGAGTTACCAGAGAAAGGCACTTAGAGTGAAATATTATACTGATGAAAAACCAGAATCTTATTTTATATCCTGTCAACATACACAATAGATCTAAAGCTTTAGCACATTTCAGTCAACAATAATCTATGCTTTTTTTTTTCCTTAGAAGTTCCTTTTAAAATTCAAAGTTTTCTTCAAGAGAGAGAAAAAAAAGCACACGATGATGTGCTAATTATTCCTTTCAAAATCAAAAGGGACAACAAAACCACCATTATCCCATGTCTGACTTCATTGGTCCAATTCCTCTTCTAAGCGCTCTCAGTCCTGGTCCACTGATCAAAAACGTATTACTGTGTAATTATTTGCTTTTCCCTGCATCCTTGGGCTCAATTTCTCTGTTATCAAATTGGTGTGGATTAAGATTTGCCTTGCAGAAGAGAATTCAGTGGATGTACAGAAATCTGAATGCTTAATGACTCCTCCTTAATATGCAGGCTATTCTTTACATTAATGTAACTCCTTAGTGACAAACACAGATATTTCACTTATTTGAAATGTGTTAAGAAGATACTTGCACAAACCCTTCCTGTTGTTAATTGACTCATCTTTTAACATCTTACCCATTTTCACTGGTAGCTCAGTAGTGTAGCTAGCTCAGCTGCAGACAATTAGCATTTTTGGCCATCTCAGATGTCCTTCCTATAGCTACACGTGTGTCTAAAAATCCTCAAAAAAGGGCTGTAGGCTCCTCTTACTACAATATTCAAATAACTCATTGATCCAATATTTTAGATCATTAAGAATGTTTGTGTTTTGCCTCATTCTATGGCAAAAAAGAAGAAAAAAACAAAAAAAACAGTAAAATTATTTTGAAACACTGCTGTCTAACGTTTGAAGGAAAATATTCACAACAAAACTAGCTTTCAAAAGTATTGATAACCTTTCATTTTGAAATAAGCTAACTGCACAAAGGACAACAATTCTTCAAATGAACACAGATTATCTTCAGTATTTAAAGGCTCTCCATAATGTGATATCACCAAATATTATTCTTGTCATCGGATCTACAGTGACACAGGGCATCTCTTAACCCTTGATTAACAAGTGTTAATCAAGCCTGGGTACAACTAAATTATCAACTCTGCATGTTAAACATGGATCCACCCTCCCAACACTTTAGGAACCAATGTGGCCCAATGTCTAATGAAAGCAGCTGTCTATTGGCAGGATTACATATCAATATACCCGGGACTTCTCAAAGGGATTCAGAGTACCAAAGTGGACAGGGTGAAGCTCACTCCTGCTAGATCACTACCACCTCCACGTCACAGCTGAGCATCATATATAAGGCAGGGTAAGAGCGCCTGCTGTCACTGCTTCTGCACGTTGCTTTGAATAGAGAGATATCATTAGATTTCTAATACCATAAAGCTTACATCATTTAGGAAGAATAAGACTTTTTTTTCTTTAAAAAATGTACTTCTCCTATCAAGCAAAATGGAGCTATTCAAAGATAACATAATGTTACATTTTCTCACAATATTTTTTTCATTCATTTTGCATACCACGTGATATCTTCAAAGTTCTTCACTTCTTTTGGGAACATCACCTATTCTAAAGCATATATGGCCTGTAACCTGATCTGGATCCTCAAACTAAACATTCTGAAAGAGTATTTCTTCTAAAATAACATACCCTCTTCAGTCATTTTTTTCCTGCCTAAGTGGTACAACGTCTGGCCTTAGCATGACTCATATACACAGGAGAACTCCTAAGTCTGAGTTTTATTACTGCTGCTAAAACCATTGCATAGTTACAAAGCATCTCTCTAGCCTTTACTGAGACTGTGCTACGAACAGGAGAATAAACTTCTATCTAATTTTACACACTAATAACACACTTAGCCCAAAGAGCCCTAAATTCTAAGAAAGCATCTTTCTGTCAAAGACAGGAGGTTAGGAATGGAAAAGTTCCTGTGTTACCAGCTCAGTATCTCTAGGATGAAGAGATATTGACTAAAATATCCCTAACTCCTTCACGCAGATTACTTGAATCTGAGCATTTCTTTCTCCAAGCTTTTAAGGCTGCAAAGCAAATTATTTCCTTCAGACTTCTCTCCAATATCGGAAACTGAATTGACTTGAGAGATTAAGCTATTAAACATCTGAATGGAAAGACTCAGGTAATGTCAAGTATTGATACGAACAGCATAAATTTACACAGCTTAGGGAAACATTAGGTAAAAGAGACCACCAGTTTGTTAGGATTCATGAGCAGACACCGTCACAAAATCTTTTGGTAACAGCTCTGCTGAAGGAGAGACAAAGCGAGTTGTAGGAAGTTCTGGAGAAATGCAGCAAGTGGAAATGAGGGGGAACACCAGTTCGGTTTAGTCATTTGTGGCTGATAGGTTTACGGAGCAATTAACAGTAATGCAGCTGCATTATTGTTGATACGTGACTCATCTAGACAGCTCAAGGCTTCTTTCTGTAGGTTTTCAATAGGTCTACCCAGAAAAAAAAAAAAAAATTCTACACTGAAGGGCAAACACACTATCAGGTATTTAATTGAAAACCTTCCATTTTCCTCAACCACCAAACTTTAGCTTTGAACATAATAAAATAGAGGTGAGTGGTTTCTTAATTAGAAGAGAATTTAGGACACAGCAGATATCTCTGCAGATGGGAATGAGAGAGACAGTTTGGTTACCTGAGAACTATAAATTTCCATATGTTTTGTGATACAAAATTTCACAGAAAACACGTAATCTAAGCTCTGCTTTTTACAAGTAAAATTACTATTTCACCATCAATTTACATAAAATTTAAGTAAAAAGAATTATCATCAACAAACACGACAGCATACCTTTTGTAATAAGCTTGCCAAGCATGGAAGCTCAAAAAATGTGCTTTTTTCTGGCAAACAAGGACATCTGAAAAATACTTAAGAACTAATTTGTAAAGCCATCATATATGAGAAAGATAACATTCTACTTTTATGTCTAATGCCTAGGTTGAGAAGAAAAACTTCATGCTTTAGCGTATCTGCAGGTGTAAGAAGATAATACAGCTAGCAAGACACTGAGAAAGACCTAATATCACTTTAACTATTCCTCCCAAATCCATTACTAAGAGACTTTCTATCAACGTGATCTGCAGCATTCACAGTACCACAAAATGCATCCATAATATAATTCCTAAAGCTCTTTCATCTAACAGATGACTTCTGTAAGACAGATAGGAGTTTGCAGGGCTTTCCTGAGTCTAGAGATCTTTCTAGAGCTCTCTATCAGCCGAGGAAACAGAACAGGTATATGGAGATGCCAAGGGGACCCTGTTCAGGTTGACTGATCCAGTATGAGTGATCCCACAGCAACGGGAAAGGACGCACGTACCTGTCTGCAAAAAGAGGCCTTGAACCCTTCTAAATCACAGTCTGCCTTAACTCTTCGAGAGTTCATGTCTCCTTTTCTTCTCCTCCTTAGTTATTTTTCTTCTTTCCTAGTTTCTGAGTGTCCAAGGTAAGAGCTTTCATTTGCAGATCACAAACTGAAGATCTGGATTTTGCAGCTGCTACCCAACAAGCAACACCTTCTCCACTGGTGACATTTATTAGCATGCTCAGAACATTTTGGTTAGCTTTGGTCACATGGTTATAAATTGCCATGATTTTCTTTTGAAAGAAAGCATTGTAATGTTTACCAAGAGCTCAAAAAACATAACTTCATTTTCAAAGGAAAGTCAACTTCATGGATTCTTTAGCATTTTCCTCACATCACAATAAAACAAACCAGAAAACGGTTCGCGTCTTTAAGCAAACCGCTGCGGGGGAGGAAGGGAAGAGGAGAAGTCATGTAAACACTCTTTAAATGTTAATTCCAGAGTTTAATTGTAGCTCACTGCAAGCCTATTAAACCCTGACTAAGTGCACCTGACAGACTGACAACAGCATAATGCTAATGCATGCTAGGGAGGAGCAGTAATTAGCTTTTTTTAAAAGGGTGAGATTTAGAGGAAACTGTTAACAGAACAAAAGAAAATGGGGGGAGGGAAAAGAAAAAGAATTATAACTTTTTTTCTTTTGTTATACTTTTTTTTTTTTTGCATCTTATGTAAATTTCTTTGCAGAACTTAGGAGACTACCAGAGCTGTGTTATGAAAACTTTGGAAATGGCAAATAAAACAAAGGCTACAGGGGAGGAGACAAGGGCTGTTGACTTTTCATTTTCTGTATGGACTCTGGGCACAAACTGAGGTAGTGCTGGAACTGATGTTTGGAGTTGAAAATAACGTTCTTGCTAGGCTGATATTTCTGCCAGCTTCACAGAACTGGAAATGTATTCAGTGAATAATATCATGTAATTAAGTCTGTCTTACTGTGTATGCCAAAAACCAGAACTCTTGTAAGCAGAAGAGGAAAGCAGAACTGGTGCATATCAATCAACACAGATACCATCGTAGGTAACCTTCTCTCTCCAAACAGTTGCATTGAATCACATTGCACATGCAAAATAAAAGTCAACATTGTGCTTTAGAGTACAGCCTGAAACAAAGATCCTTCCCCTTGTCTGAGAAAACATCCCAAAGTTTTTGGTGCTTTAAAATGCTGGAGCACAAAGTTTGATATTTGAATCCATACTGAAATATATACATTTTACCCATACATTCTTTTTGGGCCATTATAACAGTAAAAGCATGGCAAATTTCAGCAGGAGTCCATGCTAATCTAATTGGATATAATGGTAAGATTTACTTAAACTCTTCATCTCTAGATAGACTCTGGAATTTCATGTTTCTTGTACTTCTTTGACCATGGTCATTTGCAGCCCAGTCCTTAAGGCTGTTTAACAATAACATACTTACAAAATGTATAGAATATACCTAACAAATCATAATTCTACAAAAATCCACAACACTTCAAGATTTCAGATGCAATAGGCGCTCTTGGTGCTAAGACTGTTTAAGGTTACAATTTCTTATCTGTGGAAGTATGGAGGTTCTCTAACAAGGATCGCAAAAAGTAAATGAAAAGTAAATCTGGTACCTTAAACTATGGCAAGCTGATGTCAAACTGTAGGAGTATTTCCACATGTCCGTTGCTTTAAGCGTATGCCAGTAAGTTAGATAAATAAGGAATACTTGAAATTAAAGCAATTAGACTTTCTTTTCATAAACCTCTTTCATAAACTACTTCCATTAAGCTCATTGCTGCATATATCAAAGCAACCTTTGTAGACTGTGCTGTGTTTCTTCAGGTTAATGGTCTTACAGATGACTGTTGATTCCCAGCCCCTGAGGTTCAGAACTAAAATGATAGCAATTAGCCACCATTTCTTTGGAAGAGCATTTTATGCACCTGGTGGGAGACCCGTCTTTTAAATGGCTACCCCAGGAAAGCAGGAAAGTCCAAGAATTAAAGTGCCTTGGTAGTAATAACCGTGCAAGCTGTTCCATTGGCTCAGTCCTCACTCTTTGTTAGGAATGACCTTGCTAAGGTAGGCAAAGCAGCAAAAGAACCCAAAGAATTAAAACAAGTAAGGCAACAGTTAAAGACTGTGTGCTAAGAGAGGAAAAGTCATCCTGAAGGTTCACAAAAGGACGTGTCTATCTTTTTGTTAATTTGCTCATCCCTTGTAGCTGTCTAATTTTATTACAGTAACCTGTACAAAATTCCAAGCTGGAAAATCGGAATCTTAACTTGTTATCTCCTACCCCAGTCAGCAATACACTGGGAATTTCTCTTCTTGTGACATGCACTGTGTATTGAATGATATTTTATTTGTGGAATCGGGCATCTTGTACTGGCTGGCGGTAAAGCATGGTCTAAGTAGGAATCTACAGGACTCAGGTTTGCTTCTGTTGTTATAATTTCCTGTAAGACTGATCCTTTTACCGTTGGAGCCAGTTTGTGTCTTTAATGACCCACTGTCATTTGGAAGCATTTGTTCACAGCTGCCTCTCTTTCTGAACCTGGACCCCTTCCATCATCTTAGATTCCTTGCAGGGGGCTGTGGTAATTCATTTGATCACGCCAGCTTCCTCACTGTGTTACCATGTGTCTGCATTCGAGCAGCCCTTCTGCAGCCCCGTGGCTCCTCTCTCAGCTTTTCCAGTTATCATTCAAGCCATGTGGCAAATTGGCAAGTAGGCAAGACATATAGTATTGGGAAAATCTTATGGTACCAGATGATCTTTGAAACACCTCACTTTCTTAATCAGGTATCAGCAGCTGCTTTTGGGGGAATGGAAGCACACTAACCAGAACGAGCAGAAAATCTTCATGGCGGGTGGCAAGGCTGCCCACCGCTAATTCCTCACTGTTATTGCAACACGCCTCTCCAGATACACTTAGCATCCCGTGCCCCATCAAAGAGCCGGCAAGCAGCTTCTGTGTGTCTCAGGTAGAGGGTCTGGGCAGCAGGGGCATCTAACACATCCCCAAATTATCTTTCCAGTAAATGACACATGACCATGGCAGACCCACAGCTGTTCCCAATGGTTTTCTGAACAAAACTCCTGACGGAGTCAAATGACATTCACCCACCACGCACCATATTCTCACTCCAGGCACCAAGCTGAGCAGTTCTCACAATTTCTCCTTTTTTTCCCATGACAGTGAGGATGATAGCCAAATCTAACCAAAGTTAGCAGAACCACACAAGAGTACTACAATTCTCTGTAGCATGTCTAAGCACAACATGTTATAGCTGAGGTTAAAAAACTTATCCCATTTCTGAATTCTGCATTTCATTCTAAATAATCAGATGTCTAGTTGATTCCTAGCCTTAGTCTTGCAAAAAGATAATCTATTGCCATGCTTTCTTAAACACAGGGCATATTTATAAAAGTTTCAAACTTTAAACAACGAAGAATACTAAAAAAGATATTGCTGAGAAAGTCAAGATTATTATTCAAGAATAAGCTTTGATTTCGAACATGACAAACTGTGATATCCTCTACAGATCACTGATGAGATGGTATTTGAGAACATACCCACTTTGGGGCCGGGGCAAGACATATACTGGAGCCCTTTAATGAGCTCTGCTTTTCATGTAATATCTTTATAATACTCTGGTGCAGTTTGAAGACAATACTAAATCACAAAGAGTTGTGAACACCAGTCAGAAGAGAGAAATTATTAGGGAGAGAACCAGAGACCTCAGTGAGCAGAAAATGACAGTATGAGTTTCAAATTATGTGCAAAAATGCACATAAAAACATCTAGAAAACAGAATTCAATGTTAGTTAGCAATAGAAATCTAGAAAATACTGACAGTAAAAGAGAACTAGGGGAGATGTTACATCAATAACAAAGGAAAACATAGGCTTGGTGCAGTTATAGTCTAAAACCCCAAAAGATGATACGTGATGGAGCGCAGGAATGGTACCTGCTTCACCTTTGGACAATTTTAAGTGTGATCAGAGGAGAAAGAAAACTCAGTGATGAATATAATGTTAGCTGTAAGACTGAAGAACAGCAGGGAATTACGAAAAGACCAGCAGAACAGATTAGAACATGGAAGAGAACTCATTTGTAAGTGAAATATTATATGATTAAATATTTATTAACCTGGCTAAAATGGAAACAAGAGAAGGAAGCGTAAGAGCCTGCAAATATCTGAAAGAATGCTCATGATGAAAAGAGCAGATCAATTACATGTGCCTAGATCTATAAAATGCTAAACTTTGAGATTGAGTTATAGCACAAGTTTTAAATACTGAGCCCTAGAGATTGCTACTCAGGAGGATGGTTAAGTACAACATTGTGAAACGCTCTTGCAAGAAAAACCAACAGGAGACTCAGCACATGCAAACTTTAAAACTAACCTGCAAAAATAAACCAGCAACAAGGCATCCTATAGTGGCATCAACATCTTTAGCAGAGCTTTGCTATTCTATAGTGAGTTGTAGAGACGATGTTGTGATACGCCACTTGTGTTACAATACGGTTCTAAGGATCTCATCCCTGCAACACCATATCTCATACTCACTCCTGCCATGCTGGCCCATTCAGCTGTTTTACTCTCGGTCATCTCCTTTGCTTCCAAGTTCCCAAAGCTTGACACAACACACACTGCCTGGGCTGGAGTATTTCTATTATCCCTTTCCTGCTCAAATTGCATTCCGTTAATATTGCAGAATGAACACTGGTATGGGGAGTTTAACCAAGTTCTGGAGTGATGACTTTCTCCACAACCATGCAGAACCAGGACCTCGACTCTCACGCTGCCCCCGAAAGGCAGCACACCCCGTGCTGCTGGTTTAGGCCACTTAAATGAGATATGTACAGAGTGATCTGAAACCCCCGAGACAGCCAACAGATATGTAGTCCACACAGCTACTAAGGCCACCAGTGTAAATATAGTAAAACAAAACAAACAAAAAACCCCACATGTTTATGACCCCTCTCTTGGGGGGGGGGGCTATAATCTCTAATCAACTGCTAGCCAATTTAGGAAAAAATGTATTTCATGAAATCTTCATCAGACATATAGTTAAATGTACTAAGGCTGCTTAAAACTTAAAACATTTGCAATATGTCACTCAAATTTTTCAAGCTTTCATGCTTGTATTTTGTATGCTCTTTTCTGTAACAATCACAGGTACATTTTCAAAGTATAAAATTTATAATGTCAACTTACTGGGCTTTAGAAGAAAATCCCCTCTATTTACCCATATATCTTGGAGAGAATATTCTAAAAAAAAAAAAAAATGCCATATTGAAAAACCTATCCAGGGCTGATAATATTTACCCAGGATTTGCAGAAACTCCTGGGAGGTATATAGGCAATTTCTGAGAAAAAACAATGATTGCTGATGTTATCTTCTGAAAGAGGAGAGATTCTTATTTATTATAAAATATATTAAAAACCTTGCACCACGCCAGGAAGTCTCATAACATTACTATTTGCAAGTAACAAGTCCTCTTAATGAGGTGTATAAGTACTTCTGATTATCTTTCATGCAGTATATGGAACAAATAATATCTCAGGTTGTAATTTCCATTTCTTAAAGGCTTCCCACAGACACATCCCCTCAACCATCTGTCCTCTGGACCCAAGGTAAATGGATGTGTGCACCATGCCCTACGTGCTGGGGAGAAACAGGCAGCTATCCCTGGCTACACGGCGTTGTGCTTGCCCCTCGAGAGGCGCTTCTTTCAAGGAATTAATGACTGAAAAGAGCCATCATGCAAAGCTATAAGATTATGACTTATGTGAGGCAAATGAACAGGAAATGAATATTTACACCTTGAAACCATCTACTTCGCAAGTCCAGTGATTTTGTCTTTTTAGCTTAACACCTCTCTTCTCTGAAACAACTTGGTCACTGGGTGCTGCAGTCTGCTCACAGTAAGGAACACTGCAAAGAACATTAATTTATGAGAAAATATCACTATACAGTCATATATCATTAAATTATGATTACTATAATATCACTAGCTGAATGCAGTTCACCACTTAATAAAGAGTAAATTCCGTTAAACCTTGTACTTTTTTAAAAACAAAGGCCATGCTTAATTTCTGGACTACCACTGAAAGTGCATTTCATTGTATGGAGCCCAAAGAGAGAACTCAGAACTATGCGTTCCCACTAGCTGCAGAGGCTGCTAGGTTAGCATCATCAGAACAAGGAATAAAGATGTTGGTGTTGCTAGACAACCACTTCTCTCTTCATCTCTACTCATGACTATAACAGAAAAGAGGAAAATATACTGCCATTTTAGGAACCCCTTTGAATATATTTATTGCAAAAAATATTACTTTAAAAATATTTTACATCTACTTATACCTCTGAGACACTAAGCAGCTGATAATGAACCACTGCCTTTTTCCTAGCAGTTTCTGTTAGTAGATATAGAAGCATGATAAATTCACAGACAGACAGAAATCCTGATACTCTTTTACGTTACCATGCTTATTTTCCAGCTTCCTTAAAGAAGAACTAATTGAGAAATTCAGCAATCAAGAGCCAAAAAATCTGAATTCTGTTATAATAAAAATCTTAGCTTATCCCTGCTTGACCCAAATTGCCATTAGTACTACACATTATACAATGTAACTAATCATTTAAAAAGTGCTAAATAGAGTAGTATGAAAATGGAAAAACAGTAGAGAAAAAAAAAAGGGTGGCAAAGGCCTGAGTTGCCTCACTAGCCCAACAGTCCATGGCGCACTTCCCAGAGCAAAGCCCAAGAGACAAGATGAAAGTGAAGGCACTGTGTGAAGAGATCTCAACAAAAACAGGTAAAAACACGCTTGTGTTTTGAAACAGGCCAAGCAAAATCAACTCTGCAAAGAATCTGGTCTATTAGACACAGGAAGACTGAAAGTCTGTGGGTTCAATCTACAAAATTATACATGCTCAAATGTGTGTCTCAGATAGAAAAGCAACTCTGCCACAGCTTATAGCAAGGGTTGTTGGGTGGACTTTGGACTTAGGCATTGCCCTCTTTTTTCACAGGGGGGATGAAAATGGATTTTAACTCAGAATCCAGAATCCACAATTCTAATAACTTACTGTAGTTTCCAGCCTATATAATAGAGCACTAGAAATTTCTTCACTGGATCAGGTAGCTGGATGTCGTATTTGGTTTTGTGAAGACCAACCTGCTCAGGACTAAGACTCCAAGTAAGGATTCAGGAGTTTTATCCAGAGGAGATATACAAGCGGGAGGGTGGGAAGAGATGAGCAGAAACTTGCGGTAAAATTATCTGTCTCCTGAGTTTCAAGTTTCTCTTTTTATCTTGTGGAAATAGAAGTTTTTCTTTCTGCAGATCAGAACATAATCCTGAGGAGCCCGTTCTACATGTAAATCCTGTCTCTGCTGAGGTCACCGGGAGCTTCGTCAACAATTTTTATTAAAGTAGATTTTCACCCTTCTTGCTTAAATTGATCTAATAGTGATAGTTAATAAAGGTAAGTTATTTGATTGTGTCACTCAGAAGATTAATATTCCAAGTCTGTAGAAGGTTTAATCTCCAAAACACCAAATATAATTTCCTTCAAATACAAATTGCCCTTTCAATTTAAAGAAAGGATTTAAATGTTAATTACAAGTCTGAATATTTTTCATAATTCTCAAAGTGGCTGCAGCTGCAGCAAAACTTTAGCAAAACAAATACCCAAGTAGAGAGATGAATTACAGCAGTCACTGCTTAGATGCATGCTACATCTGGGAAACCCTTTCAGGTAAAAATCTATGCATGGTGGGAAATTTGCAACAAAAGCAACAGCAGCAACATTTATTGCAAATAGCAATCCTTAGCTTATAGAAAAGAGAGCAAAAATCTTCATGAAAAGTAATGAATTTTTAAATTTAAATTTAAAAGATAAATACTTGCCAAGCACGTTCAGAAGCTCTGCTTCATTGATGAAATTGGCAGATCCTTAAGGCTCTTTCATATGTAAGGCAGAAATTGAAACAAAATTAAATTGATAAACCAGCAAACCAAAATCATCTTTGTTTGTTGACATCATTAAAAATGAACAGAGCAAAGAAGCGAATAAGTTAAAATTGACAAGAAGCAAACAACAAGAGGGAGAATCCTGAAACCTTCACATGAATGTTGGGGAAAATACAGAAGCAGAATGAAAGCTAAGATTGCTACTCAGTTAACTGTGAAATCCCTCACATAGGAAACAAATACCTCCTTCTAAACAAACATCAGAAAGGAGAAATCAAATCATAGTCAGATGAGAAGTGCCACTGAACCAGGTGAATAGCAAAAGATAAATTCCAGATAATCACAAACATGATTAGTGAAATGCCAGGAAACAGAACGTAGGCAAGTCCCAAGGATGTTTTGAAATGTGGAGAAGCATTGGCTCAACAAGCTGGTATGGCATAATAGAGCAGAAAGATGACCAACATTGTTAAATTGCATATGAATGAATTTTAAAATTTTAGTTGTGAATTTTAAATATATACAAGTCTTATTTTTTTTTAAAAAAAAAGCTATATTTAGAATATTGCAATACATACCTTTTTTCCTGTTTTTCTTTAGAAAGACCATCTATTCAAAGTCTTAAAATATTGATATTGTAACATGGAAACCAACCTTCATTTACCAAGGAAAATTGTATTTACCTAAACAGAAGAAAACTTATGTTGTAACCTAGAGACATATCAACTTGTGGGGATTTTTTTTGGAAAGAAAAAGTAACAGAGCATTAATTGCTGAGAAACACTAAAATGGTTATTAGAAATAGAAAATAATTTTTAACGCAGATGGACTGATTCTTGAATTCACTGAAACAAATGTATCAGCTAAAGAAAACCAATGAAAAGGAAAAGCAATAAATTCTCAAAAGCCTAAACTGAAAGGGATGCTTAATTGAGTTATTTTATTTAGTAGCTTTACTTTATTAAGTAAACTGGTCACAGCTACTGTGGATCTTGTTTGCTCAGGGCCCGGAGCTCGGAGGAGGCCGAGCAGCAGCCCCTCCGCGTCCCGGGCGGTCCATAGGGCTGCTCCACGGCACAGGAATGGCTGCTCCGGTTCTACCGATAGAAATCTGGGCTAGCAATGTTAACGGGAATGCCAGCAGTGGCTTCTGAGTAACCATACATTTTTTGTGAGTCCAGTAACAGTTGATTTTGCTCAGATATTCTCCTGGGGGAAGCTCTGTGTGTGAATTCTCATGAGCATCTGCCGGCTACTCCCTGCAACTAGAAGACCTGCGGAAAACCGTTCTCATCCCAGTGAAAAGCAATACATTTTCTGCTGTATACCATTCAAATTAGTAGCTATTATTTCTAAACTATATATGGAATTACAACTGTTAAAAAAAAAAAAGAGACACATTAATTGGGAGCATTAAGAAACAGCTATCCACATTCAAGCACCCGGTTAGCTTGAGACAGCTGCAGCTGAGGGGCACGTGCTCAGGCAGCGGGACACATGCGAGGAACAGGTGATAGGTTCTGCAAAAGGCAAAGAGTGAATCCAGTCCCCAGTCAGGTCAGGCTGCTGCAGACAGCGCCAGACGGACTCCTTAAGTAGTCCCAGTGCTGAACACAAAGACCAGAGATAACTCGGTTCGAGGAATTGTTTCCTCCTGACCAGAACAGTCAGAGCAAATTAGTTAATTCTTTTTGTTTGATATGTTTTAAATCAAAAATTATTATTTTTTTAAATCAAAACGTAGGCTGCCCAGAGAGCTTGTGGAGTCTCCTTCTCTGGAGATCTTCCAAACCCGCTTGGACGCAGTCCTGTGCCACATGCTCTAGGTGACCCTGCGTGTGCAGTTGGACTAGATGATCTCCAGAAGTCCCTTCCAACCTTAAGCATTCTATGATTCTATGATTTTTAACACTGTGACAAGATCACCCTACTGAACTACCTACTTTTCAGATTTCAAGTTGTGCTGATACCATAGTTAACATGATTGGGGAAAACTCTCCAAGGATTCCCTTTTTAGGGGAATTACACAGATATTTCTTTTTAATTAATCTTTAAAATCCTATAATATTTATTAAAATACACACTGCAACTTTTGCAGTGGAAAACAGCAGACATCAGAGGCAGGCAGAGCAGTCAGGAGGGAGCTGGCACAGAACCTGCATGACAGGAATAGAGCTGTGCTTAAATCTCAGCCCCGATTGCAGTAGGAAGGTAACAGAGCGCAGCAGCCACAGGCCACCTTGCACAGGTAGAGGCCCAGCCCTGGTGACCTGGAGAGGCTAACGCTCCTGTTTCTACCAGCTCACATTGGTGAAAATTAAAACTGGCATCTAAATATCCTAATTGGGAAGGATGAGAAATAGCACACTCAAAATTGTCATTATTAATCGAATTGCCACTCTCTTTACACCTCTCTCCATCTCTGTCATTATAGATGATTACATTCTTGATACTACAAACTGTGTTACAGCTGCTGACTGGTCTGTCCAACAGTCTAACATGAAACCTTTCCAAAAGATACTGAATCACAGTAAAAATAGCTGCACTGCATTTGGTTTAGACAATCATCTGCAAAATGTATTGTTCGTTTTGGCTGCTGTTCATGTTTATAATTGAGAGATATATTGTATTCCAGGGCAAAACCAATAAGAAGATAGAGAAGGGAAAAAAAAATCTTAAAAAATTTCTCCATTACAACTGTTCCCATTTTGCCAGATTCTAACCAGATCAGCTGTCATTTTCTGTGCCCGAGTACTCTCTGATACAGAACTGGATTTGTGTTTGTGTGTGTGTGCACATTTGCACATGTGAAAGAGGGTAAAATATGGTTTTTTTTCTATTTAAAAGATAGTATTGTCATTCTTAAACTTATTCTACTATATTCATGGTTTACATTAGTGACTTATTCCTTCTGTTTGGCCACAAAAAATACTTCTACAGTTAGCAGGTCCATAAAAATTCACCCTCTATAAAATTACCAATTTTTCAGGTGCTGCAGCTCAGTTCAATTTTGTAAGTGAAATTCCCCGAGGATCACCAGAACTAGTTATTTCTCCATTTGATGCTACTGAGAATGTCCCTTCTGTACTTCCAGTGCTTTCATCTTTGACCATTTTCTTTCTTGGCCATTTTCTTTTACCAGGCCATCTTCTTTATGTTCTGCATGGTATTAATAAAGCTAATCAGGACGTCAGCAAATAAGCAGAGAGGTGAAAGGAAATCCAATGACATTTTACAGCCACAACTGGCATAGTAAGTTCTCACCTGGCACTGAAAATGCTGTGGACCCTTGGGAATATTTATGAGAATACAATGCCCACTGCAAAAACCCGATTTCATTAGGAGTTGGTCAGCAAAAGCATTTAATCTGACACCACTAATTTCAAGACTTCCACACACATAAAACTGAAGCTTGTAAATTACCACTGAATTGCATGTTTATACATGGCAGCAAGATGTGAAATGTGGCATATGGTTAACATGCAACCTCAGGCTTTTTAGGTGCCCTGACACTTATGCCTAGCTAGACTAGACATGTACGAAAGAAGTTTACACGTTTTGAACTTTTACACGGGGACCCTTTCATACTAACCAGCTTCCTGAAAGAGAATGGGTTAAGACACAGGGCTCATGCCTGTACTGATTGGGACCACAATTAGGAAAAGGAGAATAATGAAATGACTTGCAGAGGTTGATTGCTCAGAACACTGCTTAAGATGTTCAGTGAGGTTCCTCTTGCTTTTGAGACACATTACAAATATGCTCAGTACAGAACTGGAACGACAGGAATATGGACATCATTTCTTTAAAAAAAGGGAGAAGTCAACCCAGTCATTTGTATGTTGTATGTTATTTTTTTCCTGTCTTTCCCTAATGAAAAATGCTTTTCATTTTATGCAATTAGCTTGTTGTTTCTCACCAGCGTCTTGTCAAACAATTGCAAGAAACAAAGCATTTTTAATAAAACTCCTTTATTTTGTCTTGTGATTTTTCTGAAAGCTTGCCTTTCATAGTTACCATATTCTAGAGATAACTATAATAATGAAAACTATACTAAATTGAATATAACTTGAAGTGTAAAAGGTAGCATTTCATATATCAGTGGGGAAGACCTTTCCTATGGTACCTTTCACCTTCTTTTCTCTTTTTCTGCCTTTCAGTTACTTTATTTTAGTTCTCCCGTTTCCGAGTTCCTGTTTTGTTGCCTTGCGGGGTGATGCTGAATACCCCAGGGGCTTGATTCCAAACTCTAGCTTTCCCAGCAAAGTAAGCCTGTCATGCTGTGTATAAACCCAAAGATAAGACTCCAGGAACAGTCTATTTTTTAATACGGATCATCTGAAAATGAAACTTCCTTAGAACCGGAGAAGTAGCCTTAAGAGACACATAGTTAGTCAGCCTCCAGGCAGTCTGTATTAGGAGACTTGTAGGGAGGGAATTAAAAGGATTTCACTGGCTTCACCCTTCACCACCCCTTCTCAATCATTCCTTGTTTTCTGCTACTGAGAGGGGAAGCTGAAAAGGCAGCGGCTGGTCCTGTCCATACTACCTGATAATATCACAAAGTAGTGTTTCACACAAAACCTGGTGGGACCTTGTCCTTTGGGCTTTTCCTCAACACAGTCCAAGTGCCAACTAACATCACCTCGCTATAAGGCATGCAAGGACATAAATACTTCAAAGATAAAAGATAGACTACAAAAGGAAGAAAAAAAAGAGGGCTTGATGTAAAAAGTTTAAAATAGACCATTTGTTAAGAGTCCAAGGAACAGCCTCATATTCCTTACATCACTTGTAATGAAATTCCACATGGTATTTTTTATTTCCTATCTACTTAGATTGACTACTATTTACATCTAAAACACTTCACTAGAGGAGCAAAGTAGCAAAAGAAGAGGACAGATTAATTTTTGAATGAACAAATACAGGTATGGAGTTACCCACTGTGTGCTGCACGCAAAAAAAAAGATTAAGTGAACGTAACAGGTCTGTTCATTAAGAGAGAGGTAATATACGTGCCAGTAAAATTAAAATAGAGTCAATTTACGTAACAAGCCTTTAGGGAAGGATTATAAAGAGGTTCTTCTGGAGGAAAATTGAGATAATATTACAAATCTCCCAAATTAAATATAAACACACAGAAATTTTTGTATTGTTACTAGAGAGACAAAAAGAACTAGGATGTGTGTCATTCTGGAAGACAAATTTTCCAGGTAGAAAAGAAAGCAGTTAACAGTGATATTCCAGATATGTCTCAAGGTTGTCTCCAACTAATTTCTTTGCCTTCTGCTAGGCTGGCTTTGGTATATAGTTGACACCGGATGGAAAAATCAATTACAGAAAATATTTTGAAGTGAAGCACGAGAAAATTCATTCAGACAAGCAGGAAGAAAAGTACACTTTGGATGTCAGAAGAAGTATGGATGAATAAGACTTATTTAAAGAACTGCTGTAATAGAGATAACAGTTACAAATCAAGCCGGTTAAAATTCAAAAATGATATTAGACAAAATAGCAATAGCAGTATTTGGAAGGTGACCAGGAAAAACTAAATAAACCTTTGCCTTTTTTTCCATAGAGGACTGATGAAGCAATATTTGAAGCATCTGCATACTGAAATGGAAACATCCACTTGATTTGGAAGCAAAACTCAGAAAAAAAGCACGAGAAGAAATGGGGGCTGAGTAATTTCCAATCCAGATTATGAAAAAACTATTATACAATACTATAAATCAATTACCTGGACCATTACAAACTAATCTAATAATACCTTTCCCTGAAAAATAAAGAAAACCCCCCCACCCTTCTTTTAGCATTGTGGCTTCAGAAAATCAATTCAGTACGGTAGAGAAAGGCAATATCTTTAATTTTGCCCTTAATAAATGCATGAAACTAATCCTATGATATACTATGCACTAAGGAGATCCTTCTCCCACTCCTACGCTTCCTGTTCAAAATCAGCAGATATTAACCAGATTAAAATATATTCACTTGACGTTGCATTTTAACTGTTTTAACCAGACTGACCACAAAACATGATGTCCTGGTGCCTGGGTTAATCTCTCGCTGCCTTCCATAAAGGGCTGGGTATGCAACAGAGAAGAAAGGAAGCTGAGTGGAAGCTCCCTAAGATTTTAAAAACAGGTCACAGACAATCAGACTGCTTCTCTACTCCTAAATAGGGAAGGCTTACGTAGAAATAACAATGGCTCCAAAGCACTCCTGGTTTGAAAAAAATAGAATCCCTCCTTCTACTTCTATTTTTTATTTGAAACAAACCTAATTGTCCTTTATTGCCATGACCTCCAACATGAGACTGCAGTCAAAGCGGGTATCCCTGCGTGGTTACTCTGAGCTCTCCACAAGTCTTATGCAATTAAAAGCATCAATACTGGCACACATTAATGACAAAAGTTAATGCTAGGGCTAATTGAGACCGTCTCCCTCACAGGCCATTTCACAACGTTAATAACACAGAAAATGGCTATTAATATGTAATTAAATTTCCGGGATGCACAGGCTATCAAAACCAGATAGCTGGAACCTTTTTTCACACTTTTTAAACTCTCAGTGCCCAAAATAGCTGTGCCCAGCAAGACTCTGTCACTGCTTTCCCCTACAAGACACCTGGAATGGTACCAAGTACCAATTCTGCCAGCAACCAAAGCCAGCTCAGCGGAGCAAGTGCATTTTCTAAGCTTTGCCCCACTGGGGAGAAAAGCAAATGACAGATAATCATTAACCTGTTTTTCCGACATGCAGGTATGCAAATATTTTGCTAACTGCAGATACCAATTCCTTGTTCGCACTAGGAATTCCAAGGCTCCCAACAACTTATTCTAGAATATGACAACGTTCCTCTTACTGACTGGTTTCATTAAGAAGCCAAAAAAACCTGCAATTTTAATTGCTTCTTAATCTTTGCCCATACTGCATTGATTGAAAAAGTTTCAAAGTAAAAAATAAATCTTGCTATTTCGGGTTGAAAAACGCACTTCCACAGCATCGTAGGGAGAGTGCCCAGGTTTAACAGAAAAATCTTTGTGCCTAGAATCTTGCCAGCACTACATCGACAGGGAGAAACTTGAACTAGCCAACCTAACTCGAAATAGCCCAAATTTCTGAAACATTGAGCACCACCCAGCTACTAGTGCATTTAGCTGAGTATATCCTAGGGTGAGTGAGTCATAGGGCACCTCTAGCACTTTAAGCAAACAGTAGATAATCACTCATGTCAGCCTTTAATAATAATAAAGCTGAAATGAGCTATTGAGGAAAGGCATCTAACCCCCATAAATATCCCTCATTCAACTATCTGTTCCCTTGACAGCCACAAAATTCTCCCCTCAAACCGTGGCCCACATTGCTAAGCATATCCAGCTCCCACTATTATTTGCAAATTGTAATCACTATGCAAATAACAAATTATTTTACATAAAACATCACATTGACATGAACAAAACTTGGCAGTTATGGGCACATCACAATACAGTATAACTTTTGTACCTTCACAGCATGCTCTCGCTAAGAAATAGTCATTCTGCAAATGTTAATTAAGCCTCAAAAATTTTACTACACTGAGACACTGCCCCATTCTTGGACGTTTATAGATAGCCTGACCATCTGTGTTAATTCTTTTTTTCATTGACAAATCCTGTAAGTTTTCATCTCCCATTGCTGCAGTATTTTCTTATTTTTTAAACCATATTTTAAGGGTATAGAAAGTATTCAAAAACTCAAAGTATTTTCAAAATATTTTCCAAATACAGGTCATGACATGATTAAAACAACAACAAAAAAAAAGTAATACTGTTTTCAGTCTGTATATGTGCAATCACTTCTCAAATATTATAATAATCATTAGGTTGTCATTTAGGCAAAACAGAAGGAAAGCATTTGCTTCATTAAAACAAAAGTAAAATGGTCCACTGAAACGGTACCCTCCTTAAAGGCAGGAACAAACAGCTGTAGCAGCCATCCAAGGACATCTACTTGCTAAGTCACATCCTGGCCTCTCAAAAGGTAGGTTATTGTCCTCAACTGCAGTAGTAAAGATTTTGCTAAAATTTGTTTTCAAGGTCTTAGCATTCAGGTGAAATCATGCAGTGTTTCTCATATATCGAGGCTATTGCTCTGGAAACCTGAGATAGGAAATCATCTCCTTTTAGCACAGGTATTCACTGACATGGCCCTACAGAGCAAAGTTCACTTGAATATTCTGCAATAACCTACTACTGCTACCATCCATACTTTATACAGTATTGTCAAGTGAAAAATATAGTCAGAAGCAAGTGTTTTCCGATATGGGTTGTAAAATCCCTGATCTCCATAGATGCTTAGATTCTCCAACTCACTGGCTACTGTGAGGTTGGCAAGGGTAGGTGCAGGACTCTTCAAAAAAGGCCAGTTATTTACATGAATAAAGACTGATAGTCTCTCTGTAGGTGTAAATCTTGGCCAGATCATTTTAATTAAAGGGCATTTTAATTAAATTAAGACTGTGGAGAACAGCAAAAAAAAATGTTTTATTTAGAAATACCTGTTAAAATAAGGATGTGGATAAAGCTGTATTTGAATGAAAATGCACATAAGCAGAATTTCCCAATTTCAGATTGGAAAATAAGGAATCTTCCTCACTTCTCGCTGGGACCAGAATTGGTCTATTCTTCCTTAATCTGTCACATTGGATTCAAATTCCAGTAACAGAATGGAACTCGCAAGTAACTAGTACAGTATCTGGTGTGGGATTTAAAAGAGAATTAAAGCAAAAGATTTTAAGTGAGCTCTTCCTACTTTCAAAATATTTTTCATGTTCTTTTTATATTAATTGATGTCTTGATAAAAACACAAATTGGCAAGATAGTGACATTTCTATCAATGTGAAAGTTAGAATGAATTGTACAACAGAATAATATACCAGGTCTATGATTCTCTGGGCGAGCATGAATCCCAATTACAGTCACTTTAATTAAAAGAAGACAACAATTGATTATTTCCCACCTGCTTCATTTCTTCTCTGTCAGTAAACATCTCTGCAAACTGCCAACTTCTGACTACACAAGTATCAGTCCTGTGGGCAAAAACAGGTATGTACGTGACCTTTTTCTGTCAGTTAATACTGGCAACATTATCAAATGAGTAAAATTAACTAGTCACCTTAGTTAAGGTCCACATGGACCCCTCTGCCACCTTGCTGCAGCTGGCTGTCAACACGCCAGCCTGCCAGCGTACCAGACCATGTCCAGCCTGGTGGCCACGCACGAAACCCCTGCGTCAGTCACTGCTCTCTGTCACTGCATGGTCTCCGGCAAACATGGTTAATAATTTTGTGTCAACAGCTGCCATTGAGACTTGTGCCCATCCTGCCTCTCACCTCCAAG
This sequence comes from Tinamus guttatus, assembly GCF_059628265.1. Taxonomy (NCBI): domain Eukaryota; kingdom Metazoa; phylum Chordata; class Aves; order Tinamiformes; family Tinamidae; genus Tinamus; species Tinamus guttatus. The sequence continues at coordinate 4,928,080 of NW_028288780.1, forward strand.
CACTCCCAAGAGCGCCGCACCACCATGGACAAGCTCCAGTGGCATACAGGGCCTCTGAAGCCCAGTCCTCATTACAGCAGATTTCCTCCATGATGAAAAGGCCTTCTCCTTTCCTCAACCCCCACAACTATTTTCTCCATTCAGGTCTGTTACACAGCTAATTTGAATCCATGTACAATTCTGGTGACTCCTAAAAGACCTGGAGGAATTGTGCATAGGAATTCTAGGCACAGTTAATTCTCCCTCATGATGCACTTCTCCATGGTCATCATCCAAAGTAGCAAAGACCCGTTTGTCCTAATGAATGGATGCCTGCAGTGAGTTCAGATTGAACACTTTTGTAGATGGTTTTCATGCCGTTCACTCACAGGCTGAAGGAGAAAGTTCCTCACACTTCACAGCAGCCTATGGCTCACGGGTATATGCTGTTCATGAGAACATGCAATGTTGGCTGTGGAAACCAAAGTTAAAACAAAGGTTGCTAGGGTGGTTCAAATCGACAAGGAAAAAATGTATGATTTTTGCCTGCAATAAGGCTAAGGATGCATTTCATAAGCTTTTAAATAAGGGCTGCTCTTCTGCTTCAGTATGAATTAACAAGGCTAGTAAATCCCTAGCACCTTTAGTAAACTTGAAATCATATATATATATATATATATATACACATATAAAAAATTAAAACAATGGTTAAAAAAAAACACATTTCATTCTCCCAGTGCCATCTCTAACCAGTTATAGAGCAGAAGAAAATATCATTTGGTTCTCTGTAAGGGGGAAACACAGACCAAACACCTAGGGGGTATTTAACTGGCACAAGTGTTTATAGTAGATGTGAAAAATCACATTACTGTAATTCAAGTTCTAATCAAGAACACATCCATGTTTTAGTGCTTCCACGTTTATGCTGCTGTTCCAGATTTCTTCTCCTCTTTTTCTCTGGGACTTGAAATAAGTACCAATTAATCAGTATTAAGACCATCTACTCACATTCACACTGCAGAAATACAAAATATGAAACAACACCCTTTTTCAGAAGCAGGTGAATTTGAGAAGTGTTCAGAGCATCTGACAGAGCCTGACACACCAATAGCCACATTAAAAGAAAAAAAAAAAGTGCTGAAAATATTTTAATAAAGTCTCCGTAAGCCTAGCAAAGCTTTTGCCCTTTGAGAGAGGCTAAGAACTAGGATCAAGTAGTGAGAACCATGACATTTATTCCTCTGTCCCACTGACAAAATATTTTCAGCCATCACCAACTCCTACGAAGCCATCCTGCATTCCCAGCTACAGACAAATAAAACCAGACAAGGGATGCACTCGTGCACGGGTGCAGGCACACTCACGCGTGTGCATATATATAGCAACACAGCTGAACTCTTCTTTGGAAACTTACAGCGATCAGCAGTGTTTCCCTGGAGCAAGTCCTGCCAGTTAGGGCCATGCTTCCCACTCCAGCAGCTTGTTTTCCCCCTGTGAGTTATGCCTGGCCCCCAGCAAGGGCCTTGTCTCTGGCACCAATTCCTGACATGCAGGGACAGCCCTGACCAGCAGATTGTCCAGGGACAATCCCAAAAGACTGAGAAGTGATCCCGCCTGGGCCTTCTGCTGTGAGTGACCAGGAAATGATGCCATCCCCAGCAGCTCTGTCTTAAGGTTCCATGTTTCTCATCATCGTTTTTCTATCTTTTCCTCAGCTGCCAGGACTGCTGCATAGCCCTGGGCTTCCCGCTCTCAGAACACAGACTATAATAAACTGCCGAAGGGACCCAAGTGCTGCCTCACACACAGCCACAAGGCAGACGAGACCTCCTCTACCCAACACACCCTGTGCGCAGCATCCGCGCCAGCCTCCGAAACCGAGAGGCAGCAGCGCCGAAACGCCAAGGAGCAACCTGGGGCATGGGCTGAGGAGCGGGCGCCTCCACAAGCAGAGGGTGCCTCACATCTCGGGGAGTAACTTCGAGTGGCGCGTGGCGAGGGCGAGCGGCGCGGCGCGCAGGGGAGCGCGCAGCCACATGGTACGTTCCTGCGGCTGCCGCGCGGGCACGGCGCGCTCGGCGGGCTGCCCGCGCGCTCCCCCGCAGCCGCCGGCGCGATGGGACACGCGCGGTCCCCGCCAGCCGGCAGCTGTCACACAGCGGAGGCAGCCCGCAGCCGGTGCAGGGAGTGAGCCCACTCTGTCATTTAGGATGACTCACTGGAAGCTGGCATTAATTTCTCTTTTTCTGGTAGTGGACGGAGAACAACCAAAAAGCGACACTGGACTAGACCAAGGTAAGACATTTACGAGTCTTTTAATGCTTGGTTAGCCCGTTGCTCTGAGGGTGCCACACTGCCTACAGGAGCTGCTGCTGGAACTCACTGGGCAAGTGCTTTAGCAGCTGGTAGCTCCTGCACCGGGGTGTCCCCTGGTGTTAACCCTGTGCGTGCCACTGCACCACGGCCGGGTACAGACAGCAGGTCAAGGGATAGCGGGGAGATCGCTTTTCCTGCTCCTGATGCAACTTTTGCGGCAGCAGCACCTGCTCCTGCTGGAACGAGTGGCTTCACAATGTTCCTCTAATTTCCCTATCCTCTGGGCATGCTGCTGGGGTGCGCGCAGGGACACGGCCGGAGCGGCGGCTCCCTGCAGGCTGGTGCCCATGGCAGGTGTCTCGTCACTTCAGCGAGGTGCAGTTCCACAGTGCCCAGAAACACGCGGCCCCTCGTCTCCCCTCCGCCCCGGGCACTCTGCGGGCTGGAATGGCCCCGCTCGCCAGGACAGCGCGGGAGCGAGCAGCGCCGCTGCGCAGCCCGCTGCCTCCCTCGCGGCGCCCGCTCTGCCGAGCGCAACTCCGTGTTGCAGGGGGCTTCCTGCAAGGACAGCACTCACCTCTGCCACTGCCTTTTAAAGCAGAGGGAGAAAATTCTTCTCTTCCTCATTCTGAAATCTTGGCAAATTTTCCTCCTTCCATTTTCTGAGGAGGTCTGGGATTTCCAGCAGTTATTGAGGCAGGTTTCTGTTGGGGCTGTGTGATAGTTTTTATGTATTTATTTTAATGGAAAGATTCCACCTAACATCTACAGCTTCATCTCGGTCAAGCTAATGCTTTTTAATAAAGGGCTTACTTCACAAGTGGCACCGTTAAGGCAGCATCATGCTTTTCTACTTCTCTAAACAGCAACCCGGGCTGGTGGTGCCACACTGCAGCAGCTCCCAATTTTACCTTTGGATCTTTAGTTGGCCCACTGTAATGAAGACATTTGTTTTGGATTATGTCTTCTTGGCACTGTGGAAAAGACCTGAACTTGTGACTGGATTTACCTATGCTTCTTAGACATTATTTGGTATTTTTCTGCAACATCTTATATATAGTATTTGTTTGGACCATGTGTATATTGGCAATAATCAGCTTATTTAAGGAGTTGAGTTTTAAATGATGTATTAAAATTTGCATTTGAAATCCACTAAGAACTAACTGCCCTGACATTACTATTACAAAAAGATAGCTCTATTCTAAGAGGATGAGAGGTTCCACATCGATCACTTCTGCAATGACAACAAAATGGGTATCAGCATTAACATTGATATTCAGCATCCAGGTAGTCACTAAGAGCCACGGTCTGTTGACACAGCATGCTCGTTCTTGGAACCAACTTGTGTTTCTCAGCAGCAAAAAGACAGTAGTAACAGACCCTCCCCTTAGGTACTGCTTCTCCATGCAATCTTTTACATAGGTTTGGGCAAAACAGATTCTTATTTCAGAGGACTTAAAGTGCTTTGGTACGGATGTTCAGGAAGGGGAAGAAGAAATATTTGATGTATCAGCATGGATTCTACTTGGTTTTCCATCTGAATGTGGTATATTTTTCCACCTCGTGAAACCGGAAAGCATTTACTGTTGTTATGTTTTAAGATTATTATCAGTTGGAGACTTAGTTGATGCATTTTTGGATTTACCTATTTTATTATTCCTTAGGATTTTGATTTTATACCTGACTGTAAAGATATCAGATTATTTTGAGGGAAAATAATTCCACAGTACAGTTTAGATAACCTACCTGCTAATATTCATGCTATTTAGTTTTATATCAGTAGCTATTTATGCATGTAAGCTTCTATTCACTTGCTACTGTAGCACATATAATAGTCTCAGTCTGAACAGCTATTTTTGACCCTGTCTGGACAATGTCTAGAATACAAAATTATCCTATTCAGAGGTTGGGTGTTTTTGTTTTGTTTTCCCCTCTTTGGAGGCATCAGTTTATTATCCATTTTCCTCACTATGGCTCCTTTTAGGAGGAACCTTAGTCTATTTAAATGTAGACAATTCACTGTGATAACACTTTTTTTGTAACTTGGCAACAAGAAGAAAAAAAAAAAGAAAAAAAAAAAAGGGGGAAGTTACATCCATCACACATGCACCTTGTATTGTGCTGCCCCCATACTCAGCAAATTAAACCCTTATGATAAATGACATGCTAGACTTATGGACCAGTCAGTTTAACACCATTAACTAGGCCCCCTGGTTGTCCTAATTACAAAAGTCAAAGACCGCAGGAAGCAGCTGCAGAGTCAGCACATGTGCAAGGAGCAGTCCGTAAAGCAGCAACACATGCTTTTCTTTGAGACTTTTTTGCTGCAACACACAGTATTAAGGAAAAGCATGACATTTAATACCAATGTTGAGAAAATGGTCTGGCTACAGTCCAGGTGTTAAGAATTGCATGGTCATGTGTGGATATCACTTGCCTTCCTGCAAAGCTTAATTTCTGGTGTTATATTTTTATGAGAATAAACAAACACTTCCAATGACATTTCACTATGACCAGGCTCTTGGTTCATTTACTTACTGGTGAGCTTGGAAAACAGCAAGATCCAGTGAATTTAGCTGCAGTGCTGTTGGAGACGGGTTAGCACAGCACTGTCTGCTGTCTCACCCCTCGCGCTTCTCCTGGAGAGCCATCACTGCCATGAATCCTAGCAGGGAATCTCCCAGGACACAAACATGCCCAGCTCTAGAGCTGCTCCAGCCTGAAAGACAAACTGGTCACAAACTTTGCTCCTAAATCTCAGTGCATGGCTAGCCGAAACCCGGCTGCTGCTTTGCCGGGTGTTTGTGGAGCCCAGCGGCTTCGCGTCACACATCCCTCCTGGCAGTTCACCGCCACACACTGGAATCAGCTGAGTTCACCACAGCTTAGTTAAGTGAAACTAGTTTTAGAACTGATTTCTTTCACAGAAAAGAGAAAGATCAAGGTAAGTTTGTCAACTCAAAACACCATCTTAAATAGAAGCGACTTCAGTTCTGTACATTTCATCTGAAAATACCTCCCCCCTGCCCTTCAAAGCAGCTCTAAATAATTCAGCAAGGTTCTTTTGATAACAGCCTCTATGAGGGTAACTGCTTCGTCTCATCTGTTTAATAAAGCATACACTCCTACATATAGCCACGAAGGAGATGGGTAAAATTTTCATTCGCCCCTTTCATGCTCCTCTATTCATGGTCCTGAACTTCAAGTATCTCAAGCCCTGTTCACTGAACACTCAACACAGCCAAGCTCACCTTCACCTCGTGGCCTAGTACTTTAGTAAAAGGCAAACCAAAGGCATCTGCAGGTAGTATTCAGAGCAGTTCTATTAATCATTACTAAAACGTTATTTTAAGCTCAATTGTACACAGACACTGGTTTTAGGCCGGGGGACGTTTCGCACACTTGCTGTATCACCTTCCTGAAACTTGTTATAACATCTTTTCAAATCACCAGTTATGATAAAGTCTAAACTTAGTCCAAGAGTCTTTGTTATGCAAAACAAGCATCCAACTCTTATAATTAGATATTGCATTTTGATAAGACCATGCTTCCTTTTTCAGACTCAAGTGGAAAGTTGATTTCAAAGGTGCTTTAAATTAGAGGTGCATGAATTAAGGTGCAGAGTAATAGCATTTTCTTTGCCTTCAATTTTAGTATCCCTCAGCAAACTTGAACACTTTGTTGTCAGCATTTTTGGTCCAAATGAATCTGAGCCTTTGATCATGTGCACTAGAGTAGAACCTAGTGAATCCCTGAGACATATGAGAGCTGTGTAACGTTTCTTTGAGTACATGCATTCAAGTAGTCCCAGAACCTAGTACAAGACAATACTTAAACTTCCATCACAAATGAATTTTAACAGACTCGTGCTTAAAATAATTTCAGCAATATTCAGTTTCTGCTTAATGAAAGTGCACTCAAGCTGTGAGGCACACAAACCTTCTTCAGATCCTAACCTTGCTCGCTATCACACGTCCTCACAGCTCTACTATCACCATCACATCAAGCCTACTGCACTGAAAAAGAACATAAAAAGCAAGTGCCTGAAGATATTTTAAGCCTTCTGAGCAAGATTCACAAGAGCTGCTGCTTCTTGCTGTTAACCAGAATGCTCCCAGGAGCTACTGAAAGCATCTACTACCTTATTGTTGGTAACTACATTATAGCTAGGAACTGTTTTAAAAGGAAACGAAACATTGAATTTCTTAGAAAGTCAAATAATTCTACTGCTAGCTTCTTCACCAGGGAAATGAGAGGAAGAGGTAAATAAAACTGTTAGCTCTGGTCCAAAGTGTTAACCTGGCAACTGAGTTTGTCTTTTGTGAAACATCTTTAATAACGCTAATCTGTGCCTTTACATTTTCCTTACTGTTTTGCTCACTATCCTCTGTTGCCACCAATATTATTGCACTTTCATTATTAGTAGTAGAACAATTACTGAGCCTTACTGCTGCTTAATGGATTTGAAATCTCAAGAGGTGGAAATAATTAAGTTGGATATTTGTGCCTACAATGAAGTTTGATATTTGATGAAAACAGAGGAAAAAAATAACAAGAAAAAGATCCATAAATACTAAAGCCAAGTGGGACCTCTGAATAATTGAACCTGACTTGCAGTGTACCACAGCAACCATGCAATTTCACCCGATTTTACCTGTATTATTTTCTTGTATACATAAGACCATTTTTATAAAAATACATTCAATCTTGACAAAGATAGTTCAAGGCTGCCCATGCAGGGATCATTCCTTTCTGCTCACTATGTATACCTCTGGCCAGATAAATTAAATTCACCTTCCTTCCAACCTGTTCACTCTGGCTAAACGTGCCAATTGAATCGCAAAATGCAGTTCTTAGAGAAAGTTAAGAGAAATCTAAGTAAAAGGAAAGTGATGACAGAATATGAGTTAGGATTCAACGCAGGCATATCTCCAATTTGCTACCAAAAAGAAGTTAATAACGCCAAAAGCCAGAGGAGAAACCCACCAACATCACATTATTCTTTTTCTTTTCCTGGCTCGATCCTTTGCTACTAGTTCAGGGCATAGTTCCTAGATACTGAACTAGGGAAAAGGAAGACTGCTAGGTTTGAACACTAGCAAAAGTCTCATCAGTGCTTCACCTCAAAAGGTGAATGTAAATGTTAATCCTCTTTGTGCACTTTCTTACGAAGGCAGTACGTAAAGTTTACTGGAGCCAAATGCCTGCACATTGTGAAGGATTCCAAAAATGAAAATCCAGCTTTTATGCAGTAGGAGAGAGAGAGAGAGAAGGGAAGAATAATATTCCTGGGCATCTTTATGGTAGGATTTACTGACAGCAAAACCTCCTCAGTTCCCTCAGTCTCTTGAAAGAAAAAAAGGAAAGGGATTTCAAACAAACAAACAAACGTTTGCAGTATTTGCAATATTGCTTCTGCTAATGAATAAAATGAACACAACTGAGGGAGAAGGGAAGAAGCAGAGTGGGTAGGAAAATAAAGGAAAGAAAAAAAGAGAGAAGGAAAAGGGATAAGCACAGAAAATGTACTTTCCTCCTCCTCTGCATTTCCTGTATTTATAATGAAGCTAGAGGAGAATCAATTAAGAAGTAAGTATAAAAATGCAAATGAAGACAAAAGAAAAAGAAGGAAATGCAACAGCATCCAAGAATCACAGGAAGCAAAATTGAATATAATGAAGTTGAAAATATAGATGATGCCACAGATGTTAACCCCTCCAAACCCAGGATTGTCTGGTGGTCCATATTGTGCAGTGGGAACTACAATCAATGTCCCTGGAGTCAAACCTGCCCATTTGGTGTCCAGAAGGAAAGCAGGGTCCATGCCTGGCAGAGGGAAAGGGAGTTAGAGAGCAGATAACGCAAGAGAGGCACTGGGGCATTAGTTCACAGTACATTGCAAAATCAATTCAGTATCATTCATAGCCTTGCCAATCATCATGCTGAATCCATGCAGGAAAATGGATTTTCTCTGTGGCAGTGGGATAGAGAACATGAATTTTGAAACTTCTGGCGGACACATCAATATCCACAAGGCTGCCTTGCCACATCAGCAGAACCCAGCGCGCCCTGCAGCATCTCGCTGCTGGCACCCAAGGGTGCACGCTCGGAGCAGGCGGGGAATCATGGACTGAGAGCCTCAAAAAGAAAGGAAAGCGCTAGAAATAATCACTGAAGCAACTAAGTGCATGGTGCTGGTATCTCCTTAGAAGTACTGAAACAGGGAAAATCTGTGGTCTGCTGAAGAAAGGCAAAATGGAGGGGAGAGATCTGGGTGCTGCTTTATTGCTAGTATGAAAATTAGAAGCTGTAGAATTAACTGAGGATTCTAGTTTTGCCTGCTGTGCATCAAGGCCATGTTAAGTCATGGCAACCTCTTCCTTGAACACCTCAGATAAGTGAATATCAGGTAACCTGGTGGGGATGGAAAGCTCGGTGATATTAACTTAGCATTTTAGATAGGCTAAGAAATTCAGCTAAGAACTCAGTGGATAAACACCTAAACATATATTATTTCACTTATAAATCTACAGTTCCTAAATCATAGCAGTTTTTAATCTTCAGATATGAAGTGCTAACTCACAGTAACTAGCATCCCATTCATAAACTACCGCCTAACATTTTTCAACAGCCAGAAAATTCTTCTTCTGCCTGAATATAGGAAACAACTTATTTTCTAGGGCAAAAACTTAAGGTGAACTTCCCTTTTCCCTCTCAGTCACGGACAGTTGATTCCAGGATAACGGCTCTGATTTAGAGACCACGGACTCGGCCTCCTCGCGCAGGAGGAGCGGGCAGCCGCGCTGCGGGCCCTACCACAGCACGCGCGGGGTTCCGGAAAGCTCCACACGCGCGGGCCGGGCTGAGCCCGGGCATCCACATCCCCCCAGCACCGCAACACTTGCACGCTGTGCACGGCCTGAGGGCAGGCAGAGGAGGATGCTGGATGCACCAACTTCTTGAAATGACAGAGGGTGTGAAGGAAGAGTTGGAGATTTTCTCCTCTAGCATGCAGACTGTAAGCTGCATCTCAGCTTTCTGCAGTCAGGCCTGTCTAATTATATTTTATGCAGATACAGAGCATTCACCTCCTATCCCTCACTCCTGATCACTATTCAGGTCTGACTCTGAAAATCCTCAGCCTTTAGCTAGGCCTCTGTGAATATAAATAACTAAATGTCTCCAATAAGTCAGGCAGCTGACTCCAGGGTTTTAAAGGTCAATAATTTCTTTTTAAAAATCAATATATTTGTAACTAGCTAATAAAAGCTTCCAGCCTAAAATATGCTTAAATGGACAATCCGATGGAGTTTTTTCCAAGCTGCATGAATTTTAACAACCCTCACACTTGCCAGTTTTCAAATAGTTAGGAGGTCTCCTACAGGGGATGGGGAATTGTGAGGATTAATTCTGTTCCTTCCCAGGAAATCACCACTTCACCACCCCATATTCACAGCTTACCACATACAGTGGATACTATTCAACAGTGACAACTCTGATACATTAAAACAGGGAATGTGTGGAGGCAGTAGCTGGACACTTGCATTTCACCATGTCAGAGGGAAGCAGGCATAGCGCGGTGCCTCGTCTCTCTGAAAAGGGCACTTTCTGTCTTCCAGCCCACTCTGTTCCCCAGCTTTGCTGCTAGCCTCATCCCTGTGTTTAAAAAAAAAAAAAAAAAAAAAAAAAAAAAAAAAAAAGGAATTGCGATCCAAGAAAAATGGTTGAAGAAAAAGACTCCTATCTGTATAAACATTTGTGCAAGAAATAAGGAGAAATAAGGATATGGGTGAATGAAATCACTTGCCTTTCCTAGAAACCATTTGTTTGGTTTTCATTTGCTATTTAGTGGCCCAAACATTCACAGCATAATGAGGGATGTTCAAGTGGTCTTGAAGACAGACATTCAAAATAAGCATGATTGGGGAACGTATGTGATTCCAAGGAGTTCAGCTAATTTGATTTCCCCCTTCCCACTGTAACCACAAGCAGCCATAAAGCACAATAAACACTACCTAAACAAAGAGATGCAAAATCTTTAACGGAGGTTACAGCAAGGTATGTATCATGCAAGCAAGAACCTTACCAGAAAATAGCTGTAAATGTGGCCTTTGGCAAAGTTTTTGAAACTCCAAGGCAAGCCTCTGCTATTCCCTTGGAAGAGGGGGGTGCAGAAAATAGGGTAGGGAGCAATAAAGGCCCCACAGGAACTTAACTTCCTTCCTCAAATTAGGTCAGCTCTGGTGTAAAATTAGATTCAATGTTCTGCTGCCCAAACCAAAGAGAGGAGTGATTTTTAATCAAAAATTCTTCAGAGTAACGTTAAATCTTGCTGGAAGTCGCCAAGTATGGGCCACAAACTTACACAGTGGTTAGTTCCTTTTTCTTGCCAACATCTGCTAACACTCATTCGAAGCCTGAGAATCAATGGGAACTTTTAAATTATCTGTGAGGGCCAAATCATTTAAACTGAAGACATGTAGGACTATTTAGACAAGTTATTATACTCTTTACTAAAAGGCATTCTGTGTAGGACTCAGTTACCTATGATATTTCTCAGATAAATTGCTGGATAAAGTTGTATTTACATAAAAAACCTGCTTCAAATCATCCAGAAGAAGTATCCAAAATACATGTGACAGAAATGGAAGTTGTAGTTATAAAGACTATGATGTAATGACCTTGGAAAATAAGACACACTGTTCTCGAATAGTAATTTCCTAAAAATGGTTCAAATCATTTACCCTATTACAATACAGTATCACTGAGACTTTGAAAACAAAATCTAATAATGTATGAACCGGCCTAGATTTAAAAATTCATCTGAAAAGAAATAGGCTGGAGCAATGAAGAAGGAAACTCCAGAAAAAAACACACTGATTTCTTGCTTCTTAGCATTTTAGGACTATTCCATAAATATTTTACTACAGACTTGTTTAAACAACAGTAAATATCATTTTCAACTGTGATAAACTGTCTAACTATTCCCCCAGCTACCCAGGGTCACTAAGGTGACATCCACTGTGACACCCTGACCATGTTTTTCATACATACTACAGCTATAGAGGGAAAATAAGTGTTTTTTTTTTTTTCTCCTAACCATTCAAACCATTTAACATTATTTGCATGATGCTGGACATCTGGAGAAAAACTAAGGAACATCTCACTAGTGCCTGGTTGCATAAATCTCTTCAGCAGTAACTAAGGTAGCCCATTCACCCTGGAATCATTTTTCTGTTTTACTAGGGGTTTAGTCATTGCTTAATCCCTTTGGGGATATTCACAGTGACAGTTCCCCGCACGCAGGAGCCTCGGGGCAAGCAGGGCCGGGGCACGCGCGTACGTACCCACCACCCGCAGCATCGCCCGGTCTTGCAGCTCCTGCAAGCTCCTGCTTCCGTAGGACTTGTTAGGTGATCGTGCCAGGGTGGAAGACCTGCCCTTCTACCAGCTAGCAATCAGGCACTTGGCTCAACAGCCCACAAAAGTAAATTCATATGGATTTAACAATTCTGTGCAGCTCTCCAGGGGGTTGGGCAAACAGACCGGCCAGGAGAGATCCTGCTGACTGCAGCCAGCGCAGACCCAGGCCAGCGAGTGTCTAGGGAAGGAGCTGGCCCCACTCTTCAGCAACACACTACAAACACAACCCTCACCGGCAAGAAGGTCTATTTAAACCTCTGAATCTTCTCCAGGCCACGCAATACTGGTAGAGGTTCAAGATTAATAAATTAGATATTGGGAAATTAGTCCCTGGGTCTGGGGCAATCCTGGAGCGCGATTTCAATGGCATTACAAAGACAAGCTTTGGAAGTACTCGCCCAGCCTTTGCCTGCCATAGCTGTTGAGGCTGCTCCATGCAAGCCAAAACCAAAACAAATAAACCACATTGCTTCCCTAACGATTCCCCAGGGAGGCAGGCAAAACCAATGCCGCTGCTTCCAAAATCACTTTTAACCCATCGCCATAAACCTGAGCAGGTTTATATCTGGCTGCACTCTAAATAACATATATGAAACCAAAAATCAGCATTTGCTTATAGTGGGGATCCCTAAGGGACAAAGGGCTCCAAAAGTCGTTCATACACCAAGCAGCCATGGCACATGTGGCACTCCTCAGGAGTAACGCGTTGCTAATACGCACGCTGCTGGGGGACAAACTGCTGTGAAACATATTGTTCTTGCATGAACTGCGGCTCTGAAGTGCCAGTTGTGCTTATTTTCCAAAACTTCTTGGATGAAGAGCCTGCCAATCTGCATGTGGTATTTTGTGGCTGATTAATTTTATAGTTTGTGCTAGGTAGAACTCTCTGACTTGCTGAATTCAATATCAATTTTAATCAAACTCTAGTTGCTTGCTAATTTGGAGACATGGGGTGCAGTTTTATTGGTTTATTTAGATTGCTTGCTCTCCCTGAGCATAAGCAGCTCAGAAACCTTTTGGCATATCGGTTTATTTCCTGCTGAGGGGGCCACCACCACATTTTAATCAGAGATCTCCTGGTTTCTCAGAAGAAGGAATTTCTGAACGGTGCAGTCAGTTGCTATATAAATTATTCTAATTAGAAAAAAATAAAGTTCAAATTAAAGCTATACCTAAAACCCCTCCTGCATTTAACACACAAAATTCAAGCATGACAAAGCTGGGAATATAACCCATTACAGACTGCTTACCAGACTCTGGGGAACCGCAAACAATTTTATCTCATTAGCAATCAGCAAATATTTCAAGAAATGCCTGAATTTGTGACTATCCCTACACTGAACTGTGGCACTGAGTAAGGATTTGCAGGTGGCTCTCTTTCAGTATCATGCTCAACAAATAATACTCTGCGGGCTCCTGGGCCTGCTCCCCTTCTAACACCTTCAATCTCCAATAATCTCATTGTGTAATTCCACAAAAGCAGCTTCTGTGCCCCCATTCACAGTATGCTAACAGTAACTACACGAGCCCAACAAATCTCTGAATGTCATTCTCCACAGGATAATTTCTTGTGCTGTTTGATGCAGCATCTCTTAACCCCAGCTCATTTGAAGGTAACTAGCCTTCAAATCTTGCAACAACTCCACAGGAACAGAAAGGGTTCTTCTATTTCTGCTTTGAGAGAGGGAAAAACCGATTCTTCCCACATTGCCTACACTTGACAAGTCCAGAGTTTCCTTCAACCTTAGTGGGTTTTCTCTTCTTTTTTATTTGTTAAGAAAAAACAATAACCTGCTGAGATAATAATTAAGTACTACTACTACTATTTTTTAATTGTTTTCTTGTTGTTGCTTCTTCATTATCTTGCATTATATGTCCATTACAGATGGAGCCATTTGGCTTCCCTAGGGAGTGGGGAAAGAGATTGCTGCTGGCTTGGGGGGCTTCTTTTAAAGAAGTGGGTGGTTGTCCACTGAGGACACATGCTCTGGAGCTTCTAGAGTCAAAAGAAGTAGTTGCAAGCCAGGACAAGGATAATTTTTGAAAATCTGGCAGCTATATGAAAAGCAGAAATGAATGGCTTATTTTAATGCCTAAGACAGCCTTGGCCAACTAATTTAACTAACCAGCTGCACAAAAAATTTGTCAGAATTGCCTTCTGGCAAATCCTGGTGGGTGAAAGGTCCAGAAGGAGCACTGACAGCCACTGATAAGCTGCAAAGTCAGTGCCATTTAACAGTCAGGCACCGAAAGGCTTCATTTACTGTCTAGAGAATCACCAAAGCAGGAAAAGAATGAAAGAAAAAACAATTAAAATACTTTGACTACAGAAAGGTTGTGATTTTTCTCAAAACTGAACATTAAGCAGCTGCCTCACAATAAGACATAAAAATTCAATAAACCCTACCAACAGCAATGGACTTTCTACTTCACTGGTAGCTCTTGTGGAAACAAGGAAATTTCCTTGCAACGCTCAGCACTGACAGGCACAGCTCATTAATAAGACTGCAACATTTTCCGAAAAGTTACAATTTCCTGAATTCCATGACTTTCCCTAACAACTCCCATCAGACATGTGGCCTTGTGACTGAATTTAGTTTAAAAAAAGGAAAAAAGAAAAAAAAAGTCAAAGTGATTAGACATTAATTTGCAAGTTTTAAGTTTTGCTGTTTAGTAACAATTTTAGCACATGCATGAGGACTGCAAATTTAGTGAGGAAGGATGGTTGACATGTGAGCCTTCCTCACATGGGACCCACTTCACACGTGCACCCACAACAGCCACCTCCCTCAGTACCTCCGCTCAGACCAGTGACAAAGGCAACATCTAGCTCAGATTCAGCATCCCTGGAGCCTACAGGAAGCTTCATGGCACAACAGCCAGTCATTTCTAAAGGCAATACTGAAGAGAAAAAGAAAAAAAAAAAAGGAAAGAAAAGGAAAAGGAAAATCCTTAAATTTAATTAATCATTTGGCTGTGCCAGTTGGTACAGCAGACTGGAGCTCTAGGATATCATCTGCTATATCCTTGGAACATTCTGAATTATGTACTGGGCAAAAATATCCTTTTGACTTCTCAAGTCCTTTAAACTTTGGAACAACACCTGAGATTTTTCACAGATGCTTCATTCCCAATCTTCTTTTGAAATGAGTAACATTTGGGTTAGAAGCAAAAATAATCCTGTATTTGACTCTTTTTTTTTTTATTTATTTTTTCAACAAAGTGAACTAAATTATCTTTAGTTCAGTGAACTGTTCCCACCCGATTCCCAGTCCAGACCTTGCTGGAATCTGTTTTTTGTCTATTGTTAGAAGCTGCTTTTCACCTACCACTTTCTTGGCCAACTTGACACAGTCTAGTCCTTCCTTTATGCTAATCAGAGGACCACAGAAGTTGTACATAAATCTTACATAGACCAAGATCTTCAAATGAAGGCTTTTCAGAAAAACCTGCAGAAGACACATTCACCTCAGAGTGATCTTAAGACAGCTCCTATGAAACCGCCTAAAAATTGGTTTTCACCAGCAAAGCAACTGGCTAATGCAGTAGAATGACCTGGAGTTTTGCATGCAAATACAGAGCTTCCAGCCAGAAACATGAGCCACAGAACTTTGTGTGTGAGAGAGATTTGTAGTGGGACCCCGTCAAAGCAATGCAGGTGGTGAGACACCCAAATACAGCCCTGCAAAATGACGTTGTACCGTCTTGACTCTATTTCTCTTTAAAAGCACGGCTACAAGATCAAGTCCTCAGGCTAATGTGCATTTGCTGGCTTTAGCTAAGCCCCTGGCAGCACGTGCCTTGGCGATGACAAGCCAATTAGACTGTTCGGGGCCCTCGTACCATCTGTCAAAGAAACTGCTGGCAGTTCTGCAGGGAGTCTCCCTCTCCAAGAGGGTTTCGCATTTTACTAGTTAGCCCCCACAGTTACTCTCCCCAGTGCCGGAAAGAAAAAAAAAAAAAAAAAAAAAGCTTTAATCATTACGTATTGTGCAAAGCTGCAGAAGCGAGGCACTGCCTGAGCGTGTGCGCACCTGTGCAGGCGGCACAGCTGCCTTTTCTCGCTGTTTCCGAGCTGCAGTTTGCGTTTGGACATCCCCTGCACTTGTGACTTTACCTCGAGGAGCTGTGGGCTTTCAGTTGCCATAGCAACGCCATTCCCAAGCCCGGCACCCGCTGCGGATCCAGGGGCTCCTCAGGCACCGGGATGTTCCAGCAGGTTTCCATTCGCTTTTCTTTCCTAAAATACGTGCCCCCTGCTAGCTTAATGGCTAACACGAGTCCGTCACTTTTGTTTTGTTTTTCTTTCCTTATTCCTTTACTTCTCATTTAATGACACCAAAGCTTTTTGTTTAAGAGGATATATCTATATACGTGGAGGCTCTAAATTTGATATACCTTAGCTTTCAAGCCGGAGAAAGGCATCACATGATTGCGCCATTCTTTAAAACGTATAAACTGATTTGCATTAATGCTTCTCTTAGTGAGCTAACTAGCAGACTATAAATACAGTTCCCATCTTCAGGATTACTTAGCATTTTTACTGCAAAGGGGAGGGGGCAAAGGAAAGAGATAATCATAGAGACAGATGGAAAGGGGGAGAGAGTTCTGTACATCATCCAAAAAAATAATGATGTATCTGTTGAATCCTTCGAAATGTAAAGATTTATAAAGATTTAATTGCACAAACTTCAACACCTGAAGATTTCTACTGCATGGTTTTCAAAGTCCGTATGCAGTTCCTTAATGCATTACTGCTGCACCACGGGACTAAATATTAACTTTGGCAAATTTTCCTCCTAAAAAAAATAAAACAATTTTAGCTAAAATATAATAGTAGTAACATTTTGTGTTTCTGTATTCCCTTCCACCTTCATACTTCATCCACAACACTGCAAGCTTCACTCAAAACTGTTAATTTGAAGTTCATCCTACTTAAAAGATGAAGAACTAAGACCCTATCCCAGATTATGTTTAATATGAAGAGTCAATTAACTGTTCCCTGCACTATATGTCCATTACAGATGGAGTCACTACCCTCCCCAGTGCCAGAACGAAAAAAAAGAAAAAAAGAAAAATCATTTGTAGGTATGCGTACCTATAAATGCTAAAGAGAAAATCCTAGCCAGCTGAGGAACTATTTTGAATTCATATCTAACCTCTCTAGTCAATTTAGTGGCTTTCCTCCTGCACTATATTTGCTTTCCCCTTTGCATAGGTATTACACTAGCTCCGGAAATGGCTTTCTTCCAAACTCTTAACTAACACCACACCACCTCCACAACTGTTCAACAGAAATGCACTGGTGACAGCTGACAGCCAACATTTTAGATGGCTGCAGCAAGACATTTCCATTCCCCTGTTCCTGGCTGCCTGCAGAAGACGCTGTGGTCCTGAGATTAATTTCAACAAAGACTTAACAGTAGGAAATTCAGTCCTTTAAATTCTGTTTTCCATTACGTTTTCTCAAATGTCCTTTCAGTTTAGCTAAAATGAGTAACTATTATCTGGGAAGAGGGGAAGGCACTACTCTTTCTAGCTAAAATTCATTTGTGCCTCTGCAGTGACTCCTCTTCCCACTGGCTTTCTGTTGCCCATACCTAGCTGGCCTGATAAAGCTAGCAAGCTGTACATCCACTTGCCTTCAGCTATTTAATCTCTCTGTTCTCCTTTCTCAGAAAGCCCACAAAACAAGGTTAAAACGATTTCTGCTAGGAAGACTTATTTTCTAAGTCTTTTTATTTTATTTTTCCCTCCCCATTAGCTTCCAGAGTCCTCAGCACAGCGTCAGGAAGAGCTGACTAAGACATTGGACAATTCTAGCAGCAAATGGCTAGTGCCCTTGCCCGGTGACAGCTCCCTTCCTTGTCCACAAGCCGCACGTCCTGGCGAGGAGGGACAGGGCCTGTCCCCTCCCTCCCTCCCTCCAAGGCTGCCGCGGTCTCCGCTCGGCCCGGGGCAGGCAGCACCTCGCGGAGCCGGCACCAGCCTGCCAGGCTCCTCACTAAATTTCCACAGGAACTTCTCTCCCAATATATTCTAATTATGCCTAAAATATTTATAGAACAGCTTCCATTTCAAAAATAGCTCACAAGGCTTCTATACGATACAGAGAATTCATTTTACCTACTCCAGGGAGATGGCATAGCAGTTGCCTGACAGCTCATAACACTAGCACACCCTGTGAAGGAGAAAAATATGTCCATTTTACACTACAACGAGAATTTAGATAGACAAACAATAACTGCATAGCTTGGGATGATGTTCTGTTAAAACTCCTGGGGCTGTACAAACTTTCAAAAGGATCATAAATGTCCATCAGCTTATACAGTATTGATTTAATATCTTATTAATAGCTTTCACAGACCAGCATTTTCAGCACCGTTACTGAGGATTTTTATTGTAATTTTCTTTACAGAAATTTTGAGTTTTGGTTAAACATTTAATTAGAGAAGGCTGGGGATTTTTTTTTTCCAAATCAAAAATAAATATTCTAGTGTACAGCAGAGGAAACGCCAGCATAATTAGCAGCCCAGGATAGACAAGTCCCTACTGCAATACTCTAACAATGATTTTTTGAAGCAGCATTCCTTATTTTCTGGCAAGCCCTAGATATTCCTTCATAATACCACCCCTCTCTTTGTATGGCAGGTATTCCTCACGGCTCTTCGCGAGAGTTTTAAACAGTGATTTTACGACTCTTAGTGGAAACTGTTAAAGATCACAGGAATCTGGAAAAACTTGAAAGAGGAAATTGAAAGGGGAGACACAGTCTCAGTCATTCACATACACACACATGTACTCACACAGAAACACATGGACACACACATACGCATGTGCATGGAGTCAACTCTCAGTTGATAACTACATATTGGAAAATATTCTGTCACACATCAGTGAGAAGCAGAGGCAACATGGCTTGGCTGAAATATCTGAACCCTGTCTTAAGAACTATGTTCCATTCCCACCCTGGTGATCTTGAGCATGGCATTTCTGTGATTATCTACTATCATCTCTTCTTTTTCTGTCTCACCCATGTGGATTGCAAACACCGGAAAACACACAAGTCCCTCAGGATCAGTTAATGATGTTCTTATCTAGAGTTTCTTTGCCCTGATATTATACAAAATTCATCCCAAGCTTAGTGCTAGATTCATCAAGTAGCACATAGGTAAATATAGTAACTGCCCAGTTAAAAATATGCCATCATCAGTATCTGAGCTAGCTAAACCCGACATGCACTCAAACACTTTTCTGCTTTTAGGCTGAAACCAGGCACCATTGCACAAGGATAAATGTAACCAACTTGACTCACTAATTAGAAATAGTTCATTCGCGCTCCGGTCACTGTACAACGCAGGTAGAACAACAGTCAAGAATATATTAATGCAGTACTTTGTGTTAAGATCATAATTTGCAGGGGCAGGGGGGAGGGAATAGCATCTTCATCCTTGGAGGTTTTCAAGACTAGATCAGAAAAAGTTCTGAGCAACTCAGCTTGATCTCACAGCTGGCCTTGCTTTGAGAAGGAGGTTGGGTCAAGTCTTTTGAGGTACCTACCAACCTGGTTTAGCCTAGGATAGTCACTGTCATAGGATAACTGTAACCCAGAGATATTTAAAATAAAGAGAAAAATACTCCCTGCATCAGCAAGAGCAACCTATATTGAGCCAAAGTGAAAAAGGGATGGATACAAGGGGCAGGAGCACTTTACACTTCAATCTTCCAGGTGCATCTGAGGTCTTGGTAGGTTTGCTTCTGCAACATATAAAAGTTTTCATTTGGAGGGGAAATGCCACTCCTTTTGTGAATTAAAAATAGAGCAAGAACGGTTGCCATCAAAACTATCCTAGTTCAATAACCTCTTCACAAAGTAGAAGGCCTATGATGAATATATAACCAAGATCATTTTGTACTTCAAGTTCAGGAGAGCAATATTTTTTGTTTTAGGGAAAATTGACAAGTCCCAAGATTAAATTGAATGAATAAAAATCTTTATATCAGCAAACAGCAAATCCCCAGAAAATCTACTTATTTCTCAGAAGTTTAGTAATTATTTTCTGTATCTGCAATATTCACCCAGCAATTTATCTTCACTTTCTCTTGTTCCTTAAATCTCGCTCAGTGGGTAAAAGGCAAGTTACACACTGACGCCCTGTGATTCATCCTAAATGCAAAAATACCCTTTTTTTTTGTATGACATGTGGTGTTAATCACTATCTTCTTCTCACTTTACCTCAGAATTGGCAGTTTTCTAACATTTTCACTGGGTGGCCATGTGTACATCTTCTACAATTTCTTCATTATATTATATTATACAGTTTTAGGGTGTTTTGTTTATTCATGTTGCTTTTTCCCTCATGGCTATTTATTTATAGGAGGGAAAAGCCAAGTACATTTCTCCACCCCCACCCCCACCAATAAGCTGCCTGTTCTTTGGCTCAAGCTGTTCAATATACTCCAGTCTAGAGCAGAGAAGTTATTTGTTCTCAACAGTTTGCCAGAGTTGTGTTTTAAACAGATGCCGTGCTTTACACCCTATATGTATCGCTGATGGACTTGAAGATCTTTGTACATTAGCTCTTCTTATTCTCTTGGAGATCAAGATGCACATTAAAACATCTCATATCTTCCTCCTCTATGTTCATATTGCATGCTAAAACTAGAGTTTATAACTCAGTCTGCAGCCTAAGGATTTGCATGGGATTCTTGGACTAGTTCCTTCTGGACCTCTGAGTTTTCACAGATGATACCACTAGTAAACTCCTTTTTACCAAGAATCAAACTCTAATGAAAGCTGTGAAAACTGTGAACAAGTAACAGGAACAGTACCATGAACTTGAAGAAAATTCTCACTGTCACTGTTTAGTTGGTGAACAGTATGTTTGAAATGAATAGTTCAGAATTTCCCCTGTAGTTCTACAGCTAAGAAATACCAGTCTTGCTGGAACACCAATGTTTTGCTCAATGCAAAATATATGATGACTTCACAAATATTTTTCTCCTAAAGAAAAAAACTAGCACTATGCACTACTAGATTCTACCATGTGCTACTCATTTTTCAATTAGGCAACTTCACAACCACTCAGCTCCTTGCACTCCCAATACCCCAAGAGTCTGTCATAATATTTTAATCAAGTGCATGACATTTTTTTTATAAAAACAACATAAAGATAATGCTCAGAGAGAGGCATTCCAACAGTGATAATTATATTCAGCACAGGACAAGCATGGACTGTACAAGCTGGCTGTACAAGCCAAGGTCAATCTACAGAGTAAAGAACAATTTAGGTCTAAAGGATCATTATATTCAGCCAAAATCTACAGCTGTGAGTAACAGGGAAATATTCTGTGCTCAGAAATGTAAAGGCATGCAGTGGCATCCAAACAGAACTCATGGTAGGAGCTCAAAATAACGATTGAGCAGATAAAGACCTAATGAGGAATAAAGCAATTCTAACAAACGACTACCCACTTCAGCATTTAATAACATTTAATGAAATAAAACAGTAGCTGACCATATCTTTTGGTTTCAAAATGAATTATTGTTATTTAGTTTATACTATGCAGGTATTCTCACTCCCAAATCTTTTCATCAAAAATACTGTATCACCGGAAAGTGCTAAATGTGCGTGCACATGTGGCAGTTTCGTAGCTGCGACAGCAGAGGTATAACGCTGACGTTAGTGACACCTCTGTAAGTGGGTCTGTGCACAGTGAAAGGAGGCTAGAAGGGCAGGGCACTGGCATTACATAGCCTTGGACTACTTATTGTACGTACAAGCAACCACTTCTGCTCTGGTAGCAGTTGTATAAGCATTAAATTGGGTAGGAAAAAAAACACTAATTTTTTTGAACTAGCTATCCTATATTTAGTTTGGAAAAAACCCCTCATTTCCTGAAAATGAACCTTGGAGGGAGGCCCCCTGAAACAGTGTGGCACAGGTGCTTGGGAGCCACTGCTCCCAGTACCCATTCACCACCGGGGTCTGCACCATGGTCCCTGGGGCAGCACAGCAAGGTCTATCACGGCACGTGCTCTTCCAAAAGGTTTAAGACTGACCTACTTAAAATCTACTGCATTCACTATCCCGTTTGCACCACATACGATGCACGTTTAGCACGTTCCTGCACCCCAGCCTGAGAGCGCTTACAGGCGCTGGTGGCCACCGCGCTGCCCACAGCTCCCCTGGCTCCAGGGAGCCCCACGGGAGACCCGAGCTGGCCGTTGGGGTGCCGGCACGCAGCCCGCGCGCGGGGGCCCAACTTGGGCCGAGCCGCTCCGTTCCGCTGCGGCCTCCTTGGGCCGAGCCGCTCCGCGCTGCACGGCCCCGCGGCGATGCAGCCTCCTCGGGCCGAGCTGCCCCACGCTGCGCGGCCCCACACCGCTGCAGCCTCCTCGGGCCCGGCCACTACCCAGTCTGGCCTTGCCTGCCCCGCTTGGAGCTGGGAGACAACAGGTCATGTAAAAGGACGTTCCTCCACAGCCTGTTGAACAAAGAGCATGGGACTGGGCATTTCAAAGATGAAAATGTTTGATGAATAAAAACTACAGGCCTACAAAGTCTTGCAATTACTTTTAAATGTAATAGTCTTAGTAGATTACTTGAACGGTGAAGTTCAACAAAACATGTTTTCACAGGTAACATATGAAACTTCAGACTTCTGATGATTTACAAAGTACAGGTTAAGAAATAGGCTACTCATTTTGAATTACTAAACAATCACTTTAATACACAGCAAATGCCTTTCTTGACTATCAGACACTATTTTAGGTTCTCCCATAAATTGCATAATCTAGGATATATTTTGCTCTATTCCTACTGCTAATTATATTTCTCTAAACAGTCATGCACTGAATTATATTGCTCTGGTGGAAAGGATTCTAAGCGTATAGTAACGAGTTATCCAATTATTAACCTTGATTTTATGTCTTAAAGAGGATTGCTTGAAAGGGCAGATTAAGTATAATATTCAATTGCACAAATAATGATAGAAATAAAAAGCACGGCATTTAAATTTTACATGCACCCTTAGGGAAGTATAAGACTGGTTGAAACAGTCCAGAAGCAATGATTACAATTTGAGCAGCTTAAAGTTTACAAAAATCATTTTACTCAAGCTTTGAGAGTTACTTAAAAAACTATTATTTTTTATTCTCAATGTTTATTTATTAGGTGAATGGCAAAACTATTTTTAAGCTTATTTCACTGAATAGCAGCTACAGGAATGAGGGCAGCACAGCCTACAGTCAAAGATGACTTCCCTTCTCATGACAAAAACCTACCTTTCATTACTTGCATTTTCAAGCATGAACTCCTCTATTAATGAAATCGAGAACTTCTGATTTACAACTCTGCACAACAGCAAAAAAAAAAAGAGCATATTTATTATATTGCTCCCTGCCTCATCAATAATTAGAACGCCTGAAGGCAGAGAATATCTTCTATACAGTTAAAAACTCCATAGACTTAGACTGTACAATCTGGACTAGAGATGTATGGTGTGATTAAGGGGTGATTTTACAGAATTCTGTTAAATTGTGAGCTACAGGAGGTCATTAGTGAATTGCTATTATCTATCTGAAAATAGAAGAATGAGAGGGCATCAGATGAGATTATTAGGTAGCAGGTCAGAAAGAAAAGGAGATCCAAACACATGTTAAATGAAGTACCTTGAAATTCAGTGATACAGGAGGTTGCAGATACCAAAACTGTTCATGGGTTCAAAATAATGTTGGGCAAATTGATGGAAGAAAATTGTCACCGAGAATGGGAGAAAGGGTTAAATACAGGTCACTGTAAGCACAGATTAGCGTGTTTAAAAGTAGCACATTTGAGCTCATATTTTGTTAATCTGGAAGGGGTTTAGTTTGTGCACCCCAGAACCCCAAAAATACACTCCATAGCATGAATCAGAATTTTAAGTGCAGACATTCAAGGCATTTGCTTCAAAAGCCTACTGTGAAACCAAACTAAAATACTAACGAAGACACGCAAGAGTAGGTAGAAAGAACCACATCACTTGTACTGTCTACAAGGGAATCAGTTAATGTCTTTTAATCTCAAATTCTCTTGAAGTCATTTGTTGCAAAACAGAATGTTCCTTTTTTATATAAATACACTTAGAAAACAGGAAATAACATTTAAACATACACATCCAAAACTTCACTTGATATTAAATTAATAAACTAGCTCTAAACCCTTCCATCATTACTTCATCCTTTCTGTCTTTCACCTTTCAGCATAAAAATACAGTGTACAAGATTTAAACAGTGAAATTCTCTAAAAAAAGTTCATTAGGGACACATTAGCCTTGTAGCAAAAAATATTTTAGTTTTCTGAGCACATAATCCCATTGCCTACTAAGCATATTGGCATAGATTTGTTCAGGACACATTTTCCCGATAACCAGCTCCCCTGTATTGCACATTTGTGGAAAGCAATCTTGGAAAAATCAACTAATTTATAAGCTCTGGAGCAGAGAAACAGATATAAATGCAGAAGCTGGTTTGCAGAAGGCTGCAAAGTCAAAGCTGAGATTCGAAATCTGTTCCTAATTCCAGCCATTAAGATTTTACCAGAGCAATTTGGCATAAATTGCTGTTTCAGTTTTCTAAAGTGCCAATCATGTGGGTGGCAATGGCTCAGTTATTTCCTACTACTGCTTGGAAATCTTATAAATATAATCCAAGTTCCAAGAAGTGTTTTTCTTCTGTTGTGCAGAATATTTCTCCCAGTCTTTTTTTTTTTTCTCTTCACTAGTGATAGATACTATATTTTTAACCAGAAAATTTATGTGATACTTACTTGCCCTGTGTTTTAATTGTTCAATGTGAATTCTAAAAGCAGGCACAAGTTTGACTTAACAATTGGAAGTGCAATAAAAAGGTGCAAATGGAAATACAGAAAAGTTACTGTTAGAAAGTAGAAGCTCTGTTTTTACAAACACAACTTTTCATTTGATATCCTTCCTGGAAGCCTGGCACAGCCACAGACGTTTCCCTAATGACTCCCATCTGCGCTCTCCTCTGTAATAAGGCGCTTACTGATAGCATTGAAAGACAGTGCAGTTCTTTAGCAAATGCTTTGATTGGACATTCAATCCAAACCCAGAGTACATGGTTTCTCAATGTATTGCCTTTACAGGATGAACTGGCTCTCATGAACTAAAACTAGGTGATAAATTTATTTGTATATTCCCCCCAGCATGCAAATAGAAATCATCAAGTATATGAAATCATCAAGTTTATGAAACTTCTTTTTTTCTCAGAATAGCCCACTTACAAATAGTTTCATTACTTCCCTAAGTTGGGTGAACAATTTCTGACAAAACTGACCAAAAAAAAAAGTTTTAAGTATTGTTTCACATATTATTAAGTAGTTGACTTTTTCTGTTGGCTGCTGGGTAATTCATTGTGACAGCCATTGATATTACCTAGCCAACGACACTTGTAATTCATGGTGGTGGTTTTTTTTCTCAAAATGAAGTTGCTCAAAAGCAGGAATGACAGCTAAAGCTAAACATCTGATTCAGCTTGTGCTTTGAACAATCAGGAAGAGATAGGGCATCGTTTCACAAATCCATCCAAAGAGCATTAAAGGAAAAACTTTACACTCAGCCTATGACAGTCATAACTGCACCTTTTTAGTTGCACCTTTGTTAAATCAAAATAAGATGGATATTATCTTCACCATAATTTGTGCTACCTCTCCTCCTTGCTAATGGTCTTACTATATACACAGAAAGAATAAGCAAAGACACAAGACAAAAAAATTATATGTCCTGCCTCATAAAAGACCTTGCAGAGAGCACACATAGGCTATAATCTCTGTTCATACCCATCCACTTGAAGAGAAATACAGATTCCTCCACTGGACATTTTTTGATCTGTGATAGAACTGATCTGCAAAGCCTGGAAAACTTCTGGGCTATCAGCAGGTAGGGCTTTATCCTAGGCAACATCTAGTAATAATGCCAACATCCTCACACAGATATCAAGCTGTCAGGTAGAATAGAACGTACAGATCAAGAGGCACAAACAGACCTCTGGTAAGGGAGTCGTTACTCCCTTAGTGTTTCCCCTGTTCGTTTTTAGCATTCCATACTGAAACACTAAGGGGAAAGAACTTCATGCTAGGTCACTGACAGCTTTTCATTAGTGGCTGCAGTTTGGGCCACACACTTCAGTGTAGACAGCATACTCCAACAAGATAAATCCAACAAGGAAATATATATATATATATATATATATTTTTTAGGTTTTCACAGGTTTCAAGCTTCATCAAATGATCCGCATACTCACACTTGTACATGGAAAAATATGTAGAAAAGATATATTAGCAGATAAAGAATAAGCATATTATTTAAATCCAAAACCAAAGAGCTTACAACAGATTTTCCATGCCTAAGGCTTCACACCTGTAAATTGCTGTTAGAAATGTTCCAACAAATCTTATTAATGTCAGAAAAGGCCGTATGAATCAATCCAGGACTTAAAGTTTACAGTGGCACTTGAATAAAGTCACTACTAAACTTATCGAAATGAACCATGCACCAGGTTCCAGCAACGAGTGCTATTCCAAAAAGCAAACCTAAAGAAGCTTTATGATCTTACTCAATTCCTCCATTTGCTTCATCGCGTGCAACTATGCCACAGTGCACTTTCATCCTATTGTATTACCGTTAGCAAAGAAGCAGAAGACCAATTTCCATATCCCAGAAAATTGTAATTTGAGATGATAATGAATAGATAATACATTGTCGCCTGGTAATCGAAGTCCCATGGCACTTCCATGTGTCCAGGTGGAGAACCCGAGGCCCGACACGTTTCCTGGTCACACTGCAATTTGGTTACCTCTGTCCTCCTCCTTACCTAGTTTTTGTCTAAATCAGATACTCCACCCAAGCAAAGTTGTGCTTGTTTTTTCTTTTTTAAGATGTACTTCATCACTCCTTTCTGACAATTGCCTTCTCACTGATTCAAGCCCTGTAATATCCCAGCAGTGCCTGCATCACCAGCATTTGACTGGGAGCAGCGATGCTGGGAATGCTGCCGCGGGAGAGCGCCGTGCGGCTGCAGATGTTCTCCAGCACCAGGCCGGCTAACCCACCTCACTGCAAGCCCAGATGCCACGGCAATTAAGAGCTGGCTGCCATCCAGACTCTAGTCCACAGCACACCCCCCAAATTCCCCACTGTGGAGAGCTGCATGAACGTTATTAATAGATAATTTTAGAAAAATAGATTTAACAACAATTAAAGCAACAGACTCAAGTATAAACTATGATGTGCTTTTTTTTTAGCAAAAAAAATAATTACAGTCCTTCCGTCCACCTTTATATTGTTGGTCACATTAATATACAAATATTCTTTAACTAAGTATAGGGTACTGGAATATTCATGCAGGTGTGTTTGTTTTCACTCATCCCTTTTTCACTGCATTCCAACTTAATTTCTATAATATTGCCAATATGAATGTTTAAAAAAAAATCACAAATGCATAAAAAGCTTCATTGCACAAGCATTTTTGCCAGGCAAACACCAAAGGACTACATCCTCAACAAAACAACTGCATTGCAGCATTTAAATGCATATTGGAAATACTTCTCTTATATTTCTCCCTTAGCTCTTGGAACACAGGAGATTTATTTTCTAAAACTGTCTGTAATGCATTTTATGATTCACTTTACAATATTAGAAAGAGAAGACTCCATACAGCAGCATAAGGACCTCGAAAAAGTGCAGTATCTATCCTGGGCAAGCATTTTTCTTTGCTCCTAGCCAGGACATCTTTTCCCTGCATGCTCTAGAGCAAACATGACGCCTATTGATTATGTCTCCTTGAAGATCAAAATTATTAAATGCTGTTTATTACGGAACATTTTTGTCTTCTGCAATCTATGAGCACACTCGACAGAGACCATCAAAAAGCACCTGCTTACAAAGAGAGGCATAAACGTTCTCTCTCAGCACAGGAACATAACAGTCAATCTATAGAGAGCAGTTGCATTTAACATATCATTAGCTCACTATGTACACCCATCACTGTGCATCAATGTTCAAGACATGTTTTTAATGCCATTTTAGGCTGTATGTTTGTACACAGTTACAGCAGAAAGCAAATGCCCATCATTACTGTTTTTGTTATTGCTGCTTATTTCACTCATACTCACTTCATAATGATTATAATCTAGTGAGCCAAAAGCAAGGGGCAACTTCAATTTATCTAAGTCTTTAACACTATAGAAGGCTTCTCTGGATGAGCAACCGGTATCTTTAATAAGAAAACGCCCCAGTACTAGTAGTAGTGAACTAATTTTTATTCACTAGTCGATTGATGAGCATAATTATATTCCATTATAAAAAGGACTCCCCCTTGCCACAGCCAAGAAATGTGAGTCAATAAAAATGGCTTGGAAATCTCCAAAGAATAGTTTCCTATGAACTTTTTAGTACTTTTGGTTTACAAGTAAAAGTCCTTATAGTATTCTGAACATTTCTACCCAGAGAGTGATCCAGAGGATGCTAAAAAGCATGAAAATAATAAAGTAATCATTTGCATATGCTTGATCCCATATATATATATATACACATATAAATGGAGTCCCTAAGTCACAACAATCCAATTATCACCTATATATAATCTCAGGGAGTAAGTGGGTTTTGACACCCTCTTACAGATTTGCACAGAGATGTAGAAAGACAAAACAAAGAATTATTTGTTCATGGAAAAGAGATCAAAAAAAAAATGCAGAGAACATTTTGCAAGGTTTCCTGGCAAGTTCAGATAGGTCCAGTTGTTTCAAGCACCTGCCATAATTGGAAGAAGATGAGACGGCTGCCCAGAAGCCCTTGTCTTAACCTGACTTCATGAGAACACACTCCTCGAAGTCCAGGGGCACTAGTTCATTCCTTCCAAAGTTTCTTTGTCTGCCCTGGGAACTGGGAGCCTGTCCAAGCTGATGAGCTCCTCAGCAGAGGTGCAGAGGGCAAGCTGTGCTGCTAACAGTGTTTGCTGGTTATTCAGCACCATCAGCCAAGTTAGCATCGTTACCACCCTCATGCATGTCCCTCAGGACTGAATTGATACTTCTTACTCATGTAGCAGAGAGTATTTAACAACAACAAAAAAAGACTCACACTAGTACAAATAATATTTTATGTGAGTGTTACATTACCACTTAGTTTTAAAAGAAGGAAACATCTTATTAGGGCTACGGTCTCCATTCTGCAGCCCCAGAGTCACAGCCAGCCCTGCCATAGGCTAAACCTTTCTTCTGCACTCAGTGAAAGGGCAAACAGTGCAAATGCACAGGAGAACTGAGGTCATGGCAGGGGCCGGTCAGATACTATGATAAAAGAAATCAACTAATTCCCTTAGACAGATATATTTACTAGGACAGAGAAGAATATCCTTTTCTATATGTGAGAGGCTCTGTTAATCATAATATTAACTAAATGCAAAAATAATTAATTTCCCTTTGCACTAAAAGATGAATTTTATCCTTTATTAAGTGTTATCAGTGTGCCTAGAGAAAAGGAGCGTCAGCTTTCCAATTCAACACTGACAGTTGGCTATGCAAAGCTCACATACCATCTCTCTAAAACTGCTGCAGTAAGAATCAAGAATGACTTTCCAGAGCTTTTCATGTCACGATCCACATGTGCAGATGAGATCATGCTAGCTTTACGATTTCTGGCAATACAGTGACAGTAACCAAGACAACAGCACAAACGCTTACTACGAACGCTGCTTGTGAGAGCATACACATGGTGACCTGCCTATTCTTTCCTTCAGATAAAGCCCGGAGTCATCTCATCTCCATTGGAGTAAGATCTCTTTAAGACTAAAGCTTATCTCAGCTAATTAACTCCTGCATTAGTCATGCCCAGCTTTATTCAGCTGACACATGGTTAGAAGGTTCAAATCAGAAAGGCAAAGGAAAGAACCCGTGCGTACCACCATGCTCAACGGAATCAAAGCCTAGTAAATTGCCTGTGGCAGGTTGTCTGGGGTAGAAATATTAGGTCAAGGATGAGACTCTGCAAGTAGACTGATACTATTCTGCTGTGCTATATTGTATTAGAAAGAATACTTAAGCACGCGTGCATTCCTTCTGCTAGATCTAATGCAGACACATAGGTAAGTGCTCTAAGGTTACAGAGTGGCATTGCGTTGCATTTGAAACTGGTGCCTTTTTCATAGGGGAGGCTGAAACAACTGCTCTGTATAAGCCAGTCTTGAACTGCAGCAACTCTAGCACAACCCGAACGCATTTTTGAATGTGGAAATAGGTCCCATTAAATTCAATGCACCTCTGCCCTTATTGCTTTCTAGTCAGTTGAATGCTTATCTGTATAAAATCTTCTGAGTTATGTCCATCATTACTTTCGGGTTCATAGCTGCTCTAACTTCCCTGACAGCATTAGAATGACCTCATTCTTCACATTCATTTGTTCTTCCCATAAATTAATTTCTCAGGTCGCATAAGTTCATTTCCAAGAGGTGCCCTTCTTTTGCTAAGTGCCCTAACACGTCAGTCACTTGGACAGGTGAGGGTCTCTAGCTACCTACTTCATCAGGAGCTGTCTCGGCACGCACCTTTCCTTTGCATTTACCCACAGGCTTCATCCAACCTCGCTGAGGCCAAGGGACTCAAATGAGCCTTTTTTTCTTTTCAGCACGCTTTAGCTGCACGCTTCAGCCCCATTTTCTTAACTGCAGTTCCTGATAGTGACATTTTAAAAGTCACATTCAAAAAGTGTGCAGCTGCCTATTCTGGCCACTAATCATCACTAAATGCAAATGAGTTCTTTCCTTCCAAAAACATGGCTACCATCTGGGAGGAACATTAAAATAATTCCAGTAACTATTCCTTTTGATTAATAAGCTCTCGAGTCATTGCAACAAACATATTTCACAGCAGAAAGAGTTTAAAAAAAAAAAAACCTGCCTCACCTATGATTTACTGTACATATGTGAACTACAAAAACTAATATACACATATATGTGTATATCTACATATAAACAAACTCTTTGGTAGTCATAGTCAATAAACGTATTTTCTGTATGAAATACTTTCAATTTAGGACCCTGTTGTTCTTACTATAGGCTCAGCATTCCAGTTAATCCTCGTAACAGCACAGACAATACAGAAAATAAATACCAAACCTCCCTTTTCATAGAGAAAGTCTGTATCAAGAGCAAATTATTACCACGCTACAAAATCACAACTGCTCTCACACTTTTGCAAGATTCCATAATTATGCCAGCTATTAGGTTAGTGCATTTTTGTACTTTCTGCTTTAATGGTAGAGTGATGCCAGTCGGTTATAAATCAACTCTAGGAGTTAATTGGATGCTGAAACAGCAAAGGAGTGCATTTGCAGTTATTCATCCCAGTAACCTGCTGCTTGTGCTTATTTTTCTTTCTCTGATAATATTCTGCTGCAATTGTAATTATATTAAAAGGCCCAACTGGCAGACAAAAGAATGAAGTTATCTCACTTGTATAAAACCTGTTCTCTGAACATAAGAAAGGCTAAGACTTTCTCAGCATGCAGCAAGATTTTACGAGAAAGTCTTCCACAGCTCTTTCTGCAATGATAATTTGCATATCAAATAGTCATTAGTTTGGAGTGGTGGGAAAGTGTTTAGAAAAAGGTCAAATCTGCATCCGCTTTCATATTCATTAAAAAAAGTAACCATAACATACTTGGAAATAATTCTAAAATATTTTAACAAAGTATGTCTGGCTGCTGCTTGCAATTATCTATCAAAGATTACCTGGTCTTAACTGAGTGATTTTCAGCTTTCCCACAGACTACCGATTGGGAAACACACATTTAAATCTCTGCAAACTACAAAATGGGAATCGAATGTCAGAAACAATATGATGAAAATGTTATTAAAAGCCTTTGAACTTAAATGTAGATGGAATTCCCTAAGATAACAGATTACAAATTTTTCTAAATACTGATTCAGAGAATGACTTGGTGGTGAAATCATGCCAGGTAGTAGACAAATGTGTTCTTATTTTGGAAAAAGGTTGGTCCCTCGCATTTAACAGTTTTGGAAAAGAAAACTAATCAAGTAGTCTACATGGTGGGAAAAATGGTAGGCAACTTATTCTTTAGTTAGATGCATCCTTCAAAGTTGCATCACATGGAAATTGTCAATATCACTGGAGAAAACTGACCCTGACAGCAACAATGCCAAGGTGCATGTTTAATAGTCCTTATTATGAGCATTAAGTAAGAGCATCCTTGACCATTTTTACCTTTCTCTTTGTCAGGCTCAGGTCTGTGTGTGGGGGGGTACTTTTGTGTTTTTAAAGCTTTTTTCAGCTTAGAAAGAACACTGAAATATCCATTGAACTATCTTGTGTTACTGCTTAACCCTGCATACACATAATTCCTGTAATATGACATTAATTTTCTTGTCAAACATTAAGTTAAATGTTAATATCTGAAAAAAGCTAGCCTGCCATCACTAGTGTATCAGAATGGGAGTCAAACTATTATCTAACTTGCAAGCATTTAAACTAGCAGGTTAAATCCTTTCACGTCATTAACAAAACCATTTTTTCTTGCATTAAAGATAAAAATCACTAGGCATCTATTGGTCAGACCCAGCTCCCTTCCAACTGTTATGGGAAGAGACTCCTCAAATAGTCCAAAACCCCACATACTTTCTGTCCTCATAATCACAGCAGCTGAAAGTCTAGACAGCTAGTCCTAGACAGCTTCCATCTCACATATCAACCTTTCACATTAATATGTTAAGTTAATCACATTAACATGCTAGTCATAATCCAAAAAGGCAGAAGTTTTCATATTAGCTAAATAGATGATGAATTATTATTATTATTTTGGTAAGAAAACAAAACCAAAAAAAAAAAAAAAAACCCACCAATGCAACCACCTAAGTTCACCTTTCTTCTAAGCCCAGGCCTTTCTGCCAAATTAGTCATGAACCTATACCCTAAAAAGGAAAAAAAAAAATTGACTCCAAATGTCTCTGTTATGACAGACATAATTAACTGCTGACAGAGCTACCTGTTCTTTGCCACATCCTTTACCTTTCTGAAAAATGCTGTACAGCGCTGCAAGATATGAATAAAAATTGTGACGGAGCATATTGCCATGGAAATACTTACGGATGCCTTGATTTTTAAATCACACTACAACAAGGAGTTTCTAGCATACTGGTAACGACTCAAGTGCTTATTTCCCACTTGCAAATTGTATCCCAATTATGTCTGGATTCCCACAGTATCCCCTTTTCTCGTGATTTTCTTTCTTCAGTTGTACTTTGTAGTTCCTGCTCCGTAAAACTACTGTCTTTATTTTGCTTTTCTGCTTTCTTCTCTAAACAGATCTGGTCAGAAGTCCTAGCTTTGAATATACATCATTAGACTAAAGACATTTTCTGCAGGTATCGTTTGATGTTAACTGGTATCTAAACAAGGGCCCAGAATTTTCAGAATTGTTCCTTATTATTCAGTTCCTATGTGGATACTCAGAGAAAAGCTTTTACAAGGAAGGATCATCCACTTGCAACATTTAGACTAACTCTATGGCAGCAGCGTGCAGCTCCATTGATTTCTATCAACCCTCAAATGTCAATTATTCCTTTTGTTAGGACACAAATTATTAGGCATTTCTGCATTATTTGTGCATTTCTAATCTACCAAATAAGGTTCTACAAAACCAAAGAACACAGTATTATATTTCCTCTTCTTTATCACTGACTGTCAGTTTCGCAGTCTTTCTGCATGCTCTGAGCTCAGTGGCAGTGAAATATTAGTTTTTGTCTCACTGATCTATATAAATAGATCTACCCAAGACAAACCTCCTTCACTTTCTAGACCACAGAATACCCACTGCCTACTAGCTGTTCCATATGCAAGTGTAATACATTTCAATATACGTTTATTTAGTCCTACCAAGTGTTTTGAAGAGGAGATGTAGCAGAGGGCAGTACACTGTACTATTACCTTTTAGCAAAAGTTTGTTTTTACCAGTATATTTTCTTGAATGTTTGTTTTTTAAGTAAGGTATAAATTCTTCTTGTAACAGCAAGAGTTAACAGAAGACTTTTAATATAACAAAGCAAGGGTGACAACATAAAGGCTAATCCTTCGCAGGCAGTAATAAGCACATCACATTTTCAAATTAACCTGAGTTATCGAGGGAACATGAAAATCAGAACTATTTCACAAGTTGCTAAACAGAGCCTATTCAGTCCGCCCTTTGGACAAGGTCTACTAAGAAATTACATGAACGATTAATAAACCCTTCAACCAACAAAAAAAGTGGTAACTCAGAGTACAGGGTCACCTTTTCTGCATAAATCCTGCACCTCAGCTCGTCTCTGTAGCCCTTCCACTTAGGTTCACGGGATACCATCAAAGCAGTGATAACTGGAAGCACAAAGTATTGTCATTAGAAAAAGCAGACTTGCAAATTATTGATCCACCCACGGCTTTGTCCTAGCCCTTCATCACCAGACTGTCCTCCTGTTTTAGGATGCCGTTGCTGATAAAATGCTTGTTCACTTAATTACTTTCCTTAATGATGGATCTCAAGCTCCAAATCATACAAAAAGAGACAGCAAGAGACTAATTAGGTATTGAGTTGTCTCTATCAGATTAAGTTCAGTTAATCCATGAATGTTTCCCATTCCATTATTCTACAGAGTACACCTCTACTTCTTAGATGGAGTTGCCACCCAATAAAGAAAGTCATCTGAGGGAGCACCAGGAGATCATACTAGGATATCTGCAGGCAATCTAACAGCTGTAAACAAAACTGAAACACTTCACTAATGAGTGGGGAAAGGAGATGGCAACGTTCTCATGCAATTTCTGTCTCCTCCATTTTACAGGGAAAAATACATGTACAAGGGAAATACAGAATAATTTCTTTTGAAATGCTGTAATATCCTGCCTGTCTTAAGAAATTTTATAGCATCTATTGGTATAGCGTATGATCTCTATAGCCACGACTTTTTGATATTAATCATGCAGCAAAACTGTGAACCCATAATGCACTAAACTTATTCCTACAGCTTCTCTGCCATTACCCTCTTGTAGAGTGTTGGATGGTAACCTGTAACACACCTCATCCCTACAGCGTCTTTCATATGAAAGAAACAAGACTTTCAGAAATTAAGATGTTCAGTTTCCTGCAAATTATTCCATGCAAATTAGCAGCAGTCTTGCGACAAGAGACATAATATATTCAGGACAGAGTAACCAAGTTCCCGCTTTTCAAACCATCTCCATTAAGACTAGCATATACCATAAAGACTCTAAATGAGAGACAAAGCTACAATGTTGACAGGATGTTGCTGTATGTATATTCAAACTGCAAGTGTACAAAAGACCCAAGCAAAAAAGAATGGGGTTAAATTATTTCAGGAGATATCTCTAGTTAAATTAAATGACAATGAAAGGAGTTAAGAAGAAGTTAAGAAGAAAAGAACTTTCTAATCAGTCTTTTCTGACTACAAACATCTTTAAGATTCAAGATACAAAGTGCTGATAAGAGAAAGACTCTGAAGCACTTGGAACTGCATCAGAATTTAAAAATAAATCACCATTATCCTTTTCCTTTGGTAAAACAGCAGCCCTTTCAACTTGGTGCTCTGACAGAAACAAGTTCCCACAAGTCACCGTGCATGCAGCCATCAACAGCAGTGGTCTGTGGGAGGGTGCTTAGCTGCAGTAAATCAAAGACAGTCCCAGCTACGTCCATCATCAATAACACAGAGCTAAATGAGCTCAATCTTCTTCATTTACTCTGGGTCAGGAGCACGTGCATGACCATCTGTCAGGCATGAACTCACTCCATCACTTATTTGCACGTCTGCACTTTATCCCACAGAATTGCACACGGGAAAAGATCTCCCAAATTAATAAACATGACAGGCACAAAAATGCTCCCCTTTGGGGGAAAAAAGTTAATCAGCTGAAAATGCAGCATGCTTCCTACTTACGGATTAATCTAGATGTGCCAAGGACACCGCAGTGCAATCGGGCAGACAGAACTTAACTTCCTTGCCCTGTATTTTCCTTGCTGTAAAACGAGTCCTGCCACGGAAACAGCCCACGTCCCGGGCGCCCTGCACCGAGCACAACGCACAAACGTGGCGCGCTCTACACCCAGCTCCACGCAGGCTACTTGTATTTGCTGATTTACAAGCAAACTAACTAATGTTTGCCCAGATTTCTTCCGAGGTAGACTCTTTCTGGGGGTTATCCCAAAAAGATCCTTCTGGCCATCCTGTTTTACAGTCATATTAGCTACAAGTAATGAACGTTTTTTTTATTTTTATTTTTCCCTGGCAGCAATGGTGATTTACTGGAATAATTCTGTATGATCCATAAAATACTCACAGTAGAGTTTATCACTCATCCACAAACATCTCAGAAACCTTCATGGTCATTTTTATGGGAACAAGAAGATATGGTCTGTCAGTAACTATAGCCATGTTAGATGGTGTGCCTTAAAACACTGCCCAGAATAGTGCAAGGAAAACTCTGGATTAAAAAAAAAAAAAAAGGGGGGGGAGGCGGGGGGAAGAGAGGGGGCAAGAAAATCCTTAGAATCTACTCATAATAAATTTAGGCAGCAAATCAAAAACTGAAAATGGGATACAAATGAATTCTGCATCTTAGGGCCAAAGCTGCAGGGAACAGCTTACCAGAAATTCAAAGTCTGGTGAATAAGCCCCTAAAGACTCACTTGGAAAAGCTTGAAAACTGACTGGCATTTTCCCATCAGGCATGGGATGAAAAGCAAACCTGAGAGCTGCCAATATTTATCTCTCTACATTCGGAGACTGTGGTTTTTATCTGTGGAGGAAACCAGCTGGGGAGGGGAGAGGCAGAAAGACTGTGAAACCAGAACAAACACTTTACAGTTCCATTTTTGTTCCACAGAGATTTCTCTGCTGACATTAATTAAAATTTCTCTAAGGTTATGCATTTGGAGAGCTTGTTTTCTTTTTTGTTCTTAAATAGCTGGTTCACCGTGTGACAGATTGTCTTCTGCTCAGTACATTGCTCATTGCAGGATGGGAAGAAAAGCCTATAGGAAGATGCTACTGCTGGTGATCCCCAGCACATGGGAGGGATCACAGCTCAGCAGTTCTCACTTCACAGGAGCGATCTTCATCTATTTGCTTTTATTGTCACTAGCCAAACTGACTATAACGGGACGAAAAATGGAAGTTCATACTTCCTCCATGAGATTATGGCTTTAGGAAGAGGGAAAAACTACAAGATTTTAACTGAATTGTGTTTTTTTGAGACACCGTTTTTATGCCAGATGTTTAGATTCCTATTTCTTTTATTTCCCTGCACACTGCTAGATTTCTGAGATATTCTGTGAAACCAGTCTAAATGATGAGTTTTAGAGCTGTATTTTGACTTTCTTGTCTCTATATTTGGCAATAGAAAGTGAACTTTCAACTTAGATAACAAAATTTGATGGCTATCAATTTAGTGGGATTTGGGGTTAGAAAAAACAAATGACTGTGTGTGTGTTTGCGTGCTAACCACCAAGAGTTCAGATTGCTAGTTGGAGCACCTTAAAAAGATCGTGAGTCTGGGGTTGTTTGGAACAAGGATTTAAAAAAATAATCAAGTATTTCTCTGAGTTTCCCAAGTCTGCAGAACTTGGCAGAAAATACTGTGAGAAAGTCATGCTCAGTATTGCTGCCGTTTCATATTTCTCGTCAGATTACAAACACAGAGATGATTGTCTCATGTGATGATGCAGCAGAGCGGGTTCTTACAGGAAGCTGGAGACACTGTGGGGAAAAAAAGGTAACTTTTTTTTTTAAACAAACTTTTGCCCCAGATAAAAGATGGAGGACAAATTCTATTTTTCTTTAATTTAATGTCTAATTCTGTACTCTTCAGGTATGCAAAAAAAGCCAGAAAAAAATATTAAGTGAAATTAATCTTTGTTCAAATATTTCCCTAAAAGTGAGACGATATTTAAAACAAGTTTTTGTTTAGCCAGTGTCAGAGAAGCCATAATGTCCAAAACAGTGTTTAGCTCCAAGGGCACTTCTCTCAGGTCCAGGCTCCTCAGTGAAGACAGGGCGTCATCTTTTCCCTGGCATAAGTGTTACCTGTTATTAACTGATCTTTCTAGTATCTTTTCTACAAGCAATTTGGGCTGTTACTTATATGTTTAACATTATTCTCCTGGAGGGCATTCAGTACATACTGAAAAAAACCAGCAGAGAGAGAGTTGAAATAAAAGAGAATATTTAAATAAAACAGAGCATGTAAAACATTTTTGTTCAGAAATTAAAAACAAAAACAAGTTGCAAACAACATACCGCTCATTATATTTTACACATAGTAGGCAAATGCTGATTTAACTGACTACACAGGAAAAATCATAATTTCCTTAGCTGTCATGTATCTACTAACTTCTGTTGCAAGTTCTTATCATGCTCCACATACTATTTTTCAGTTGTTTTCTCTTGTGAAATTATTATTATTATTACTTTTGCACAGGTTTTATCTCACACTGCTTCCTTGTATCTAAGAGTCCCTTAAATGAAAGAAGTTTTACCTTTCCCCATTCTTTTCTCTCGACGTTATGCTACTGACATAGTTATTTTGGAGATTTCATCCACTATGTAGGCAAGTATTTACTACAAAAGTGTAAGATCTAATGCTCTGTATTAGAGTTTGAGTGATACAGACAACCACCTTTAGGCAGAATCATGCAACTTCAGTGCCAGCTCCTTTATCTTCCTCTCATTATTGCTTTGCAACCATTTTCTTTCATCAGCTGTAAACCCTTTCTCACTTCTCCCACGCTGATTACCATGATCACTCCTTACACAATCAGCAGTTTGGATATTCTGCTGTTTGAGCCACGCTCTCTCAGCCAGAAGGAATGAGAATTGCATTATCAGTGTGTCCTGCTCATCATACTCCAAGATGTTGACTGTATGCAAGCACTTCTTCACTGAAGATTATTATTAGAAATGCTGAATGCCTTAGTAAAATGAAACAGTTGAGCTGCTAAACAGCCTTCACTCTAAATCAAGGTGTATTTTATTATCGGAAAAAAAAGATGCGAGTGCAGGAGAATTTCACTTGTGAAAGGCGATTCCCTCTCTTCACTGGGGAGCCCTGGGCCTGATAAGAAATTCCACATGAAGGAGTGACAGAGCAGAAGAACTGAAAGGGGCCTGGAATCATCACACTGAACCTGAACTGGGAGCACAGTGCTGAAAAAGACTCAGAGGGAAGCTTTTAGCCTGAATTATGAATGAGGGACTTGACTTGATAGCCATTGTTTTTCAAGAAACAGGTTTTTATTTTCTGTGAATAAATTCCAAGAAATACTTTGCTTCTGCTACTTTCTCAGCTCTTACTGAGGCAACAACCCAAACAGTGAAGTTTGGTACCAAGTTAAATTACACTGTTATTGATCTCAGTTGCAGAAGCTCTTGTTCTGTAGACACTCACTCGAGATTTGAAAATGGCTTTTGGCAAGTACTTTTCTAACAGCACCACCACAAACTTAGTCATATTAATATGCCACGACTATTGAGAAATTCTTCTCTGAGTGTTCACCTCTTAAGTGGGAAACTCAAAGAAATAAATGTGAATCAATATTTTTCTAATTGCACACATGAAACTCCAGTACAACTTGTTTTTATCTGTCACCATAGTGTGTAGGACTTTGTTGAAATAACAAGCAAAGGTGCAGTGCAGATGAGTTCACTACTATAATCACAACCCAAAAAAGAAAACAGCTGAATATACAGTGAAGAAGCCTATATTTTGTGGATGGATTTTACTAGTTTCCATGCACTTAAAGAAACCGCTTCAGCAGTTTGATGTAGAAGCAGCCTCTTCTAGAGAGAAGCTAGCTCATGCACATACATTAAAAAGCAGAACAGGTAAAAAGAAAATCTAACAGTAAATGAAAGAAAAAAAAAAGAGAGAAAGAAGCCTAAACAAATTCTAAACTTCTTCCAGTGCATATAGGTAAGCAGCAAGAGACGATAAAAACCAAAAATAAATGAACCATTTCTTTAACTTTCCCTAACAGTTTGCCTTTGGCTGTTTCTTCATTGCATGAGCTCATGGTTCATAACGCGCACTCAGAGAATATGGTGTGAAAAGTGATTTGGAGGAATCGATTTGCTACTGAATCGATTTCTAAAACAGTTGCCAGTGAGAAGCGATATCAAGTAAATCCTAGTTGCAATTTCCTAGTTGCAAACAGAACCATGAACACAAAGAATACAAAACTTCCTCACACAAAGCAGTTACTCAGACACCTGCAGGATTAAAGGTGATTAGGCAGGAACATTTTCTATGCAGTCAATGTGAGTTCTGAACATTCAGCAACTCAAAGGGTCAAGGCTCAGGTGAATGACATGGAAGCAGCATTTTCCCTATATATTGCATTAACAGGGGGAGGAGGGAGGAAATAGCACTGCAATCAATATAATCATTACCAACAAGAGGAAGAGGATATAACTAAGATAATCAATAAGTTGTTTCATATGCAAATTGTCCTCAATAGTGTGCAGGATTTTTGTCTTTAATTGCTGTACAGCAAAGTGGGAAAAAAACTCTCACATTTGTGAAGGCCACAGTCAAATCTAATTTCATGGGTAAAAATAAAGCTATCTTCAGTACAATCCACAGAGAGTGATAAAAAGCACCATTCACATTCCTGTTATATCACTGTTTCTTTTGTGGGAATTAGCTCATGATTAGATGGCACGACAGAAACAACCCCCAGCAAATAGGGACTACATTGGCTATGAGAAGATACCTGTGTTCCCATTAGCGGTACTTAAAATTTCCACTAAATCTTTATAGGTGGAAAAAAAAAAAAAAAAAGATACAAATCCACAATATGAAATTGCAACAAATCAGCCCAATGAACTGTTTCTAAAAGATGAGCTGATGACACTTTCGCTCCCTACAAACCCTTCATTCTCATAAAAAATGGTAATTCCTTCTGCTTTGGTGGATAGGATTAAGATTATGCTTAGCAATTCTGATTTATCTTTTACATACTGGGTGATTAAGTACATGGCTCAGGTAGACATGATTTATTGAAGCTGAAATCACAGAAATACACCTCTCTGTAGAGCTGTAACAATGTAGACACGTTTCTGAAGCGTGAGGGTAAGGTCCTGAGCCCCTAACACGTTTAGCAAAGTTCCGTATGCTTATAGGTCTGCTTCTAACCACAGGATTTGTGCCAAAGGGAAGGTAAATTAAATCTTGTACAATTTACTTGGATAAATATATCTTATCTAAGTACTGATACGGCCTCAGAATTTTTTATTTATTCCTTAATTAAAAAAAAAAAAAAGCCCTAAGCGAAACTGGAGGAACACCTTAGTATAGTCTTTTCTATAAGCCTTGTCCTTGTATGGTTTCTCTTTTGCTTTTCTTGGAAAACAACTCAAAACATCTTTGCAGTTGGTCACTGTGAAAAGCCCTGTCCATACCTCAGTGTGATCCCATGTTTGCTGGCCACACAATGACCCTTCATGGGAACATCATAACTCTCACACTTGTAGAAAACAGCGAAAAACCTAGTAAGGAACTTATTTCTTTTCAACTTTCCTTTTCCAATAAATTTCTGCTCTCCAAGTCACGGCAACATTAACACACTGGTTTCCTAGAACCAGAAGCTGAATTCGAAGTTCTGGTCATACATTGATGGGTCACCTAGAACCAGTCATTCAGGGCATCTCAGGGTTAACAGAAAGTAAAATGCATAATTGCATGGATGTCAAGAGCAATCTATGCAAAATATTTTTTCAGTCATTAAAATAATGATAATCTTGCAATTGTATGGCAAACATTCATCTATCAAACATTTTGCATCCTGCAAAATGTATGAATTAAATTTTTTTGCATCCTGCAAAATGTATGAGTTTAAGTTTAAATACACTAAAAACATGATCAGCTTTTGACTAAACAGATTAGTTGACACTTACATAATAGCTTTACCGCGAAGATATTTTTCTTGTAGAGTTAATATTATTATTTTGCTTGGTAGGAAACAATTATTATCTATCTGTATCTACAAAGATAGATGATGTAAGGATAATTTAGGTTAAAAAATGAGATGTTTGTGGCTTTGACCTGCATAAATATTTTAAGTAACAACTAAATATTTTAAGTAATAGACATTTTGCAACGCAAGCAAATATCAGCAAAATATAAGGCCCAGTACTACTGTACTGTACCCTTAAGTGTTTGATTATAAAAGCAACTGAAGTAAGTGTTGAAGACCGCTGGCCAATTTTTATTTATAATTATAACCTTATTTTAACTTCTATGGGAAGCTCTGTGCACGTATTAAAACTAAGCTTGCTAAGCATTCCACGAAATGTCTAGCAACCCTTGCTCCAGTTTAAGAAGTTGTATTTCACAATTTCTTTCTAATTATTGTTTCCTGTGGCAGGGAAGGGAGGACTAAGGAGAAAGTGTTCAATCTCACCTGGCACGGAGAGCCATATCACACTGTCTCACCCAAAACACTGCAGCAGTGTCTGAAATCAGTTTAGACATCACTTAAAGATCTCTCTACATAAAATATATAAAGACTGGCTACAATAAATAGTGTTATCTTATTGGCTCGCAAGTAGCACGCTTCCAGGAGCGATCCTGAGTCACATTCAAAGCTTATTCTTCCAAACCCCAGCTAGCTCTCAAGCAGATGCTACCAGCTGTTCTAGGCAGACATATGCGTGTGCGCCCGGCCACCACATTACCTCCATAATTCGGCTTCCACCAAGCGTCCTTCAGCAAAGAGCTGCACCCACTGCATGTAGAAGGTTTGCTGGATGCAGTCACTTGACCTGAAAAAGAATGAGCAAACTTTTGAGAAATTCTGTTAGGATTGAAAAAATTAGAATATCTGAATAAAGGAATAACTGAAATGCCAAATGGATCACACCATTACCACCA
Source organism: Tinamus guttatus (assembly GCF_059628265.1). Taxonomy (NCBI): domain Eukaryota; kingdom Metazoa; phylum Chordata; class Aves; order Tinamiformes; family Tinamidae; genus Tinamus; species Tinamus guttatus. The sequence goes on from NW_028288780.1 coordinate 4,970,790, forward strand.
CAACACACACACAAATTTATTATAAAATTAAAAATGAAGTAAAAAAATTTTGAAATTTTCTATTCTAAAATGGAAACATAAAAACACATGGGGTTCCCTTCTCCTTCCCCAAGATGTTGTTGAATTTTTGCCCAGTAGAAAAATACTGCGTTGGACCAATTCCATCAGGCTGTGAGTGTCTGAACATTAGAGCTGGAGAGCAGCCTTCTTTCTGGTGCACATTTACTCTTATGTCGTATCACCAAAATCTTAACTTGTCAATGAGTTTTGATGCACCTCAGTTCTGGCTTCATGATGACATTTTTAAAATGATATTTTCAGATTAAATACCTTACCAAAGAAGCTACCGTATTTCAAAATTGCCAAAATATTATCTAAGGTCATTTTAAATACTTGCAGAAAGATGGTCTATTTGAAATTTAGACAAGGGATTCTCTACTTTGCCTTTGTAATAAGAACATTTTTTTTCCAGAGCTAACTCATTGCTACTTCAGAAATGAATATTTTGACAAGGTCCTTTGTGATACACTATATAATTCAAATATCCATGAGTAGCTTCTGCAAAGACTGCGGTTGGCAGCACGCAGGTTTGGAACATTACGTACTTTCTGAAGGACAAATCAGAACAGAGTTTAGTGTACATCGGCTCAGCCTGAAAGTGGTAGAGTACACAAAAGTGGGAGCCCAGAAATGTTAAGATCTGATCTGCTAAGGTAGTTATCAGGATTTATTTAATAGTCTTTATAATGTAGGTTACTTTCTAAAATCAAGTTTAACCATAGGGTTATACATGCTCTCTTGAGTAACCTGTATGTGCAATGAGGAAAGGCAAGGAAACAGCTGAAGGAGATAATTAGCATCAGTAAACTTCAAATGTTCTTCTGTTCCATTCTTGCGTCTTTTTTTTTCTGGGAATTTTTGTGCACAGTGCGTATCAAAAGGATGAAGTGAGATAGCGATAGTTATTCGTCAATATTTCATGTCTACAGGTCATTCGTTACATGACTCTCTCTAGGGGTAAAAGACTGCACTACTGCTTGGCGTAACTGTCAGCTTTGCTTTGGAAATGGTTTTATTCACAGGTTATTATAAAATGAATTTGTTTGCTCCTTTGGTTCCCCCAGCACATATGAAAAATAATTATAAAAAGAAGAAATTGAAGCTAGTGAAACAATAATTCAGAGGTGTTGAACAAGGACAGGCTATTTGAGAAATGCTCTTTTCCAGCAAACTGTGATACATTAACATGACTAGTGCAAAGGCAAGGCGGCATCTGTCACCACTGATAAATCATATTTTTATATTGCAAGATAATGCAAGAATGATGAGGACAAAATGCAATTTTTTTTTAAACAAAGTTCATAAAAGGTGTGAGGCTTCTGAAGCACTCTATGCCCTCCTAATATTAGCTTTTAACATAAATGGAACTATTACTAGGCAACCCATTCCCTCCCACGCACACAATTAATTTCTCTGTGCTGAGACTGTAATGATGCAAGCTGGTCTGCTTCAGGATGAAAATATGAAATGGGAATGTACTCCAATAAATAATCCATAGACCTGAGAGTCTTCAGATCAAAAAATTTGTTTGGGATTTAAAAGATATAGAATAAATTCCAAGGTTTTCTGTGCTTCTTTTCACATTGTCCAGATGGTTTAGAATATTGATTTAAGTAGCAAATTGTCTTTCTAGTGCATTGAGTCTCCTGAGTACAGAAAATAAATACTTAAATCAAGATAATTCTAGATAGCTACATAATTAAGCACATCCTCAGCACTGACCATGGCTAACTGTCTCTGTCCATTTGCAGAGGATCTCATTATTTAGACAAAAGTGTTGAAGTAGTTATAGTTATCAAGTCAACATTAATGCAGGCTTACTTGAGCAGGTGGATTTTAGATGTGTGTTCATCAAAAAGCAGATTAAGACAGTCGACAGACTGAGGAAATAAAACTGCCTGCATTATGCCAGGTCTGAAAAGCACATTTAACTTCTCTTCTGAGACAAAATCAGGTTTACAACGGAATACCTGATACCTGACATGTGTTGAAAAAACATGAAATTTCCAAAACAAGTTTATTAGAGTTAACCCGTAACACATTTATCTTGACTCGGACTTCATAATTAGGAACTGGAATGCTCTTCCATGTTGGATATTTCCTGCCCCCAAAATGATGACAAGAACTGGCCCCAATAACCTACTGCCTGCACTTCCTTGTCAGGATAGCTGTGTAATATGTTTGTGCTGTCTTCTTAATAAGATTACTTAGAAAGAAAAAGGCAAAGGCATTTAATTCATTAAGTTCCTCAAGACTTCCATTAAAAAGACCTAGCACTTTAGATCAATCACCATACATGCTTGATTTTCAATAAGCACTTGCTTTCAGGTTGTTAGGGGATTAATGCACTGTAACTGCTATCTGCATAACATGAGCTACTTTACTACATCCTGAGTGGAGCTCTACTCACAGGTACCTTCTTCCCAGTTTGGACATTTCTCCCTTCCATGGGAGAATCCCAGAACCGCCCCTCCAAAAAAAAAGAGAGAAAGAAAGAAAACATTCCACACCCAAAAGCTCAGAACATTTTACCAAATTCATTTTACGGCATGAAGCTGCTGGCTATATCAAAATTCACTTTTTATTTCACTCTATGTTACAGTGGTGCAACTACAATGGGACATTATCTGTTTTGAAAGAACATGACCCAAACACCCCAAGTCTTTATTCACTGCTCATTCTGACATATAAACATGGTTTAGTAATCGGATTATATTTCTATCAATCCTATTGCACAATTACATGGATTATTGTTCCTGATTCCAGGGGTGCTTTTTAAGCTGTACCATGGATTTTAAGTCCTTCACTTTTAAGGACTGACAGTTTCTACCTATGCACATCTTAGCTTGCAAACATTTGCAGAGATGAATCTAGCTTGTACACAAGTTGTTTCTCATTCCACTAATTTTATGAATTCTTATTTATTTTCTGTATGTCATTGCTCTGCCTTACTAGCCTAATTCCAGGAAATCAAAAGCTCTGCTTGGCTGGCTGCTTCAAGTAGCTCAGACAGGGATCTCACTGCAGAGACCAAGGCTGCCGCGCTGCTCAGTGCTCTTCCGTTGGGATCAAGAGCACTTTGCCTCTTCTCCCTATATCTCCTATTTCCCTATCTCTGGTCTTAGACTAGTCTTTTGCCAACTTAGGCTTTCTCCTTATAAGAGGGGCTACCTTCTGTTTTATCAAAATATGGTCTGAGCCATGCTCCTGTTACATTAACAGTGTTACCTATCTGAGCCATATAAATGTTGTCTCATGGAGCGTGGGGCAGCAGGAAAAGCTTTTGCTATCTTAAGACTATATACTTGAATTAGATTTTATAAATTAATATTCATGTTCATTAAATTTTAAAACCTCAGAGCTAACGCAATTATGTTGTCAGGATAGAACAGGTATCAAGTGTCTTAATCCCATTTGGTCTGGCCCATCTGGAAGGTACCACTTTGCCATACATGTATCCTATTAATCTTGCTGTCAACTTAATTTTTACAATGCTGCAGGATCACTCAGTCCTGTGCTCTCCTCCACTGGCAGAGATTATGGGAACAATTGCAGCACGATTACGAGAAGAGCTTTGCTTTTACAAATGACCATTTCATTGCTTTCATGTTAAGAGAACATACCCTGCTGGTAACATAGGAAGGGATGAAAGCTGATCAGAAATCTTGGGGTTATCTTATTCTGGGTCAGTATGGAAGATAGCTCTGAATCAAGGATGGAATCCTCTCAATAGGTATCATGAAAAGTCTCCCAATCTAGTGCTCATGTTGACGCCACAGCAATGCCACCCCAGTGACTCGAACAGAAAGGTGATGTGATCTAATTCTTGTCTATTAATTCCTAGTCATGGAATTTAGGTTCAAACAGTCTAGTTTTCTCTTATTGCAGTGGTTCTGGGGAGAAAGCAGGAAGAAAAAGACAGTAAGAAGTGGACAGGGTAAAGTGGGTGACATGTTTGCTATCATGTTTGTTAAAATATTGATGAGTTAATATGCAGGCATAAATCCTAACAGATTCCCAAGCCCACTGAAGTACATTAGGCAAGCAGGACATTCTGCTATAGTGGTATACATCAAGACCCCTTCCTTCCAGTTCTCATTAGGATAAAACTTAGCTATGGCATGAAAGTCTTATCCTTGATTTAAAGAAATACCAACTACCACCTTCTCCCTCAAAACAAAACCAAATTACCAAACTCTTCTTAATAATTGCTAATTTACACTAAATTACACTTTGCAGACTTTTAGGCTTGTAATACAAATTCAACCCTTTAATGTTTCAAATGAGCACCTATCAACAATCCAAAACTCTGCTTATAATCTAGTTTTAGCTTTAAATTCCTGAAAGTCTCATGGTACTCATGCTTGAAATGATGATGTATTTGGTCCTTGTTTAGGGGATTTCTCTTCAGGATAGTTTCCACTTAATTATACAATTGGAATTGTATAATATAAAACCATGTGAAGTGAAGATGACTCAAAAGTTTTTACTCAGAAGCATTTGTTTAAAAATAAACTGCTGATTAGATGCAGATTAAATTTGCAGTCACTGACAAATTTATATGATACTTATAAGATTTCACGTCAAAAGCAGAAGAAAGTTGGTGAGCTGAGAAAGCAAAATGCCTGCACAGCAGCCTTGGTTTATGTCTCCATCCTCAGACTGTGATTTGGACGTACGTAAAATATAAGGTAGTAACCGTATCTTGGGAATTTAGCAGCCTAAAATCAGGTCAACACACGTTGGGGAGAAAAACGGCTTGCTGTGCAGAGCAGAAAGCAGCCATGATGACTTGCCAGATGTGATCTTGCTCACTGCACCACGTTCCCCATATCAGCACTTCTTATTAATCAAATATTATAACAAGCTGCCTGCAACAGCACCCTGCAACCATGATTAATTAAGACAGTGGGTTTTAAAGGGGAATGATTCGCTTCCTCATAGCCTTAAATTTTGGGGCCCAAAAAATACGGATACAGAAGTAGGACAGCAGCCTGCTGGCCACTCAGCTGCTTGTCCGTGTGGAAGGGCAGAGGTGCAGCTCACGCTTTCTGTGAAAGGGCCACATTATTCACCCTTACACATCATCATCATGCTAAACTATGCACCTAAGTGTCCAGAAACTCTGACAATTTTACTATATGAATCAATTAGAATTCGGAACAAACATTCAGTCAAAAACCAAAAATGTTATTGCAATTCAAGTCTGAAAACATCCTACAAGCTTGGTCAACATTCCAGTATTATTTGCTTTAGAAACAGAGAGAGGATAGAGCTGGGGACGCCGGCCTCACCCGGGCAGGCAGGTTTCATTGCTACCTCTGCTGAACGCTCCCTTTCCCCTCTGCAAGCAGGAGATAACACTGTCGTCTGCCCCATCCTTTCACCTTCCTATGCCATTCCGCAGCTCCACGTCGTAAGGCAGGATTTTAATATGTATATTACAACACTTAGCAAAGTCCCCTGGCCTGGAATGTGGTTAGGATTTCTGGAAACACAGACAAGTTTACAGGAGTCAGTATGAGGTCCAACCCCTGCCATGTCAGATGCAGTGTGAATAGGCAGGAGAAGAGACAAACACTGAAGATCTTAGATGTTAAGTCAGTCAGATTTCACATTAAATACAGGAATAAGCAGGCACAGGTGGCAAAGGGAAGATATGGTAAAGACAGCACATGCATAAAATAGTGTTAAATTCCTTTTCCAACAAGCATGCACAGGATAGAGTAGCCAATACCACTGCAGCAACTTTAACATGTTCTTTTTTAATGTTCTCCCTCTTTTAATAAACTCCTAAGAAAAGGCACTGTCCTGCTTGTGTGGAAGGCAAACACCTAATGATTCTGAACAAATCTTAAGAAAATGAGCAAACTGGAGCAGCAACCTGCTGTTAAGAGGTTAAAGATGTCAAAGAAAGGTATCCAATCAACAGCATCAAAGAATTTCTGTGAGCAGAAAATTTTAAACCACTACTGATTTCGCTATATTCTTTGTGTGTTCTTGATAAGAGCTTCCAAACTGCCAGATATCAATTATGACTCGCACTGATGTAATCCAAAGTAATACTCTCACGATCACTGATTACAGCAACTTCAAACATCTTAATCTGAAAGCACAGAGCATATGGTATAAAACTACTTCACGTGACAAGCAGCAGTACAGGTAATTGCTATAAATACATGCAGATTCCAGCTTATTTATTTTCTTCTAATAACACACTACACATTGCCCTGTGGCAAAATGAAGTGCAGATTTTCTCAGGTGACCAAAATCATACCATGACAGCAGAAAATTGTTTACAAAGATAGTTGGGGTCCCAAAGACAAGAATACTGGCAGGTATTCTGCAAAATATTGTGTGGCAAGCACTTAGCACCCATTGGAAGCACAGCAGTTCCAGCAGGAAGCTAATACCTACACAACTGCTGTACTTGATCACTAATTATCCTGCCAAAAGATTAATTTGCAGGCAGCCTTGCTAACATTCCAAAATATTCTGTCATACCAAAACTTCAGATCCAACCTACACCTTATATTTTAGTATCTTTACCTGATGCCTATAGCAATGACACAGAAGTTTCCTAAACCTTGACCAACTTCTGGGAGAGCCCGAGAGCACTGCACACTCATGAGTTGTAAAGAATATTTGCTCCTTTCCTATACTTTTCCCAGATCATTTTCAGTAAGAAACACTGTCTCCCACCAATAAAACCTCTCCCGGTGTGCACCATGAGGAGCCTGGTCTGTTCCCTGAGCCTCCTCTCTTCATCCACTTCTCATCATTCTCCATTACTGCTGATATGAGCATCTCCCCCTCAGCTGTTTTCAGTCTACTCTGCTGCCACAAACGCTTTCAAGATAATCCAAACAAAAGAAAAATGAATTGCTGTACATAATGTACATACCATGTACCAGAACTGCCCTGGTGCTAAACAAACCTAGAAAAGCCCCATTTACATTTTTACTGCCCTGTAGGGCTCAAATTCTGAAGTGAATGATCAGAAGAGACAACTCTGCTCCAGAGACTGCTTTGTAGATTAATCTGCACTTTGTAGATAGCTCATGAATGAGGAGTTCCACTTGGTAACATTGACCAAGGCAAGGATTAGGTGTAAGAAATGATTGCAGCGCTGCTTTGGGATGGTGCCATTTACTTTGACAGGCAGGGCTTTTATTCAGAAGTATAGAGGAAAATTTCTACACACCTTGCCAACATTTTTGTTTCCTGTCTTCTAGAAACTTGCTGTCAAATCTATTTCCCCCCTATATTTCTTTCCATAAGAATAAAAATAGTTTGGGGGGGGGTAATCAAACAAGCACAGAGTACTCTGTTCCTTTGGGAATGGCACATCTATGCCCAACACAGACTGCTCAATAAGGACAGGCTGCCCTCCAAAATGTGTTTAGGGCTTCACCAGAGTGGGGTTTCCAGCAGCTTGCAGTGAATCACACCCGAGCCGGGGTGATTAGCAGCGAGGTTTGCAGTGTACGGTTCTCCTCGGCGGCTGTGAGATAGCGCCCGAAAGTAAAGGGCAAGCAGTGGGTGGGGAAACATTTTGTGAGCCCAGGAAAACCACTGTGGGCTGTAACCTTTAAAAGGAAAAGCAAATGCCTGTACTTTTAAATAAGTCCACCTTGAATAGGATGAAGCAGAACGAGCCTAATACTTTCTAACGCTTCTTAAACACTATACAGCAGTAACGTTTTAGATGCTACTAATCTCGTATTTATACTGCAGACAGTTTTATATAGCTACTGTGTTCCTGTTCAGGCACAGGCATGATGCATGGTTTTTTACTCTTGCACTTCCCCTACTTTCTTCTTTTTCTCCCCAAAGCCATTTACTTTAATTTTGAGCATAGCTGCAAAGGGATGAGAAAAAAATGGAAATTTGGGAACAAAAATATCAGTTATATAACAGAAAATGTCTAAATTATGCAAACAAAAGGTGGAAAAAATCCCAGAATAAGTATAAAACTGCAGGCTATGACTTAGGCTATAATTCAGTTCTGCAATAGCATTTAAAAGACCTGAAGACTATAAAACTGTAGCACAATATTTGCAGTACTGATATGAGCTCTTTCCAGGATATATGAGCTACAGAATTAGGTAGAGCCTCAGTTCTGCAAAGCACTTAAGCATGTAATTAACATTATGTAAGCTTAAGTCTCCCTGGTTTTAGGAGAATAACTGTCTTGCAGAATTGGAGGTGTCAAAGCCAGATCCTCAGCTGACTGTGCTGTTTCAAGTGAGCTACAAGGTACTTCAGATGAAAGTCTAGATTTAATTCCTCAGTTTTGCTCTGCTGCATTAAAGAAAGCTTCTATTAACCTCTTCTTGTTTCTTGAAAGGATATACAAAAGCAATCCATAACTTTTAGCAGTACCTCACAGAATGCAACTTTGCCTACAGGCTGAGAAAGTCCAGAAACAGAATTCAAGAGTCGAGATTAAATTGCTTTATCAGCCTTTTCCCCCCAATTTACATTGCACACCAGCAGCACTGTGTTTCTTGGTACAGGAGGTATACAGCAGGTATACAAAAATATATCCTTTTGGATTGAAAAATGTTGACTATGTCCTGTCATCTCAATGTGAAACCATATTGTAGACCATAGAGGAGCTTGGGAGCATTTCTAGAAAAGGTGATACATTTTTTCATTCTACAGGAAGAAAAACATAGCAACTGTGTGACCTTCCAAGGTCACAATGTTGTAAATGAACTTCTAACCATCTTATGTTTCTCAAGTCCACCATTTCAGACCAGTACAGCTCTTTTGCAGAAAATAAGTTCCATTAGAGTTAAATGAAGACCCATTCATAACATTTTCAGCTACATCCTTCAAGCTACCTCTCTCCTTGCTGATGTAAGATCTGTCCAGCATATTGATTTTTTTTCTGCAGTGCTTCTTAGCTGTATCTTTTCCTACTTTGCAGACAGATAAGCCTTATGCACAAGGAGTCAACTGGATTACCACCAAACTGTTTGGCCAAGTGAGTGGTTCATCACAGTCTAACCTATTATATAAATATTTTAATAAATACTTATAAAAGTACGTCTGTAAATAAGTCGCATTTATAAATAAGACCAAAATTAATTGCTCAATAGCTCCTTAATATGAGAAATGTTCTTTTAAAGGTTTCACATAAATTATCTCAGAAAATATTTCCAAATCATAAATTTTATCAGAAAGCCACTGCTCTATGCAGCTCTTTCACTTAAAAGGTAACAGGATTCACTCCAGCTTAAATCTCATCATATACTTCTTTGTCTTAAACAGGACTCTATATGAGAGACAACATTTATTTAGGCTTATATTATGCAGAGTACAAAGAGCAGTAACTGAAATGATAAAACAAAAAGATGGTCTATCCTGTGACCAAGGAATACAACTGGCACAAGATTATATATCCATACCTTTGTGTGTGTGTTGAAAAAGCTACTTACAAGAATATGAGTTGAAATTACTCAGAAATTTTCTTTTAAAATCTAAAACGATGTCTTTTGACCAGATAAAGAATGACCAGGCAAGTTCCTTGTAGCTCAAAGCATACGAGAAGTTATCTCATGCATTTTCTTATGTCTGGATACCCCCTTCCCTCAGACACCTCTACATGTGGCTTTTACAATTACACGAATTACTTCTAAATTCACATATCAATGATTTAATTCTTATTTTGGCTGAAGGTGTAGGTCAGATTTCTAAATGTAACTCCCTCTTAATTATCCCTTTTCCTAAAACAAGTTGACTCTATATATTGTAGCACTTTTTAAAATTCTTTCATGCCTTCCTCATTTAGATGGCATGAACCCCAGTAAACTTGGTTCAAAGCCTTAAAGAACCTTTCATTGTTCAGGCTGTTTCATACACATGTTTGGAAGTGCTTTTTTCCTAAATAATTTTTTATTTTTGTGCATTCTTCTTTCATCCCACAACTGTATGCATGGAGGAAAACATATGTCCAAGCATAACTAATGCTTGAGAAGCAGGTTATAAGACATAAGTGGTGAAGACTTTATTCAGCATAGACCAAATCACTAAAATTTCCAAAGGTTAAAAATATAATTTTGTCCCTCTTGTATTATTTTGGGATGGCTAAGGGACTTCTTCTATAAAGAGTGTTTTTATATCTGTATTACCACTTCTAAAAACCCCAGTACTGCCGGTGTCTGTAGCCCTGCTAACACACATACTCTGCTCAGTACTGCAAAATAACAGAAATGGGTACTATGTTCAAGAAGAGAGAGACACTGCAAAAAGCTGACATGGGAATGAGACAGGACAATATGCCCTACTTACATTACATACATTTATATTAGGTATCTACAAATACGCATTGTATTTGTACGTATGTGATTCAGATACATAACATTAGCTGCCTTTCTACTGGAATCATGACTGAAGAAAGTTATTACAAGGCACACACAAAAAAGACCTACAACAAATAATACCTTGCAAATTGAGTAGGGAAATAACTGCATGCACAGAATCAAGGGAAATTATGAAATATACACACACACACACACACACTCAAGGCAGAGATTTAAATCTTTTACATCAAGACAAACTGTACCTGAAATAAACCTTCAAAAGAGCTCAATCTGGTCAAATGTTTGTTCCCAAGTATCTCATTATCTTTTAAGGCTGACAAGTACAGTTGCTGAAAGCACTATCAGTGAAGGTTTCAGCAACGAGCTAAGGTTCTGGGTTAAGTGGCTGCTAAACACAAGTTATTAATAGCGTATTCATTTTGCACTATTACTGCCATATCAATTACCTCACTTGAATGTTACAATAAACAGGCTTCAGCTTAGACAACCTTGGCTTGCCAATACCAGAATCTGTGCTTACTGCTGCAGAGGAACGAGAATGCCAAATACCGCGCTTCACCAGCTGGGCCACACATTCAGACTTCTCCTTGCAGAGATGATCAATTTATATCCAAAAAGGGGAAAAGAAAAAAAAAAGCTTCCTTTAGAAAGGGATATTTCATTTCCCACATGGCATTAGTGCCCTGTGCAAGCTCCCATTGCAGGCCCAAGAAGAAGGGAAGGAGACGCGCTGTGAGGGTGCCAGGAGGATTTGGACAGCTCTGGTTCGGAGCCCTGGGAGGAGAAGGCCATTCCCAACAGAGGCCGCTGCAGCCCACGGAGCGGCCCAGGGCAGAGGAGGCCGCGGGCGGCAGCAGCCGCGCGGTCCCGCTTGGCCCCGGAGCGGCTCAGGAGCCGCTCGGCCGGGGCTCCGCAGGCAGCGGCACCTCCCTGCTCGGGCGCTCCGGGATGAAGTTCAAGCTTAGCCGCTGTTCTGTGCACTGCAACCTTTCTTTGCCTTGCGGTCATCTTCTTGTAATGTACTGGACAGACATACTGTACATGTTAAATTCCCTTTCCTATTTACTCCATAGCTTACCTTTTTTTTTTTTTTTTTTTTTGGCTGTTATATAAAGTTATTATAGTGGGGCATACAACAAGTAGGAAATACTGTCTGCATGCTTTGCAATAAAAAGCCATTCTCACAACACATTTTCATTTGTTTCATATATATATATTTATTTTAACCAACCACGAAGAGCATTTTCATTCCTATGCTATTAATAGACATTGACAGTTGTCTCATATCAGTTAAATGTGAATGCTTGGAGACCCTTGTGAAAGCTGTTACAAAAACAAGCTCAATCCAGTGCAAATGCAGCTAAGCACAGCACCAAGTAGGACAATTCTGTAAAACGCACAAGAGCGATGAGTGCATTAGCACTATTCAGTCTCTGCATTCACAGTCGTACTCATTTGGTTACAGAAAGTGTCACCATACCCTCCTTTAGTCATAGCTATAACCGTATTTTCTGATGCAATATTTGCAGAGAAAACATTTGTGCTCTTTTCAGCATATCAGAAACTTGTTATTGGACTGACACTCACTTAACTGAGGCAAGTCCCAGAGGGGAGAAAATTAAAACTTGATTTTAACTTAAAGTGCAGGAAAGACCTTCATCTTCTTAAGAGCTTTCATAATCAGTGAAGACATTCCCTGAACACAATGGGTGGAAATCCTGCCTTCCCCTTCTCCCCAGCATCGGGGCAAAGATCTCTCCTCGCAGGAGTAACCGCTTCCTGCTCGCTTGTTCCTTCCTCCAAACCACAATGAGCAGCTGAGCCGCAACGGGGCTTCGAGTGAAGGAGCAGGCCTGAAACTCCCTCCCGCTCCGAGGCTGGGAGAGGCGCCGGTGCCGGCCCGCGCGTGCACTGACCCTGCTGCGGGAGCACCCGCCCCGCTGCGCGACGGGCCCAGCACCTGCGGTTAATACCACAGGAAAGAGTGATTTGGGCAGAGAGGGTAGCAGGTTATCTCAAAACCAAGGGGAAGGGAAGGGTTGTGTCTGTTTTTTAAGAGTTTCCTTCTGTGGCTTCAAAGATTATTAATTAATGTTAAATATTTGCCTAAATGCTCTCATTTTCAAACCACACGTGAAATCAGATTAAATACTTTCTATACAGCTAATTCCTCTGAGCTTTCTCCAAGCTGTTTAGCCCAACAATTTCTAGGGAGCCCTATCACATGGTATCTGTACTCTACCGCATGGTAACTACAAGAGCAACCAGTGAGACTACAATGAATCAAAATGACGACACACTCACAACCACTAAAAACCCCCTCCCTACTGTGCTCTTACCATGAAATTTCAGAATGTACCCTAAGAGTATTAGAACAGTGTTAAGGCCAGCTGGTGCCCTCAGAGCTATCACTTGAAAATTGTTATCCCTTCCTAAGTGAGCCAGGGGCACCGCGTTATCAACCTTTGGCATATGTCAGCACTAGTAAACTTGAATGGCCACAGTAACATCAACGGCATTAGCACTGACCCGATTTCACAGCATCCATCAACAGCAATATCCGCAACTGCTGCTCTCGCCTTACAGAGCAGAGGGAGAAAGGAAAAGAAAAAACTGTGGAATAACTGGGAAAGAAGCATTCCAGATTGCCACATCTTTGATCCGATATGGAATATGCAACTTAAATCCTTTGTAAATCTATGCTTCATTAAAACGTGCGCATTAAAATAGTTTTAGTTACTCATTAATGGTTCATTAATAGTTTGATTAATGGACAGCCAAACCATGCCTAGGAAGGTTCAGCTACTTGGCCAAGTGTGACAGTAGCTTTTTCCCCCACCCGTGGGATACCTGGACTGACATCCTGCTACAGAGTTAAGCCTGGAGCTGGTCTGCATCAGGCATTTTAATCAAACAATTCTTATCATTTTACAAAACCCTGGGAAGTATTTTGATTTCAAACTGTCAGCAGTTTCCAATATCAATGATGAGGTAAAATGTGAGAGGCAGCATACACAGGGCAAGACCAAGAGCAGTAAGGCTGAAGGCAAACTGATTATCCTCCAGCTTTTGGTATTATAATAATAATGTTTATTATAACAGTAATTACAACATCGAAAGTCTAAGAGATAAGCTTTCTGAATGCACTGAAAAAAATGTTTAAAATAGTAGGACCTAAGAGATGTTTCTACATCTGGGGTCATTTTGGTAGAAAGACTTACAACATTTTTTCTTGTTAAGAATGAAAAAGCAAGCTCTTCAGGAAATGAAGTTAAAGGCTGGCTGTGCCAAGGCAGTAATTCCATCAGTGTTTCCAAAGGGTTAAGTCTGAAATTGAGTAATTATGAAACCAAATACACATCTGCAGACAAAAGTGTTAAGCATGATATCTCAAATGAGCACAGAAAAAGCTACACATCTTTTAAGGAACCATATGTTTCTGCTATTAAAATATCCACAGGAGCTTCTATAGTGATTAAAAACTGCCAAGCGACTGAGCTAAACAAGTTAATTAGCACTAAATAAGCTTCCAGTGATCGTCAGTTCGAGGCATTACCCTTTGTTTCAGAAAATAAATAAAAACAAAGGCTACTTTAACTAATGTATGTATACGTGCATGTGTGTATAAATATATTATTTATTTATACATTGTACCATACATAGTATGGTAAAATAGACAAAGAGCAACCTTGGAATGAATTTCACCTCATTTCTCTTCTACCATATTTCTCATGCTTGTTCACTTCCAACACGCAGCTCGCATGTGGCAACAGCAGCCAGTGTGCAATCATTGCTACATCAAACGCAAATGCCCATCAACTGGAAATCTACTTTTTGTAACTTTAAAGAAAATATCTGAGAGAACTGAATCAAAATGCTCAGTCATAGTCAAAAATGATTCCAAAAGACACCCTTTTTTTTCTGTTCACTCCTGGGATTTCAAACTGCTTGAAGTTCTTTGTCCTATTTTAAAACCATCCTCCAACTTGGTTGTTATTAGAGCATATATCCAAAAAAAAAAAAAATCCTGACATCAGTCTCTTAGTTTCTCCCTAACTATGGCCCTCATCACACATACACACACATAAAACCTTATACTTCATCCAGTCCTACAGTATGATGAACGGGGGAGATGATCTTTATTTTACTATTGCAAATAGGTCTAGGCAAATACTGAAAACAAGTTTCTTTGAACGCCAGTTGAAATTTTAAATCAACCTGCCATTGTATGTATGAGCATCTGTGTTTATTTTCTCTGAATAGTCTATTTACTGGCAGCGTTTTTAAGTGAATAAAGTTCCTGGCAGCACAAATCATGCACGCTCTTCTAGTTAAAGAATAAAAATAACATGCACAAAAAAGCAAAATGCAACAATAATAAATGCAAAGGAATAAAGTGAGAGGGAAGTTCATGAAACACATCCTATATAAATACAGGATCAGGGACCATGGAGCCAGTGACACAACATTCAACCAGATTTCCTATTGCCAATATTCACAACTAATTGCTTATTAATGAGCTGATGAAATAATTTGACAAATTCTTTGTGGAATACATTTGGGAAAAAAGCCATCCATCAGTGACAATTTGTAGACATGAAAAAAAGAAGAAATTAGTCAAATTATTAGTACCAAATTATGAAAAAAGAATGAATTTAGACAGGCATTTCAATGACCAATGTGCACAAATGAAGAACATTAATAATAATTGTAGAAATGCAGTCTTGGTACATTCTGCAGGTGCAGTGAACCAAATGGCTTCTTTCAACAGAGAGCCTTTGTTTTCTCCCTGTTCCTCATGGAGAGAGAGGGAGAAAAAGAAGAAAAAAGAAAAAAGCAACTGTACCTTTTATACACCTCCCACCCCAAAAAAGAGCAAAGGTGGAGGCGCCACCGCAGCCCCTTGCTCTCTCCGTGCCTACTGCCGTAGTCTTTGGCGGAAGCACAGGCCGCTTCCCGAGCATCTTCACAACTGTCTTACACCGATGACTGCCGGACAGCCCTGGCTGATGCTCCCAGCCGTTACGTAACACATCAACATTCTGACACTGATTTTACGGCTCTAACTTTTCTCAACCATTTTAAAGTCCCAACATAAACCCATGAAAATCACACATACGTTCACAGAAACTGCTTTGCTTAACAAAATGATAGTTTACCATCGTATCTCTAATCATTGGAGGAAACTATGCTCCCTCCACTCTCACCTGTCATTATTATTGAAATTGTACTGACATTTTTTTGACATTACTGCAACTACAACAGGAAAGAACATACTTTAACTTTACTGGTACCAATCAATTCCTTTTGCAGCATTGCCTCTTGTGTTTTTACAAGATTATTTAACTGCATGTCAAGTGGTGCTTCAGCAGTGTAGCACCTCAGATTTTAGATGTCTATTATTTTACATATATATATATGTATATAAATTCCATGACAGGCATAGTCATACTTTAAAAACAAAGCTCCTAGAGAGGCCTCAGTATGAAAATATGCCAGGTCCTCTAACCCCTGGGAACTATAGGGAGTCAGTGTGGTTATCCAGGAAAGGAAATGAGCATGCATTTGGAAAACCCAGCTGTAATGGACATTTCCTTCATCTTAGTGAGATTAGCACAAAATAAACAGCCTGCTACTGCATTAAAGAACATCAGTGTCATTAGGGCTGAAAGAATTCAGGTAGGTGCAATATAAGAATTTTTGCACAGATGAATTGGTAGCAAATATATAGTAAATGAGACAAGCCTATAGCCATAGTGATTTTGTTTTTAATTAGACTAACTGATATTGTGGAGGAAAATACACAACTTTTTTCACCCCAATTTCTTCCTCAGTCTGAAACAGGAGCAGTAACTTTAAGTGCCATCTCAAATCATTAATATTTTTAGTCTGACTTGCTAAACAATCAGTTTGACAGAAAGTAGGTGGCAGCAGAAGGAGATAATAGCAAAAATATTTTTTTCTTGAATTATTATGCAGTAGGGAGGACCAAAACCTTTCCTAAATACAGCAACACAGCAAAAACTTGTTGGACTAAGCAACTAGTTTTGTTTAGCCACGATTAGTCAGTTTGAATGAAAATGCCCATGGGTATTAATTTATAGTAGCCTTCTAAAAATTACTGCTACACAATCAGGTCTGGTAATGCAGCACCTATATGGATTTAACAAACACTGAATGTGTGACTGTGAAGAGTAAAGTAGGTAAGGGTAAAGGTGGTGTGTCTAAACCAAAACTGAACAGGACCCTATGTATGTGTAAAACAGTTTAGATGTGTGTGGTTCCCAGGTGATTAGAAAAGGTAATTTACTTTTGGCCATCAATATGAGCTTAAGAGCGAGACAATTCTAATAAACTGCAAAATCACAAATTAACAGGCCTTTACTGGGTTTTCCGCTAGCATTTGAGGTTTTCTGACATTTAATAAATGGGTCCTAATGTATCGTGTCTCACACTTTGAATGTTATTACTAACTCTTTGTTTTTTCGTGATAAACACATATCACTTTCCTATTCAAACCGCAGGTTCATCCTTTGCCCTTCAATACGATCATAATACAAAAGTTAAAAGTTTGCATACCTTACACAAATCAAATCCTGCTGCTCTTCCCTGACTCTTCCCCATCTCTGTGTTTCCCTCACACACGGTGCCCATAATCAGGCCACCCTCCCACCAGGAAGGGGAACCAGAACGGAAGCAATGACTTTTTTTTTTTTTTAAATCGTTCTATTTCGTGCTAAATCGTGCTATTTCCACCATTTTTTAAAAAACCATACCATCACACTGTTGGCTCCTATTTTAGTTTGTCATCCACTCTAGACTCTTGGCTAGACTCTCTTCTGCTGCCTGGCCAGTTATTCCTGTCTTGCATCTGCAGGTCTGATTTCTCCTTTCTAAACGTGGCATTTGGCAGGCATCCTCCTAAAGTTCCTCCTGCTGCTTGCAGACTCTCCACTCGCCAAGCCCTGCTGCACTAGCAACCTCTCATCACTTGCTACCACCTGAGGATTTTATAAATTTAATCCCAATTACATTGCCCAAGGCAGCAAGAAACTTGCATCATGGTAATTTCACCAATATCTCTGCTTTTCAGTGTACAGATTACTACTCTGAATAAGCCATTTTTTGCAGGGGCATAAATACCATCATGGATTTATTTTAAGTGTCTGAGGTGGAAATCATGGGTAATTTTTGTTCCTAAGGAGGGGCAAAATGAGCTAGACCTAACAGCCAGCAGCCTACCCCATGCTCCCTTAGTAATGAGAATATCCTGGGAAACAGTCAGGAGCGTTACAGAAATTAAGACAAAAAAAGCAACCACTCACCTTTCACTCACCAGGCAGGTCACTCCCTGGCGGCAGGGACAGGAGACAAGGGCCACGGAGAAAAAGGACAGAGGGAAAAGGACAAAATTCCTGATATTTGCTCTTGGTGAGCCCAAGCTGCCTTCAGCCGTGGCCTCCACAGGTGTCGCCTGTCCTGGTGCCATGAGGTGGGGCTGGCTGTTGAGGCCTGCCCTGATCAGCTGCTCACAGGGGCATCTGCGCTCGTGATTTTTCCAACATCAGGGTTATAACTAATAACATAGATAAACAGGCCTTGGGTTATCAAGCTGCATCCGTCTCCCTCCCACTTCTCCAGTGCATGCATAAAGTGCTCGCAGTCTGGCCAGGTGGGATCTCATCCATCCTCCCAAACTTCTCAAAAAGCATCTCTAGGAGTTCATTTTTTTGGTTACTTCTTTACATTACATCAGAATTAACTAAAAACCTTTGTGATTCTTAACCATTTATTGCCATTTTTAATGTGTTCTTTTGATAGTACGATCCAAAAGCCTACGTGCCTTGTACAGCTATTAGTAATGTCAAGTACCTGACTGCAGTTAGTCTTTTTGGTACAGAAAGAGCCGTTGGCCCTTTTGATCTCAGGCAAACACCATGAGAATGGCAAACTGAGCTTTAGCAAAGCCAGGCTGAACCAAGGATTTGATTTGATTTGACACCTTTTCTATACATTAGCTTTTAGCCCTATGGACCAAGACTTAAATCTTTCTTAAAACAATTACAAGCAACCTCATTGCTTATGCTATTATTTAATATTTTTTTAAAAGTCTGTTTCTCCAGTCAGCACAAAGACATGCACACTGGTTTGCATTGTTTTTAAAGTCAGGGCAGTACTGAAGTATTTTGACAGAGTTGTGTATTAGCAGAGTTGGCTGAATTACTTACAGCAAACTATCTAGTAAATAGACACATTTCCCTGGCTGTTCTGCAGTCACATTGATGAGCTGGTTACATGACATACCGGGAACAGAAGAGGAGCCTTATCTACTTGTCACTCCTACATCCTAGCTGCCTAAATCTTCCTTCAGCAAGAGTTAAGAGTGAAGAAACAATTTGAAGACATATCCAGAACAGTAACTCTACTGTTCACCAGAAAGACTGGAGGCAGAAGAAGGGTGAAAGTCCATCACTTTCATCAGTTCTATTGGATTGCTGCTTTATATCTGCATATTTTTATTCCAGCTGTGCTTCATACTGGAGCTCTCAGATCCTACATTTGGTTCCTTAAAGACAGCATTATGAGAAGGTTTGTGGTCTGGGGCTGTGCTTTTTACCTTGCTTTACGACTCCTCCTTTTCAATCTTGTGCTCACAGGCGCAACCTAAGAGAAGCTCAACAGGCCTTTTATGTAGAGGATTTACTTCTCGATATTCAGTTTGGGACCTAATCTTCAAGAACGCTTCAGCAATATCTCTTTTCTAATTGCTAACACACCCACAGCTCTTATCAGGATGATTAATTTAATTTTGATTTTTTCCTACTTTTAGTTAGAGCTTGACTTTCTGTATCTTTCAGCAAAACTATTCAATGCAACAGCTACCTTTTCAGACAAGCTACATAAACAAAATCAGTTTTGTTTTCTGTTATATATGTTTAACGTAGTCACTTGTCTACCTAAAGCTAACCACTAATCAGCTTGCCTTGAGTTTTCATAATGATATACAAGTCTCTCTCCTTTGTACAAAATCCATTTCAAATCTCATTTTATTTCAGCTAACACTGTCAATAGGGAAGGTAATCTCTTTGTTAACATGACTCTTGATACAGAGTCAAGTTGCCTGAGTATGTGTAGTAACAAAAGCAAAAAGGTGCTTTGTGTCCTTCTTCCTAGTTGCCTTCAGACATTTTCAATGCCTTTTCCTAGAACCTCTCTAGTATTGTTCAGATTGATTAAAGACAACAACTGATTTCTATTATCCTTCCACATCACTGTTTTGAGCACACAAGTAGTACCAACGCTTTACTGCATCACTTCATAATCGTAACATTTATACCACGTTTTGATTCTTATGTTTGAAAGCATGTGAAAAATAGATGTATATTAGAAAAATAAAAAAAGATAAATATGCGTGAATTAACTGTTTTCAAACAATTTGAAACCTGCATCTCAAAGCCAGGACAAAAAATATGAGCAAAGCCACAAGAACATGATTTAGACCAGACTTGTTACTGATAATTAATGTGGCTTCCATATGAACACTAGTTTGACAGATGTCATAAACTACAAGGCACTAAAGTTATACAAAGCTTGTAGCACATACACTGTCTCAGAGACCGTGGTTTTCTAATTCTGCACCCTTGGGTGGGCTTGAGTTCAAAACAAGTGTTATAAGCAAAACAATTTCTGTTGTCTTATGCACTGAACTGACCAAAATACAACAAGGTGCAAGGCATAAGAGAAGCCAAAATAACAGTATTATGATGTGTTTTTTATGCTTTGGCATGCATTTCTTTTCTCACTTTTTTTAATCACTGTAATGAGTGGTAAATGATAGTGTCACTCTAACAGAAAACAGAAGGAGGCAGAAAACCATGTATTTTGCATGGCTAATGGAACAGACTGCTATGTCTCTATATCAGTAATGAGTTCTTTGCAATTCATCTGTTAAACTTTTACTCAAAAAGTCAAAGCAATGGAAATGGTAGTCAAACACCTATAGAATATTTGGAAAAGCCCTTGTTTTTCACTCAAGGTTAAAGAAAAGAATTGAATGAAGGGATCAGATTTTTGTTTGCTCATAAAGTTATCTTCTTGATTCTGGGAAATGGAGAAAGCAAATTCTAATTAGGAAACTGAAGTTTACATCTCTTCAGTTTTGCATAATTAGAGCCATTCACCTGGACAATCAAGGGATATATCTCCCTATTAACAGTCTTGTGACTGAACCAAATTCCCAGATTTTGTGTAGGGGTGGGTGTAACCTCAATTTAGAAGTGGAAATTCCAGAGAGGAAGTCAGCAGTGCAGCTGTGGAGATAGCATTTTGAGAGAAATAAAAACAGAAAACAACACAGCAGTATCAATCACAACTAGGAGACTGAGGATCAGCATTATCCAACCTGTGGCTGCCCATTATTGGCTTCTCTCTCTAGAGTAGCAGATTTCAAACATAGGGTGCACATGGAATTACTGAGACAGACATAAAACCAGAGAAGATAAAAAAAAACCCTCCATGAGCACTGTACTATGGCTTGAAAAAAGGCGTGTGTGAGGAGGAGTGGTAATGATACTTGATTAGATTAAATGCAATATGCTCCAAAATCAGAACCATTGTTATTCAGTATTGTCTTTATGAAAGAGAGATAACAGGTTCTGAGGAGAATAGAGAGAAAATATAAAGCTCTGAAAATGGACTGAAAAAATATAGATAGGTCTACAATGGGAAAACAGAGTGAAAATGGAGATAGAGTACACGAGGGACTGCAAAATCAACACCCTCACTTTCACACAACAGCTAAATATTCAGCATATCACATTTACTGATACGTCTAACAACGTGACCACGTCACCACCACCATGTTTCAAGTAAAGCTATCAACGCTTCAGCATATTTATGAACTCTGGACCAAGAGCTTCAAAGTACTTCCCTTGCTGGTTTGGATCTCACCAACAAATAAAAACACTAACGTAGCTCATATCTGGGAATCTGAGTCTGTCTCTCTTCCCACCAACAAGAACTTATTCTAAGAGGTTCTGACTGTGACTCATTTCTCTAGAGTACATAGTGGGCCAGCCTCAGCCGAAAAGTAGTGCATCCTGTTCTTGATTATATAAATAAAGGGGCCAGCTTAAGTCACTTTTTCTTTCCTTAAAGTGATTTCTGTACTAGTGAAAGATGCCAAAATGACAACTCTGTAAGATAAACTTTACCACTAATCGCAGAGTGGAAACAGTTCAGCACAGAAGTCTAGCAGACTATACAAGCAGGAATGGTAGTTTTCTTACTGTCCTGCCAATGCATCTGAACAAGGAGCAGTCCCTGAGCTATTGCTTTTCTTGTTTGGCTTCTCAGCTTAAGAGCTGCTACATCAGGGGCTTTTTTAGTTCTTGGTTTTTGTTTTTTTGGGGGAGTTGGGGGGCTAGAAAAGTGGAAAGAACCTTCAGTAATGCCAAAATATGGCATACAGCCCCAAAGTGATAATCCAATTCACGTAGCTTAATCAGATAACAGCCAATTGTAGTCACTTCATTTTCCACTAAAATCTTTATTACACTCCTATTTTCAAAAGCACATCAGCTCTTCAATTGATTTCAAGCCTGCATTTCCAAGATAGCATCCCAAACTGGTTTGCAATCAGTAACAGATTCATAGACTAAACTTTTAACAATGCTTAAGTTACTAAAATTGGTGATGAGAAGAGGAATTTGTTGATTTATTCACGTTATGGATTTCTCTGTAACAAATTACCATTGAAATTCAACCTGCTTTTTAGCATCACAAATGACAGAGAAGTTCTGAGAGCTACTGCAGACAGCAGCTCAGAAAGAAGTCTTACAGTCTGATAACAGACAGTGAGTCTACAACTACTTGGAATGCAATGTGGCATTAAACTGCACCCTTCCTCTGAAGAAAATATATGAAGCAAAATGTTAAATCACAAACCATGACAAATTTGTCTAGCTGATGAGTGGTTCCAGACCAATAGCCTTAAGCTTCCAAATTCTTTCTGCTCACAGAATTAATGATACAGATGGAAATGGAAAGCAACAAAAGCTATAAACATGAAAAACAAAACCAAACACGTAATTAAAGGCATCTGAGAGTTCATGGCCTTTACTGCCTCCTAAGAACAGACTGTCTGGAAAACTAGATAGATAATATTAATGAAGAATCAAAATATAGGAGCTGAAAAATTGCCACGTTTCTCTGACTAGACCTGATATTTTACTGCCAACAAAAATTCTCATTTCCCTGAAACAAAGAGAGTCAATGCAACTTAGAACCAGATCTCACTGCAACTCTTTAACCCGATCTTCAGACAACAGCTAAAATTTTACTTTTATTTTTATAGAATAATACAGCAACTTCTAGCAGCTTCCCTGGTGAGATTCCCCGAACACAAGCGTTTTGCTGATGTCAGGAGAGGTGGCCGCTTGTCTGTGTTTCAAAAGCAGCCCCAGGCAGCTGGAGTAGGGCAGTTGCTTCCTCTCACCTGCTGGCCGTAGTGGCCAGGCTTAGACAGAGCGAGCTGGGCAGCTCGCCAGAGAGCTTCAGCTATTTAACAGTGCACAAACGCAAGGGTCTTGGATGCACAGGTGAAGGCAACATGAGGGAATGAGAGTTAATTAGAACATAGCTCAAGAAGAAGATTAGACTACAGAAGGATTAGAGATTTGTAAAATTACCTTGGGGCAAAGCAGACAATGATTTAGCTGAACTTCGCTGTTCTGCTCAAATGGGGCCTTAACGTATAGGCAATTCGCCCACTTCCTTCACCAGTTTAAGAAACACTGTGCTAATTTGAAAATAGAAAAGGTGAATTTTAGTGGGAGGACATCCTTGTTATTTGTTACATTTAAGGGATCCTTGGCACGGTTAGCCAAAATTCCTGCTTCCTATTCCCCCTCTCCCTCTACCCGTATCATGCAACAGCGTCGTGCCCGCTTCCTTCTCTTTCTGCCCAACGCAAGCTGCGTTTCAATGACGCTTTACGGAACATATTCTTGGACTGCAAGGCCCTTCTGGTGGAATGCCTTACACACATGCACAGTATTGCTGTCCTGAGTATTGTCAAGGAAACACTAGCTCAAAGAACTGCAGCAGTTGCTAAGAAACACTACAGCAATACCGCAAGGGGAAGGGAAGGATCAGCTACTTGCTTACTGAAAGATATATATATATTTAAAACACCCATCCTTGTGATTTGGGGTATTTACATCTCCACCCTACATCTCCTACATCTCCTACATCTTCTTAATGATTAATTCTATTTTTTTCCCCTAAAAAAAATCCTTATCATCTCATTGTTTTAATTTCCCTTGCACTTTAAGACCACAAATGAATTAAAATCCCTGGATTTTGGTAGAATGAACTGATAGATTTGGGTACATTTTGTTGCAGACAGACAGATAGGCCCCCACTTCCTTTGTCATAGCTCACCATAGCCACAAAGAGTTATCTGACCTATAGAAATATATTTCCACAGTACATCAGCTCAAACAGATTTTGTATCAGGCCTTCTGATACAGAGAGTAGAATAAAGTAGAGTACATAAAGTAGAATAAAATAAAGTTTAGCATACCTTCAAGCAGGTAATATGTGCATAGCTGCTTGAACAATGCAGCAACAGGAAATCAACATTCCTGAAACTTTTGCAAAGCAAAAAACAACACAAAGATAAGACATGGAGTATTATGTAAGCCACTCTGGTTAACAGAATCACGTTGTCAGTGTGCCCTTTCATCCTCTGTCTTTATTGTAAAATGAAAAGAATTTCCTCCATGTAACTGATACAAATGAATAAATGATGTTTGAGTGGAAACAACAACAAAAATCAGACAGAAAATACCAATTTTATTTGGATTGTGTCTCATTCCTACTTTATAGGGAACAACAAGACAAAACACACACTAGGAATATTTTACAGAATTTGCCAAGATAAGCAGTTAAAAGGTGGCACGTGAAAGAACAAAACCAACTAGAAAACATCTTGCAAAATTTTAACCTATTCCTTTTGTACACATGAAGCAAAGTAGGAAATGCCTGTGTTAAAGACTGAGAAAAAAACATTTTCAAGATAGCATTTAGCAACTGTAGATGCTCCATTCTCTTCACATGTTTCTGGCTCAGAAATTAAGAAAGTCCGAATTTGTACAGCACATGAGAATAAGGTTTTACAAAACACTCATGCTTACAAGAGAATTATCTGGTATTTAGGTGAATTAGAGAACCTGTGGGAAATGACCACCCAAATAATTAAAGACCACAAACAATATTATACATATAAAACAAGACAGAGTCTAGAAAAACTATTAAGCTATAAAAGCATCATCAAAATTGAAGATCTTAATTTATTATTATTTAGCACTGCCACTCTAATAGTATTACTGCAAACTACAACCTTCATGCAGAAGAACAAATGAAAAAAAAAAAGCATTGAAGTTTTATACTGACAGTTGTGTGAGTCAGCAGCACAGTTGACTACAGTTTGTTGAAATTTTTCATAACTTATTCTCATTGCAAAACTCCATAGAAACATTTTCAACAAACTTTCATTTAAAAAAGAAAACCAACAGGAAGCCTTTCAATAAGAGGAAATTTCTTCCCCTAAGGTTCACTTTTAAACTGCAATTTATATCAAACAAAGCAAGTCCAAAACCCAACTGTGACTATACTGGTTGCATTTTTATGAAACACTGAGCATTTTGACTGACAACAGCAACTATGGCATCCAGAGGATAAAAACATACTTAGCCAGACTCAAAAGTGGTCCTAGACGGATTCCAATGGGTTGGAATTGCGTAGGCATCATTTGGAGTAACATATGTCCAGCTTTTTCTTTTCCTTTTTTCTTTTTTCTTTTCCCCACTTTAAGATTTTACACTATCAGAATGGGAAAATTTTGTCCATTACTGCTACAAAGCATGCTAATACTAACCAAAATAAATGGCCCTTAAATTTTTTATCAGAAAGAAGCAAAGCAACCTAAAAAAAGAAGTAACACAAGAAAATAAGCAAAATGTAAGACCTTTAGCGGGAAGTGTCTGTAAATTTTGGTAATTCAGTAGTGTTAATCATCCTGCACCCCTAACATCAAGCACAAGGGTAGAAACACTGTCCAGCAGTAAGTACACAGAGAACCAATTTTAAAAACTCTCATTGTATAGTTTTTAGATATTCAATATCATTGTAAGAAGGTCTATATCAAGAAAACTGCCATGACTCTATGATCTCATTCCATATCCATTTTCATGAGGAAATGCAAAGACTAAAATAAAGATTTTCCATCATCCACTCTTTATAGGCTTTATACTGTATCCTTATGCTGTGATTATTTTCGTATGGAAAGTTTAGAGTGAGAAACTTGCCTTTAACATAACTGCTCATAAGAAAGGGAGCATCAATAATACTATCCTGAACAGTAGTGGAAAGACTGATTACATCTGTTTAGAACTAGATAATCATCTAGTAATAGATGATTTTTAATACCTTTCAAATATATATAAAAACATAAATATAATGCAGAGATATATTATTAAAAAAAAAAGTTATCTGGCCAATAGTCATTGCCCAAGTAATACTTTAGTTCATTAGCAAAGAAGAGTAAGTCTGCACCGTTCTGACCTAAATGAAGCTTCCACCCCAGAGCACAAACCAAACCTAAGGAAAGAAGGAGGAGTAAGTGATTTAGGTCTGCTCCCCTACTGTAAAAGCAGAAGGAGAAGGCAGGAATTTTGGGAAGCTTCTAGTCAAGGATGAAGGTGAGAACTTTGCATAAACTTTAGAAAAGTTTCTGCATTTTGGGGCCACTCAGACGTAATTGTGAACATTTGCTATCAAATTTGAACACCTGAGAATTTTCCTTATCACCTTTGTAGTAAATTGATGTAAAGTCTTGGATTGCAGTTTTAAATGTGCTGAGGAGGCTAAGAGAGTTCAGAGTTCCCTACTAAAGCTCTAATAGTCTCAGCTTGAACCAGAAAAAAATACATAGGAAGATGACACCTATTCAACAGAGGCAGGAATCACAACACTGAACTCAGTTATAGTCACGTTATGGGCAGATATAGGAAATGCACCATAGAGATACATCACAAAAAAAGAGTTAGATACTGAAGCAACTAGAACCACAAGCTATACATTACAGGATGCATCATTCTACAGAAATTAAGGTGGCAGTTGCCTATTTGGTGAAGCTGAACAATATACAAACCGAAGAGGTTTTTTTCTCCCCTTGTGGAGTTATCTTTTTATCACCTACCAAAAGAGAATCAAAGTAGGTGTGCACTAGCCATTAGTTTTCTGAAAATTCCTTCAAAAATAGTAATCTTTCAGTGTCCAGTATTATCCTTCAAGCAACTTCCTTGTAGCTGTAATTTACTGATAAGAGCTACACAGAATAAATACATTATCATGTCTCCTCATCAGTTCTCCAGCTTTAGAAATATTGGTTTCCTGAGGCCACGTAGAGAATTTCAGCTTCTCCAAAACATTTCAGCAATAGGAGCTGTCAATTTTAGACCATGTTGGCACTTGGAATTTGATCATCTGTGTCACACAGTGTCAACTGCTTGACTGCAGTGCTCACTCTTGCAACTCAGTTCCTGTGAATTCTGCGACTGCCTGAGGTAGGCCAGGATTAATGGAGATCACACAAAGCATAATTACAAGCTATATAATAAATACTCTGTAAATCAGAGAGGTAATTTGAAAGTCAGTAAAACCCATGGCTGTTTTCAGTTACCTTTGAACTCCTTGCAAATTAATCATTCCTTGCAACCTTGCTAGGAGCTCAGCATTTCTCAAATGAGATGAGTATCTTTTATTGAATTAAACAGTGTCAATAGGAAAGCTAGATCAGTCCTAGTATCATAATAACAAATAAACATACTTTTTATTAATCAAGCAATTTGAGTACTTATGTACTACAATTCTTAAACAGGAATAATTGCTATGAAATGTAATGGAACATTTTAGTCAGACATAGCTACCAACAAATGCAGGGTATCTACTGCCAAACAGGATCACAGAAACTGTCTCTGATTACTCAGCTAATTTTTGGTGACATATGTGATATAGATAGATCAACAATAGCGTGCAGATTTAAAGAAATACTGCTTATCTTTAGCTCTCAGAAGACTATGAGATTGCCTTCTGTTGAGATTATATATTCAATGCTCATATATTATTCCTCTGTTGAATATACAGAAAGGGATGCACAGAGAATTTGAAACAGCTGGATGTAGACAGGTGTTCTGTGTAGACAGAATTCACACAAGAGTTCTGGAAAAGCAAGGAAATGAGACAGTGAGCAGGAGATTGGACTAGACAACCATCTATGATTCCCCTCTACCCCAAATATGCTACTGTCCTGTGCCCATCATTCCTAGTGCATAAAAGACAATCGTGGACACTAGAAATCTATACATAAAGGATATGACAGACAAATAAAAACATAAATTCCAGTTTTCAAATGTGCTACCAAGAAAGGAAGCAACACTAAAGCAACAGTCTCCCTAAGGCCAACGACTTCTCTCTGAAAAATACCTACCGCCTTGCTCCACTACCAAAGCATTTTCATGCCTTCTCTCGTTAAGATTCTTCAAGTAAAATCATCCCAAGCTCCTTAAGCTCACGTTGGCCAGGATGAGCAAATGTCTGAGACCGATCTTGTTTTTCAGGCTTTGTCAGTCAGACATTTCATCTGCTGTTCCTGGTTTCTGCCAGCGACGTAGTTCTTTCATATGTTAGGATACCAGGCATCATATGCAGCTATCAAAAACAATTGCTGTAGCTAATTTTCAAGAGGATCTCCAAGTAATAGGCATATAAATGCTCAGTTCAGCAACGAAATGATGTATATATACTTGCATGATGGACTAACAGTTCAAAAGGGGGCATTATGGACTGCTACATAAATAAATATGAATTTGTAAATCATGTTTCCTATTTAAATTATTGCTGCATTTCAGGTTAATACACTATAAACGTACCAGTATTTTGGGCAGATAGACAGCTTTTTCAGGAAAATAACCAACTGCTTAGCAAGATCCTAACAAACACCAAACATAAAACCTCTCTCAAGGGTGCTGGGCCCATGCTCTGAAATGTGCAGGCATAACAGACACATGTAAAATCCGATTTTATTTACGCAGGCTTCTTAAGCCGCTATCCAGCGGCAGCAAGGGAAGGAAACATTTGCAGAGCAGCTGTGGGGGAACAATGAGCGGAAGAGGTGGCCTGCAGGTGTCAACCCCCGGAGACATCCCTATTGTGTCACACCTTCCTTGGGGTCCAAGGGACACGAGGGGAGAAAAAAAAAAAAAAAAAAAAAAAAAAGAACACCTCTGAAAGGAAGGCAAAGTTGTGTGCTGCTCCTGGAGCGACAGCTTGCGTGTCAGAGGCGTGCACGAACCGGCGGCGAGAGCAGCCTTTGCTCTCTGGCCATCGCCAGCCCAGGCCGCCACGGCGCTGCCGTTGCTGCTCCTGGGGCTGTGAGCAGCATGGCACGATCTCCCCTGGAAAGCGTTGAGCGTGCTGAAACCTCCACAGAGCACAGAACAAATGGCTTTGTCTCGGGGGAATAGTAATGTCTATGGTCATGAAGAAATACTGCCAGGGGATAAAACTAGTTGTTTGATGGCTTGTATTGGCCTCAACCCCCTCAGCTCAGGAAGGAGGGTCCCCACAACACAGCATTTACTGCTGTGTTCAGGACAGGCCGTTTTGCATACGCACTGATGGTACAGAGTTTTTGGTAAGCTCTGGGTGATGGTCAGTTCATAGGGGAAGCTTTAGTGGCACAACAAGCAGAGCCGCTGAGCTACTGGCACTGCGGTCAGTACATGAACAGCATCTCTCCACAGAGCAATCTATGGACAAGCAATACCGTAAAAATGGCTCTTTTCATCTGCAGATTTCAGAATACTTCAAAAGATGTGTAACTACCATGATCCTTAACCTACAGATGCTTAAAAACATCCAAGAAATAGTTACCCGGCACTTAGCAGACAGTTGCCATGGTTATTTAGCATCGTTTTAGTACTCATTTTAGAGGCTTGCATTGAATAAAAACTGGGGTGAGGTGAAACAAAGCAAAGGTAGCTGTTTTATCGTATTTTCCCAGATTTCACATTATGGTGCAAGCTTCAAGCAAAAAAAAAGCAGCTCTCCTCATATTTTGTATGGCTTCTCAAGCCCTAAAACCATTCTCAATAGTTACACAGGTTATAGTGCAAAGACAGGAAACATTTTAGACATAAGTAGAGACACAGCCACACAAATCACTGAAGAGTAAAAACTGATTCCATTTACTAAGAAAAAGCAGCACTTTGAAGACATTAGGCTGTGTCATGCTATTCCATTAGAAAGCAGATGAAGTTTGAAGCTCTGCAGAGGCATTCAGATCAGATCCATGAAGAGCTAGTTCTGACAAAAAACATGCTGACTAAGAAGAATTCCCTTCTATATTTAAAAATTGCAGCAGATGGTGCTAGCAGTAGGATGCTGCACCAAGTTGTTATGATGATGGACACTCATCTATCGCTGAAAGTCTAAAAATGGCATCACCCCCGTGCAGGTCTCAGCCTGAGCTCTGCAAAGTGCTCTGAGTACTCACAGGATTTATGGAGTACCGAGCGCCTTGGGTCAAGCTTCTCTGGGAAAGATTCACAAATGACAGCCCTATGGCTTCCCTGGAGTGAGGACATCGTTTAAAACAGCCGTGAAGCTGGTGATCTGCAGTCTGCGCTTACCGAGAAAAAACTTCCCCCTGCTCCCGGTGCAAAGCCCAGAGCTGTGGTGGCCAACAAGGTACCTGCAGCACCTCAGCTCCTCCATGGAGCTCAAGCCACCATGCTCAGAGGGCCTTCATGGAGCGGGAGGCTGCAGCGACTGCATCTTCCCAACGAGTCAGCTAGAACTGAACTCACTGCCCCATCTCTCGCCCTCCTCCTCCTCTCCTAGGGAAGGGCATAGGGGACCCTGGCGGCTCGCTGTCTTCCCACGCCGCTCGCACATCCTTCAGCGAGGCAGCCTCTCCTCCCTGAAGGCTTCGACACATTCACACCCACGTCAGAGCTCAAAATCACATCCCCGTGTCGTTACCGCTCCCGGTCACCTCTGCTCTTTAGCAGCAAGTGCAACCGTCTGAGCAGAATGCGACAAGTCAGGGAGAAATTCCCTCCCAGCCTTCTAAAAACCCAAAGTATTTTCTATGAGTTATTAAGCACACAGTCCTGCTGAGTGATCATTTTGGAGCTGTAAAGGTATTTGCTGCAGGAGTTTTTTATTCTTTCTCTCTCTTACCATGGCAACCAGAGTATCAAAGTACTTCAGAGTAACATAGCGCCTCACAGCATATAAAATAATGTTTATAGCACATTTTACTTGCTGCTTCTTTTTCCTTTTTATAATGAATTAAGCATTTATAGAGCTCTTTAGACAAATATGGTAAAATAAATAAATAAATAAATGTATCCAGCACTATTTTGTCAGACAGCTTTAGCAAGAGGATGAGGACATACTGTTCTTTTAATAGAATCAGTGGTCCAGAATGCTAATAAAGGGACACAGCTCTTCTCTTAAAATCACAGGTCACATCTAAAAGGACTTGTAAAAATACCAGGAAGATTATTTCCAACTAGGATCACTAAGGACAGTTTTGTGTGGAATTGTGAATTCATTCACTTAGGATAATGAAGACCTGGGATCCTGATTCTTGAGCACTGTCATTTTGGGGAGGGAAGAAAAGCCTATCTGCACGACAGCAGCTTTCCTTAGTTTTTAGAAACAACCAAGCAGCAGAGGGGAATATTTATAGATCTAAAATACTGTCTATTTGTGAAGCAAGGGAATCAGCAGCTGAAGGATTCCTTTAACCAAAGTAAGCATCTAGTCTGTAGCATTAATCTCATCCCCAACTGTAAAGAGGAGATTTTCTTTCCTAAAATAACTGAAATCATTACTACAGCACTAAGAATTTTACTTATGTGTTAGTTTCGTGACCCCATCAATAGACATACAGCAGTAATGACAAACCTCTCTAATTCAACAAAAAAAAATTGTAAAATTAGTTGTCATAGCGATTTCCACAGAAAGAGGATGCTCCATTAGCAGGAACTATTGTGTCTCTCTGCTGTTATCCCAGCTAAGACCACAGCATTGTTCTCATTCTTATTTGATCAAAAAATAAATTATTTTCCTTAGGTAACGTCTTATGACAGTGCCTTTAATCAGTTAACTATCGTAACGCTTTATCTGCCCTGCATTCATTATATACACTCTTTTTCTATATTTTTATCACAGAGTTTTATCACAGAGTACCCAATAGAAAATGGAAAGACTAAAATTTCTTTTCATACCTTAGGAAGTTGAAAACTAACAGTACTCAACTAATTGACTCTTAGTGACTCTGAAGTCACTAAAGAATAAGACAGAGCACATCTCTCTGCATTCTTCTCCCCACATTTTAAGATGACAAACAATAATGAAAAAACAAATGACAAAATTCTTATAAACTGATGGGAAATAGCTATAAGGTTTTCTGGGCAGTGTGACAGAGTATTAGGGACAGGATTCTGATCTCTAAAAATTAAATTTCCAAGAATTAAAAATGATGAATGTTTCCATTAATGAACACTTCCCAAACACTTTCACATTGACTGTATTAGCCACTTGCTGCAGAACTACAACCATGTAGTTTCATGCGAATCAAAACAGCATGTGAGGAACAAATTCTATATAAATAATGTCAGTTTTTTTAGTTACCAACAGTTCATATATTAACCTATGGGATAATATATGCGTAATTGAAATCTGGGGGGGGAAAGGCAGCCAGTGAATACTAAGAAGAGATTTCTGATACACTGATTTTATTAAATGAATAATTTAATGAATTTATAAATGAATTTATAAATGAATTTTTATAAATGAATGTGGTAGAACCAAAAGCAAATTATATTTTTCTGTACCAACTGATTTTGGAAAATATAGAAGATTAATCATCTGATAATTGCATTATATACTGTATAAGAAATAATTTTGTCATCTGAATGTAATATTATTTTATTTCTTTAGTCTAAAAAATATCTAGTGTTACCTTCTATGATATTATTACTCTAGCAAGTACATTTTCTTTTCTTTTTAATATGCTGTTTCAGTAGCCTATTATGCACCGTAGGAAGAAGGTTTATTCCTTTTGAAGAGAACTATTTCCATGGCAATATAAGTAATCTGTAGCAACCATCTCCCACTGTCTTTTGCCAACACTTAAAACTGCTGAAGCTTTCCTTAAAACAATAAAATTAAAAAACAGCCACAGTAGAGACTTTAGTACTTTCCCAGTATATTTTAGAGAGACTTGTTTTATAAGAGTGCTTGGGTGATAGTATTTCTTAAAGCAATTTAAAAGTCCTTGATTTCTAGACTCAGGTCCATGTGATGTTAGCCTACATTTCCTGTGACAAACTCAGTAGGGTGAGGAAACACAACCAGTAGAGAACCACAGTTACAGGACTAAACGTTTGCTTTTTTTCCTTTGCAAATATGCTGAATGAATAACGTGATGTGGATGGGAAGCATACGCACATGGTAGGGCATACATAAACACTATTCCCTTGTTTTATGTGGTATACATTTGCAAATTGAGTTACATCAGTATAAATGATGTCAATAAAGTCATCTCTAATCTGACATATCAACAGACTCACTGACCGCTCTTCAAAAAGTTCAGCTGTCCAAGTCCATTAAAGCATCTGAGCATTCAAACTTTTTTTGATGTATTTTATTATGAACCCTGGCAGAAACAGTTCTGATCAAACTCTGTAGTAACATTTTTATTTGAGTCTTGGGAAGATAAATGGAAACAAATGAGAAAGGAATACTACAACTAAATTGTGCTCTGATTTGGGGCTTAACAGTTGGTACCAATAAGAAGCTTGCAGCCCTAATACCAGCTGTGGTTGGAAACATCGGCCCTATCCCCTGCGCATGCAAAAGCACAGGTGAGCTCTGTAACCACAACCCACCCGACTGCACAGGAAGGGACGAGCTTCAATTGCATTGGTGGTGCTGCCAAAACTAGAGTCATTTCTCACTATAGCAGAAAGAACAGTGTGACTGACATAAAAAATAAGATATTTTGACATAGCAAACTGATTATTTTATTTCTAACCCTCACTGATAATTATATCCCACTTTCAGTCTGATCCAGCTAAGAGGGAACACAAAAGCCTATTACAAACCTCAGCATATGGCACCAATCAAAGGAGTTTAACTTTCTTTTCCAGAGTAACCATTTTTTTCTTTAGCAAGACAGAAAAAAAAAGGGGGAGGTGGGGGGGAAGGTGTAGAAATGATCTGCTGCTTTCCTCTTCAGTTTCTCCTTCAGCAGGTTAGCAGCAACTCAGCTGCATAGTCAGCAATGGACATTAGCTTCAAGACAACTGCTCTCAGGC
This sequence comes from Tinamus guttatus, assembly GCF_059628265.1. Lineage (NCBI taxonomy): Eukaryota > Metazoa > Chordata > Aves > Tinamiformes > Tinamidae > Tinamus > Tinamus guttatus. Next base: position 5,004,640 of record NW_028288780.1, read on the forward strand.
CTGCCACTCACTCAATAACAGGTTTGTTGCTTTAGCAGAAAAGAGGTTGGAAGATTGTCTATGTGCAACCAACAGTGAAGTGAGAAGAAAAGACTAATTTTGTCATCTTAATCTGGAATGGCAAAATAGCCTTCTCTATGGACAAAATACATCCAAAAAAAGTTTGTTTTGGACAGAACGGTAGTTAAATTCCATACAGTGATATTGGCATCCTGATCCATAAATAGCACCTCCTGCAAAAGAAACATCTGATCCGAAAACAAGCTTCAATGTCTTGGCACTGAAATACTACATAAAATATTCACACTGATGTCAAAACGGCCTGCTGCCTATGGGAGGCCCCAGGAATGCCAAGATTCAGGGCCACTGCATGCACATTATCCTCATCAGCACCAACAGAGAGATTGCTCAGGTTTCCTGCATAAATACATGCTCATTTATCAAAACATTCCATGCTGCTGCTGAATCAATGGCAACAGTCTGTTTTTATATAGTCACTGATCTTACTAAGTTTCAAAAATTTGGAAAACACTTTAATTGCAACAGACTAAGTAGTTAGAACTAGAAAATTTCTTTCATACCTTAGTTGACTAAGGATTTTTAGGTCCACTGAGGTGCCTAATATCTTACTATTTTTCTCTCCTTTCTTGGAAGAAGCTTCTTTTCATGTATGTTGAACCATAACAGTGTTTCCTCAGCATATCAACAGCAAAACAGTAGCCAGCAAAACAAAAACAAAGAAACAAAACACAACCAAGCCACCGAAACTTTTTCCAACCGTATGATGTCCTGTGTTTGCTTGGCATTGCAGAGAACAGGACATAGGGGTACACAGAACAGCGCTGCAGCTTCACGGCCTCCTTTCGCAACGCAAAGCTAACCTAAGCACAGGACATCTCCTCAAGCGGAGGCAAGTCAAACCACTCCATGAGGAGACCCAGGCACAGAGCGCCAAGCGGTCAGTGCCCGTCACCGAGGCGGGCTGAGAGGCAGGGCCCTCAGCTCAGCACTGCAGCCCAGCCGGCCCCTGCGCCGGCCCCGCGGCCCTCACGGAGCCGCTCGGCCCTCTCCAGAGCTGGCCAAGGCAGGGGGGCAGCGGCCAAGTGCGCCCTGGCCTGTGCCTGCCCCTCTGCCAGCCCCGGACAGGCAGCAGCAGTGTGGAAAACCTCGCTGCTCTGAACTGAGAGCTTCTCCCAGGAGATTCGGGATAGACGGAATTCTGGAAGAAAGGAAGCAGCAGGAAGGAGGAGGAAAAAGTAGCTTGACAGCAGGTTGATGAGGCAGCTGCCATGTGAAAGGAGCGGGAGAGGCACGAAAATGATCCTTTTTCCCTACCAACGGCGTTTCAGGCTCCAAATTCCCTGAGAATCCTCATAATTATCTTCCAAACAAAATGTCTTTTACCCATTAAACACGTTTTCCCCTTCAGTTACACTTACAATTCTCTCAAGGTGCAGCAAGAAAGAAATCTCCGGCAGATATATATTTCTAGAGCTTGTTGCAACACCAAAGAATGAACCAAATATTATTTCTCCCCTTAAAAACTGCTCTTTCCAAAGTTCACTCAGGCAACTAAGAATCCCCTTTCTCCCACCTATATGTAACTGCTGGTGAAATAATTTCCTGTTATCCGCCAGTAAAGTCCAATATATTAATATATATAACCAAATATCAGAAGCTTCAGGAAACTGCAATGCTAAGCTTGCAATCTTGCATTCAATTTACACTGCTTTAGCACGACAGCTAGAGCAGCCCAGTCTTCAAGCTGTTCAGCTGTGCTGTTACCATAGCAGATTTTTGTTTAGCAAATGGCTTAATATTAGAAGCCTCTGTGTGAAATTGCTAGAAGGGTAACACTGCATCAATAAGGACCGTTATCATGCATTTCTTTCCCGGTGCACAATGCCAAATAACATAAGCCATTAAACAAACTGCAGCCCTGTGAAAAATAAAGACACTGCGTAAGCTGATGGTGCATGCTGATAACTCCTCTCCCTTGAAAAATGTGAGGAATTTGCATCGATAGCTCCACAAGTTACATATGGTTCAATGACATCTCTCATTCTGCAGTGATCAAGAGTAGGGGACAGGGGAAGATGACAGCAGGGAGGAAACAGATGACTGAGTGATTACAAAGGCTGAAATAATATGTACTAAAGAGGACTTCATTGCTTATGTACAGGAACACATACCTGAATAATAAAAGCATTAAATGTATATGCATACTTCCAGAGCTTCTAGAACAATTTTTGTGATACTGCAGGTTATGTTTCCTGATCACTTACTCCTCATTTAGTTAGATTGGAAAATCTAAAATAAGTTGGTGCTGAGTAAAAATGGAACATCTGTCTTTATATATTAAATCTGAAGGACAGCTAATAAAAAAATGATAGGCAAAAGACTGCACTAAGAAGAAGGTTAAGGCTACAAATATTTTATAAATCATTTCATATACAAGAGCAAACAAAAGTTAGGAAAGGCTGTGATTAAAAATCTTGACTTTGGCCTGTAGGGTGTTACGATATGGTCTTTAAATGACACGTTGCTCACTGTGTGTACACGACAAGCAGCGCTCAGTGAACTAGTCATTATTTTAAAATTTGGTTTAGTCTCTCTGTTCAGGGTAAACCGCCACCATGCTGATATAAGACATAATGACAAATGACATACTAACCAAAAACTGCTTTAAGACAGGAATCTTTCTGCCAGAGCTCTCCCACAATATCCATCATTTTCATATCTGCGTGCGTTGCCAAGAGTCTTTATAACATCCTGCTAAGGGAGAAGGCACCATCATCTCCTCTTTGCAGCCATATAGTTTGTTACTCTGCATCAAACTGAACTGCAAGCTTGGGATCCAACACTGAAAAAATCAGAATGATATTTAGCAACACTCTGAACAGTGCAGTTTATATGACTGTATCAGCCTGTGTCAGGTGTGGATTTCAGGTATGAAATCTCCACAGAAGTGTTTTTAATGAATATGTGTAAAATCCACCTAAACAAATGCAGAAGCCACTAATCACATGGGGTAAATAGTGATGCTACATATAAATTATACACAGGAAGTGATTCACAGATTGTTGATTGCAGCACCACATAAACACAGCAACAGAACCTGCTAGTAATTTTTTTGTTTTAATCTTTGTAAGGATATGTTTTGGTTACATCAGTAACACCCCACTGAAATATTTTGCAAACAAAAAGCACAGCTTTCGATTACTGCTGTCTTATTTTAAGCATATTTTTATGCTTAAAGTCATCCGTAAGGCATCTTTGTCCCTAACATGTTAGAGGCTTTTTGTAGAATCAGAAACACTGACATCAGTCTGAACTTCCATGACTTAGTAAATCCTAGGATTCTGTCTGAAAATCCTCCTGTCTCAGCTATTTTCTTCAAAGCTCTCCTCTGCCTTACTGGGCTGGAATTAAAAATACTGGCCATGAAGAACAAGTCAGAAGAGTATCTCTGAATCTCCCTATAGGTTTCAAATAGCTCTAATTCTCTCCTCTCCCACTCTGAAAGCTTTTGCTGTGTTGTATGTTTTTCACATTGCTTTTAAGGCAGCAAGAATTAAGGTAAGAAAGAAAAAAAAAATCAGCCGATTATAGAAGCTTTTGAAGGCATTAGTTACAGTACTTTTTAATTCCTTCTTTTGCCAAATACTTTACCGAATGATTTAGGCCTTTAATA